>NC_081794.1:17655943-18864693 GCF_963082965.1 Carassius carassius
GCAGGCGCCCTGTGCACATAGAACACCCCACGTGGGTGCTGAATTGGGCTCTTTCACATCTTTTTCTGTTTGCATGTTTAAATTGTTTAAATTTTTTGTTCAGGTGCAGGAGGATGCGAAGGAGAGCTCGGTTCGGTGTTGCTGTATGTGAGACGTGGCTCTCTGCGTGTGCACCGAACAGTGGCCCATCAACTGACCAGGGCCGGGTTTCCCAAAAGCTTCGTAAGCCTAAGAAGTTCGTAAAAACGATCATACAACTGATCTTAATATTAAGGTCTGTTTCCCAAAAGCAAAATATGTCAATGACTTGCTGAAGTGCACGAAAACCAGCTATGTATTTGAACCGAAATAAGCATTTAGCAGATGCTTTTATCCAAAGCGACTTACAGTGCATTCAGGCTAACATTTTTTACCTTACATAATATATAAATATATAAAGTATATAAAGTATATTATATATCATGTAAAGTATAATATTATAGATTATAATATAATATAATATAATATTGTATTGTGTTATAGTTATTATATCCAAGTTGTCTGTCTGGAACACAGCATTAGGTTAATGTCAATAAACAATAGTGTACTACAATTAAGAGCCATTCTATAATGTGATATTTCAGCACTTGATAAATGGATAGCGACTCCTAAGTAGCACTTAAAGCACAGCTACGTGCAACTGTGTTAAGTGTACTGCTGGGAAACGCACGTGAAACAATAACGAACGATCGCAAAATTACTCGTAGAAAACGCTCTTAAAAAGCATCATTAGCCAACTATGGTCGCAAGTTCCGTTGTTACCAACGTAGTTCTACGATTCGGTGTTTCCCGAAACCATAGTTCAAACTAGGGCTGGGCGATATATCGAATATTAGCGATAATATCGGAATAATTTTGACGACGATGTACAATTTGAATATATCGGGAATATCGAATATTTCAAATTCAAGCATACTTTCCCAAAAGAATGCGCCGAATGTCCAAAAAAGGAACCTGTAACTGCTGACTGCTCTACGCCCCTCTACTACGAGAGCTGTAATGATAGCGGTTGCCAGATAACAAGAGTTTAAATCTCCGAGTCAGAGCTCCACTGTTACAAGGATACATTTTCTGCCTGGTGTTTGCTTATTTTAAGCAATCTGGCAACCATGCGCACGTGCTCACTCCTCATTGCGGAAGAGCCGCTGACGATAATCTGAAACATCTCGGTTACGTATGTAACCTTGGTTCCCTGAATAGGGAACGAGATGCTGCGGTGACGTCACCACGTATGGGAACACCTTCGGTGTGACGAATGTCTGAAGCCCTATACCATCCCGCCAATCTTATTGGCCAAATAGCGCGTGGCACCGCCCAGCATGCGTAAGCATATATATACCTGGTGCTGCGCGCCATTTACCTCAGATTTCATGACGAAGAAGAAAGCTATCAAGGTACGGCACGGCCAGAACCGCAGCATCTCGTTCCCTATTCAGGGAACCAAGGTTACATACGTAACCGAGATGTTCCCTTTCATAGGTCACTTCGATGCTGCGGTGACGTCACCACGTATGGGAACGCTATACCATCACGCCTGACGTACCTGATAGCTTGGATCCAAGGAAGCATCTGCTCAAGCGGAGAGAACCCGGGAGCCAGGAGCCATCCTCACATCCAGACTGTAAGACCTGATAAAAGTGCTCGGTGAGGACCAGCCTGCCGCAGCACAGATATCATCCATAGAAGATCCACTGAGAAAGGCTTGAGAAGAAGCCACTGCTCTCGTGGAATGACCTTTTACTCCTAAGGGCGAAGCGAGCCCGCGCGCCTCATAGGCCAAGGAAATAGCCTGCACCAGCCAATGGGACATGCGCTGTTTCGTAACTGCATGGCCTTATTCTTATGTCCAAAACAGACAAACAGCTGGTCAGACTCACGCCATGGGGCAGTACGATCCACATAAGTCTTTAACGCTCTCACAGGGCAAAGACTTAGATCCCCAGACTCCGCCGCAGCAGGAGAAAAAGCCTCCAGGACCACCTGCTGAAAGCGAAAGGGATAGATGCGACCTAGGGACATAATTAGGCCTTGGTCGCAACAACACTTCCACAGAGTCTGTGCTATAAAAGTCAGGATTTATCCGGAACAATTCCAAGGGCTCAAACAGATGCCCTGATAACCATGCAACAATGGAAAAACCCATGAAGGGACCCGCACGGGGCGGAAAGGCCTCAGCCGTCGCGCACCCTGTATGAACGAGAAACAGTGGATGACGGCCCACTGAGGCACCATTTATATATTCGTGGTAAGCTGAATGGCTGCCACGTAAACCTTAGGGTAGCTGGTGTCACTCCATCCGAAAAACGTTCCTGAAGGAACTCCAGTACTGACGCCACTGGGCAGTAAACTGGATCCATATTATGAGTTTCACACCAGGCCGTAAACAGTCTCCACTTGAAAGCATATAAGCGTCTCGTAGAAGCTGCTCTAGAATTCAGTATAGTCTCGGTAGTTTCAGCAGAAAGACCGGGACATATGAACTCACTCTGCTCAGAGGCCACGCCCGCAGATTCCATAGATCTGGCCTCGGGTGCCAAATCAGTCCCTGTGCTTGTGATAATAAATCCTGTCTGAGGGGAATCTCCCATGGAGAGCCCGCTAACAGATTGATCAGATCTACAAACCACGGCTGTGTGTGTGCCACCGCGGAGCCACCAGCAGCAGCTGTTCCACCCTGTCCACCCGTATTCTGCGTAATACCGCCGAAATCAGACAGATTGGGGGAAAACGCATACAAACTGGTCCTGGGCCAGTTGTGGGCTAATGCATCCAAGCCCAGGGGTGCTGGAGGGCATAGGGAGAACCAAAGCGGGTAATGCGCAGTCGTGTTTGACGCAAACAATTCCACTTCGCTTCCCCGAAAATCTGCCATAGGAGACTCACCGTTTGGGGGTGCAATCCCCACTCCGCTTGCTCCAGAGTCTGCCTGGATAGCAAATTCGCTCCAAAGTCCAACGTCCGGGGACATGAACAGCTCGGATCGATAGAATTTAGTTCTGAAAACAAAGAACATGTTTCGCCAGCCTGCACAGGGGGCGAGAGAATAATCCTCTCTGATGATTCAGGTATGACACAACCGCTGTGTTGTCTGATCTGAGCAGCACATGACGGCCGATCAGCAGATTCGAGAAATACTGGAGAGCCAGAAAAACAGCCAGTAATTTCAACCTGTTTATGTGCCAACTCCCTTGACAAACAGCTCCCCAGTCGATCAAAGACGCATCCGTCGTGACAGTCTCTCGGGAAGCGCAAATCCCCAGCCGGACTCCGGTCAGGAGAATTCAGTCAGGAGAATTCGGTTGACATACATATTTTTAAGCGACATCACACATCGCCATGTCACCGGAATCGTCCGATGCGGAGACAACGGGGTGAAACATTCCATACGTAAGCCCAGGCTGTTAAATGATTCAGCACAAGATCCCCATGAGAGTGTGCTTGAGTCTGCGATTGCGCTAAACACCAGCTAATCGCCTAAAATAGTTCAAACACGAACGCCCTGGTGCCGCAACGGGGCCAGAGATCCATCCATGCACTTTGAGAAATACTGATACGCTTGGCTCTCTAAAGCGAATCTGAGGAACTTCCTGAGTGCAAGATTCAGATGGTGTAAACCCAGAATGGGTCGTAATCCGTCAGTGGTTTTTTTTTTTTTTTTTTACCACAAAATGACGGCTGTAAAAAACCCCGCCTCCATCTGAGAGGGGTGTACTTCCTTTATAGCCCCTTTGCTCAGCAGAGTTGACATCTCCTGTCGCAGCACCGCTATTTCCATCGGCTTCGCCACCGTGGAAAGAATTCTGCGGAAAGGAGGCGGGCCTTATTGAAACTGAATGGTGTATCCATGACAAATCGTGCGTAACACCCATAGAGAAATGTCGGGCAAGCGTTCACACACGGCCGAGACCATACTAGCGGTCTCAAAATTTCCGCTTCCTGCAACGCTGTCATACATGTTAAAATATCCGGGCACGAAAAGCTTGTGGCGTTCGTGCACAGGGGAAGTGTATGTATAAGAGCCGTTGCGTCTCGTTGTGTATAATCCTGAAACGTGTCCACGGCAGGAATTAGGCCAACAGATTGAACATCGGGCTTTGCCGCTAGCGAAAAACGGCGGCTGTGCGAGCCGTCATAAATGGGTCGTCTGTGCAGGACCCTTGAATCGCCCCTCGAATTCTGAAAGCTGGATTGCGCAGAGTGTCTGAGGGAACGTTTGGCATTACAGCTCAATCCAATGCTGCTCGAAGCACCGTTTGCTGCGAGGCAAACAATGTAGAATGTGGGGACTGCAGTGAGAGGGTTAGATGTGCATAGCAATCCAACAGCACTCTCTGGTGGAGGGCACAGTCCCTGGCAAGCATTAAGGAAAACGCATGCGTCAAACTCGCTGCGTTTCGTTGTGTATAATCCTGAGGCCTATCCATGGCAGGATTTAATCCAACAAGATAAACATTGGGCCACGCTGCTAGCGAGAACGCGGCAGCTGTGTGAGCCGTCATACACTGGCCATCTTTGCCAGCCTCCGCGCCGTCCCTCAAACTCTGAAGGCTGGATTGTGCAGAGTGTCTGAGGGGGCGCGCGAATGAGAGCTCAGTTCAATGACGCTCGAGGTGCCTTTGCTGCGAGACAGTCAATGTTAGAGAACATGAAGGAAAACGCATGCATCAAACTCGCTGCGTTTCGTTGTGTATAATCCTGAAGCGTATCCACGGCAGGATTTAATCCAACAAGATAAACATTGGGCCACGCTGCTAGCAAGAACGCGGCAGCTGTGCGAGCCGTCATACACTGGCCATCTTTGCCAGCCTCCGCGCCGTCCCTCAAACTCTGAAGGCTGGATTGTGCAGAGTGTCTGAGGGGGCGCGCGAATGATAGCTCCGTTCAATGACGCTCGAGGTGCCTTTGCTGCGAGACAGTCAATGTTAGAGAACATGAAGGAAACGCATGCATCAAACTCGCTGCGTTTCGTTGTGTATAATCCTGAAGCGTATCCACGGCAGGATTTAATCCAACAAGATGAACATCGGGCCACGCCGCTAGCGAGAACGCGGCGGCTGTGTGAACCGTCATACGCTGGCCATCTTTGCCAGCCTCCGCGCCGTCCCTCAAACTCTGAAGACTGGATTGTGCAGAGTGTCTGAGGGGGCGCGCGAATGATAGCTCAGTTAAATGACGATCGAGGAGCCTTTGCTGCGAGACAGTCAAATGTTAGAGTGTGGAAAACTGCAGTGAGAGGCTCAGATGTGCATTAGCAGTCCAACAGCGCTCTCTGGAGGCGGGCACAGTCCTAAGCAAACATGAAGGAAAAACGCATGCGTCACATTCGCTGCGTTTCGTTGTGTATAATCCTGAAGCGTATCCACGGCAGGATTTAATCCAACAAGATAAACATCGGGCCACGCCGCTAGCGAGAACGCGGCGGCTGTGTGAACCGTCATACGCTGGCCATCTTTGCCAGCCTCCGCGCCGTCCCTCAAACTCTGAAGACTGGATTGTGCAGAGTGTCTGAGGGGGCGCGCGAATGATAGCTCAGTTCAATGACGCTCGAGGTGCCCTTGCTGCGAGACAGTCAAAGTTAGAGTATGGGGACTGCAGTGAGAGGGTAGATGTGCATTAGCAGTCTAACAGCGCTCTCAGTGAAGGGCATAGTCCCTGGCATATTAACATGAAGAAAAGCGTGTGCGTCAAACTCACTGCGTTTCGTTGTATATAATCCTGAAGCGTATCCACGGCAGGATTCAATCCAACAAGATAACATCGGGCCAAGCCGCTAGCGAAAACGCGGCGGCTGTGTGAGCCGTAATCCACCATTTGATGAGCAAAACTGTTGATTAACGCGCTCGAGTGGGGGAGAGCGAGCACATGGAACTCCAGTGCATCACTGTATTCATAGTCAAGCCGCACATATCGCCCCTAACCAACACCTCGTGCGGGGCCTCGGCGATCGCAGAAGCGAAACGGTGGGGGTTAGACGCGAGGCGACTTAAGAAATACACTCCAGAGCGCGGATACTTCCTAATGGCGTTAGTGCACAGGGGAAGTGTATGCATATTTTACTGTAGCCATAGGCTATCAAGGAGAGAACCTGTAGAGAGGCTGCAACGAACCTCTCATAAGTGCCTCCTCGTGATAACCCATCATACGGCTCCTGCCTTTCGTTGACTCATCGCGTCCGCGGAGAGGAGTATACTGCTCGTAGATGATCGCTGAGAACGCGAGATAATAGGGCACAGAAGATTCGCTTCGTACTGAAGGAATGAAATCTGAGGTAAATGGCGCGCGGCACCAGGTATATATATGCTTACGCATGCTGGGCGGTGCCACGCGCTATTTGGCCAATAAGATTGGCGGGATGGTATAGGGCTTCAGACATTCGTCACACCGAAGGTGTTCCCATACGTGGTGACGTCACCGCAGCATCGAAGTGACCTATGAAAGGGAAACACTAACAAGCTGGAATTGAGCGATCTAATGAAAGCGTCGTTCAGCCGGTCTGTGTTCTGTCGTGAGATCTCAACTGTATTGTTTGCGTTTGTGATCGCAAAATAAATGCACTTACTCGACCGCTGATGTTTGAATAGAGAAACATAGGCTATGGCCATTTGGAATTACTATTGGGGAATTTCACTGATATGTTTACCAGTTTCCATAATATAGAAAGAGAAAATGCAAAAGTCTTTGGTATTCATTTATATATATTTATATATTTTGACAGTTGACAGACTTGTGTTCTTAGCTTAAAAACTTGTTAAAAAAAATAAAATAAAATACTTATCCCAGTTGCATAGTTTAAATTGTGAATTGCATGCACTAAAAAGCTGACAGAATGCACTTTCTGTAACTGTTACTTAATTTGCACTGCTTCAGTTACATATAGGCCTACATATGTATTCATTTAATAAAAAGCAGTAAGTGATCTCTTGGTCTAGATTTTTTAACTGCTTAAATTAGCTGTTTAATCTAAATGTTGTTTTTTTTTTTTTTAATGGGCAAAAGAAAATCATGTTTTATTTTTTATTATTTAAATGCAAATGCAAACATATCGAGATATATCGAATATCGTAAAAAATGTGACAATATCGAGATATCTTTTTTTTTGCATATCGCCCAGCCCTAGTTCAAACGAACATTCGCAAACTGCATCGCAAACTTTTGGTGTTGGAACGACAGCTCTCCACCTGTGGTTAGAGGCATAGTTCGTTGTTAATTTGCTGATACCATCAGGAAACATGGTGTTAGCTTTCACTGTTATGCTGATGATACTCAGCTCTATTTCTTCGCGGCCCGGTGAAACACACTAATTTGAAAAACTAATGGAATGCATAGTAGATATAAAAAACTGGATGACGAGTAATTTCTTACTGCTAAATTCTGAAAAAACAGAGGTGTTAATTATAGGACCTAAAAACTCTGCAGGTAATAATCTAGAACACTGTCTAAGACTTGATGGTTGCTCTGTCAATTCTTCATCATCAGTCAGGAACCTAGGTGTGCTATTTGATCGCAATCTTTCCTTAGAAAGCCATGTTTCTAGCATTTGTAAAATTGCATTTTTCCATCTCAAAAATATATCTAAAATATGGCCTATGCTCTCAATGTCAAATGCAGAAATGCTAATCCATGCATTTATGACCTCAAGGTTAGATTATTGTAATGCTTTATTGTATGGTTGTTCTGCACGCTTAGTAAACAAACTACAGCTAGTCCAAAATGCAGCAGCAAGAGTTCTTACTAGAACCAGGAAGTATGACCATATTAGCCCGGTCCTGTCAACACTGCACTGGCTCCCTATCAAGCATCGCATAGATTTTAAAATATTGCTTATTACTTACTGAATGGTTTAGCACCTCAGTATTTGAGTGAGCTCCTTTTACATTATAATCCTATACGCCCGCTACGTTCTCAAAACTCAGGCAATTTGATAATACCAAGAATATCAAAATCAACTGCGGGCGGCAGATCCTTTTCCTATTTGGCGCCTAAACTCTGGAATGACCTACCTAACATTGTTCGGGAGGCAGACACACTCTTGCAGTTTAAATCTAGGTTAAAGACCCATCTCTTTAACCTGGCTTACACATAACATACTAATATGCTTTTAATATCCAAATCCGTTAAAGGATTTTTAGGCTGCATTAATTAGGTAAACCGGAACCGGGAACACTTCCCATAACACCCGATGTACTTGCTACATCATTACAAGAATGGCATCTACGCTAATATTAGTCTGTTTCTCTCTTATTCCGAGGTCACCGTAGTCACCAGATCCAGTCTGTATCCAGATCAGAGGGTCACTGCAGTCACCCGGATCCAGTACGTATCCAGACCAGATGGTGGATCGGCACCTCGAAAGGACCTCTACATCCCTGAAAGACAGTGGAGACCAGGACAACTAGAGCCCCAGATACAGATCCCCTGTAAAGACCTTGTCTCAGATGACCACCAGGACAAGACCACAGGAAACAGATGATTCTTCTGCACAATCTGACTTTGCTGCAGCCTGGAATTGAACTGCTGGTTTCGTCTAGTCAGAAGAGAACTGGTTTCTCCCAAGGTTTTTTCTCCATTCTGTCACCGATGGAGTTTTGGTTCCTTGCCGCTGTCGCCTCTGGCTTGCTTAGTTGGGGTCACTTCATCTACAGCGATTTCGTTGACTTGATTGCATATAAATCCACTATTTAAACTGAACAGAGATGACATCACTGAATTCAAGGATGAACTGCCTATAGCTGTCATTTTGCATTATTGACACACTGTTTTCCTAATGAATTGTTCAGTTGCTTTGACGCAATGTATTTTGTTTAAAGCGCTATATAAATAAAGGTGACTTGACTTGACTTGACTGTGTTGACGTCATTGATTGCGCTGCACCTGGGGTGTGTTCTATTCAGTTATCGACCCTATGCCCTATTATTTTAAAATATTTCACCATCCATTTTGAGTGATTTGGAAGAAAGTTGTGGTGCGTAGATCTTACCTAATTCACCTTTAAATATTTTTTTAATCACAAATTCAGTTTGAAACTATATAGCAGCGTAGTCCTCGTCTCCCTTTGAAGTGCCCTATGAAGGCATTAATCATGCCGATTTGAACGCAGCCTTCATTTTGTTTGTGCGAAGAAAAGTTGAATTTGTCAAGTACTTTAAAACATACATAAATTCATATTTCTCCTCATAACAATATTGGTAAAACAGTATGTTAAAAGTTTTCACTTATATTAAATGTTAACACTCAAATCACAGTGCTTCAAATGAATGTACCCAAATAAAGTAACACAAATGTACCTAAAAAGAAGTAAGTGATTTTGTTGTTGTACACACACACACACACACATACACAGTATATACACGGTTTGCAAAAGTATATATTTTTTTTGTTCATTTAAATCTGTGGGGCAGGGGGCATATTGGCAAATAAACAAAATATTTAACAGATGTTATGTCAGATTAAACAAATGGTTTAAACTGTAATGGTGGCTGGATGCTGCACAGGTGTCAGGAGGTATCCTGTCTCCCAGCAGCCAGCTATCACCAAAGCCATGCACCCTCTTCAGCCACCTGGCAAACTGCAGAAGTGGCCCACACAAAAGTGTCATGTGTGCTTCCAAGCCATTTTGCTACAATGTCATTGAACATCCCCTTGTGATCACACACTATTTGAACATTTATGGCTGGATATCCCTTCCTGTAAATGTACAATGGCTCATTTACCACAGTGCTTGACACTGGTATTAGGGTGCCATCAATGATGCCATATATCAGATGCAGTATATTGTCAATACTGTTGATTGGCCAGCTAGATTTCTTCAGGAGTTTGGGGGGAAATCAGGATGTTCTTCAAGCTGTAACAGCAAAGGTGTTACTGCAGTCACAGTTTTGCTGACTGAAGATTTGCTGAGCCCCAGGCCATCACACAACACCTCCATAAAACTTCCAAAAGCATAATGATGCAGTGTAGCTAACAACTGAACTTAAGGCATTGTTTCTTATTGCCCTCTGAAAATGTGAAGCCTGATGTTGAAGGCCTGAACTTTGAAGGCAAAGGTTGATGGTTGATTCACGTGTATCTATACCTCCAAGTATTCTTCCATTGCAACAGGCCCCAGGATGGCCAAACTTTCTCTTCCTCTTTAGGGAGAGGAGGAACTGAATTGATACCCCATCAGTCTTGTTTGCTTCCCTCTTGCGTGCCGCAGCCCTCCGTTTTGTCACACTTGCTTCTGTTTATTCCTGACTTCTTCTGGGCTTTGTTCATGTCCATAGCCAACATCATTTATTTTTTGAGTGATTTATGCCCAGATTTATTTTTGTCAGCATTTGTAATCGCTGGACTTTATTATTTTCCACCTCCTCCAAAAGAACTGCAATTTCATCCTTTAAAGATTGGGGTTTTCATGTCATTTTCATTAACACATGGAAGAATGGCAAGGAGACTTAAATAGGAAAAATTTAGCAAAATAAGAAACAGGTGTCCACAACACTACATCACAGTTTTTTAAAAACCCTTTTTTTTTTCAACTGTGCTTATGTAGGCCTATCAATATTACAACCCGAATTCCGGAAAAGTTGGGACGTTTTTTAAATTTTAATAAAATGAAAACTAAAAGACTTTCAAATCACATGAGCCAATATTTTATTCACAATAGAACATAGATAACATAGCAAATGTTTAAACTGAGAAAGTTTACAATTTTATGCACAAAATGAGCTCATTTCAATTTTGATTTCTGCTACAGGTCTCAAAATAGTTGGGACGGGGCATGTTTACCATGGTGTAGCATCTCCTTTTCTTTTCAAAACAGTTTGAAGACATCTGGGCATTGAGGCTATGAGTTGCTGGAGTTTTGCTGTTGGAATTTGGTCCCATTCTTGCCTTATATAGATTTCCAGCTGCTGAAGAGTTCGTGGTCGTCTTTGACGTATTTTTCGTTTAATGATGCGCCAAATGTTCTCTATAGGTGAAAGATCTGGACTGCAGGCAGGCCAGGTTAGCACCCGGACTCTTCTACGACGAAGCCATGCTGTTGTTATAGCTGCAGTATGTGGTTTTGCATTGTCCTGCTGAAAAAAAACAAGGCCTTCCCTGAAATAGACGTTGTTTGGAGGGAAGCATATGTTGCTCTAAAACCTTTATATACCTTTCAGCATTCACAGAGCCTTCCAAAACATGCAAGCTGCCCATACCGTATGCACTTATGCACCCCCATACCATCAGAGATGCTGGCTTTTGAACTGAACGCTGATAACATGCTGGAAGGTCTCCCTCCTCTTTAGCCCGGAGGACACGCCGTCCGTGATTTCCAACAAGAATGTCAAATTTGGACTCGTCTGACCATAAAACACTATTCCACTTTGAAATAGTCCATTTTAAATGAGCCTTGGCCCACAGGACACGACGGCGCTTCTGGACCATGTTCACATATGGCTTCCTTTTTGCATGATAGAGCTTTAGTTGGCATCTGCTGATGGCACGGTGGATTGTGTTTACCGACAGTGGTTTCTGAAAGTATTCCTGGGCCCATTTAGTAATGTCATTGACACAATCATGGCGATGAGTGATGCAGTGTCGTCTGAGAGCCCGAAGACCACGGGCATCCAATAAAGGTCTCCGGCCTTGTCCCTTACGCACAGAGATTTCTCCAGTTTCTCTGAATCTTTTGATGATGTTATGCACTGTAGATGATGAGATTTGCAAAGCCTTTGCAATTTGACATTGAGGAACATTGTTTTTAAAGTTTTCCACAATTTTTTTACGCAGTCTTTCACAGATTGGAGAGCCTTTGCCCATCTTTACTTCTGAGAGACTCTGCTTCTCTAAGACAAAGCTTTTATAGCTAATCATGTTACAGACCTGATATCAATTAACTTAATTAATCACTAGATGTTCTCCCAGCTGAATCTTTTCAAAACTGCTTGCTTTTTTAGCCATTTGTTGCCCCCGTGCCAACTTTTTTGAGACCTGTAGCAGGCATTAAATTTTCAATGAGCTAATTAAGTGGATAAAAGTGTAAAATTTCTCAGTTTAAACATTTGCTATGTTATCTATGTTCTATTGTGAATAAAATATTGGCTCATGTGATTTGAAATTCCTTTAGTTTTCATTTTATTAAAATTTAAAAAACGTCCCAACTTTTCCGGAATTCGGGTTGTAAATAAGACATGGTATTTACATGAAATTGTGAAATTATTGACATTGGGATAAGAAAAGAGCACATCTTTAACTCCGTGTGTGTATATAATGTATTGCAGAACAAATGAATGATTCGTTATTACTCGACTCCTACGTAACGTCATTTCAAAAGCGTAATTCAAGTCGAAGAAAAGAGAAAATAAAAACAAATTACTGTAGGTGGCGGTATTTGCTCATGGGTCCAGTCAGCCATTAGATCAAAGAAGAACAACAATAACAGCTCAAACCAACGTAGTCTGAACTATGGATCTGCGACACAGGTACCATGGTTTCGGGAAACAGCCGTGACTAGATAGTTAATTTCCGTAATGATGCATCGTACTGTGGTGGTTAATCAGTGAGTTACATCGTTGTACGGGAAACGCACCCCTGAGCGTCTTTTTAGGCTGGCCTCAGCCAGTTGGTTGAGATCGCCGGGGGCTCCTCTTCAGCTGTGGGCCCCTATAATCGTAACCACCTTTCACCCCACTAGTGAAGGCCCTGATTACAGTCATGGCCAAAAGTTTTGGCAGTGACATAAATTTTGTATTTTGGAAAATTTTGCTGCTTAAACTATTAAGGAGAGAGGTTCGACTGCAGTGAAAAAGTCTTCAGGACATCGCAGAGTGTCCAGCAAGTGCCAGGACCGAGTCCTCCTGAGAATACAGAATGGTGTCTCCAGCAGTACAGAGCTTGCTCAGGAATGGCAGTAGGTTGGTGTGAGAGCATCTGCACACACAGTGAGGCCAAGACTTTTGGACAATAGCCTGGTGTCAAGTAGGGCAGCAAAGAAGCTACTTCTCTTCAAAAAAACATCAAGGATAGGCTGAAATTCTGCAGGAAGTACAAGGATTGGACAGCAGAAGACTGGTGCAAAGTTATTTTCTCTGATGAAGCTCCTTTCCAACTGTTTGGGACATCTGGAAAATCGATTGTTTGGAAAAGAAAAGGTGAACGCTACCATGAGTCCTGTGACATGCCAACAGTGAACCATCCTGAGACCATCCATGTGTGGAGTTGCTTTTTAACCAAGAGAGTCGGCTCTCTCATAATTCTGCCCAAAAACACTGCCATGAATAAAGAATGGTATCAAAACGTCCTGCAAGAGCGACTTCTTTCAATGATCCATGAACAATTTGGTGATGAGTCATGCATTTTCCAGGATGATGGAGCACCATGTCACAAATCAAGAGTGATAAAGAAGTGGCTCAAAAATCATTTCATTGAAATTTTGGATCTGTGGCCAGGCAACTCCCCGGATCTCAATCCCATGGAGAACCTGTGGTCAGTCTTCAAAAGGTAAGTGGACAAGCAGAAGCCCACAAATTGCGAGAACTCCAAGAAATAAAAGGCAAGAATGGATCTCCATCAGTCAGGATTTGGCCCAGAAGCTAATATCCAGCATGCCAGAGTGAATTGCAGAGGTTAACAGGGCTCAACACTAAATATTGACATTGTTTTTCAGTATGCCATAGAAACATGTGGGGAAATAATTTAGAAATACTGAAGGAGCAAACTTTGTAAAACACAAAAATCAAGTCACTGCCAAAACATTTCACCATGACTGTATATTATATTAGGTTACAATTTTTAAGGTGCCCTTTGTTAAAGTTTAATTATACATTTAAATACTAAGTAATATTAATTAACATGCACTTACTATATGGTTAGGATTTAGGATTAGGGTTTGGCTTGGGGTTATTTACATGTAATTATGCATAATCTATTGGTATAACAATAGTTAGTACATGTAGCTAACATGCAGTAAGTACATCTTTAAAAAGTTAAGCCATTTATTAAAAATTATAATACTTAAGTTCATGACTATGTGAACAGTTATTATATTATATTATATTATATTATATTATATTATATTATATTATATTATATTATATTATATTATATTATATTATATTACATTACATTACATTATATTATATTATATTATATTATATTATATTATATTATATTATATTATATTATATTATATTATATTATATTATATTATATTATATTGTGTATGTACATGACCATCTGAACCAATTCAATGGATTCTTAGAGGAAGTACATTGATATGGTTTATGAATGACTAACAAAGAGCTGCTTTGTTATTTGGGGGGGGGGGGGGGAGTAAAGATTTATGGAGTTATTTAGGGTAAAATCTACTGTTATACAAGCTTTTTGTTGTTCATAAGGTGCTTGCCACTGCTTCCTCAAGACTTATCCTCTTACTCTGCTCCTGCTATTTTACTGGCTTTCCAATGTCATGAGACACATTGCCCAATACATGGACAAATCCAAGCAAAGCTAGCTGGAATGCATGCATTTGAAAATGATTCTGGAGTGCCATGGTGAAGTAATATGTCTTTATTTCACTGGAAGGAATGCTGGTGTGTTTTTATTTTCATTATGAGAAGGAAGAGAAAGAAGCAATTATGGTAAAGATTTCATGTGATGAAACTTTCACCCCCACCCTCTGAACTCTGATTCTTGGAACAATCAACCAGGAACATTCAGTTACAGACATCTGTAAAGCCTGGCCTTGACTCTAGAAGTGGGGCTAATCGCTTTCATTTCTTTAACGGTTATCTATGCTTTTTCATCAAAATGAATATTTTGTGAGATATACTGTATCTGGTTTGAGAAACTAGGGCAACAAAGAGTAAAGATGAAGACCCGCAGGTCATAAGATTGTCAACAATCACATGTAGACTCACTGAATATGAGAAACAATGTTTGTTTGTTTTTATTCAGGACTTTCCAGCACTGATGCAGGGGTTAGTTATTAAAGTGCCCCTATTATGGGTTATGAAAGGTTTATATTTTGGTTTTGGGAGTCCCCAAAAATATATCTATCTCTCTCTATGTATATATCTGACTTAAAAGTATGATTTATCAATTAAATGACTATCACTGCTTCTCTCATGGATATGTTAGGGTTGACTTTCAGAGAATAATATCTTAAATTCCTATTTATTCCTCACACAAGGGAATTTATACAGATATGGACAATTTTTAATGATACTTTATGGCACTTTTGTGGTATTTTAAAAGCTCAAAAGCTCCAGTGCCCTTTCAGTGTAATTGCATAAACACACACACACACACACACACACACATCAAAGAGAAAAAAATTCTCCATAATTGATCTTTTTGTGTTCTATGGAAGAAATAAAGTCATACAGGTTTGCAATGACACGAGGGTGAGTAATAATGACTATCCATTTAAGAGAAGCTGTGCTTGGTCTAATACAGTACAATAAAGTGTGATATCAATTCTTTTCTGTTGACACGCATTTGTATGTCTTCTGAAAGAGCTTTTCTATCCATAAACCGCACTTCTTAATTACCCTAGTAACAGTGCACTGAATCATAATGGAGTCTTCAAAGCATTGAATTGTTTGCTTTTTGTATTCCAGTATTTGAATTAAGAGGTCAGGCAACACACAGATGCCCATCTAAAGAAATAGCCTTACAGCTCCTTAATCCTCTATTGCTTTTGACATTTTGTGTATAAAAATCTCACAGGAGATTCCCACAGGAAAATGTCACCAAGTCATAAATAACTGTTATGTTTTAAGTCAGCAAAGACTATGGCAGCTGCATGCAGTTTATAAGACTCTGATCAATGTGGATGTCAACAGAGTTATGTTTTGAAATAATGAAACTGTGTTTAAAGTAAATATGGCTACAAGCAGCATTTATGGAGCCAACACACAGTGCACAATACAAAGTTAAATAAAGAAGTTAAATCTTTTTAAATTACTGGAGTACGTTTTACAATAAAATACTACTTTCATTCACTTCACTTGTGGTTTCTTTGTAATTAATTGTGAAATTTGGTAATAGTAATAAGTAATAATAATAAGTCCCTTTAAGGCAAGTCATGTTACTCGGCGGCCATATTTGAAAAGCCTCTCGGGCATGCAAGTGCAGCTCCTTTCTCTTTGAATGGGGAAACATCAAATTCTCCAAAACTGTTACCAAGCTTACGATTAAATTTCACATTTGAAATCACCAATGAAATCTGACAACAACAACTTCAGTATCTCATAAATGCTGTTTATTTTGCACAGATAGCATTAACAATAAAAGCTTTTTCTTTTTTTAGGCTAGACCAGCCAGTGTGCATGCATAGTCCTGGGCACATGTCTCAGGATGCTCACTGTTTCTATAGCATCTGGGACTTCTATTGGCAGCTGCAGTGATACGTTGACTTTACTGATTAGGGATTGGCTCTTTTACTCAGAAGGTGGGTCTTCGTTCGATAGAGTGCCTATATTGAGCATTGCATTTTTCCCCATTCAAAACTATACGAGTGACATGTCTTGGGTATTCTATAGTCTTTGTAATATCCCAACAGATATGAAGTTGTCAACAGATTTGACAACTGTCAAAGAGAAATGTTGAGGCAAAATAATTTATGGCATCAGAAAGAAGTTATAATGACTTTAGGCATCAAAATTGAAAAGTTATTAGCAAACTTATCAGGTTCATACTTTCAGAATGGTAGGTGGTGCTGTCACCAATCTTCAGAAGCATTCTGAATCTGTTAGCAATTACACTTGTGTTGTGCTATAAGAGGAAAAAGTGCTGTCAAGATGCATCATGACAGCTTTTGACAGTTTTATGGTGTAAATAGGTATTTGACTGCAAAAAACTAATAAATAAAGTAAAAAGTAAAAAATTTACTATAGTTTGGGGGCATTACTACAAATGTCCTTGTCACATTTCTTTAAGTTACATTTCATTTGTTACATTGTCTCAAGGTGTAACAAAGCTTATATTTTTATATGTTGGGAATACATATGTAACTGTCCATAGGTGATTTATTTGCCAAACGCTGGGATTTCCTGCAAAATGTTCCAGGTACCAATGGATATGGAACAGCTGGAACAGCTTCGGCACCTATGCTCCTTTTTTTTATGAATTGTCATTATTGTTCCGCATTCTCATTGGTTACTTGGAGTTAATTCATGTACAAGAAAAGCTTTTCCTGTAAATTGGTTTCCCACGCAGAAATTTGAGTTGTTGCTGCCAGAACCCAATTAACAACTTCGCATTTTAATAAATGTTTTAATGTTAGATTTTATGTTTATATGGGTGCAGAAAATGTATTCATGCTCTTTAGTTGGCATACACATTATTATTTTAATGTCAGTTAATGCTCTTTTTACATAGGAGGAAATCAATGGAATTTAGGATTAAAATCCGATTGTATGTGGGTTTTATAATTTAGGCCTCTGGGCCTAAAAAGATATAAACAAAGTAAGAAACTGTGCTAAAAACAAAACAAAACAAAAAAAGTAAAATATGAGAACAGTGTGAATAGTGAATAACAATGAGACTACAGTAGATGCCATTCGTTATTATTGGCAATTAGCATCCTCTATCTCTTTCTCTGTCAGTCTCTTACTTCTGAACAAATTCAAAGATTAATGACAGTGAGCATGCCTGCCTTGCACTTTAGCAACACAATCACACTCCTGTTGGGTTTGTCTCCATCACTGTATGAGCTTTGTGCAATGCAGAGTCACTGGAGTGTCTGAAGCCACAGCGCCAGATGTTCACCCTGATAACAGTTTTTTCATCCCACATTTACCGCCTCACCTCTTTTATCTCATGCATTGTGTGTTGCAATCTATGTGCAGTGCATTTCTAAAAGGGATGGCACGGCTGGTGGTAGGCCATATGTGTAACGTTTTGCAGTCCCTGTAACGTTTATTTGATCATGAAAGATTAATGAGTCTTCCCAGAATGGCGTCTTTGTGTTGAATGGTGCTAATGATCCTGATTTGATTAACGCCCCCTTAGGTCTGCGCAAAGAAGAGTTACTAGAAATCTTATCTTGTGCTGCTTGTATAACATTTTTTTTTCTAAATGGATGCCACAGTGACAGTTGTAACAGACAAAAAAGAAAAAAAAAACTCAAGATGGGTTTATCTATAATCTTCATCTCCCCGGCCAGAATATTGATTTCTACAGCTTGTTTCCAGGTATCTAAGTGCCTTAGGAGAATGTGCAGTCTCTGCTAAACACAACTGAGGTCACACACTCCAGGAACTTTTTACACTTTTTGAGTGATACATGAAAGCAATAAAACAGTGACACAGGCTGAATGAACTGCTCTTGTGGTGCTGGTAAGAGGAGAGAGAGAGAGGTTACCAAACTATTTAATATGAAGGGCAAAAAAGAGAGCCATGGGCCAAAAGATAATACTATAAATGTTCAATTATATCCAATTATATTAAAATGCATTTAAAAAAATTTTGTTTGTTTGTTTGTTTTCTTACATTTTCAATTATTTTACAATTAAATTCAATACTTTATTTGACATTTCAATGCAAAACAAACAAACAAAAAGTTTATTTATAGTGTGTGTCTGTGTGTATGTTCACATATTCTACACCATTTTGTGAATGAAATGAATACTTTTAAATGAATCCTTTTAGCAAGGATGCGATAAATTGATCACAAGTGACAGCAAAGAAGTTACAAAAGATTGCTATTTTAAATAAATGCTGTACATCACTTTCTATTAATGAAAGAATCCCAACAAAATGTATGGTTTCTACAAATATATCAGAAGAAATGCAGAACAAATTCACAACTTCACGATAAAATTTTAGTGTATTATTAGAACAAGATGAACATGGAGGCAAAATAACTCTATGTTGGCAATGATACAGAATAGATGGATTAAACTGCAGAATTTGAATAGGGAATTTCAAACACAGATTCCTCCTGAGACAGAAGAAGATTATTACTGTCCTCTCAGACTCCAACAGGCCAGTGAGGTCATTTTACCACTTCAAATCATCAGATAACCCTGTCCAATTGCAACTTGCAGACATATTAATGTCTGTCATAAAGCAGGAGGGGGAAAAGCTTGACAGTCCCTCAGTGCTTCCTTTGGTTGTTAAGTGCTTATCCTGCAGGCTTTAAGTCAGATTTATTTTCTGATTATGTGCAACTATGCAAGCCATTGTTGCCACCTGCCATTTAAAGAAGTTGTTATTGTTGTTGACTACTATGATAACTTTAAAGGAACCAGAAAATAAATTAAACTGAACCAGAAATAACCTTTTTTTTTTTTACTTTGAATAAATAGAATAAATGTAAAATAAATATTTTAACATTTAAAAATGTATATATATATATATATATATATATATATATATATATATATATATATATAAGATATAGGTAAATCATGTAATATATAAATATATAATATTTTTTTAAAAAGTCATGGGTTGAATATGTTGATCAATGACTTTCAGTTTCAGCTTTTCTGATTACTTTGAATGTTATCTAATGTATTAACCCCTGCTTTAATTCTATTTTCCATCTTCTGTACAGGGAAAGTTTTGCTGTCCGATTTAAGTAAAGTTTAGAATGACTGTCAAATGCAAAACCCTTTCATCACTTTGAGGGGTGATGCAGACACATCTGTTATTTTCATCATGTGAATCAATGTCTATGCACATTGCCCTATGCCAGTTTTCTCTCACTGAGTCATCACTGCACTGTATTCATCTTTTCTTGCGTCATCCACTCATATTTGAGAATGAAACCAGGAATTGGGCAAGTGGTCAAAGAATCATGCCTCGGAAATGTGTTTTCTGTTGACTTCATTCTGTGCCGCTGGATTCCCTGAAGACATGCAAGACAAATGTGGACTTAAGTCATGTCAGAGAGCATCAACATGGAGGTCTGCTGTAATTAGAAGCCTGCTCTGAATTGCCTGGATTTACACTGATGGAAGGATTACCATGAAAACAAGGAGATGGGGTTTTTCAAAGTACATAAATCCCACAATAATCCCATCCCACAGCATTCCCTCCCACATCCAAACACACAAGTACACACACAGGTACAGCCCCGCATCCCTTTCACAAACAGGGGTCTCATGAGCAAACAGAACTGGGTGAGATCATGTGCGCAGACATGGATTAAAGATGGAGTTCGAGGAAGTGAAAAACAGAGAAGCAGTCAAAGTTGTTAGAGGCAGTACCAGGTGAGACAGCAAACCGAAAAAGAAGTGGCAAAATGTGAGGAAAGTCTCTTAAATAGAAATCTTTTCTGAGATATCTATTTAAAGTAGGCTATACCATGGATTTCTGATGCATGGAAAGAAGTAAAAAATATACATGCACATTATAAAACAATTGAAGGAGAAAAACTATTTCTAAAATCACAGGATTAAAGTTACAAAACAAGATCATGCAACTAGGCCTGGGCGATATATATATAATAATAATAATAATAATAATTCTGAACTTGTTGAACTTGTTCAATACTTCAACAAGTTTCTGTCGATTGGATTCAAATAAGAAAGGTAAACACTTTTCTCTCACTTCTGCTAACTTCAGCCCCGGGTGGATGAAGATGGATGTATGAGCTATGGCTAATTTTCATTTATGGGTGAACTAACCCTTTTATGACACGCTCGTCAGAACACATACTGGCCAAAAAAACATTAGGCTATTTATTAAATAATTGCAATAGTCAGAGTTCAGCTTAATTTTATATGGGCAGAAAATATATAATGAACAAAATGTGAATATTCAGTCTGTCTCACAAATAGTTTTCAATTCCTGTCATTCCTGTACGTGCAGTTTTTTAACCAATCATTTTCTTTCTAAATCAGCTATACTCATGACATTATAGTTTCCAGACAGTAAGTTCTCATCAGCAATCAGCAGTGCTTTATGGGAAACTTGACTCATCTGAGGCAACATCCATCATAACAGAGCCACTTGTTATGAAGCATTACTGCAAACACTACCACAGAGTTGATGCGGGATGCTGTCCCACACTGCTGATTATTACCTCTCTGACTGCTACTTTCCATGTGGCAAATCAATACATGGAAAACTCTATTGATCAGGAAGTTACATTCCAGTGTATTCATGCCCTGAGAGAACCAGATAAGATGAGCTTCTCATTTAACTACGAAATAGATGAGAGGTCTTGGAAAATAGGCTTCATTTTCTGTTGTGTTCTGAAATCGCTATCTGACAGTCAGCCGTGGCTGATGAGAGTCCCTCACACTCATATGCACCCATATGCAGGCAGAGCTGTAACCATAGTGATATGCATCTTTGCTCAAGACCACACACTCAAACAAGACATGACATCTGACCATAGTTTGTCTATAAGAAAGTGACAAAAGCAAATCCTTGTGTAAAAATGGTTCTAAAGTCACTGTCACATTAGCAAAACCGATTTGAAATTTTGAGAGCTAATAAGTCCAACAATAGTGTACTGCTTACAGTGTGGTCACATTAGTGAAATATTGACAAAATTTTGAAGACAAAAAGGTCCATTGTTTCTCATAAATAATGTACTTTTAGTTTATTTCACACAAAGTAACTTTAAAACCAATTAGCTTTCTTAATTCTATGAGGTTCTATGAGTTTATGTATTGCAATTCTGACTATTTTTATTGCATTTCAGAATTATGAAACAAATTGAAAATTGCAATATTGCCATATTAAAACTATTATTTTTGAGTCCTAAACTTGGAAGTGCGAGAAAAAAAGTATATATATATATATATATACTAGAGTGGAAAAAGGCTTAAAAAAGGCTTTCACATTATATGAGGTTCAAATGAAATTGTGTGGATTTCGCCTGAAAAAAACAAACAAAAAAAACTAATGATGGATTGTCCTTCAAAAATGTACATAATAAAGAAAAAAATAAGACGACATATTAATAAATTGTTAATAAAACAAGGATCAACACTGAATCAGTCAATATGCATATCCTTGGAGAGGCTGAGAATTCCAGGCTCATTTATTTGTAAAAGGAAACAATGGTCTGAACTGAATGATGTCAGGTGACAAGGATTTAACAAGAGTGGACTATTAAAAAGCACAGACAAACCCCATTAACAGTGCATCTCACAGGTGATACAGACCATGCACCATGTCTAAAAGCCTCTGTGATCATACACTCTTACAGCATCAAAAGAACTGGCCGCACGACCTTCAACACAGAAGCCAGATCATATCAATCATCAGCTTTAGCCTCAAAATAAATAGCTTTAAGGATTTACGGTTCTTTAGCATCCACAATAAAGCCTTATATAGCCTCACTGCAACATAATGATAAACTGATGTGCATAAAACATACACAACATACAGTGCAAAACATGCTCCTCTTGAAATAAGCAAAACAGCAAAAAAGAAAAAAGATGTTCTCTAATCTCAGTACTGTTTGTTTTGGGGCAGGTTTTGGAATCAGTCATGCCATCTCTCAGCTATGAGTGAAATGCAAGGCCGCGGTCTTAAGTTTGCAGTTCCCCAACGAACAGTAGCCCTTCACCAGCTTAGATTTTGGCAACACACCGTCACGAGAATTAGTACTATTTCTGTAAAAAGCTGTTACAGAGAACGGTTAAATACACTTAAATTAAAATGCTACTTTTAAACATGCCTTTTTTCCTAAAATGCTTGATAAACGAATTTAAATGCAATAACTATTCTGTATTCACCCAAATAAATTCTATTTGTCTTGTATTTTTACCATGTGTGTTCTTGCTTAATGATAAATGTTCATCTTTTTTAAATTATAAACGCAACACTTTTGTTTTTGCCCCCATTTTACATGAGCTGAAAAGATTTACATCGTGCAATTGGCATGCTGTCTGCAGGAATGTCCACCAGAGCTGTTGCCTGTGAATTTAATGTTAATTTCTCTACCATAAACCGTCTCAAAAGGCGTTTCAGAGAATTTGGCAGTACATCCAACCGTCCTCACAACCGCAGCATACGTGTAGCCACAGTAACCCAGGACAACCACCTCCAGCATCTACACCTCCAAGATCTTCTGAGACTAGCCACCTAGCATAACACTGTACAGGGCAGATGGCGTTGTGTGGGTGAGCGGTTTGCTGATGTCAACGTTGTGAATCGAGTGGCCCATGGTGGTGGTGGGGTTATGGTATGGGCAGGTGTATGTTATGGACAACGAACACAGGTGCATTTTATTGATGGCATTTTGAATGCACAGAGATACCGTGACGAGATACTAAGGCCCATTGTTGTGCCATTCATCCACGACCATCACCTCATGTTGCAGCATGTTAATGCACGGCCCCATGTTGCAAGGATCTGTACACAATTCTTGGAAGCTGAAAACATCCCAGTTCTTGCATGGCCAGCATACTCACCGGACATGTCACCCATTGAGCATGTTTGGGAAGTTCTCGATCGGCGTATATGACAGCGTGTTCCAGCTCCTGAGGAGTGGACCAGCATTACACAGGCCACAATCAACAACCTAATCAACTCTATGCGAAGGATATGTGTTGCAATGTGTGAAGCAAATGGTGGTCACACCAGATACTGACTGGTTTTTGGTACCCCCTGTACCCCCCAATACAGTAAAACTGCACATTTTAGAGTGGCCTTTTACTGTGTCCAGCCTAAGGCACACCTCAGAATCAGAATCAGAACGTGTGCAATAATCATGCTGTCTAATCAGCATCTTGATATGTCACACCTATGAGGTGGATGGATTATCTGGGCAAATGAGAAGTGCTCACTAACACAGATTTAGACACATTTGTGAACAATATTTGAGAGAAATAGGCCTTTTGTCTACATAGAAAAAGTCTTAGATCTTGAGTTCAGCTCATGAAAAATGTGGGTAAAGAAAAAAAGTGTTCAGTACATGTAGTGAGTTTTTTACAATTATATAATAAATAAAAATAAAACAGATAGAATAGAAAAAGAATAGAGCAAGCTAGTGTTAGAGGCCTTTTTTCTTTTTGTACACTGAATAATACATAAAAAGTAAACAAATAGATATAATACAAAAGTATAGAGAAGCAAGTTGGTGTTTTTTTGTTTGTTTTTTTAGAAAACAAGCAGTTAGTAAATGCAATCTAAAAGGGGCAAGCTTTTTTTTAAGAATAGAATTAGAATAGAGAGTGCTAGAGTTAGACGGTCAAATAAAATGGAAGAGATGTGTTTTTAGCTGATTCTTGAAGATGGCTAAGGACTCAGCTGCTTGGATTGAGTTGGGCAGGTCATTCCACCAGGAGCGAACATTTAATTCAAAGGTCTGTGAAAGTGATATTGTGCCTCAAGTCTGAAGTCATGAATTAAGGTAAAGGGGTGCAGAGCCAGTGGTGGGTTTGTAGGCAAACATCAATGCCTTGGATTTTATGCGAGCAGCTATAGGTAGCTAGTGCAAATCTAGAACAATCTAAAAATGAGACTTAAATTAAAAACTTAATAATTTTTACTTCTAAAGTGGAACAAAAAAGAAAATAAATTACTCTCACATCTTATCAAATGTCAAGGGTTGTCAAATGTCAGGCCAAACTGCAATATTTGTCTATTATGATCCAGTAAAATAAGCAATTTAATTTGCTTAAACAGTTAGATGAAGATACAGACAGAGTAAAAGGTATAGAATTGAATAAAAAAAAATCATTTAGTTACAGACAGAGAAAAGGGTTTGGAATGGATTGCCAAAAAAAAAAAAAAAAAAAAAAACATCCCTCTAGATGTCTTGTTAATGATAGGAATTAAATTTAAATCACTCTAGGGTAGTCGTTAATGACTTCAATATCCTAATTTATTGTGGAAAAATACAGTTGTATAAACAATGATTTCTTTTTATATTTTTCCTTTTATTTTCCTTTTATGAATGATCAATGTTTCCCAAGGTGCAATAGTGCTTAACAGGAGAGAGAATGTCTACATACTGAGAAAATACTCAATATATTTTTTTTTATTATATCTTTTTACATTCTCTTCAGTCTCCTCTGGTGATCAGATAAAGATCACATACAGGTTCACCTGACCTTACCACACACCCTTATTGTGATATGTACTATGTGTAATGTTCAACTGAAGTATTGGTTATACAAAAGCAGCCTTCAGAAACCAAATGAAAGTGTAAAGCAGGTGGATAGTGATCCATCTTTCCTGGTTCAGGCATCTTAGCAGTGAACTGACAGGAGGCTGACACCTTTCTAGAGAGAAGACGCTCACAGCTGATTATGGTGTGTGGAGTGGTACTGATAGAAAGTAGAAGGACAGCTCATCTAACTCCTTTAAAAAGCTCAGGATGGCATCTTAAATGTCCTTAAATGAACTGGCAGAAAGCAGATGGGCCCTATATGATTCTCAGACCCCGGGAATTATGAGTTTATCAGTCAGAATATTGACAGTTCTCTAGCGGACGCTGTCAATAGTCAGGCCACCCTCCCATTCCAATCTCCAATCAATTTCATCAGCAATCATGAGCTCATAGCCTACAGGCTCATATACATACCGCTCAACTTAATTAACTAACAATCAGGGTCACTGGAAAATTAGGAATTTTTAACTTTGTGAGGTCAATGTGACTCTCGTTAAAAGTTCAGATGAGGCATTTCTCAAAATACTCTTCTTTCATTCTTACTGTAATTCTTATATACCCATGGAAATATTTAATATTTATCAATTAAATAATTTGAATAAAAAAGATTTAGATTCTCAAACTGCTAAGTTATAATGTTCATAAAACAGTGCATGGCATAAAATGAACTAAGCAAATTTCATATTTAATGACTTCACTGTTAAACAACCTTCTAAGTTGCAGAAATAACTTTTGAATTGTTATAAACTGCTTGTATGCAAACTAGTGTAGCCTACCAAAGAAAGCTGACCTAAATCCTTAATTTCAAGCATCCTCTCCTTCAATCTGTTATTGTAAAAGACTTTAATAACTGTAAAAAATTAAATTGATTTCAACAGTAAACGACTATAAAAATGCTTCTGTAAAACCTATTGATTGGTAAGTTTCCAACAATCAAGTTCTCTGACAAAAAGTGCAAACACAACTTGCAAAAGGTGCTATAGGAACAGTACCTTCAGCGAACAGGGAGTCAGGCTTTTACAGCCGCTACTTCCTTGTTCCCAAAAAAGATGGCGGGATGAGACCAATTCTGAATCGCTTGCTTATGCTCTGGCCATTCAAGTAGTTAACTATCAAATAGACCCTCATACACATTTGCCCTGGGGACTGGTTTTTGACAGTGGACCTGAAAGATGTCTACTTGGGTCATGCCAGAACGATCCCTAACTGTTCAGCGACTGGTGCTGTCCATAAAACTGGGAAAGTCTCATCTCCTTAGGGTTTTCCAGAGGCTGTTTGGCCTCATGGTGGTTGTCTCCTCTGTGATTCCCTTGGTCCTGCTTCACATGCAATTTTGGCACAAAGCTAGAGTCCTGTCCCACGCTTGGCGTCTGGGCCGCTTTTAAAGCTGTGGCTCCTTGGACAACTTTATGCTTGTTTCAGTCAGTTGTACAGTTGGGACTGACTTCCAAGAGGGAGGTGGTTGTGACAGATACTTCCAACTCAGGTTGGGTAGCTCTGCTGAAGGTCAATCCAGCGTCCAGCTTCTGGTCAGCCCCAGCACGGTGCCTGCATTTAAACTGTCTAAAACTCCTAGCAATTTTTCTGGTCCTGAAAACCTTCCTGCTGTCCATACGTGTGATCCTTTCAGACAACACCACAGTGGTAGCCTACATCAATTGCCAAGATGGTCTGAGGTCTCACTCCCTTTACAGGCTGGCTTGACGCCACCTTTTCTTTGCACAGAACAATCTCCTTTCTCTAAAAGCGGTTCACATGCCAGGCAGTCTGAACCAAGGCACAGACATGCTGTCCAGAGGCAATGTGGCTCCGGGAGAATGGATCCTACATCCGCATATGGTTCAAGTAATTTGGTCTGTCTTCGGGAAGCCAGGGGTAGACCTTATTGCCTCAGAAGACAGTTCTCATTGCCCAACTTATTTCTCGATACAGCGAGATGTTCTGGCCCATGATTGGCCCAGTATGCCTTCCCCACCGATAGCCCTGCTTCCTTATGTCATCAGACCGGTCAGGGAGACGAAATGCTCAGTACTCTTGGTGGCTCCACTCTGGAGATACCAGGCTTGGTTCCCAGAGTTAGTGCAGCTCTCAGTAGCAGCCCCATGGCCGACACCTCTGAGATGAGATCTTCTTTTGCAGGTGAAAGGCATGGTTTTCATCCCCGGCCACATCTGTGGAGCCTTTATGTATGGAGTCTCGACGGGAGCTAATGCAGCTCTCAGCAATGAATGATACCATTTTAGAGGCTAGAGCACCATCTACAAGATGGCTTTATGCTCTTAAATGGTCAGTCTTTTGTGACTGGTGTACTACACAAAGCCTGCACCAAGTATCTTGTGATGTGTGATGTGCACCCCTTTCACACTCAAAGTTTACGTGGCAGCTATTGCAGCAAATCATTCCCTTGAAGCTGGCCATTCAATTGTAAAAAAAGATCTGATCGTTAAGTTCTGGAAGGCTGCCCGAAGATTAAATCATCCTTATCCTCAGACTGTACAGATCTGAGATTTGTCAATAGTCTTTAGTGCCCTACAGAGTCTCTAAGGAAGTTAGAGCTAAGGAAGTTCAACCTGCCACAGGAGCTTCTGAAACAGTTCTACTCCACCATTACTGAATCCGTCCTCAGCACTTCAATAACTGTCTGGTTCAGCTCAGCTACCATATCTGACCTCAGAAGACAATGTTGGATAGTCCGGACTGTGGAGCGAATCACTGGTACAAACCTCCCTTCTCTCCAAGAACTGTACTCATCCAGAGTGAGCAAAAGGGCTAGTAAAATCACTCTGGACCCCTCACATCCAGCACAGTCCATCGTTGAACTGTTGCCATCTGGTCAACACTAAGAGCGCTGAGCACCAGAACAACCAGACACAGGAACATTTTCTTTCCTCAAGCAATCCATCTCATGAACACTTAACAATAGTCTTGGAATACACAGCCCTATATACATTACCTACATACATACCTATATACATACATTACATAACAGACATTTCCTTGTATGTGTAAACACCTGGCAATAAAACTCATTCTGATTCTGATGATACTGTGCACTTTCTATATACAGTATATTAGCATTTTCTTGTGATGAGCTTTTTGTCATCATGTGATGTTCTCATTTTTGGTGGTTGGTAGTGTTTTACAAAGGTAATAATAAGTTAAATCCATAAAACCTAAAATGCAGTGGCATAGCAAGTCAGCCCTGCTATAATATTTGAATGCATGTTGAAAAAAATCTGAACAATTTAATACAAACGAATGTCGAAGGAATGGATCAATCAAGATTAAAAAAAAAAGTCAAAAGAATGACAAATGCCACAGACTTTTTAATTTTTTTTTTGAAGATTTTAATTTTTGATTTTGCCCAAAAATCAAACAAAAAAAGTAAAAAATAGTTAGGGGATATTTGAATTAATTGTTAATAAACTAATGTTTTCTGAGTCAATGTTGCAAAAATTAGAGAAACCTGAGTCACCATCTCCTCATTTGACATGCCTTTACAGAGAAATGCATATTTACAGATTACATAATGAAATAATTAAAATTTTTGATTTGAATTCAATTTAAAATAATAATTTAAAGCATTCTATAGGCCAGGATATATTTATCATGTCGGTGAGCGCTCCTGCTCAAGACCAAGAAAACAGAAAGTAAATCCTGTTTGTTTTCCTTATTTTACAAAAGCACAGGGTTTTATTGATATCGTGAGTGAACACAAGTAGACCATTTGCAATTCCGAATGATGTATATACTCTTACCTTTATGAGCACAAATTACGGTGTATTTTTAAGTTTCTACTATTATTAAAAAAATAATAAAAATGGAAGTGATCGCACTGGTGCCATGTCCTGCAAAAGTGCGCTTCCACTCTGTGCACAAATGATTGGATATGTGCCTAACAGTGCAAATTTATCTAGGTTAAATGTTTAAATGAATACTCTGAAATGCATGAAGTGTTTTATATCTGTTTATTTTAAACAAATCGTGCTGGTTTGAGAAGGCTAAATTGATCAAACATAATGCTCAACTCACTGTCTGCTGCCGCCGCTTGGTCATTCCTTTTAAAAAACAAAACCTTAAATTTGACAAACCAAAAATGTTCCAAAAATATTTCTAAATTGACTTAATAAAGAAACAAAAAGAAATATGACCACTTTGCCATTAAAAACCAAAACTGAACTATTTTAATAGATGTGTAATGGGGAACAGAGAGAGAAAGAAAAAAGACACAGGATCAGTCGGACTCAAGCCAAGTATTCTCATAAGCTGTTGGACAAGGGCTGGGCCCATGCAGGGCTTTATTCGTTCCCTCATTTCAGATAAAAGTTCCCCCCAGTTCGGCGGGCCCCAAAACTGCCCGGGCCCAAATGCACCTGCATACCCAGACGCTACGCCACTGCTAAAATGTTATCACCAAATGTTTAACTGTAAAATTCTGGCATCAACGACTGCCAGTTTTTTACTGTAAATTTTACTGATTTTCTTTTTCAGTCTGACTTGAGTAGCTTATTTCTTTCTATCAAATCTAAATTGGTTTTATTAAATTTAATGTAAGCTCATTTCTGCCTCAGGGTAAACTGAAAAGGTAATAGGTTGCAA
Source organism: Carassius carassius (assembly GCF_963082965.1). Taxonomy (NCBI): domain Eukaryota; kingdom Metazoa; phylum Chordata; class Actinopteri; order Cypriniformes; family Cyprinidae; genus Carassius; species Carassius carassius. The sequence goes on from NC_081794.1 coordinate 17,685,635, forward strand.
TTGACCTATTACTGTAAGTAACATTGTAAATATAATGGGACAAATGTGAGAGATAAAATCATTTTGCGAGTCTAAACTATTAAGATACGGAAATAAAGTGTCATATTAAATTTTCAATGTAAAATCACAGTTACTTTTTCTTTAACCTAAGACATAAACAGGCTTTCATATTTTTATTTACTCCCCAATCAGACTCTTTTCTACATAATCCTGAAGGCTATCTTTCTGGATAGAGTCATTTCTGCGCTTCATTTGCCCTAGAGCACTGTGGCTATGTATAGAGCTGTCACCTCTTGTGCTGTTTGCACATGGAAATAATTGTCTCTTGAATGCACACTGCCTCAGATTCACTCTGGTCTGGAGAGAGAACACTCGTGCTAATGCTTATCAACTGTTACAGGGCTCTAGGCTTTTGGAGCTGTGAGTGTGAAAGGCACAGACAGAAATTATATTAGCTGTACCAGGAAAAGATACTTCATAATTCCTTTTGAGTTTTGACTAAGCATTTGAAAAAACATGACATTACTGTTGAGGGAACTAAATCTGATTCTCATACATTCTGTTATAGGGTTGTGACTACAGCACCACCTGATGGAGGTGAGGGCATATGCTAATGAGAATAGGGTTATTGTTATGGAAGACTTTCTAAAGCAGAAACTTGAATCTGACCTTGTTGGTTTAAAATTATTGGGGAGGTCTAATGCTATTTCATGCATGTTAAGTTATCTCCACTCGGTTTTGTACAAGTTTCTGAGAGTTTTTTCGAGCTTGGCTCTTCGTTATGTAATGAAGGGTGGAACTCCTTGTATGGGCATTTCTCCCAGAAGAGCGCACCCGTGTACACACATCGTCCAGAGCGAGACCAAGAGCACAACCCATCAATGCGTTTCATTCGGCTGCACTGAATGGGACTCACTCGAGAAGAATGTCTCCAAAGAAGTGTGTTTTTGGCTGTAAGAGGAAAGATAACCTTGTTCAACTTATCAAAGAACTAAAGACTCTTTGAAACTATGAACGATGCTATACTAGCCTACTCTTTAGGTACTCAAAACCAACATGAGACTGGGTAAAAATGTGTATGTTATGTCCCCTTTAAACACACCCAAGTAAGTCTCAGATTTCCCAAACTTACATCTAAGCACAAAATAGTGTCATGGAATTTAGCTCTTTTAAGTTTTTTTTTTTCATTGTCCCTTGTTTCTTGAAATTTCACAAACTAGTGACAAGGTGATAGCCCGGCTAAAGCTGTTGCTAAGCAACACAATGAGGAAATATTTCTGTCCTGTCTGGCTTCTGAGTAAAGCACTTTGGTTTGCAGGATTCCAGCAGCAGACATTCACTTCATTACCAACGCTGGACTAATATCTTAATAACTGGAAGATAATTAGAGCATGGTATGTTTTCATGTTTTCTGAACCAATGAACGTGTCCTGGCTGACAGGCGTGCTGAACGCAGCAAATTAATGAATTTTCATGGAAGGCTCAGTGTGTTTCTGGAAACTCATTAACATAAACTAATCATACAGATCTCATTCCCTGCCTGAGCTTCTACATTCCCAGATGTTTTGAGAGATACTTTGGAGATAAATAACATTTTGGATGATCATATAGTCTTCCTGTTGTGATGGACTTCATGTACACTGTGATTCAAAACTCTGAGACCACTAATGAAAATACTTTTATTTAGATTTTTTATTCTGATTGAACATAGCCTACTTGACATGCATTCAATAAGATTATCCACAAACTGTCACCATAACATTCGAAAACTTTCAATAAAGACATTAACTAAAAAAAATAAATAAATAAAAAAACATTTACTTCAATACGTGCAATACTGTCCCTTGTGGCAATACTGAAAATGAAGAAAGGTTAAGCCCGAATTAGGCCGATACTGTTTCAAATAGTACAGCATGAGTGATGTTAGTTTCATCATTAGCATACTAACCACATACCGTATTTTTTAGAATGGCAGCTCATCTCGTTTTTTTGTTTTTTTTTCTTCTCACTAATTAGTTTGTCCACAAGGTAGCAACACTGGCCCAGTTGCACAGACGAAAAATAAATGGAAGAGACTGAAAAACAATACAATAATTGAGACTGCAACAAACAGTGTTGGGGAGCAACTACTTCTAGTAAATGTAGGGAATTAAGTAGGCTAATTTGATTAAAATAAATGTAACTGTAATCTTTTACAGTTACCAAATTTTTTTTTTACAAAATTAAATTACTGTTGCTTGTGAAAATGTCAACGATTACAAATGGGTTTTATGTGAATTTTTTCACACGCACACAGATTTGATTTATTATTTTGCAAATTGCATTGACTGCTCTAAAATATGAGACACCAATGTTTTAGGAGTTTAGGACACAGAATAGGACACAAGCTTATTTAATAACTGTTTTATTTGGGTTTATGTTTATGCTTTATTTATTTTTTTAAGATTAACTGTTTCCCCCCAAGCATTGTCAGATGCCAGTGTTTTCTGTCTATATTCAAATATTTGACTGCAAAAACAGTATCATATTAAACAATTTCTTGTTAATCTAATCTCCTTTGAAGTTTGCTTGAGTAAAACGGCTCCATATTTAACGAAGCACATACAAAAGACTTGAACCAGAAGCATTGAGACCTGGTATACAGAAGTTTGTGGATCTGTTATACAGAACATCTGCAGATGCCTGTGTTGAAGAACACTTGTGTGAGGGGGTTAAGAGATCCCTGCAATGCCGATTCAAATGTTCACAAGGACTTTTTATTGCTCACTAGATGAGGATGAAACTTCCAAGTGCACATGTGTCAAGTGCATGTGCTTACACACACTATCAAACAGTATAGTTTTAAAGGTTATGCGTTTGCGTTAAAATCAAAGTTTACTTTACCTGACATACTTCAGAAGGCAATGACACAATTGTGTATGAAGATGTGACTGCATTCACATTCTTGCATAAAGTGTATTGCAGTCTATACAATTTGAGTGAAAAGTTTCCCCCTTTTGCTTTAATGACAGTAGCACTTGAGCTGCATGAACAAGTTGTTCTTTACATGATCATGTTCACCAGCACTGATAATGGTCCAAAGAGCTTCATTCTAACCATCTTCACCAATAACCCAGATTACAATTAAATTGGTAATCTCAGATTTTCAATGTGGTCTAATAACCCAATTATAGTGTTGAACACAGGCAAAGAGAGGCACTTCATGATAATATATATGTGTAACACAATGATATTTTGATAAATGTTGGCAACCAAATAGATTTGTTTATAATTGACTTCCATTTTAAGACAAACAAAAATGAAGTTCCACTGTAAAATAAAATCAAACAGGTTTGGAGCAACCTAAGATGAGTAAATAATTACATTTTTAGTTTTTAGGTGAACTGACCCTTTAGGTGGAAGATATACATGTAACAAAACAGGATTATTCTTAATGTTCTACTACACTTGAATTGACCCTATATTTGTGAAAGAAGCTTAAAAAGTTCCACAAAAACCTCACAAAGGAGTTGTGCATGTCCTCATCTGGTTTTGCTCTGGGCTGAAGTTTTATTGCCTGACTCATCCTTGACAAGCTGGATAACCTAACTGTGACACAGCTGAGAAACTCTCTTCAATTGACCAAAGGTGAAGCCTATGGGATTTTCTGAGAGAGCGTGCAGAGGAAGAAGAAGAATGTAGGTGCCTTTGCCACTATTTGGCATGCAAACCTCCTCACCCGCCTCTTATGGTACAATTTCCTGTGAATAAACCTGCTGTGAGATACAAACATATAGATAAATAATGAAAAGCTCAAAGAACCAGTGGGCCAAAGAAGTCACGATTTATAGTCAGTCAAAGAGAGTAAAAATATCCCTCTTGTTGCTATTTCTCCCTTCCTCCTGTGTGAGGGATATTTTTAGCAACTCAAGACGTATTTCATTGAGGCAGCAGACCCACTCGTCTGTGGCTGAGCGCACGTGAGGCTGTGGCACATGTAGCGATGAGGAAGAGAGAGGAGGGGAGATGGATCGAGTGCGCATCCAGAGCTGAATCACCAGCTACAGCATCACTTGGCTTTAAACAAATCAAAATGCTTTTGCAAGTTACACTCACATCCGTCATTCACAGGAAAACACCAGAAACATGGTTACATACACAACATTAACTTACATTGGTATAACAGCAGTAAGTCAACCAGTAGTCAATGTAAGTTATTTATACACTTATAATGTAATAATTTCCTCACTACAAAACACACACTCACAAAACATACAGAATAAATGAAGAGTTTGGTTCCAAAACACAATAAATCCATTTTGATTAATTTGAGTAAAAATGTGATTTCTTTACCAAGAATGTGGCAAGATGAAAACCACTATTTTCTGTTTCAAACTTTCACATAGCATCTTTAGGGTAATAACATTAACAATTTAAATCCAGGTTTTGATTTTTTAAGATTTATTATAAAATTGTATAATTTTTTCCCCAAAATACAATAAATCAATTGAATCAATATGAAAGTTATTTTCATATTGAAACTGATTAAAATACAAAACATAGTAGGTTGATAAACATATGAACTTGGTCAATACTGTTCTTATATACAGGCACTGGACTAAAAATACATTCATCAGTCATAGCTTCCAACATCAATTCAACGGGTCATGCTGTAAATTAATTACAGCAATAAAAGAAAATTTCATCATGAACAAGAACATGAACAAAAATATCACATTAGACCACAGAAATTCCAAAATGACTTCCCTTACATTTAACTTCCAAAAGTGCATTCATCTTTTCCATGTTACACTCATTTAGTTGACTAGTGCTATGTGCTGTGTTAACAAAAACATAAATGGCATTAAAGTGCCCCTATTATGCCATTTTTAAAGTTGCTAATATTGTTTTATGAGTCTCCTAAAACAGATTTACATGCATGCAAGATCAAAAAAAAAAACATTAGTTTTCTCAGAAAATTGATTTAATTTTACCTCATTTCTGAATGATTTGTAAACGACTCGTGCAAAGCAGTTCAAAGAATCAGTCTCTCAAAACCCCTCCTTTCCGTGAGCCCTCACTGCTGTGATTGGTCAGATGATGCAGTCCTTGTGACTGGTCCAGAGCCATAGAGAGATTGGCTCTAGATTGGTCTACCGCGTGCAGTGCATGTTGTAAACAAAATGCCTATTGCCATAATGGTATAACAGCCCTGGAGACTTGTCAATACATAGAAAACATGGTATGGATTATAGCTTACCAACTCGAGCCTAAGTCTGATGATGAAATGGTTGAACTGGCTGATCAACAAGAGACTGATTCACAAGCACGACGGGAGCAGGACATTTCAGTGGTAGGAGTCAAGTGTTGACAAATTTGTGGTAATTATGAGATGTGTTAGCCCCTTAATCATTATGCTTTACTGAAGTAATGTATTTAGTGCCATACATGGTCACCACATAAATGGTAAATTGAACTTGCACACACACAAACACTGAGACAGCCAATCCTACAGTGTTTCCTCTACATTCCTAGAGCCCCCCACCCCCTTTTAAATTAAAATGCATAAATATGGTGCACTTTGAGAGCAGAATCAAGTAACTAGATCAATGAAGAAATATGTGCTCTTGTAAACAATTTTGTGCTCTTGTAGTAATTTATTTATTGGTTGCATAAATGTGACTGTGATGGTTGGGCTCAATTTTCACTATATAAATTCTTATAAAAGGTACAAATGCTGTTCTGTAAAAGAATAGTGAATTATTTTCTCCTTGTGTTTTGTTGTTTGATTATCATTAACGCCGACACTTAAATAACAACATAGTTCTTTCTTAGTTGTATTAAGTGCAAACAAAAAGTGCAGCCATAATCAAAGTTAGGCTGCTCTCTCAATATTCAAAGTGCAATCAGAAACCAAAATTTCCAAGCATTGATACAGAACTACACAACCTATTATAGCGGTGAGCGTGATTTAACCAGGTAAAACATGTTCCTGGATCAACATCCTTGTTGATCCTGGAACAACATTCCAATTAACCAATCAGAATTGAGATATAACAGTTCAGGAAATATCTGTTTTAGGCTTAAAATATGGGTTAGATGCTTCTACACCATTGTTAATCAGCTATCATTTCTCACTGATTTTAGGAATAAATTGTGGGTAGGGTTAGGTTTAGTGGTAGGGATTTTGTTAAAATATATTTTTGGACAATAATGTTGATCCAGGAACATGACTTACTCGTCAAAATCACAGCGACCCGATTATAGCCTACATACTAATGACAGCCTAGATATGTTATGTAGCCTAATTTGCGCACATCATTCGGTTTCGAGTCGGTTTCAAAATGTATGATATTAAAATAGCTTTTGAATGCGCATGCGCGTTTTACTTTCACGGTGCTGAGCATGAATTCTTCAAAACAATACATTAATTTTGTGAGACGTTCTGTAACGAATCCTCCTTTAATGTTTCTTATGGCCCAATGAGGGTCTTTTTTGTTCGTGCTAAAGTAATTTTAAGATAATTAAAAAAAACAGTCTGGTCAATCCGAAGCCCCTGCACATGTTGGGCCCCTTGGTTGCAGCCTAGGCAAGCCTGTGCATTAATCCGTACTTTGCTATCTATGATAAACACAGTTATTACTTTCCTTCTGTCAACAACAAATCCTTTAAAGTTAAAGGGATAGTTCACCCAGAAATGAAAATGATGTCATTAATGACTCACCCTCATGTCGTTCCAAACCAGTAAGACCTCCTTTCATCTTCGGAACACAGTTTAAGATATTTTAGATTTAGTCGGAGAGCTCTCAGTCCCTCCATTGAAGCTGTGTTTACGGTATACTGTCCATGGTTAGAAAGGTAATAAAAACATCATCAAATTAGTCCATGTGACATCAGAGGGTCAGTTAGAATTTTTTGAAACATCGAAAATACATTTTGGTCAAAAAATAGCAAAAACTATGACTTTATTCAGCATTGTCTTCTCTTATGTGTCTGTTGTAAACGAGGTCAAAACAATGCAGTTTAGTGATATCCGGTTTGCGAATGAATCACTCGATGTAACCGGATCTTCTTGAACCAGTTCACCAAATCGAACTAAATCGTTTGAAATGGTTCAATTGAATTGAAATGGTGGATTAATGCTCCAATAAGCATTATTGGAGTCAACCATTCGTTCGTCATCTGGCTCGGCTCGGTGTTTATCTTCAGTTCTCTCTTCACAGCAGTTCAGTCAGTGTACTGTTTGAGTAAATGAATTACTCCAGGATATTGGTTTGTTTTAACTTAGAGGGAGTGTCAGCCACATTAAAAAAGTTAACAGCTTAAGTCATTTGTGGATTAATGCTTAGTGGAGACGCGAACTGTTTCAAACGATTCAGTTTGATTTGGTGAACTGGTTCAAGAAGATCTGGTTACATCGAATGATTCGTTCGCAAACCGGATATAACTAAACTTCAGTGTTTTGAACTCGCTCACAAAAGACACGGAAGAGAAGACAATGCTGAATAAAGTCGTAGTTTTTGCTATTTTTGGACCAAAATGTATTTTCGATGCTTCAAAAAATTGATTTAATTTTACCTAATTTCTGAATGATTTGTAAACGACTCGTGCAAAGCAGTTCAAAGAATCAGTCTCTCAAAACCCCTCCTTTCCGTGAGCCCTCACTGCTGTGATTGGTCAGATGATGCAGTCCTTGTGACTGGTAAGCATTATTGGAGTCAACCATTCGTTCGTCATCTGGCTCGGCTCGGTGTTTATCTTCAGTTCTCTCTTCACAGCAGTTCAGTCAGTGTACTGTTTGAGTAAATGAATTACTCCAGGATATTGGTTTGTTTTAACTTAGAGGGAGTGTCAGCCACATTAAAAAAGTTAACAGCTTAAGTCATTTGTGGATTAATGCTTAGTGGAGACGCGAACTGTTTCAAACGATTCAGTTTGATTTGGTGAACTGGTTCAAGAAGATCTGGTTACATCGAATGATTCGTTCGCAAACCGGATATAACTAAACTTCAGTGTTTTGAACTCGCTCACAAAAGACACGGAAGAGAAGACAATGCTGAATAAAGTCGTAGTTTTTGCTATTTTTGGACCAAAATGTATTTTCGATGCTTCAAAAAATTCTAACTGACCCTCTGATGTCACATGGACTACTTTGAAGATGTTTTTATTACCTTTCTGGACATGGACAGTATACCGTACACACACTTTCAGTGGAGGGACAGAAAGCTCTCGGACTAAATCTAAAACATCTTAAACTGTGTTCCGAAGATGAACGGTCTTACGGGTTTGGAACGACATGAGGGTGAGTCATTAATGACATAATTTTCATATTTCGATGAACTAACCCTTTAAGGCTATTTGTTTAGGATGTAAAAATGTCAATCCAAAAACAAATTAATTTAAGGTGAAACTGATGCCTACCTCGATTGGTACGAATCCAAATGTTTCCATATTCATGACGTAGATGCTAAATATTATTTATTATGCAATAGGCTTTGTACTTCACTCGCTTTTACATCATCTTTCAAATTGGCAATATCAGCACAGGGAGGAGGTGGTCACGCTGAATGCAACAGATGGTGAGGTGCAACTTTTTATGTTTCTTTAAGTGCATTTTATTTTGATAATGAGGAGGCTGCAATGTCGCTAAATGACTTACGACTCATACCAATACTGGTTGGTTATACAGGAAGAAGCAAAACATCAAACTCTAAAACTTTTGCAAAATAAAGAAAATTAATTTCTGCTGTCTCATTTTCTTTTCGTGAACTTTGGATTGTGTCACAATAAACCGAAACTCAGCACAATTTTTTCTTTCATTTTGTTAATCTGTCGATGATTTAACTGTAATACATTTTGTGTAGTTCCTTTTTATTTATGCCTATAGTTTTATTCAATCAGCTCCCTTGTTCAGTAGTAGGGCACTGGTCAGGAAGTTGGAGATTTTAAGGGCTGAAATTCTTCCAGTGCACTGGAACATAAGCTTCCTGAAAAATCCCAAAATCTACGGAGCATCGACGCTCACTATGCTCCCTTACTGGAAATACCTCACATTTCTGAAGTGCAAAACATAAACCACATGAACCGACTCATAAATATAATCACACGCGGTAGAAGATTTGAAAAGACAAGCCGTTTCAACATAAACATTGAATGTGAGCATCTGCCCACTCAAGTTGGTTATGACGATGAACTGCAGTCAGGTCGAGACCCTGATGACGACGAAGAGCATGCAGATCAGCTTCCCTGAGATGGTTTCTGACAGTTTGTGCAGAAATTCTTTGGTTATGCAAACTGATTGTTGCAGCAGCTGTCCGGGTGGTTGGTCTCAGAAGATCTTGGAGGTGAAGATGCAGGATGTGGAGGTCCTGTGCTGGTGTGGTTAGACGTGGTCTGTGGTTGTGAGGCCGGTTGGATTTACTGCCAAATTCTTTGAAACGGACAATCCCCCAAATAAATTTTAGAGTGGTCTTTTACTATGGCCAGCCTAAGGCACACCTGTGCAATAATCATGCTATCTAATGAGCATCTTGATATGCCACACCTGTGAGGTGGATGGATTATCTCGGCTAAGGAGAAGTGCTCACTAACACAGATTTAGACAGATTTGTGAACAATATTCGAAAGAAATAGGCCTTTTGTGTACATAGAAAGTCTTAGATCTTTGAGTTCACCTCATGAAAATGGGAGCAAAAACAAAAGTTTATAATTTTGTTCAGTATAATTAACTTTTATAATTAATATTCGGCTGAAATGTTGTAAGAACATGTAACAGAACAATGTGTTTAAAGGGAATAAAAAAGTAATATAAAAATTAGATTGATCCCATTGATTGCCTGTTGTTTAATAATTCCAGTAACGACATTCTACTATGTTGTCTGTTGACGTTGTATGTAATCATGTCACTGGAGTTCGATTGATAGCTGTCCCAACGTGCAGTGAGCCAGGAGACTTACCAGTGACCGAATTTGTAAACACAATCTACTGATTCATGAGCTTGGGAGCACGGAAGCTGATTGAGACGAACCCCAGGTCTAGTTCATATTTTGTTAATTATAAAAATTAACAACCTTGCATCACATACTGTATAAAGACGTTAACTTGCTTCCTTGATCCTGACTTGGATCTTGTTTTTAGCAAAATGAACACATCTTTATTGAAGTCATTTCATTCCTTTGAGCAGAATTAAATTAAAATGTGACATTTTCAATAGCCAAATTCTCAAAATTTTCATCATATTCCATATTGAGCCAAAGACAAATTACGTGAACTTTTTGTCTGAGTCATTGACTCCAAGTCACCTCCTGAAGCATTCTGTTTATGAAACAAAGGATTTTGTACATGTGTAGTAACAAAAGCAATCCTTATCTGAATCAAGGTTATTCTTTGAACCACTACTCTGTTTGACGGTAATTGTTTTTTTTATACTCAGAAAAAAAATTGATAGACTTTAATGTTTCTGTTTTTTTCTTTTCAGTAATCAGGAATGCCTCTTTGCTGAAAAACTAAATAACATAAGAACATTTGGGTTCATCTATTTCCCTCTGGCAACATTAGAAAGGGCATCTCAAAACAGCAACGCATGCACAATAATGAAAAGCTTTGTTTTCCTGAGCCATATCCAGAAATGCTGCAGTGTGTAAAACGTACTCGGTTACTAACGTAACCTCGGTTCTCTCTAGAAGAGGCTCGCTCGCTCATTGGCTGCTCTGCGGCAACTGCACAAGCCTATCGAGCGCAGGCTGATGCAACATCAGACCAATAAGGGCGCTTCGCGCCCTTCATGCCACTTCCCGCCGAAACGGGTGTGGCCTAACCCTATAAAAGGAGCTCGAAAAGGCTGACTCACCTGATTTATTTCATCGCCGAAGCGAACCAGAGTGAATCGTACGCACGGCAGAGAACCCAGTACTCGTTCCTTCTTCTAGAGAGAACCGAGGTTACGTTAGTAACCGAGTACGTTCTCTTACGAGAGTTCTCTCGTACTGCGTCTTAGCTAAGACGCTACGGGAACCCCATGTAAAGAGCCATGCGCACAGGGATCACACACCAATAAACCTGGAAGCAACGCCCAGGATTTACAGTGCGCAGTCACCCGAGGGACTCACAGAGAGTCCAGGACAGGAGGGGGGGGGACCCTCCGTCCCATATCTAGCAGCGCCTGTTGACGCGGCAATATGACATCACACAGTCGAGACAAGGCCTGACCAATGTGGTAATGCGGGTCTTATGCAATACTGCCCATATAACAGTCGGCAGCGCATAACGCTCGCGATCTCAGAGTTCCAATCAGGGCCCTGATTTGACTATACCGACAGCAGCCTTGCTTGCAAGGCGGGAACCTCCAGGTTATAGAACCTGATAAATGTAGACGGCGAGGCCCAACCTGCCGCCATACATATATCCTGCAAGGAGATCCCAGTAGACCACGCCCACGACGAGGCGACGCCTCTTGTGGAGTGTGCTCTGACGCCCAGTGGGCACTGAAGGCCCCTGGAAGCGTAAGCTAATGCTATGGCGTTAACTATCCATCTGGATAGGCTCTGTCTCGAAACAGCCATTCCTTTGGAACGTCCACTGAACGAGACAAACAGCTGCTCAGTCCGTCTAAAGACAGCGGAGCGAGACACATAAGCTCTTAAAGCCCTAACAGGGCAAAGAAGACTCGAGTCTCCATCCTCCCCTGACACCGACAGGGCAGACAGGGCAATAACCTGAGCCCGAAACGGTGTGTTGAGGGATTTCGGCACATAACCGTGCCTAGGTTTGAGTATGACCCTAGAGTCATTAGGCCCAAACTCCAAGCACGACGGGCTCACCGAGAGCGCGTGCAGGTCACCCACACGCTTCACTGAAGCGAGAGCCAACAAGAACACTGTCTTGAACGACAGATGCTTGAGGCTAATCGTTAGGATTGGCTCGAAAGGGGAACCTTTCATGGCCTCCAAAACCGTCACAAGGTCCCATACAGGGACTGACGGAGGTCTGGGAGGATTCAGCCTCCTAGCTCCTCTAAGGAAGCGGATGACCAAATCGTTCCTTCCTATTGACTGACCGAGCGCTGTCTCAGAAAACGCTGCGATAGCCGCCACGTAAACTTTGAGCATGGAGGGGGCTCTGCCCTTATCCAACAGCTCCTGTAGGAAGGAGAGAACCTCTGTCACCTCACAACTAAGGGGTGAACATCCCCGAGCTGTGCACCAGCTGGAGAACACCGACCACTTCGAGGCATACAGCCGTCGTGTCGACGGAGCTCTAGCCTGAGTGATGGTATTTAGCACTCCCACTGAGAGATCAGCGGGTAACCGTTGAGCGCCCACACATGGAGGGACCACAACTCCGGCTGAGGGTGCCAAATGGAGCCCCCGGCCTGCAAGAGGAGATCCCTCCTCAATGGCACTGGCCACGGGGCAGTGTCTGCTAACTGCATCAAATCTGGAAACCATGGTTGGTTCTTCCAAAATGGTGCTACAAGCAGTATTGAGCATCTCGTTTCCCTCACCCGTTCTATCACCTGCGGAAGGAGGGAGACAGGGGGGAAAGCATAAAGCAGGCAGCACGGCCATCTCCGTGACAGCGCGCTTTCGTTCTTGGAAAAGAACGCGGGGCAGTGAGCGTTTTCGTGGGACGCGAAGAGGTCCACTTCCGCCCTGCCAAATCTCTCCCACAACAGCTGGACTGTTTGCGGGTGTAGAGACCATTCGCCCGTGGGAATGTTGTTTCTGGACAGCCTGTCTGGACCCAGATTCTGTAGCCCAGGCACATGAACTGCCCTCAGCGAGCGCCAGTTGCACTGAGCCCAAACCAGGAGGCGTTCCGCCAACCTGTACAGGTTTCGGGACCCGAGACCGCCCTGGCGATTTATGTAGGACACCACAGACATGTTGTCCGAACGGACTAAGACGTGGTGGCCTTTGATTCGGGGACAAAAACGCGTCAGCGCGTTCTCCACTGCCAGCATTTCCAGACAGTTGATATGTTGGAGCTTTTCCCATTCTGACCACAGGCCAAAGGACGGTCTGCCCTCGAGCAGCGCTCCCCATCCTGAAGTGGAGGCGTCCGTCGACACCATCTTCACTTTCGAGGAAGTCCCCAGGCTTACACCTGATTGGTACCAGTCGTTCGCTGTCCAGGGTTTCAGGGCTGTAATGCAGCTCTGATTGACCCTGAGATGCAGCCGACCAGATATCCACGCTCCGCGCGGTACTCGCGCTCTCAGCCAGAACTGCAGGGGGCGCATGTGGAGCAGGCCCAACCGAAGAACTGGAGATGCTGAGGCCATGAGACCCAGCATCTTCTGAAATTCTCTGAGGGAGACGGTCGCGCCGCAGCGGAGAGAACTCGCTGCGCGCTGAATGCCCAACGCGCACTGTGGTGACAGCTGCGTCGTCATGGAACGTGAGTCCAGAGCTATACCCAAGAACAGTATCGTCTGACTGGGGTTCAGCGAACTCTTCGTCCAGTTGACACTGAGACCGAGTTTCTCGAGGTGATCGATTAAAAAGGCCCCGTGTTCCACGAGCTCTGATCGTGATTGAGCCAGAATCAGCCAGTCGTCCAAATAGTTCAGCACTCGCATGCCTCTGAGTCTGAGAGGAGCGAGCGCTGCATCCATGCACCTCGTAAACGTACGAGGAGCCACGGACAAGCCGAACGGCAGGACTGTAAACTGGTATGTCTGGCCCTCGAAGGCGAATCTCAAGTATCGCCTGTGAAGTGACGCTATCTGTATTTGAAAATACGCGTCCTTCAGATCTATTGACATGAACCAGTCTCCTCTGCGAATATGCGCGAGGAGTTTCCTGGTCGTAAGAATTCTGAAACTGTGTTTCACCAATGCCTTGTTCAGCTGTCTTAGATCCAGTATGGGCCTGAGACCCCCGTCTTTCTTGGGCACTAGAAAGTATCTGCTGTACAGCCCCCCTTCGCTTTGAGCTTGAGATACAGGCTCCACAGCCCCTTTGCTCAACAGTTTTGATATTTCGGCCCGAAGTAGGTGTGCTACTTCTGTTTTTACGCGCGCTGAAAAGCACGGAGGGCGTCGAAAAAACTGTAGCAAGTAGCCTCTCTTTATAATGTCTAGCACCCAATCCGAAACCCCTGGCAGCGCTGACCATGCATCTGCATGAATGGCTAAGGGCTGGATGCGAAGCGCGCTCTGTTGACTGGGCAACGGCGGTGCTTCGATGTGCTGCACCATGGGCGTTATGCCTGTGGCATTTGAGGCGGGGAGCGTGCTGATTACAGCGGGCAGATCGCTCTTCCTCGACCCCGCCACGGTGCTTAACCGATTGAGAGGAGCGAGCGCTGCATCCATGCACCTCGTAAACGTACGAGGAGCCACGGACAAGCCGAACGGCAGGACTGTAAACTGGTATGTCTGGCCCTCGAAGGCGAATCTCAAGTATCGCCTGTGAAGTGACGCTATCTGTATTTGAAAATACGCGTCCTTCAGATCTATTGACATGAACCAGTCTCCTCTGCGAATATGCGCGAGGAGTTTCCTGGTCGTAAGAATTCTGAAACTGTGTTTCACCAATGCCTTGTTCAGCTGTCTTAGATCCAGTATGGGCCTGAGACCCCCGTCTTTCTTGGGCACTAGAAAGTATCTGCTGTACAGCCCCCCTTCGCTTTGAGCTTGAGATACAGGCTCCACAGCCCCTTTGCTCAACAGTTTTGATATTTCGGCCCGAAGTAGGTGTGCTACTTCTGTTTTGACGCGCGCTGAAAAGCACGGAGGGCGTCGAAAAAACTGTAGCAAGTAGCCTCTCTTTATAATGTCTAGCACCCAATCCGAAACCCCTGGCAGCGCTGACCATGCATCTGCATGAATGGCTAAGGGCTGGATGCGAAGCGCGCTCTGTTGACTGGGCAACGGCGGTGCTTCGATGTGCTGCACCATGGGCGTTATGCCTGTGGCATTTGAGGCGGGGAGCGTGCTGATTACAGCGGGCAGATCGCTCTTCCTCGACCCCGCCACGGTGCTTAACCGATTGAGAGGAGCGAGCGCTGCATCCATGCACCTCGTAAACGTACGAGGAGCCACGGACAAGCCGAACGGCAGGACTGTAAACTGGTATGTCTGGCCCTCGAAGGCGAATCTCAAGTATCGCCTGTGAAGTGACGCTATCTGTATTTGAAAATACGCGTCCTTCAGATCTATTGACATGAACCAGTCTCCTCTGCGAATATGCGCGAGGAGTTTCCTGGTCGTAAGAATTCTGAAACTGTGTTTCACCAATGCCTTGTTCAGCTGTCTTAGATCCAGTATGGGCCTGAGACCCCCGTCTTTCTTGGGCACTAGAAAGTATCTGCTGTACAGCCCCCCTTCGCTTTGAGCTTGAGATACAGGCTCCACAGCCCCTTTGCTCAACAGTTTTGATATTTCGGCCCGAAGTAGGTGTGCTACTTCTGTTTTGACGCGCGCTGAAAAGCACGGAGGGCGTCGAAAAAACTGTAGCAAGTAGCCTCTCTTTATAATGTCTAGCACCCAATCCGAAACCCCTGGCAGCGCTGACCATGCATCTGCATGAATGGCTAAGGGCTGGATGCGAAGCGCGCTCTGTTGACTGGGCAACGGCGGTGCTTCGATGTGCTGCACCATGGGCGTTATGCCTGTGGCATTTGAGGCGGGGAGCGTGCTGATTACAGCGGGCAGATCGCTCTTCCTCGACCCCGCCACGGTGCTTAACCGATTGAGGGAGGGCTGAGCGGGTCCCGTGGGACTCGTGATGTCTGCGAGTAACTGTGGGCTGTAAGCGTGCACATTTACTGCTTTCGACTCGCTGTCTGCCTGGGCAGAGCGTACGTGCACGGGTTTCATTTTAACAGAAACCGCGCGCCGTGTGTGACATAGTGTTTGTGGGCACTGAGGAGTGGGCACGTTTACTATGTAGCACGCGCGACCGACCTGAGTCAATCTTATGGGCGCGAGCCCTGTGTGCAGGGCTGTGCTTATATGTGGAGATGGGCACTGAGGAGTGGGCATCGTCACTACATTTATAGCACCATCGGCCGTGGCCGGAACACCAGAAATAACACTCTTTTCGGGAAATATCTGGGTAGCCGTGATAACGGCTTTTGTGTGCAGGCAAGCGGGCAACTGTGCAGGCTTGCGCGTTGCAGAAAACGCTGAGACAGTCACAATTCCTGTCGCGATGAAGCAGCTGGAGGCGGGGGGCGTGACTGAGAGCTTTGCGGGGCCGGTCTAGCGTGACTCGCTGCAGAACCGGAGCGCTTCGCTAAGAAGTGCTTAAAGGCTTGTGACGCTTTCTGGTCCTTGACGAATCTCTCGACAAACACGTTGACAGACGATCCGAAGAGGCCAGCAGGAGTCAGCGGCGCCGAGGAACGCAGCGCGCTCAGACTCTGCGATGTCCAAAAGCGTTAGCCACAAATGTCTCTCAGCCACCGTAGCGGAAGCCATAACCCGTCCCATGGCCTGTGCAGCGGACTTAGTAGCGCGGAGGGAGAGATCCGAAGCACTCCTCAGATCCGCGAGGCAGATAGCTTCAGGTCCCATCTCATCCAGCTTGCGGAGGAGATCGCCCTGGAAAATCTGCAGCGTGGCCATGGTGTGTAGCGCAGACGCAGCCTGCCCAGCAGCAGAAAAGATCCATGCGAGCAGAGATGACGTCATGCAGCAGGCTTTCGATGGCAACGCCGCTTTTTTGTCCGCCGTCCAGCAGAGGGCGGGCAAAGGTGCGTTGCTATAGCCTGTTCCACCGGCGGAAGTGACTGGTAGCCTCTTTTTTTAGCATCGTCCAGTGTGGAGAATGCTGGCGAAACAGACAAACGAGTTCGCGCCGAGAATGGAGCGTTCCAAGCTTTCGCCACTTCTTCATGAACCTCAGGAAGAAACGGGGCGGGCTTCGAGCTGGGAGAAATACGCTCATCCGGCAGAAAGCTACCATCCAGCCCGGAACGAGAGGGGGGCGATGGTGCAGACCACTCGAGGCCGAGGCTCGCCGCGGCCAACGTGAGCACTCGAATCAGCTCTTTCTCGATATAAGCCCGTCTGCCGGGCCTCTGAGCAGAAGGCGCGAGATCCCCGGAGCTCGCCCAACCCTCACTGCCCGAAGCTAGCAGAGAGCACGTATCCTCTTCCTCCGACGCGGCCCTGAGATCCACTTCCTCGGAAGACGCGGCAGCAGACACAGGGCGCTGACCATCGGGAAGCGATGCAGGGGAGGCCGGTGAAGCAGGGAGAACCGGCGAGCTCGGTAGAGCTGGAGGCGGTTCCAGTAATCGCTGGGAGCGGCGCTTTTTACGGCGCTGCGGCGCAGCGGAGGATGCAGGCTCGGAGAAGAATGCCAGGCGAGTCCTCAGAGTCACCATCGGCAGTAGCTCGCAGTGAGGGCAGCCGCCGTCAGCGAGCACGATCGCTGCATGATCCTCATCCAGGCAGGAGACACAGATGACGTGACGGTCTCCTTCGCTGAGCGGGGCTCTGCACGAGCCGCACGAGGGCATCTTTAAAAAGACGCAGCTCTTTTACGAGTGTGTGTCGCAGGGCGAACACATACAAGGATATAAAAGGATATAGGCGCCGGAGAGGGCAGCAGGAATGGCAGTGGAAGGCGGCGAAGGCCAGCGGCTTCAGAAGTGGCTTGTCCCGCTGAGATGCTTATCAGACGGCGCTTGCTTCCTTCGTGATCCAACGATGCGTGAGCTTCGCTGAAGAGATGAAAAATCAGGTGAGTCAGCCTTTTCGAGCTCCTTTTATAGGGTTAGGCCACACCCGTTTCGGCGGGAAGTGGCATGAAGGGCGCGAAGCACCCTTATTGGTCTGATGTTGCATCAGCCTGCGCTCGATAGGCTTGTGCAGTTGCCGCAGAGCAGCATACGGCTGTGTGCTGCTGCAAATGCGCTTTAGAACAATTCAAAATTAAGGATAATTTTTTGCTTCAGTATTTCGTGAAAAGAGACTTTTCCCGTAGCGTCTTAGCTAAGATGCAGTACGAGAGAACTCTCGTAAGAGAAACTGTTTTTTTGAGGATCTGCAAATATTTCATTTTCTATCACTGTCAGTTGAACTAAAAAGAAATGTGCAATTTACCATTCTTTTCAGGGGTGAAAACCATTGAGCACTTCTTGTCAAAAAAAAAAGCATTCCAGGAACACAAGTCTTTCTGCATAAACAGATCATTATTCCAACACAAAGATCTACAGAATAACTGCAGGTGTGTGCTTCACTGGACTCAATTTCTAAGAACATAATTTCTGTACATTTACATCATAAAAACCACTGTTGAAAAAAAGAAGAAGATATATTTATAGACTATCTACACTGACACCTTGTGGAGGAAACTGTCTAAACAAACGGAAGTTTTGGTCATCACCTCTCTCATCTGTTACAGTGCAGGAATACTTCAGGTACTGTGAGGGACACTTTCATTCTGGTACAGAGGCAATCACCCAAAAAATATCTATTTTAAACTTCTTCTACAACCTAATCCTTTAAAACATGAAAGATGAAATCAGTAAGTCATTAAAGACCTTCTAAATCAGTGGTTTTCAACCAGGGGTCTAGGGAAGGGACCATAAGCATAATTTAATATATCAGTTTCTGTTATTAAAAAGTTTAAAAACATGCACTTTTGCCATAAATGCAGAATACATATTTTCAGTGCTTGTTTTGTGTCAGACAATGTGGGTCCTTCAAGTCAAAAAGACAGAACCACACTCAAAAAAATAGCTTGTTTGTCTAACTAAATAAAATTATTACATTTCCACGCATTTAAACTGATTTATTTAAACTTAAATTAAGTTAAATGTACTGATGAGTAAAATTCATGCTAATTTACTGAGATCACAACAATTTCACTGGACATATTCTGTGAATGTTCCCTGAACATAATTCACTCTTGTTGATCCAAGCAGTGTTGTTGCTAATCAAGCAGTGACTTTTGCCTTCGTGCAGTTGCATGAATTTTCTGCATTTTTATTTTATCTGCAATTATTATTTTTTGGATACCATTGTGAGGAAGAGTAGAGCTTGAACTTATGTTGTCAATAGGTGTCATACACACATGTAAATGTTCTATGATCATTTGATTGTGATAGGTAGAAATGCTGACAAAATAGACTGTGTAAATCATGTGTTGGCCCTCAAATTGATTTATTTTATTTTTTCTTTTGATTCTCATATTTGTTCTTTTGAGAGTGTACCAGCCAGCATAACACTTGTTCAGTACAACATAGCACTAAATAAAAAGTTTTGTAGCATGCACGCAATGAACAAGTAAAAATGTTCTCATGACATTAGCATATTTACAGCTCATGTGGCCTATAGTAGAGCTGAAGATCTTTGCCCGAGGACCCGATGGGTTCGGTCAGGCTCGGGCTTTTATATCATTTATATCATTTTACACGGGCTCGGGCTGGGCTCGTTTTTTCCCCCGGATTGTGCGGTAAATGAGCAGTTATGTGATGTGTTTCGATTAGCGCGAGAAAGATGCGAAAATGGATGCTGAGGAGGTGAAACGGATGCTTGCATCTGGCGATTATGTTTTGGTTGTGTGACGGACTGAAAATATTACAGTGAAAGATAAAAGTACTGAGTAATAATAGGTAACCCAAAATTATTATTTTTTTTCTCTCTTTCTTCAGTTCAAGTATTTAAAAGAGTCTAAAAAGTTATTCTAATGTTGCATAGAATTAAGTGTATTCTGATTGAGGCCTGTAGGTGGCGCATTGCACTAGAGTGATGAGGAATGATGTTAGAGTCAAAGGGCAAATCATTAAAAGAAAGCGCCAGAACGCTGCAGACACTAATGTGTGTTTTCTCATCATTTTATACAGGTATGTAAAATGTTTTGTATGGATCAATATCGATCATTAGTGATCATTGAGACATTCATAAATGCTTTAAGACTCTGTTTGTTCAGTTTAACTGATTGTGAGTGTTCAAATGATTATTTTATTTGTAATTCCATCGATGCAATCTCCAGCTGAGTAAACAGTCTAAATTCACGAAGCTCATAGATGATGGTATGTGTAAGTAAGAGGTCTGAAACAATTATACAACAACTATATTTCAGGTGTAATCTTGATAGATTTTCCAGGTTGAGCTGTATAATGGGTTGTATTGTGTTTACTCACACCATTTTGTTATGTGCAAAAGTGAAATTCAAAATGATGTTTTTCTCAAAAAATATACACTAGTAAGTGTTTAAAAACATATCTACATTAGTGGAGACTG
Source organism: Carassius carassius (assembly GCF_963082965.1). Classification (NCBI taxonomy): domain Eukaryota; kingdom Metazoa; phylum Chordata; class Actinopteri; order Cypriniformes; family Cyprinidae; genus Carassius; species Carassius carassius. The sequence continues at coordinate 17,705,817 of NC_081794.1, forward strand.
TTAATCATTATTGATTGGTTATTCCATCGGAGTTATTCTGTCGGTTTCATAGAAAGTATTCTGATTTCTCTTTGTTTAGAACTTTAATATATATATAAAATGGATAAAGTGAAACGTTAAAGTGTTGAGGGAAAACGGTGTGATGTTACAAGACAAGACACATGTAAAGTTGTATCCAGATGTTTATTAAAGTTGCTCAAAAGTGTAATATAGAAGAGAAATGGTCAAATGTATTATACTAGCGGACTTAATGGACATACATTTAAATGCTGTGAGTTGAATTATGTATGCATGACCTGTTATGAATGAGTTATACTTACCTGTTACCTGGAAAAGTCATTAAAAGAAAGCGCCAGAACGCTGCAGACACTAATGTGTGTTTTCTCATCATTTTATACAGTTACCATATCTCATCCTTCTTTGTTGAGACTGGTAACAGTTGCACCAGCAAAACACCATAATGCAAACAATGAGCCAGTGGGTTATGTGAAATGCAAAAAATGTGACTTCTTTTTAAGTATGACAGCAAAACGACAGGGAATTCATCGCTGATAAGGCATGTTGATTGGAGCTGTTCAACACCTGCCAGTGCCCAGAATGAACCTACAATAAAATCGTTTGTTACAGCATCAAAACCCACTCCTGCAAAGGTGAAACAAACGATGACGGAGAAGTGTGTCAACTTTTGCTGTAAAGACATTAGGCCTTTTAATATCGTAAATGTCAAGGGGTTTGAAAAGCTGGCGCAAGAACTAATTAATGTCGGGGCTGTGTATGGAAGGTTCCTGTAAACTCTTGATATTCCCTGCCATGTGACAACTGCAAAGAGGTGCACTGACATGGCAGAAGAAAAGAGGGAATCTTTAGTACAGAAACTTAAGACTTTGTTGTAGGATGGCACAGTCGCAATGACCACAGACATGTGGACAGAGGATTATCGGGAAAATTTGTTATTTGACAATCACATGCCATTTCATAGGTGAGGATAAGGAACTGGTGAATAAAACTCTGATAACTACAACGTTCCCTTTGGAAGAGGCAAAAACAGGAGAAAATATCAGATGGGAGATATTGAAACTACTGGTGACAAAGTTTGGCCTTGACGCTTCCTCTCTCAGCAAAAATGTATGGGTGACTTATGAGGGGGCAAACATTAAATTAGCTCTGCGGCCATACCAGAGTTTGGACTGCATTGACCATGTCATTAATACGGTACTGTGCCATGGACTCGACATCGCAGAGTTATCCAAAGCCGACGGTGCTCCGTACATAGGAGATACCATTTCTGCTGCTAAATCATTAGTGAGGTACGTTAAACAGTCGGGGTTGGCTGCGCAACTGTCAACAACATTGCTGCAAATGGGAGACACTCGGTTCAGTACGGTGTACCTAACACTGACTTCCAGGGGCGTAGCACCAAATTTTGGGCCCTGGGTACAAACCATCTTGCTGGGCCCCCAATACCATAGTGATACCAATGGGTAAGGTATTGCATTTTTATCATAAAAACACTTAAAATGTAAACAAAATAGGCCACACTCTGATTAATATATTTTTGTTTTATTGTCGAAAGTACTACTTACTGAGATGACAAAAGGTCTAGCAGGTCCAAACCTGGACTAAATCAAATATACTGTAAAGCAGTTCTGAAAATGACCATACCAAATGAGAAAAACTTTGGTCTGAAACACAAACTAAATAATGTCAGTTTTTACTAAATGCCCATTGACGGGTCTTTGCATGCGCAAATTTGCTGATCAGGTCTTTAAAGTCCAGTTTTTTGCTAGCATTTGAACAATAGTTTTCCTGTGCTTATCAGTAAGAGTTGTTGGCCATAATCCTGGGTCCTCTGACAATCCCTCTCCAGTATCCCTAAGTCTCTCATTCTCTTCTCTTTCCTCTTCAGCTCTGTCCTCCTGCTCCTGACTACCTTCATCACATTCTTCACTTTCCCTCTGATCACTTATATCAACCTCATCTTCTATTTCTGCCTCTGCTACAAGAGGAAATAAACAAAATGGGTACATTGTTATTGTACACATTTAAACTTTAAACTGTAAACTTTAAACTGTAATTAGTAATTACACTTTAAAGTTTAAATGTGTACAATAACAATGTACTAATTTTGCTTATTTCCTCTTAACACTTAATTACTAATTACTAAGTGTTAAAAAGCTCACCTTGTCTCACTGTCACACTCACATCCACCTCACTGTCACTGCTTTCACCTAGCCATGATGAGGGGCCTGCTGCTGCAGGGTCTGACTCTGAAACTGAAATATATGGCTTCAAATGGTTGCTAAAATATCCTTTATTGTCACAATACCTTTTTTTTAAAGTGTAGGCTAAGTACAAGATAATTGATGATTATTTGTCTGTTTAAAATAAATGCAGACTAGACTATAGAATCACAGGGTAAACTAACCGCCAAACTAGACATTCAGTCTTTGAATTATGTTTTAAAATAAGTCATTTTTCAATCATTAAGATGTGCATTATTATACTGAGAACAATCCTGTACTTAATGTAAGAGCGTGTGCGAGCTAATTTGCATAACAATGCGGTAAAATAGGCGCTAACGATCTGTGTTTTCGCGGGTGTTAGATTTTGACAATGGAGGGAAATATACAGTGTTTTCATGTAAACTTCTGACTCTGAGAGTGGGGAGAACTGCAGCAGAAGAGTTTATTGATTTAAAAACGATTGTATTGCTTCCGCCAAAGAAAATAGTCCGTTCCGCGTCCATAGCAACGCGCTGTTTTTCATGGCAACGGTCTGTTATACTTCGCAGCGGTCTGTTATCAAGAAATAACAGACCGCATTCTACATTGGAATTCAGCCAAGCCATGTAATAATCAGAAACATTGTTTGCTCGCTATGAAGGGTGTGATACTATAAAGTATTGGTATATTATTCATAAATGCAAACATAAATGTATGCTATTCTACCGGGAGTAGATATTTATGTTAAAACAATGTCAATGCTTGATGATGCATTTGGAGCTCACCTCTCTTTTCAAAAAAATTTGTGAGCAACTGCTTGCCCTCATTTGCCCTTCTCTCTTTATTCTGCTTCTCTTTTCGTTTTTGAGCCCCTGATTTTCCTTTCTTAAGGAGAGACATGACTCTTCACGGCTCACTCCAGCTCCTGTCTCATCAACTGATTCAATCACCGCGGGTCCGCAGCAGAAGCACCTGGCCTGCGGGTCGTACCATTTGCATTGATTCGAGAGGGGTGTGGGGCCCTGCACAGCATGAAAATGACTTTTTTATACCAAACCAGCGCCTAACTACAAGTTTAGTTTTGCACAGGAACTTTTTTAGTTGTACATAAATGCTATACAAATGTTAGTGCATGTATATGTATGTATAGAAAACTGACGTCTAAGGGCCCCCCCCCCTGCCTCGGGCCCTGGGTACTCGGTACCCTTTACCCCCCCAGTCCGACGCCCCTGCTGACTTCTATACATGGAATTTATCATGAGCTCCATGAAAAGCTGGAGGCACGAGGGGAGAGCGCGCACATTGAAAAAATAGCCCCGGACACACTGGGCTGTTTGATATACTTTCTGATGCCGTTCTATGAAGCAAAGCGGGAGCTTGAGGGAGACAAGTATTAAACATTTAATTTTGTGTGTCTCTGGTGTGAGAAACTGAAACGCCACTGTCAGCCCAATGTCCTAGACTCCCCTCAGCAAGCTCTTCCTATCTCCACTCGTGTTCCCTAGATCTATAGGCCTGGAAGCCTGCTCTGTAGTTTCTTCCTCCTCTGAGTGAGAGTTCGCTGCTGTGGCCATCTTTCTCTGAGGAGATTAATGTTGTTTGTGTGACTGAGTGGCTCGTGTGCTGCCGAGGCAACGTGTATATTACATCATTTCATTTTTTGATGTGAATCTTTCTACACCAGACCATGTTTACTCGTCTGGTTGTTTGACTACATTTAATTGTGAGGAATAAAATTAACTATTTATCTGGCTATGAGAAGTTAGATATACAGGGGCTCTTGGGATAAAAATTTCTCGAGTACGAGCATGTGTTTACCTCTCTTCCTCTGAGGTTCTGCGGACCATCATTCTCGCTGGATAGTCTTTGTCATAAATGTCTTGATGCCTAAGGCATATGACTTTTTGAGGGCCAGTTTCTTCTGGGGAAGAATGTTGTACACCGCATTAAATAGTGTCCGTCTCTCCTCAGTGACCTCAGGAGATAGGTCTGCCAACCCTGCCAGTTTTGCAGGGCGCATCGGTCTCTGGCGAACACTTCTCTTAGGAGGTCACATGGCGGTGTGGGAGCACCTGCTAAGTGTGCTTCATTGGGTCTTACCCTGAGCAGGCTCTGGTCTAGTCTTCCTAGCAGACAACATGGGTCTGAGGACCGTCGTTTTTAATAGGAGACTTCTGCTATGAGAGTCCTGATGCTTTGGCTCAGGACCTCGGAGGGCAGGCCCCTCTGGGGAAAGAGCGTCTGCCAACCCTGCCGTGTTGTCCAGGGTGCAGTGATCTCTAGCAAGTGCTTCTCTCAGTTACCGCCCGGAAACGTAGAGTTGCTAAGAGGCTTGCAACCTCCACTGAGGTTTCCAGAGCAGCTAGTTCAGTCTCCTGCCAGTGTGACACTTTAGGGCACCGAGCTAACTGCTCTGATCACACCAGAGATCAGTCTTGAGAGGCTGATTCTCTTAGTAGACTATTTAGCAGCTTGAAAACTACTGCCAAACGTGTCTCAGTGGGTCCTCCACACTGTAGTGAGAGGCCACAGAATCCATTTCAGTTCTCCTCCACCTCAATTCAACGGGGCCTTTCCCACCATCGAATGAAACAGAAGAATACACTCTCTGAGGACAGTCCTACATCTGGAACTACACTGTTCCAAGGAAGGATAAAGGGTTGCTTCCTATTTCAGATCTGCATCTTTTGAACCGCTCAGTCAGGGGATGAAGTTCAAAATGCTTGCACTCTAACAGGTTGTGTGTCAGACCAAGTCCGAGGACTGGTGTGTCACAATCAATCTAAAAGATGCACATATATATTTATCCTTCCCAATCAAAGGAAGATCCTGAGATTTACTTTTGGGGGATAAAGCCTACTAATACCGGTTCTTCCTTTGGCCTTGCACTCTCACCCCACACTTTCACGACTTGATATTAGCTCAATCAGAGTGGATAGTGGTTCGACATCGAAATGTCGTTCTTGCTCACACAAAAGAGCTGGGGTTAAGACTTAACGGTAAGAAAAGTGTGTCTTCTTCTGTACAGAGTACTACTTTTCTGGGCATGGTGTGGGATTCATGATGCAGGCACATATGTCTCCTGCTTGGATCAAGTCGATCCGTGAGAGTCAGAGAAGGCCGGTCACTCATTGTCAAGCAGTTCCAGACTGCTGGGTCTGATGGCAGCTGCATCCAACGTGATAACTCTTGGCCTGCTGTTCATGAGACTCCTCGGTGGTGGTTCAAGACCAAGGGGTTCTCCCCAAGGGGAAACCTGCTTCACATACTCAAGGTCACGCAGAGGTTCCTACTTGTGTTAGACATGTGGAGAGAGACATGAATGTCCACCCTGCCCATGGTCTCTGAAGCGTTTGCCATCTGAGATGGCATATAAACTGCTTGGAGATGCCAGCCATGCTTTGAGCACTAAAAAGCTTTCTCCCAGACCTAAGAGATCACCATGTGTTGAGGCACACCGACAACACACCGGTGGTCTCTTATATCAATGTACAAACTAGCGTACCAGATCCTTGTGTGGTGCCAGGGCAAACTACTCTCGCTGAGACTAGTTCACTTTCCTGGGCATCTGAATATTGGAGCAGACATCCTGTCAAGGCTGAGGCCCAGGGATTGGAGGCTTCACACCGAGGTGGTGAAGCAGATATAGAGAATTTTTGTCAGGCTCAGATGGACCTGTTTGCGACTCGAGAGACATCGCAGGAGCACTGTCACCTCTGGTTCTCTCTCTTATTCAACCAGCTCCATTGGGGCTGGATGCCATGGTACAGATGTGGCAGAAGCTTTGTCTGTATGCCTTTCCCTTGATTGCTCTGATCTTGGGAGTTCTGAAGAGAGTGTGCCAAGATGGGGTCTGTCTGCTGTTAGTAGCCCCATTCTGGCTGGGCTGAGTATGGTTCTCAGACCTAATAGCCTGAGATATCCTCACACTGGCGGAGGGCACGCCCTGCTTGGGAATGGAAGCTATGGGTGTGGGCCCTGAGGGGGCACAGCTCATAGCTTTCAGTCTCTCAACCATGGTTGTTGAGACCATCCTCCAATCCAGAGCCCCCTCCACGAGGAAACTGTACGCCTTGAGGTGGAAACTTTTCCTGGTTGGTACAGTTCTGGAGTTCCTGCATCTTGAAGGTCTACTTGGTGGCCATTGTGGCTCTGGTACAGTTTTTTTCTGCATTCCCAAAGCATCCGCCAACACAGCCCAAGTTCCTGAAGGGGAACGTCTCCGGTTACGCATGTAACCATGGTTTCTCGAGGGATTGAGACGCTGCATACTTCTGGCATCCCTGCCAGCACTTGCTTCATTCCTAGAAGCTGACACCGATTTCACCGCACATCCTCTTAAGCTTCCTGGTTTCTACGTCACCCTGCCCGTGATGTCTCGCCCATCCATTGTACTGATTACACACGTGGTTCAGAGCCAGTCACGCTTAAGGGCATTCCCAAAGCATCCGCCGATGCAGTGTCTCGTTTCCTCAAGGAACCATGGTTACATGTGTAACCTGAGATGTTCAATTGAGAGTGTTACTTACATTTTTTTTCATAATTGTTTGTAAGTTGTGCTATGGGTGTATCTTTTTTCTACAGTGAACAAAAAAACTGAAGGTCAGTTCATAGTGTGCGATATGAAGGATGTAATAATATCCAAACTTTTTGATCATTTGTTTACTGTATGATGAGTTTAACAGTTTGTCTTGTTCTGTATAATGTTGAATATCTTTGGATTAACCTACAGAGACTTAAGCATGACAAATGTTTTTTGGACATTTTAGTCTATGTCTATTTTAATTAAGCGGAGGTTTTCCTTGAAGATCATATGCTGATAAGGAGGAATCTGCCATTGAGAGCTGCAATGAACAGCCCAATCCACATGGAGATGCTGATATACCCTCTCAACCGACGACAAGGCTCTACTGTCCTTTCCTTTCCTTCTTTAGTAACTCTTATACTGTAAACACAGCAGTTTAGCTGGCATGATGCAGATTATATGTTATAAAATTAGCTCAAAGCTTATTAATCACTGTCAGTGATAATGGTATACATTAAAATACCATTTTTTATAGACTTTATCATAAAACCAAAACTCATATGTTTTCTATAATAAAAAAAACACGCACTCAAACACTGTGTAGGCGTTTGTGCAGCGCCCCAGCTGGAGTGCATTGGTAATAACTTTATTGCAAAAATACAAGTTCACTCAGCCTCAAGCATTTACAAATGAGTCCCCAATGGAAAACTTTGAAATGCCATTTCATCTTTGAGAAATCCTCCTCCCACCAGCTACAATGCGCATTCAAAGGCTGTTAACTGTACAGACATTAATAAGTAAAGATTCAACATTTCAGCAGGAAATCATTTTCTTTCTTAGTATATAGGAAAAAAAGAAAAAGTATTTGATTTTGTCCCAGTCTGACTCTTTGCTGGTAGTTCAGGAGAGAGCATTTTGCATAGCATACTCATATACCACCTTTGCTACATTCTCAAAAATCCTTTTAAATGAAAGAAGAGATTAATAAGTGACAAAAAAAAAAAAAAACTATCTTTGTGTTAGAGCCAATCTTTGGTTAAGACAAAGTTAAATAATATCTAGAACTCTGTACCTTATTTCATTTATAATAATTTTAATTTATGCACTCAAAGGCTTTTAATGAAAAAAATTATACATATCACAGCAAAATATGATAAGAAGGAAAAGTTAAATACTGCATTAATCATATTATATTGTGATACGAAACATCTGTTGATCAGTATCAGAGTATCGTTAATATATCTCACAAATCCTTTTACGTTTATTTGAATAACAGTATGAAAGCATTCCTTGTTCAAGGCCCCATATACATAATACTGTCCAAATTTCAGGCTATCTATGCTATCAGGGCCGAACATTCTTCAGCTGTGTTGATTAAAGTACAATCTAGAAATAATATAGATTCTACAAAAATCGAATGGGATGAAACCCCTCAATTATTACAAGCCTGAAGATCCATCATGTGCCAGACTCATAGCTGTGGTTTGTGTCACTGCAAGTAAAAAAAAAATTATAATTTGAATCATAAAAAAAAAACAATGAAAAGGAAGCTTAAATTGGCATATCTCCCTGTATAAATGGGAGAACTGTCAATGGAATTAAAATTGCAGTTTTTCTCCAGCTTTACACTTCTGAAGTGTACTATACTTGTCTTAATGCAGATAATAATTATTACCACTAGAATTGATTAACATTCCATAACGTCATTACGTAGTTTCTCCATTCTTCTGTATATTTCTTAAGATGTTGTAGTTTTTTTATTAACAATAAATTCATTTGTTAGTGTATGTTCAGTCAAACAGGTACACAGTCTTTGCCTGTAACACGAGACACAAAACAGCTGTGTGCTACAGGGAATGCCCGCTTTTAGAGAAATAGGAGGAAAAGGTTAGAAGAGACAGTCTCATTCCACGCTCAGCGCCAGGGCCACAGATTTACATGCCTGCTCTGACAAAAAGCACCAGAGCCGAGAGATGACACCGTACAAAATATCTTGATTCACTTAGTACAGGTTGAAGTACTTAGCATCTACATGTACATGACATTAACCCATCCCGCTACCAAAAACCGTTCGCAGTTGTTTGGGGAAAAATGTTCAGCAAAGCCATGTCGATTCTGGGACACTGGTTTGCTGAGAACTTGTATCTGTGGAACAAGCGAGGAGGAAGGGTAAAGAATGGTTTTTAATACCCTATCGGTCAAAAGTTTGGAATAATTAAACTTTTTTAATATCTCGTAAGCTCACTAATGCTGCATTTATTTGATTAAATATTATTACAGTTTAAAATTACTGTTTTATATTTAGATATATTTTAAAGTGTAATTTATTCCATTACTCCAGTCTTCAATGTCACATGATCCTTCAGAAATTGTTCTAATGCTTATTTGGTGCTCAAGAAACATTTGTAAATACCATTATAATCAATGTTAAAAACTGTCAAGCTGCTAAATATTTCATTTGAAATATATTTAAATGAAAAACAATGCTTTAAATTGTAATAATATTTGACAATTTTACTGTTTTTACTGTATTTTTGATCACTTGAGACATCTTAATAAAAATATTTAAAAAATCTTAATCATTCCAAACTTTTGGCCTGTAGTATAAATGAGGGCAGGATTATAATAAGCCCCTCCCCTTTTACCACCCAACACATGCACACACGCATACACACAAACACACATTTACCGTCTAGTGCAGCAAGGAGGTACCGTATGCTTCTCCTCTGCAATTAATTGAATGTTGGGGTTAATTAAGTTAAGTGCTGGATGGCTTAATTAAGTTAAGTGCTGGGTTGGATGGCTCACTGCGGGAGTCCAAATCTAGACCCCACTCTCCTTTCATTGCATGATGCAAGTCTGACTATAGGTTAGTCATACACACACACACACCTCAGCCCCAAAGAATCACGCCATCCCAGTGCTAGTAAATAAAAAAAAGTTGGTTTTGGTGTCTCTTTCCATCATGCTGTGGATCGAGCTTCAGGGGCTTCTGCATGGAAAGATTTACCAACTATAGCAGGACATCATCCCAGGAACAATACAGAGTGCAGGGTGATAGAGGATGGCATCAGGTCTCTGGAAGTGCTCCTTACAGTTCTCCAGGAAACTGTGACGAGAATGGGATGGGGTGTGCAGAGGGGTCATCCAAGGGAACAATGTGTGGAAATGTTCCAGGGCTGGAGGACCTGGTCCAAATCCAACTGGTTGGGTGAGAGCTTTAGAGAGGATGTCTTCCAATACACCTCACTGCTGGACCGTAGCGCTTCCCACTGGAGAGAGCTTGACGCCGGTCAAACACAGCCAGAAACTCGGAGAACCTCTGGAGACATCCTGCAATGGGGTAGGATGGAGTGTGAAGGACAGGAACCAGACCAATCAAAGAAAAAAAGCAACCACGTAAGAGGAGCTCCTTCAACAGCAGGAAACGAAAATGAAGCAAAAGCAGACTGTTTAGTGGGGGGACCACTGGCACCTGGACTCAATTGCGATGCAATGGCAGAAATATGAATGCGGAACAAGAGGGAAATGGTCCTTTGAATGGATGAGGTGGTTATGAATGTGGAAAACGAGAGTGAGCTTTACCTGGGGCCCCTCTGGAAGGCCCAGGCTGCTGAGATGGGGGTGAGGAAGATGGAAGGAGATGAAGATAGCTGGGTTGGAGCAGATGGAAGTCTGAATGAGACAATGGATACTGAAGGCAACTAGGTGAGTACATGGAGTTGTGATATGACTTAACCCCGGAGTCCCCCAGCTACAGTAGGTACACACACAACACACACATACATTGATATGCACAAGGCCAAGGAAAAACAAGTGCATTCAGTCAAAAGAGAAAAAAAGAGGATAAGAGAGGGGAAGGATGGAGAGAAGGGAAGAGATGGGGAGCACAAAAGTAAGGCACGAAAAGAATCAAGGGCCTCATTTATAAAATGCACATAAGATCAGATTTGATCCCAAGTCAAAATTGAGGAACAAATTGAGATTTATTTAAAGGGATAGTTCACCCAAAAATGAGCACTCTGTCATCATTTACTTGCTGTCTTATGGTTTCAAACCTGAATGACTTTTTTTCTTCTTTTGTGGAACAGAACAAATTTTTTTTTTGACTTGGTTTGTGTGTTGAAGCAGGGTTAGAACAAAACTCTGCAGAGCTTCGGCCCATCAATAATTGAGTTTGACACCCCTGGTATAGACCAAAACAGTTAAAACATTCTTGATAATATCTTCTTGTGTGTTCAGCAGAAGAAAAAAAGTCATACAGGTTAGGACTGAAGTGAGGGTGAATACACGATCATAATTTTCATTTTTGGGTTAACTCTCCCTTTAAAATCAGAAACTGATGTGAAAATGTTCTTACACAAACTGCAAGTAAAAAGCAGCCATACACAAGCTATTTTTATGATCATGCACTGTTATGCCAGTGCACACTGACATAATTTTCTAATCATTTCCAGTGATGCAAGAGCAAGTCAGTGAGTGGATAAATGAATGAAATGAGTAACCACAATTACATGCACAATAATATACTAAAATACTATTATTCATGTATCATCATTTTTTTATATACATTACATTTAAAAATCTTTTTTTCATATCTTCAAGAAAGATAAATCAATATTTAAAAAAGGTTAAATGATTAAGTAATTATTAATTAAATTATTAAGAACACAACATCATAAATGGCAGAATTGGGGACTGGTGAATAGTGCAAAAAAAGTGCTTTTATTTGCTATTTATTTGAAACTCAAATAGCTTTACACTCTTTTGAGTGGCTAAACCACATTTCAGAGTTCAATGGTTTAATGAGTTTAAAAGGTTTAATGAGAACATGGTCTGAAAAATAATGTGCATGTAAATGAGATTAGTAAAAAAAATTATAAAAATGGATCACTGACAGGATAATTAATTAAATATATACATATACAGTATGGCCAGAAACTAGAATCTAGTAACCAAATTTGTTGCATTACCTTTTTCATATACTCTCACTTATGTACAGAAGACTTGAATAAAGCAAGAAGGATTAGGGAACATTTTTAAAGTACATATGAATGTATTTGGGAAGATGACAATACGCATGTCTTTATAAATGAGACACCTAGCCTCTTTTCAAATGTAGTGAAGCTACAGCATGTGGACACAAGATGGCAGTATGACTCAGTAAGACAATGAGAAGCTGTGCATGTGTATTTGAGTGTCCTTGCCTGCAATGGTGCACGTGGATGTCATGTGACAATACAGTTATGCATTCATATATTCCTGGCATACATTTTAAATTAAAAATGAATGAATGCCAAAACAACACACTATACACAACAAATAGATTTGATAGACAGGATCTGCTATGAAAATAACTAGTAAATGCAGAGTGTACATCAAATGACATAAAGCTCAGCAATGATTGACAAGGGACAGGCAGCACACATAGACCAGGCTGAAGTGGCAGTAGCTGTGTGTTAGCACTCTTCTGATTAGGTGACAGCACTCTTATCGGGTTTCTAAGGCAGATATCTGATTCCTACCCCCTCCTTTGGCCCCTCTAGCAGACTCTTGAAAGCTAGTAGTCACTAGTCGCACTATTTCACTAATATTTTATCCATTACTTAGCTCCTTAGATTAAATAAGATAGTAAGAGTTACTTTTAGTGTAATTGAGAGATATGTGTTTGATACTTACAAAGCTTCGGGAGACGGCAAGACGGTTATGGCGACGGCCAATGACCGTTCCACTCAGGCTGCGAGCAATACGGCGCAGGTGATCCGCATCATATTGTTCTTCCTCTCCTGACTGAGGCTCTTGATGGGCCACTGACAGGGGCTACAGAGAACAAAGTTACTGGAGCAAAAAACAAAGTCTGGAAGAAACCAGACACAACACCCAAACAAAATCAACATGCGCTAACAGATTGTGCGCTGTATGAAAAACAAGCTATGATGTGGAAAGAACCAGCCATAACAAAAACAAAAAAACAAAAACAAAGAGACAGCCATCCCTCATTAAAGAACCAGCAAATAATAAACAAACAAATTAAGTAAATAAAACCTAGATTATTTAGACTAATGGCGGGTAACATCTAATGAAGCCCACATGCTACAAAGTTTTAGCCCTGATTTTTCTCTCACTGACTGTAAGTGGAGACTAAAACTGAAATCAGAAGCAAATCAGCGCTTGTTCATGTGAGTGACGATTGCTTTGTGTGTTTTTTAAGATGCAATCTGAGATACCAACAGATGCCCGAGAGACGTTTTGCAGGTTAAATATCCAGCAATGTAATACAAGTTCTGCAGGGTGAACTAAACTAGAAGTGACATTGGCAACGACCGACAGGTGCATAGTTCGAAAAGAACTGCAATCCGAGACTTGTCATGGTCGCTGTGATTTTCAACAACATCTTTTGTTGATCCTGGATCAACTTTACTGTCAAAAATATAAACTTAACATAATCCCTACCCCTAAACCTAACCCTAACCATAATTTATTCCTAAAATCAGTGGGAAATGATGGGTGAATAACAAGGATGTAGAAGAATCTAACCCTGAATGTAAGCCTAAAACTGAAATTTCTTGAAAACTTATCCCTCGATTCCGCTTGGTTGATTTTTAATGTTGTTCCAGGATCAACAAGGATGTTGATTTGTCATATAGACAAAATTATTATATTAGGTACTTGTGGACAAGTCTGAAGAATATAGCATGAGACCCCATGATTGAAAAATGCAGAGAAAGAAAATACCAATGCCAATACCAATTTGAACAATAAATCTTTGAGAGAGCTTTGAAATCAGACCTATATAAGGAGTGCAGCAGCACATATTTTACCATGTTCATGTATCCAGTAGGGCTGCAACAACCTGGTGGTCCATAAGCGGTTCTCTCAAGTTCAGCCGTGGGGGTCCGAGAGCGTCCGACTCCAGTGAGCAGCTTTCGTGCAGCAGGAGGTACTGTCAGAGAAAATCAGGATTGAGTACAATGAAATTTTCTCAATGCATGGTTCAATTTGTTAACTGTATTAGGCCTCATAAACAAAAACATTTTACAATATTTATATTTATAGTTACATTTTTGTGTAGTAGTGTTACAGTGTTCAGATGTCTATCCAAGTTTACATGAAAATACGTAAATGTATATTTCGATGCGAGCATACAACTTTAAAGCTTCTAACTTAAAACTTAAGCTTAAAACTTCTAATTGACCTACTGATAAGCCCCTCCCCTTGAACGCAGATGAGCCAATGGCAGTTGAGTATCAGTTGCACAGGGTTTGGAACCCTGACATCTTTAGGTTTCAGCACCACAGAGAAACATTGAATAAACCTGTTTTGAAAGACCTTTTTAAAATCATTTCCAGTGAGGAGTAAGCTTATAGCTGGATCTTTTATTATCCTCACAGTGTATCAGTTATGCGGTGACGCACTATGAAATTATTGCGGGGGAAATTAATTGTAATATAAATTTAATAATAAAAGTAACCTAATAATAATAAGAATGTAACAGGCCTACATTAATTGGAAATGCCAAATGCTCTTAAATTTGCCAACATCTGATGCTTTTGACAATATCTCCGGCTATCGTCAATGCATGATCATTGTCTTTCAACGCACCCCAGCATGGAGAGGTTAACGTGGTGGCCCCCTCACAGTGTGTGCCCATCCGCTATGCCACTGTGTGCATCTTGATGCCTGGGGATTCGCATGACTGTCTTGAAACCAAAGCCAAATCTAAGTGGGGAAATATTTTGGCTTCATGCTAAATTCCTTATTGCATGGTTCCTATTGAAATTACTAAATTTCACCTGTGATAAGTGGCCAAACGATGGTACAGTAAATGTGACCGCACCTGTAGTCTGGCCTAAATCAGAACTTTTAAAGTGCATGTAAACACACTCAGTGTGAGACAATTTAAGATGTTAATTTACCTGGTCTCGCAACAGCAGGTGAGCTGGTAGCACGCAGGGCTTGGCCAGGATCCGGGCCAGCCTGCAGACTAGCCTGGTAAAGTGAGTCCAATTCAGAGAGTTCCTGGTCCTCTGCCTCTGTGGGTTCCAACTCCATGCTCTGGAAGTTTGAGTACTTAGGGATGTTCTTCTTCCTGGTGCTCATGGGACTGTGAGGAGCAAGGGGTCTTCCAGGTGTGTGTTGAGAGAGGGCAGGTCCTGTCTGCTGGTTCTGATCAGGAGGTGTGTTATAGGGGTTGACAACAGCATCAGGACAGTCTAGGCTCCAAGAGGACCAATGACGGGCAGCAACTGGAGGGGTCAATTTGGTGCAGGGCTGAGAAGATGCACACAGGGGTTGCCATATGGGGGCTCTTCGGAGCACTGGCCCTTTCTCCTCAACAGGAGTGGGTGGTGGACTGGGATTGTTGGATTGGGGTATCTGGTCTGGACTATCTGCAGTGCCCTGCCACAAAGGAGGATTTGGAGATTGAGGGTGCTGACAGCTGGAGACCTCTTCGTCCTCTCCCAATACACCCCAGAAGTCAAGGGGCAAAGAGGGCAGGGATATGGCAAGGTGTTTGCGTATGGGCATGATCCGAATGCCTGATGCTTGGAGAACATCTGATAATCTGATCCCACCCCATTCGTCCTCATTCTGGGTTGTCCAATTGTTGTGTTCATCACGCTCTTGGGGCTGTGGCTGAGAAGAGGCAAGCCGGGGATTGAGCGACTGGTGGCTCGAAGGCTGAGATGGGGTGTTTGTACAAGAGGAGAGTGATTTCATGTGTTGAGGAGAGGGTGAGCCAAGCACAGAATCCTGATTGGTCTCCCAGACCTCTTCCTGATTGTCTGTCAACAGTACTTGGACCGGGCCAGGCTGTTCACTGAAGAGGCAAGAAAAGCAATAGAAGGGTTTGGTTAGACACTCTCTGAAAAAGGAACATGGTTATCTGAAATTAGTACAGTCCCATTCAACATTATCACTCAATTAATGTCACTACTTAAATTATGGCAAAATGAATTTATTTAATGGCATAATTACATTCATTATTTGAAAAATGCAATTCAATTAATTAACTTTGTTTAACATTATGTTTTGTAATCAGAACATTAAGGACTAAAATGCCTTCACTTACTTCAATTATTTATAATCTTTTTATTTGTTAAAATAAAGCTGAAATAAAATAAAATATAAACATTTAATGATAAACTTCAAATTTAAAATGAAAACCTATATGCTGAATTACAACTTTGTACCCCTTGATCCTATTATTTTCTTGTGCATGTAAATGTGTACTTGTGTATGCTGAAAGGTTTAACTTTTTATAGGAAGCCATGCACATATACATTTAAGATATATTTTAATACTACCAAAAATATGCAGTATGTATTCATTCATTAAGGCAGACTAAGCATAAAATAAGCAAGAAACCTAGAGTTCTAACAGGTCTTTGATAAGATCAGTTGGTGTTATATTTGTAAATCAATACTCATTCATTCATTTCAAATATTCATTTCAATGTCTAATGATACGTGAACAAATGGTTTTGTTGCAAGTAACCCAATCTAACACATTTTCTAACTCAAAAAGTTAACAATGCTGCCAAGGACTAAATTCAAGGAGACCTGCGTCCTTCACACCAGTATTCATGAGCCACTTCTCATACAATGCACACACACATACACAGTCCCCACGTGCTTTCCACAGCTGACGCACTACGTGACCTTGACATCATTTTCATAGTTGTCATATAAACCAGAGTTACAGCAGCCATAAATATGCCCAAAAGCTCCCCAGAAGTGGAGTGCACGGGAATGAGCATTGGCTTTGCTCCAGAAGGGAAACCTGCTTGCTATTTGCATTCACCTCTAATAAAGCAGAGCAGACTATCCATCAGAATACTATCAATCCCCGTTCATCTCTACTGGCCCTCAGCAATCCACAGATGACCCGTGTGATAAGATTCATTTTCAGATAAATCTTTATCTAATACCAGTAAAAAGCCTCTGGAAGATGCAAACACACAATCCTCAGTGAAAATAAAATCAAATCAAATATAAAACATTTTATATGTAGAAAAAAAAAAAAAATTAAACTGAAATGAATGTCTTTTACAGTGCCCCCAGGAATCTGCTTACAGTATGTACCCCAGGATAGTCCTGACTGGGAATCACTGGTTTAGAGGACCAATACTAGGTGATAGGTGGTTCCTGGCAGCTGCTGCATGCCCTAGAGTGGGTATAGAGGGAACTGAAGTGGAAGAAGTTCGGGACAGAGGTACACATCCCTGATTAATGTGCTGGAGTGCTCATTTACTGTAAATACTTCCTCGAGCACTACATTGGGTAATTACCCAAGGGGCTTTGGCCAGGTCAGGCCATACATCACATCAACACCTTTAATCAATTGAGGGGAAAGAGAAAGCAGGGAACAAGAAAAAAAAAATAAAACAACCGCATTTCCGTGAGACACACTGCCGCAGTGGCTGTTGCTTTGTTCTACTTGATTAGTAAAGTGGCATGCCATGTGTATGTAATATCAGGAGGTAGCCATTCGCTAGCTTGGGTTTGCCAATAACTCAGCCGACTGCACCAAGGCTTCTAATATTCGGTCTTATCAGGAATCTATAACACCTGTCCCGTCTGTATGTGTGATTTTAAATTAGAAATTAACCTCTAAAATCTCTGGAAAACAAACAACAAATCCCAAAGCAACCTCAGCTTGCATTCTGACAAACTGATCAGTTAGATCATGTCTGAAAGTTAAAAAATCTTTAAGGGAGAACTGCATCACAATCAGAAATATAACAGAAAACAGCTTTTTCTCATTGGCACTTTACTAAAAAGTCCAATATAATAAATTTTTCCTAATTAAAAAATTAACAGACACGTGGGTTGGCTTTAAGACCAAAATTTTGACTTCGATACAATACCAGCCTTGGTACCTCCTTATCTATAAAAACAGATGTTAGGTAGACTATTATAATATGCACGACAGATTTGCATATCATGTAAATTAAAAATGTACTAATAACTGAATTGACCATGAAATCTGTTAGATAAGTTCTGTTTTTAAATCAAGCAATATCATGGAACTAACAACATATAAAACATATATTTGCATTTCAAAATAAATCTATATTTATATAAATCTTATTAAATCTAAATATTTTGATGTATGAAGATAATGTATCAAAACTATGAAAAACAACAGTTGCCATATTTTGCTTACATGCATAAATTCAGTCTTGCATAAATTTGAGATGCTCTACGGGTGTTATTATACTAACAATTAGTTACATTAATTATTCATACATTTCATAATCAATACATTTCATTTTGATTCTCAAAAAATCCATCAGTGCATTTGAACACCATTATACATTAACTCTACTTTCATGTTTCAAGTCAAAAATTACATTTGTATGCTGGTATTGTAATGTTTTCAAACTTTTGGTACTACAGTACTGATAATGCATCGGTATATCACACAACCCTAACAGACCCAGGGGTCTGAGAGTGTGCTGATCTAAACAAGCGGTTAAGCTGTACACACAGGGTAACAGTACAGGTACCTGTTGGGCCCCTGTGGGCAGCGGGGCTCCTGCTGCTGCTCTTGCTGTTGCTGCATGCGCTGCTGTAGGCCCCGCGCTCTCCTCATGCATTTTTGCAGCTTGGCGTCAGCAGCCATAGTCCTGCTATGAGTGTTAGCACTGCCCTCATGCATGGAAAATCTTAGTTTAGCTATAATGCAAAAGAACAACAAAAATGGAAAGGAAAGAAGAGCAGAAGAAAAGAAAATGCAGAAAAGAAAAAGAAAGAGCTGAGTTATGAGGGGCCGGCATGCGGACCATTTCTTTGTTATAGAAAACGACAAAGTCATGAAATTGAAAGAAAGAAAGAAGAGAGGGTGATGGTGGGATATATCCCACCTTTCATCCCAAAGCTCTAGGCTGTTCAATAGGCAAAGCTTTGCTCGCTAGTTCATCAAAGTTGATACATATTTGACTTCATGTAATGGGTCGATAACAATAGCTTGCATCAGAGGTGTCATGCCCATTTAAAAAAAAAAAATAGAATTAAAATGCAGGCACGTTATATTTCACATTTAAATTTGTTTAATCCAACTAACTTGCACATTCCACAGAAAATCCAATTACTGTTCCTCCAAAACATTTATTTGTCTTATTTTACTTATTTATTAATTTATTAAATTGTTTAATTAATTAATAGTTGTGCTGTCTTACTTTATATCTTTAAAATGTTTTATGTTCTGACCTGTGTATCAAAAGGTTGTTACACAAATACAATTTGAATTAAACAACAACAACAAAAATTATAATTATTACTATATATATATATTAGGGGTGTAACGGTACGCAAAAATCACGGTTCGGTACGTACCTCAGTTTTAAAGTCATGGTTCGGTTCATTTTCGGTACAGTAAGGGAAAGAAATGCAAACATTAAACTGCAGGATGTTTATTACTATAAACGTTTTTAAGAATTTGTTTACACTTTTTTAAAATACTTTTTAATAAAATATATATAAAATAAAAAAAGAATAAGTAATAAAATACTGCTGCAAAGTTCTCATACTTTCAGCCTCAAACCAATATCACATAATAAAATATAATGAAAAATATAAATAAATAACTATTACAGTGCAGCATTACCAATCACAGCTTGTAGGCCTGCTCATTTTTAAAATATATATAACTTTTCCAAAGTGTAAAGTGCAGCATCAACAGTTTCAGTTTTTAGACCTGCTCAGATTTCGTTATTGCGTTGGACCGATCGGAATTAAGAGCAAAGGTCTGTTTAAATGCCGACGGGAGCTGCGTTTGAGTTGCAATCGTTTTTTTCCTAGTTGTAGTGATGTTCACACTCGCATGATGCCTTTTGAAAACATTAGGCCAGTGACAAACTGGCATATTGCACCTGTCAAACATTGTTCAAACATATTTTGTCGTCAATACTGTTGATGGTGTCCTTTATCAGTAGGCTTTATATTTATGCTCGACATGAAGTATAGATATTGTTGTCGTGAAGACAAGATCCTGGTCTGTCGCCGATCTCCCTCTATGTCACCTACAGTAGCTGCAGCGTGCCATCGCCGCGTCAGTCACGATTCTGGTGTGTAAAGACACAGAAAACAGGAAGCAGCCATCACGCAACTGACACGCAGCAGAAACGCCACGCTCACGCCACGCAGCCAGTGTGTCACCGGCCTTAGAATCAGCTGCAGGGCAGGATTTGCACTGAACGCGGAGACTTCCGCCACTTTATATGTTCGCTTGGAAACACGAAAAAAATTTACAAAATATTGCATTCGGTCATTCGGTACACACGTGCACCGTACCGAAAGCCCTGTACCGAAACGGCCCAGTACGAATACACGTACCGTTACACCCCTAATATATATATATATATACATTTGTTATGTAGTCTTACTTTTTTCTCTTTTTAAAATGTTTTATATTCTGACTTGTTGAATTATTATTATTATTAAAAACTAAATATTTGTTGTGTGGCCTTGCTTTTTCTCTTTAAAATGTTTTATGTTTTGACCTGTGTATCAAAAGTTTGTTACACAAATACAATTTGAATTAAACAATTAATAATAATGATAATAATAATAATGATTTAGATTTAAATAAAGTATATATTGTTTATATATATATATATTTTTTTTTTTTTCATTGTATAGTATTTTTATATTTACTTTTTTACATTATATTTACAGCAAAAACAACAACTATAATGATTTTTTTGTGATAAAATGACAATGTCAAAACTATTAAGTTCAACTGAACTTTGGTTTGGTTTATTACAACAAAAATTGTATATTAGCTCAGAATTGGAACCCATGTCGCCTTGCACATTAAACTATGAATCCAGAACTGCTGAAAGAAATACATGCATGACACCCCCCAGTTCAATCATTTTCACATTGCCTTTTTAAAAACACTTCAGCTGCTGTTGTGCAGTATTTTGCTTACTGAACAAACCCATTCACAATGAGTGACATAAACAGAGTTCAGAAAGATCATAACATGGAGAAGCACTGGGCTGCTCTGCTGAATGACAAGAGAGAAACCAACGACTGTGATTGAGCTTTTAAGCCCTTGTTCGCATTGTGTACTAAATGACATGTTGAGATCCATCACACTGATTAACTGTCAATTGCATCCCAAAGTGAGTTCGCATTAGGAAACAGTTGATTTGGTTGCTCTCCTGTCTGGGGCTGTTACATGGAAAACTGCATGGGAGGTTAGTGTTGCCATGGTTCCCTTGAACCTGTTTCGTTTAAGTCTGGTTTAGCATTAATTCTGCCTATCATAAAAATTCTATTTTCAGAACATTTACTGCTGTCAACACAAGCTGCGCCTGAGCTAGCTTTAACTGCAGATGATGTGTATCACTTTCAATGGGTTGAAAGGAGCTGACGGCATTCTGGGAGATGCAAAGAGGAAAGTTTTAGGATGGCACACTAAAGACTGAAGACACAGGAAGCAGGAGAGACAGCCAGGACAGAGACACAAACGTAGACACACACAAAACCAATGATGGATAGCAGGATTGTGGCAGGCATTGCTTTCGTTTGGCCAGAGGAACAGGAAACTATTCTTCTATATAGTGAAGGCATGATCTTATGGGCTGCCACTGGATCTTAGAGGCTTGTATGTGTTTTGGGCCAAATCGAATCTGTCTCGACAAGACAGTGAAAGATCTGCAGGGATCTGAAGAGTGGAAATATTTACAAAAGCTGTCTTCCCTTTACATATATTACTTCTGCGCCTCACATATACAGACATGCACACACATATACACGCATACTGTAAGCAAAGCGAGACAAAGATGGAGGGTTTGCCGACCTGGATATGTATAAATAGCTTTGTGAAGAGTTTTGCATGGCTGAAATTGCTCTCCACTCATTAATCATTCAAGCAGGTATGCCAGCACTTTGGACAAAAATGCTGTTGTTACAGGTAAGCATGAGATACACAGCCACCTTTTTTTTTTAATTTGGAGAGTGCTGAGAGATTTATACAGGATTGCACGGCTGTATCCTCACATGACGGCTCAGCACAATCACAATCCAATCCTTCCACCAAAAGGGATTTATAGGGGTTAGGGATGTTATGATGGCGAATCCTGAATGGATTTAAGTTTGCATGTGGCTGTGGGTGAGGCCCATTCAAATGGTGTTCCAAATGGAGGGCTCACACAGAATAATATGTAAAAAAAAAAAATAAATAAATAAAAAAAAATAAAAGGATTAAATTTGTTCCAGCCTCTGTCTGGCACAGATCGGGGCTCTCAAATGGCCAAAGCCGAGCGCTTTTCAATAGCACGCCACTATCAGCGGTATTAAAGGGTTAGTTCACCCAAAAATCTATATTATGTCATTAATAACTCACCCTCATGTCGTTACAAACCCGTAAGACCTTCATTCATCTTCGGAACACAGTTTAAGTTATTTAAGATTTAGTCCGAGAGCTCTCATACCCTCCATTGAAACTGTGTGTATGGTATACTGTCCATGTCCAGAAAGGTAATAAAAGCATCTTCAAAGTAGTCCATGTGTCATCAGAGGGTCAGTTAGAATATTTTGAAGCATCGAAAATACATTTTGGCCAAAAAATAGCAAAAACTACGACTTTATTCAGCATTGTCTTCTCTTCCGTGTCTGTTGTGAGCGAGTTCAAAACAAAGCAGTTCGTGATATCTGGTTCGCGAACAAATCATTCGATGTAACCGGATCTTTTTGAACCAGTTCACCAAATCAAACTGAATCGTTTTAAACGGTTCGCGTCTCCAATACGCATTAATCCACAAATGACTTAAGCTGTTAATTTTTTTAATGTGGCTGACACTCCCTCTGAGTTAAAACAAACCAACATCCCGGAGTAATTCATTTACTCAAACAGTACACTGACTGAACTGCTGTGCTGTGAAAACTGAAGATGAACAAAGAGCCGAGCCAGATAACGAACGAACGGTTGACTCGTTCTCGAGTCAAGAACCGTTTCTGTCGGACGCGTCCAATTCGAGAACCGAGGAGCTGATGATACTGCGCATGTGTGATTCAGCGTGAAGCAAACCGACACACAGAGCGTCTGAACTGAACTGATTCTTTTGGTGATTGATTCTGAACTGATTCTGTGCTAATGTTATGAGCGCAGGTAAACCGAAGGCTTGAATCAAGGGCAATCATCACCAATGACGCCATTACGTCGAGCTCAAAAGAACTGGTGAACCGTTTTCTTCAAACGGTTTATACATTTACATTCATTTATTTAGCAGACGCTTTTATCCAAAGCGACTTACAATTGCTATATATGTCAGAGGTCACACGCCTCTGGAGCAACTAGGGGTTAAGTGTCTTGCTCAGGGACACATTGGTGTCTCACAGTGGATTCGAACCCGGGTCTCTCACGCCAAAGACGTGTGTCTTATCCACTGCGCCAACACCACCCATGAACCCATTTATTGAATCGAACTGTCCGGAAGAACTACTGGTGATCCGAAAACCGATGCAACCGGTTCTTGACTCGTGAACGCATCAGTCTTTTGTTTGTTATCTGGCTCGGCTCAGTGTTCATCTTCAGTTCTCTCTTCACAGCAGTTCAGTCAGTGTACTGTTTGAGTAAATGAATTACTCCGGGATATTGGTTTGTTTGAACTCAGGAAGTGTCAGCCACATTAAAAAAGTTAACAGCTTAAGTCATTTGTGGATTAATGCGTATTGGAGACGCGAACCGTTTAAAACGATTCAGTTCGATTTGGTGAACTGGTTCAAAAAGATCCGGTTACATCGAATAATTCTTTCGCGAACCGGATATCACAAACTGCTTTGTTTTGAACTCTCTCACAACAGACACGGAAGAGAAGACAATGCTGAATAAAGTCGTAGTTTTTGTTATTTTTGGACCAAAATGTATTTTCGATGCTTCAGAAAATTCTAACTGACCCTCTGATGTCACATGGACTACTTTGAAGATGCTTTTATTACCTTTCTGGACATGGACAGTAGACCATACACACAGTTTCAATGGAGGGACTGAGAGCTCTCGGACTAAATCTAAAATATCTTAAACTGTGTTTCGAAGATAAATGGAGGTCTCACGGGTTTGGAACGACATGAGGGTGAGTTATTAATGACATAATTTATTTTTTGGGTGAACTAACCCTTTAACAATCAACAGGCAGAGCCACATGCCCAGTAATCCAATCAGATTGTGAAAATCTGTGCAAATAAGTGAACACAAACAGGGATGCGTGGAATATTACATTAAAATAAAGAAATATAAACAGTAAAAACTAAATTATTAAAATAAAAAGTAAGCAATAAAAAATAAATAAAATTCATTAAAATCAGCTCAATATTATCTTCATGTTATCGATACATAAAAGTCATACTATTTTGTCTAAATCATTAAAAAAATAAACATTAGTTACTAAATTAATTAATTAAGTTAATTTAGATATCAAAACATTGGAATATACAGAATAAAAATGGATATTTATTTTGAGATTTGTAAAAGATACAATTACAATACAATTAGCAGGGTTGATAATTTATTAGTGTTTTTAATGGCAAAACCTAGAACCTAAAAATAAATATACTAAAATGCATTTGAAATAAATTTATGTCTAAGTATACTACAAATACAGTACATTACATATGTATATACTTAATTAAAAAACCTGCAATCGTACTTTTAGTATACTGCACTAGTATAATTAAAGTTGGCTAAAATGGAAGAACAAATTTTGTGCTTAATGCACTTCAATTGTGAGGAAGTAGTTCTGAAGTCCAACTTAAGATTTACTTTGTGCTAAGTAAACTACTGCAAGTATATTTAAGGTACACTTTAAATATCTTAAAATATCTATTTAAAGACTGATATTATTCAGAGGTCATACAACAATCATTCATTGTATCATTAAAACACATTTTAGGCTTAATGTGCATTGTGCACAAGTAGTACTCCAAATAAAATTGTATTATATCAATAAGTCTTGATAAGCAATATGTCAGTAAATAATATATTTGAACTATACTTAGTATAAAATAAATGTTTTTTTTTTTAATATATGACTTTTACTAGAGATGGTATACAAAAAAATATTGAAGGGAAAATAGCAAGCACAAATAAATATCCAATTTCTACTGAAAAATACAAAAATCTCTAATATCAACCAATTATGTAGTACTGATATACTGTGCATCCCTAGACAAAACAGGATAATGAAAAAAAAAATGCCACACACATGAACAAAGAGATTAGCACACAGAGAGACAAATAGAAGCAAACACACACACACAGGGTGCTGCAGGAAGGGAAGGCAGTGTTGGGGTATTATTGGTGGGTTTGTATCATGTTGCGAGGACATGTTTTTGGGAGCTGCTTTCTTACCAAACAAACCTAGAAAGTGCATATATTGGGTGACGGTTACCCGAGTGGAGAGTGGAGGAGTTGGGCGTAGCAAGCAGAGGCAGGTTAGAATTACTTACACACAGCATGGTGGGAGAGCGCCAGGGCTGTAGCTGTATCCCCAGCTTGCTCCAGGCGCAGTGACTGCTCTAAGAGAGAGTCAGCCTCCGCCAGGCAGTGCTCAAAACTGCCCCCCTTCCCTGCAATTAACACACCAAGGCCAGGCTTCTGAAAACACGCTCATACACGCACAAACACTGCTCACAGGAGCCCCATATGTTCCCGGGAACACGCCACTCACAACGTTTACACGGCTTTCCAGTAATGTAGATGTCCACTGACACACAAGCACACACAGTCTGATGACTGCCACAAACACAACTCAAACACAATTTCAACAGTTTGTACACACAGCATGCTGAGTAGAGAGAACTCTGATTCAAGATTAAAATTTAAGATTTGAGTGAATAAGAGTGTTTTTGATGCTATGGCTCCCATCTACACTATTTATATATAATTCATGGCGTTACAATGATATTTAATTTTTTTTTATTATTAAGATCATGAGACGTTGCATTAGAGTTGAGAAGACAGGAAAGAGTAAATTTTACTTCCAAACTATCCCTGGTGAGAAAAAAGGTTTGCACCAGCCTAAATATATTATATAAATATATAAATATTAAGCATAAAAGGGATAGTTCACCCAAAAATGAAAATTACCCCCTTGATTTATTTACTCAACCTCAAGCCGTCCTAGGTGTATATGACTTTCTTCTTACAGACAAATACAATCTGTTTTATATTTAAAAAAATTTATTATCCTGGCTCTTCCAAACTGTATAATGGCAGTGAATGGGGTTCAAGGTTTTGAAGCCCAAAAAAAGTACATCCATCAATTATAAAACGTAGTCCACGCAGCTCCAGGGGGATTAATAAAAGCCTTCTGAAGCGAAGCGATGCATTTGTTTAAGACAAAAATCCATATTTCTAACTTTATAAACCATAATCCCTAGCTTCCGCTAACTGTCATATGCGCATTTATGAGAGAGTGGCGTTCCGGCGGATGACATACAGTAGGATGTAGGCATAGCGTAAGTTAAGTGATGTGACGTGCGCAGAGGAGCAAAGGTAAGAGCAAAACAAAACACCTGTCACGAATGGAAGATTTCGATATAAACCAAGAGGTTTTCCAGTAAATAAAACCTGGCTGTCGTGAGACTAGCATATTCTCACTGGAGCTTATGTTATGCATACATCCAACATCATCAGCTGGAACACTACTCTCTCATGTATGCGCGTATGACAGTTAGCGAAAGCCAGAGATTATGCTTCATAAAGTTTTAAATATGGATGTTTGTCTTACACAAACGCATCGAATCACTTCAGAAGACCAAGACACTTCAGATGGATGTACTTTTTTGTAGTACTAATCTAAACTATCCCTCAAAACAGACCAGCCTAAACAGCATAGAAAGCCATCAGGAAAAAAAGCTATTCGAAAATCTGTAATATTAAACGATAACCAATAAATTGTGCATTTCTAAAAAGAAACCTGAAGTCATTTGCTGGTCTAAGCTCATCTTAAATTGGCTGATGTTAATTTGGTGTAGCTGGTTGGTTGGCCAGGTAAGGTGAAATGTAAAGCCCCCTAAGAAGTATTAAATCAGACCAGCTTAAACATCTTAGCCAACCATATAAAAAAAAAATCAATGAAAATTTTCTAATATCAGTCAATATCCAATACGTTACTGATGTAGTGATCATCCCTGGAAACCAGCCTCAAGTGGTTTGCTGGTCTTAGGTGGGTTAAACTGGTCTCCTAGACGGTCTTAAATTGATCTAGCTTGTCTCCTTATGTAACCAACTTGGTGTTAAATTGGTTTAGCTGGTTGGGGAAAACTGGACAAAACCACCCTAGAACTATTAAAACCAGCAAAAAAAAAAGTCTAGCTTAAATACATGATCTATATTGTATTGATTTATTGTACATCGCTAGAAAGCAATAAAAACAGATCAGCCTAACTAGATCAGAAAGGCTGAGAAACCATCTAACCACTTTAGGCTTGTTTAAACTGGTTTTTGTAGAAAGGGATTAGAAGGGATTTTCTCTTTTAAACACAAGTTCTAGCTCATGTCATTTGGTTTCTGCTGTTTGGCCCTGTGTGGCATTTACCCTGGTGCTGAAGTTCGTCCAGGTCCATGAACTTGCTGGGTCTGGGGTTGAAGCCCTGTGCTGCTTCTCTCTCCTTCTCCTTCTTTCTCTGGAGCTCCTGCTGCCTGGCCCTGCGAGCAACTTCCTCTTGCAATTCATCCAGCTCGCTGCGCCCCTCTCCTACACATACACAAAGACATAAATAAGTAACAGTGATGCTCATTTCATAGTTTTTTAACACTTGAAATCAACACCTTGTACTGTAGCAATAGTGGGTTAATGTACAAACAGTAGGCAAAGACCAGTGATGACTCACCCAAACTCAGTGGACTGCTGCTCCAGGTGGGGGATCTGAGGTCTTGCAGGATGGCACTGCTGCTTTTGGACTTGGGCACTGTGCGCCAGGAGGGCCCAGAAGTCACGGGTCTCTTACTGCCGCTGTCCCTGAGGCGGAGAAAAGCATATGTCATGCACTCAGTCATCATGAGAGTGATTCTCAATGTCTCTGTGGTAAATTTGTCTGTGTATACTACAAAATTAAAGCTTATGGTACAAGCCAGGACAGATATTTATGATATATTCAATACAGTTTTGTTGGCATTTTACAATTAACCAACACTGTGAATATTAACACTTTGCTTGCTTATTTCTGCTTCATATTTCATACATTATTTATAGAAATACAGTCTTGAAAATATCAAACATGATGCAGCAGGTATTTTACGTATATTATTCATCAACATAATGCATTTCATGACACATTATGCCAACCAAAAAAAGTGAATCAAATCATTAAATTAAAATAATTTAAAACTGAAATGTAATTTGATTAAGATACATTTGTAGCAGAATCTGATATATAAATATACAAACAGTCTGGTCTACCTTTTAAAAAAAAACATATAATCAATTTTAATTTCTTGCTGCCATCATTTTATACTATTTTTTTTTTATGTACACTGAACAAACTTTTAATCACAACATTCTTGTTTTTGCCCCCATTTTGCATGAGCTGAACTCAAAGATCTAAGACTTTCTATGTAGACAAAAGGCCTGTTTCTCTCAAATATTGTTCACAAATCTTCTATGTCTGTGTTAGTGAGTACTTCACCTTTGCCAAAATAATCCATCCATCTCACAGGTGTGGCATATCAAGATGCTGATTAGACAGCATGATTATTGCACAGGTGTGGCTTAGACTGACCACAATAAAAGGCTACTCTAAAATGTGCAGTTTAACTGTATTGGGGGGTCCAGAGTGGTCTGAAAACCAGTCATTATCTGGTGTGACCACCATTTGCCTCATGCAGTGCGTGCAATCTCCTTTGCATAGAGTTGATCAAGGTGTTGATTGTGGCCTGTGGAATGTTGGTCCACTCCTCTTCAATGGCTGTGCGAAGTTGCTGAATATTGGCAGGAACTGGAAAAAGCTGTCGTATACAGTAATCCAGAGAATCCCAAACATGCTCAATGGGTGACATGTCTGGTGAGTATACTGGCCATGCAAGAACTGGGATGTTTTCAGGAATTGTGTACAGATCCTTGCAACATGGGGCCGTGCATTAACATGCTGCAACATGAGGTGATGGTCGTGGATGAATGGCACAACAATGGGCCTCAGGATCTCGTCACGGTATCTCTGTGCATTCAAAATGCCATCAATAAAATGCACCTGTGTTCGTTGTCCATAACATACACCTGCCCATACCATAACCCCACCACCACCATGGGCCACTCGATCCACAAAGTAGACATCAGTAATCCGCTCACCCACACAAAGCCATACATGCTGTCTGCCATCTGCCCTGTACAGTGAAAACCGTTATTCATCCATGAAGAGAACACCTCTCTCAAAGTGCCAGACGCCATCGAATGTGAGCATTTGCCTACTCAAGTCAGTGGGTACAGTTACAGGTTGCAGCAGCTGTCCGGGTGGCTGGTCTCAGATGATCTTGGAGGTGAAGATGCTGGATGTGGTCTGCAGTTGTGTGGCAGGTTGGATGTATTGCCAAATTCTCTGAAACGCCTTTTGAGACGGCTTATGGTAGAGAAATGAACATTCAATTTACGGGCAGCAGCTCTGGTGGACCTTCCTGCAATCAGCATGCCAATTCCATGCTCCCTCAAAACCTGTGACATCTGTGGCATTGTGCTGTGTGATAAAACTGCACATTTTAGAGTGGCCTTTTACTGTGTCCAGCCTAAGGCACACCTCAGAATCAGAATCAGAATCAGAATCAGAACGTGTGCAATAATCATGCTGTCTAATCAGCATCTTGATATGCCACACCTGTGAGGTGGATGGATTATCTCGGCAAAGGAGAAGTGCTCAATAACAAAGATTTAGACAGATTTGAGAACAATATTTGAGAGAAACAGGCCTTTTGTGTATATATTAAAAGTCTTAGATCTTTGAGTTCAGCTCATGAAAAATGGGGGCAAAAACAAAAGTGTTGCGTTTTATAATTTTGTTCAGTGTATTTTAAGTCTCTCACCAAGGCTGCATTTACTATTTGTTCAAAAACTAATTAAAAACTGTAATATTGTAAAATATTATTACAATGAAAAAAAGTTTATATTTTAATATATTTAAAATTGCGATTAAAATTTTAGTCAAGTTACAGTAGTTTGCATCAAATACGGTGTGATTTTTGGTAATCAAGATCTGGCAGCAACAACACATTTTTCTGCTTGGACGAGCAATTCGTAGACAGCATTTCTTGTACATCAAATCACCCACATGCCAACAAACCAATGAGAACACAGAACAATAATGATGATTCATAATAACAGCATAGGTGCCAAAGCTGTTGTGGATTCGCTCACCCTGAATCCCTCCGTAGTTGGCACAAATTTATAGAAAATTGGTTTAATAAAAAAAACAAATTCCATACCATTACATATATGAGAGCTTCATATTACACATTACTTGACAAGGGAATTTACAGTAATGTTAATATTAAACAGCTGGTCCCCACACTCATTATCTCAAATGGCTTGGGTACACAGAGCATTCACAGCTTATATGGACTTCACACCCCGATATATAGGTTAATTCGTTTTGGCCAAGTTGCTGTGTTACCTGTGAGCACTGGTGCTTGGGTTGTCGCTGAGTGGCATGTCCATGCTGATGGGGCTGTTGCTGTTCCTCTCACTACTTTCATAGCCACTCTCCATCCTCTGTATCAGCCGAGGCTGCTGTTCCACACCTCTTAAAGGTGGTGGGATTGGTAGATGCTCCACTTCCGCTTCTGGCACACCCCCTGAGCCATCAGTCATCTCTGCTGCTGCAATGTTGGACCCCTCCGCCGTAGCCCCTGAGACCAGCTGACTGTGCCCTGGTGACATCGGGTCTTCAGGCAGCGGGGAAGGTCCGAGCGTGGCGTAGCCGGCTGGCCGATGCTTTTCCCTGCTGAAGATACTGTCAATGTTCAGGGCCTCTCTTCTGGGTCTCCATGTGGGCCGGTAGCGGCCTCCACTGGAGCTGGACTTGGACTCACTGCTGGTGCTCTCGTCTTCCCAATCTCTCGCCCGCGCCCCAGCCTCTGAGCCGCCCACTCCTGAGCTCGAGGAGGAAGAGAGGGGTCTGCTGTGGATCATATTCACAGTCTCTTTATAGTCCTGCAGACGGCCAGTAGAAGAGGGCCTTGGCGTACAAAGGGGAGTGGCCTGGTCTTTAAGAACCTCCCCTGAAAAAAAACGGTTTTAAGTAGAAAATTTGACAGAATTGGCCAGTGGAATTTATAATAGAGAGCGTGTGGGTTTGTTAAAGTACCTGCAGTGTCCATGCTGTTCTGGGAACCGCTGCTGTCCTGATTACACACCACAGTTCCCTGAGAGTCAGAAGAGAAATGGGAGGCCATGGACTCATGGTGTGATCGAGAGTGCTTGTAGCTGTAGCTGTCTGTGGAAGAGTCTGTGCGTGTGTCACTTGCAATTGAGGGCTCCCTCCCTGACGACGACAACAACAACAGCAGAGAGGGCATTTAGAAATAGAGAAAGTTAGCTTCAGCTATCCAGCTGCAACTGCTCAAAGGTCAGATTTTAAAGGGATAGTTCACCCAAAAATGAAATGTCATTCCAAACCTGCATTCAAAACCTGTGGAAGTATGAAAGAAAATGCAAAGTATGTATTGAATATACTTTATGATGCATTCACAAAGAATGTGGACTGAAGCTTTCAGGATTCAAAAAGGAATGTAAAAACTCCACTATATAGTTTTTTTTTTTTAATCAGTGGTTCTCAACCAGGGGGCTGGGGCCCACTAGGGGACCTCATCGAACTTTCAAAGGAACGTAAAAGTGACTTGAAATTATTAAGAATAAGACAAAAGCAAGTAAAAATTTTGATATTTCTTACTTTAATTCACCCTTTGAATTACAACCTGAATATATAATATAAGGTTAATTTTAAAAGTGTTATTTCTAGACCTGGAAAAGTCATGAAAACTAATAAAATCATAAAGCTCTATGGGCATTTTTTTAATAAATATTTACTTTTGTATGCATGCCAAGTTTTAAAACATTTTTATTGTGCAGAAATTGTGAATAAACAATACTTTTAAAAATCTACATCCTTAATCCTAATGAAAAACTGGAAAAGCCATGAGGCCTTCAGTTGACAATGGCGTTAAAAAGGTTGAGAACCATTGTTTTAAAGTCATATTATAGTATTGTATGAGATACAGAATGAAATGTTTTTATTTACTGAAAATCTTCCTCTCCAGTGAACCGTGAACTCAAGAATTGCTGTGAGCCTAGGTGACTCAATTGTGAACCTTGTAACCAGATCAAGCCATTGCATGAATGAACCAGATCATCTGATTCAGTGAAAAGATCTAATTCAAAATAATTATTCAGACATTACTACAACTCTCAATAATGCACCAAGGACAGTTAGAACGAACAGTTAAATAAACTCACCAGTTTTTTCAGTTTAAAAAATCTACTGTATGGATTAGCGCTGTATTGACCACTCTTATGAAGTTATAGAGTCATTTTCAAGCTTCAAAACTTTAGTACCCATTTAAATCTAAATTAATGGAAAAGACCAATCACAAGTTTAAAAATTAGCCCTTTGTTGTTTCATGTTTTATGTGGATTTGGATTGACTGTATTTTCATTTTTAAGTTAACTATTCCTTCATCTGATTCTAAAAATAAGCGATGAGAAGTATTATTATTTCTTTTTATTTAACCCTCTACCTCTCCATCCCGCATCTCACTTCCTCTTAGTCTCACCGGAGTCTTCACTGTCATAGCCGGCCTTGCTGCTGTGATGCAGGTCCAGCTGTGCTGCCAGCATGTCTTGCGATGACACGGGCGTCCCTCGGGGGTCAGCATACAGCAGCAGAAGTGGCTGGTAGTGGCCTTTTATACATCTTGACACCACATCCTTCCACTTAGGTCCAATCTGTGAAGGTTCGGTACATTCAGACTTAACCGCACACTCCATTCACAATTGGAAACACTAGAATCAGCTTCCAGAGACAGACACGTCATTACCTCTTTCACATGTGCGTCATCAAAGTACATCCACTTGCGTATCTTAGTCTGGAAGAAGAAGGTGGAGTAATGCTTGCCGTAGTAGCAAACCATGCCCACAAGGTAGAGCTCCGATTGTTTGGCCCTCTCATCCGTCACACGGTAGAACAGCTGGAGGGAGGCCACATACAGAGAAAATTGACCATAAGGACCAATCAGATTTAGAGTTTACGCATACTATCCTATAGTGAAAAATTTACAGTTTTTACTAGTAAATATTGACTGTTTAGCACTAGCAGAGCATTTTATTTTAAGATTAAAAAAATGAACAGTTAATTGAAAAAAAAAATATATATATAATAAGAATAGTTTCAACATAATTATGTGAATAATTTAAGTAATTTGAAACATTTGAATAACAGGTAACACAATGTTAATGAGAGCAAATCTCTAAACAAGGTCCCTTCAAAAAGGGTTAATTTTTTTTTAAGAATTGTCTCTCTTTGAAGTCATGATTTTGAATTTGAATGGAATTAGTCACACATAAACAGGATGTTGAATTAGAAGTAACTGATGCAATATGAATTGCAGTGACAGGAGGATTTCACTTGCAATTAAAAAAAAAACTCATTCATTATTCATTATTCATTATTCAAATTCATTATTTTAGCAAAGAAACATTATTATATCATTAATTTTGGCAAAAGCCCAGTTATTTCCTGATAAATATTAATTTAAGTTCAAAAGAAGGGTATCAAAATAGATTTCAATTATGCCATATGGTAGAAAATGCAAGTTTATAAAAATAAACAAAAATCTAAATCAAAAATGTTCTATTCTATTATCTAAATCTATTTAATACATAATATATGGAATAAACAATAACATTTTGGTAAACTAAGTGTACTGACTGATAACATTAATACAAATTTTATACTGTATATATAATATTAACCAACAAATATTATAATAATCATAGTTTATCTTCTTATTATAATTTACTCGCCAAGCCTGCATTTATTTGATGAAACGTAGTAAAACTATAATATATGATAATATATTTTAAAATGTATTTAATCCTGTGAAGGAAAAGCTGAATTTAAGGCAGCCATTACTCCATATGCTGTGTATGAAAACACCTGTTATATTAGTCTCTTTGAATTTCATTCTATTTTCTACGGACTTAAATTCAAGTTCTGCATTCTATGCAACACAGAATGGCACACAACCCTGCTGTGAAGTTGATGTGCGAACGCTGTAACACTAGTGGGGCCACAGTGATATTGAATGTGACAAAGAGTACACTCCTCCTCTTGTCCTGAGCTGTGCATAAGAGAGAGGGAGCTGGAAGCTCAAGGTTACTGCACTGAAATGGTGACAAAAAGAAACAATGATAATGTGCTGTCCGTGCATGCAAGACTCTTACATCACCCAACCGCAGGCACGTGCCCAGGCTGTGGATGACGTCTTCGGCTAGATCAGAGTGATCTGAGTCCCACACCAGGCCGATGCTGATGATCTCCGGGCAGTTCATCAGAACCCGCCGAATCCGCAACATCTCGCCACAGTTACTCTGAAACGATGAGACAAAAAAGAGGGCATCTTGATCACATGTGCATGTGTGTGCAAGAGAGAGAAAAGGTGAAGGAGAGATAAAAGGAACGCTTCAAACAGGGCAACACGGTCCAGCAGGGCCTTATGTTCTGCACCCAATGTTCTAGCTGTGCTATTTGAGTCACCGCCCTCCATCGAGCACTTTGGCAGCAGTATACGGAAACAGGCTCTGGCGGCGAGCACCACTCCCAACCTGACCCCTTCCCTCAATGTACAAAAATCTAGCCGGGCACTGCCTTTGTGAAGCAGGCAGCGGGGTGGCAAACAGGCTGGCACCAGACCTGGGCAGGAAGGGATTAGACAAAGAGCCCAGTTGTCAGAACCAGCCTCTCTCTCTCTCCGCCTCAGTCGCTCCACCACAGACAAACACACACAAGCGAGGCAGCCAATGAACAGCCAGCAGCGGCAGCACTGCTGAGCTTTGGGACAGACACACAGTGTCCCATTAGAGATCATTGTCAGCCTCAGCTCCGCAGTCTGTCCTGCCAAGCGCTGGGAATCCAGACAAACACATGCTTTAAGGGCCAGACGACTAAGCTTCTAAAGAGCAGTGACGTTACAGGCTACCGATCTCAGCTGCATTTCAATAAAGCCATTTCAGGGAATCGACAAATGGAAAATCACTGGAAATGAAAGCATGGATTTCAACTCGACTCATTTCACTGATTTGGTATGGAGCAGACTGTATAGAGCTGACATGGGTTTCTCCCTAAGCACGCTGAACGATGTTGGAGCGTGTCTGGGTTGATCAAATCATCCGCCCCCTATGGCGGGGTGAGGGTGCACAGTGTGTGGTAAGAGCTGATCGGCAGCTGGTGTGTAATAGGGTAGGACTGTGTGTGTGTGTTGGGGGGTCTGTCATCTGAAAAGAAGAGAGAAGCAGTAAGCAAAACACTCTCTTGGGCAAAGAACAGACAGTCTTTATGCTTCCACACGTGAACAGCAGAGCTTAAATGAGTATCTGGGTGGCTTTAAAAAGGGTTTGTTTTAAATCACTTCCATGAAGATCAAGTTAACGGCCAAAATCAAAATCCAACTAAGTGACAGACAATTGAAGACATGAAAAATGTTATCCAATGGGATTTGACTGGATGATAATACGATCATAAGATTGAAATAAACGAATCACTTATAAAACTAACAAATAAATTGACATATTTAAAATTTTTTATTTATTTAATGTTTTAAAATGTAATTAAATACATCAAAATAGTAAAAGATTTTTTTATGCAATTTAAATTATTTTTTTTAACTGGTTACCCCAACAAAAGAACCGTCAAATTACTTTTTTCTTTTCTTTTTTATAACTCAACTTAGAAATGGATTAAGAAAAGCATTTGACAAAACAACAAAGAAGAGCATCTAAGACATTTATTATTCCTTCATTTTATTTTAAGTGTTACTCCTAGACCTCCATACTGTAAGCTTGTTTCATGTCTCATCTAGCAGTCCACGGTGTCTTTATTCTCACAAAATAAATCCTTTTTATTTAATATAAAAAAAAAGTATTCAATATTTAGACGTTAGACGTGTTAGACGTGTATGTACTCACCGGACAGTTTCGCAGGTCGCCCATGGTGCTGGCGTTGCGGAGAAGCTCTCCAAACATGTCAGGCGTGGGCTTCTCCTTACATTCCAGCATTCGCACAGCTTGGTTACTGCAGCAGAGGGAATAAGAGACAGAAGTGTCCTCAAGCACCAGTGTAAACACCACTGACAGGAAATACACACACAACTCTACATACAATAATGTTGAACCATAATTAAAAGTATAATACAGCTCAGTGTTAAATCGTCTTCAATTTTTTCAACGCAGATGTTATATATCGTCCATAGATCACTATTCCCTAGAAGACATCAGAAACTAATGTAGCGGCACTCATTCTCTGTTCCATCTCCACATGGTCTCCATCAGGACAGAAGCCGCAGGCCTGTGCAGAAATCAGCATACTTTACTGGCTAATGTTTCCTTAAGCTAAGCGTGATAGCATCCATTTGACATGCAGCATATCTGCACACATGAAGCGTCTGTCAGCATGTCTGCACGGAGGAAATGTGGCGAGACAGTCCCTTGAGGGCTAAATACAACCTATATGCAGACACTAATTTACATCAGACAGACAGGTCTACCCTTTCTCTCGCTGTCTTACTTTCCGCATTATTCAGTGTGCTTTCCTTGAAAATGATGGTCATACTGAGAAAAAAAACTTTTTCATGTTAAACGCACTGTTCTTTTTGGAATTAAACAGTTAATGTACTGAAAAAGCCACTATGACCTTGAATCACACTTCACATTGTTTAACATTCAGTGTTTATGATCTCAAGTTACCACTCATCATATTCAACACATTATTAATGATGTTAAGAGGGTTGATGGCATCATCTTTTTTCCTTTCTGGCATGTTTCCTGCATATCCATTCATCTATATAATCTACAGTATAGAGTATACAGTATGATGGTAATGCGAACGATTTGCACAAAAATGGTTGATTTATGAATTTCTGATCGATTCTGGTGTCTAAACCACTAAATTATAGGTATGTTGATATAACTATTAAAAAAGTTGCACTGTTGTTTGGCATTAAAGCTTTATTTATTCAGGCTTCTTTTTAATTAGTTATCTATTTATGCTCATGGAAGAACAAAAAGTATGGTGTAATTTGCACTGCAATATAGTTATATGTAAATGCAAACTGGCAAACAACTGAATAAACAAACCTTGAATAAAATTATGTATTTGATAAGTTTAACACAAATTTCATTTGGATGTGTATTTCATTAGAATCCCAAATGTGCCATGCGTAGGTAGATGTGTAGTTTATAGTGTAGGATTGTAAATCGGTTCTTTCAGAATGATAAATGTAAGCCTCTGTTTCACAAAAGAGAGAAATAAATAAATGCTATGAGTTCTATTGTTTTTTATGGTATGTGCGAGCTTAGTTTAGCAGCTTTGTTTCTGGATGAAAAACACTGAGTTAGGATTTTGAGCATATTGCGTAGTCTTTGTTTTCTGGAGTGAGTTAGAGAATGTGTGTGTTCATATGAAAACCATTGTGTGAGGATTCAAGGCTGTACAGGGGTACACTCATCCAGGAGTGAAGGAACACACTGTACTATCATTTACTGCCACACGGCCACGTGGCAAAGCACACAATTTACTGTGGACTGTGTGTGAGCGTAAGAGAGGAGAGAGACTGCATGTTTTTATGTACATGTGCAATGCAAAGTCAGCAAACTGTGTGTGAAATGGTAAAGGTTAATACGTATCCAGCAATTTAAAGTGAAATATCTGTGCATGAGCTTCCATTATCCATTCTCAAAGAAAGAGAACTGTTGCATTCATATCTAATACAGAAATCAATAAGCAATGTCTAAATCTATGTTTTTTCTTCAGCCTGTCACAACCGTTCCTTGGGTCCTTTTTTTTTGTAGGGGGGGGGGGGGGTTAACATCTACTTTTTTTAATGTTTCATTAAAAAAAATGCTTGTATCAAATGAAAACACTTTCCTTCCTGGACAAGGTCATACAATAAAACACAAAATAAAGATGATAAAATCTTGTTTGTGTATGTAAAAAATACATTCAAACTTAAAAGTAAGATATAAATAAGTAATACATGAAATAAGAAAACATGCATTTAATATGAATTTTCATCCTATTAAGTTAAGGAGAGTGATGGGGTGCTGCGCAAGATGACCTGGCCTCCACAGTCACCGGACCTGAACCCAATCGAGATGGTTTAGGGGTGAGCTGGACCGCAGACTGAAGGCAAAAGGGCCAACAAGTGCTAAGCATCTCGGGGAACTCCTTCAAGACTGTTGGAAGACCATTTCAGGTGACTACCTCTTGAAGCTCATCAAGAGAATGCCAAGAGTGTGCAAAGCAGTAATCAAAGCAAAAGGTGGCTACTTTGAAGAACCTAGAATCTGACATATTTTCAGTTGTTTCACACTTTTTTGTTATGTATTGTGGCGGGAGGAGCACAAGACAGACACAGTGGGCGTGGCGTCAGGCCTCGGAGAGGCTTTTATTAACAGAAAATCAAATAAAACAGTGGATAAAGGTGGCCAAAGGGGAAGAGTGTCCAAAATAAACAGTGAATCTGGTGTCCTCGTCATGCTGCGGGGTTCGTGTGGGTCAGGCAGTGTTCATGGAGGAAAGGTCCAGGTAAGGGGCGGAGTCCGGTGGCCACACACGCTCCCCTCTTTGGTCAGGGGCGGCGGCTTCCTCTAGCGGCCGCATCACTCTCGTTGGCCGCGGCACTGGAAGGGGATGGACGGCCCGGCATCCTGGCCCGACGGCCGTGTAAACGGGTGCGGTTCCCATCTGTATCGCGGATCCGGCAGCTCACTTCTCTGGTGGCGCAGGAGTCCCTCAACGCACCCTTCCTGGACCCACGAGGACACCAGTGTGCATGCACGGGGAAGAGACCGGTCTCCCGAGGAGTGGCGCGTTGGGCTTTTAAACAGCGGCGGTGATGAGGCTCCATTTCCTTCAGGTGTGCCCCATCACACGCCGCCAGCCCTGACTCGTCCAGCGCCCCTCCTCTCACACACCCACTCCAGTTGGGAGCCTGGTGAAGGGCGGCGATTTAGGACGGGGTGCCGGTGACAATCAGGGAGGAGGCAGCTGACTCGTCACAGTATATAATTCCATATATAATTCCACATGTGTTAATTCATAGTTTTGATGCCTTCAGTGTGAATCTACAATTTTCATAGTCATGAAAATAAAGAAACTCTTTGAATGAGAAGGTGTGTCCAAACTTTTGGTCTGTACTCTATATATATATATATATATATATATATATATATATATATATATATATGTATATATATATATATTACAAATAAATCATATTTACCAGAACTGTTTATGTCCAAACCCACTACTTCTCAGAAAATTAGAAAAACACCACATTGTTATGTGCAATTCACAGACTTTACAGTATGTGCAATTATTATTACAAAAATAATGCCCTAACTTAATACACATACAGTTTGGCAGATGGCAAATTAGTAGCCTTTATTTAAGATCTTAATAAATCAGGGCCTTAGTGGGCAGTTAAACTATTCTATTATTTATTAATGTATAATAAATCCAAAAAGCGAAATTCAGAATCATGTGGGAACCTCAGATGGCCATAATGCTGATACAGATTTTTTTTTCTGATGTCTTAAACAGTGGGCATAATGAAGGGGCCAGGGACAAGGTTCCATGGGGAGTGATGGGTAATGTCCTATCTGTGAACTCAGTGCTCATTGGACAAATGTAACTACCATGGTCTAAACATCAGATGGGTCAAGGAGCCCTCAATATGAGAAACAGCAGGTAAGAACATTTTCAGGAGGCTGTAAGAGTAGATATGTGTGCATACAGTATATGTGTGATTTATATGTTTGAACACTGGGATGGATAAAGAGAGAAAAAGACGTAAAATATGGCAGACGAAGGTTGCACGTGTGTAACAATCTATACACTAGAGTGGGAGAATAGGACATGAGGGAGAGGTTTGTGGAGGGTAAATTTCCTGTACATAGCTCTAGCAGATGGCTCTCACGGGTCTGATATGTACGATGACAGCTAATAACCCATGATATAAAGCCTCATTCCAGCCCAGCAGGTCGGCTTCTGCATTCAGTTGGAGCTGGTGGTTCACTTACCCGATAAACACTGTAGAAGTTACCTTCAGTTCCCAGTCTGATGTGTAAATCGAAACCCTCACTCAACATCAAAGTGACAGGAGCCACAATCACCTGTTTTCCACAACTAAACGGCGTACACACAGTCGCACACCCCACTAAGTCCCAATAGATCACCCTCAACCACGAGAGTATCCATCATTTTTGCAGCACAAGGCAAACTGAGCCAAAACAGTGAAGGGCAAGACATAACGGTATTAGTATAGCCAAATGGTTCAACATTTGAGAGGGTAAATGAAAAATCAACACTTGACAGGGTGCTATTGTCACTGAGCTCTCAAGTAAGACAACTAGGGCCAGTTTTACTAAACAGGGCAAATTAGTGCAAGAGTGCAATTCCACAAGAGTGCCGATGGGCATGGAAATTTCTGCAGGTGATTTACTAACAATGCGTAAATTAAAGAACACAGACGTAGCATCTCATTTACATATCTACCAACGCAATATACAAAGCGCAGCGCAAATTAGCATAGCTGCAAATAAAGAATAAAGAAATAAATCAACCATAGTACGTTGAAAAGAACTGGAGGCCAAAAAATTAAGGTTTGCAAGAAGTTAATATAGACTTGGTATTGTATGACTCCTAATTTGACGACCGCAAACATTAGTTAATCGTGTCGCGTGATTTATTTGAATACTCTCCCCCCATAAATTTTGTGTCTGAAAGGGAAACTTCTAGAAATGCATATTCAAAAAGGTCAGGCGCAAAAATAACTGTCCACACCTTTTCAGCACTAATTCTTCGTAAAACCTTACAGTATTATTTTAAAAAGACAGACGGACAAAAGACGGTTTGTGCTGGCGAAAGCTGTTAGTAAAACTGGCCCTTAAGTGCTTTTTTCACACTACTTACGTCCCAAATGACACACTATACACTTATTCACTATGTTCTTATGCACTATGTAGTCAACTGTGTAGTGTATGAATTATAAAAGGTTATTTTGTCATTCATAATCTGAGTTTGCATGAAATTTCTAACATTCCATACTTCATTTTTGTTAAGTACAACATTTAATTTAAAATTTTTTGTGTTACCACACTACTTGCACTACTTACACTACAAAATGGCATAGAGTAATGCACAAGTATGCAAATTAGGACGCACCTAATTATTTTCAAGCACTAAATATACCGTTCAAAAGTTTTGGGTCCGTAAGTTTTTGTAATGTTTTGGCAAAAAAGTCCAAGTCTGCAATTATTTGTTAAAATCTTGTTTGTAAAAACAGGATTATTGAGAAATATTATTACAATTACTTGTTGTTAAAAATAACTTGTTAAAATTTTCAGCCGCCATTACTTCAGTGTTCACTGTCATGTGATCCTTAAGAAATCATTCTA
Organism: Carassius carassius; assembly: GCF_963082965.1. Taxonomy (NCBI): domain Eukaryota; kingdom Metazoa; phylum Chordata; class Actinopteri; order Cypriniformes; family Cyprinidae; genus Carassius; species Carassius carassius. Next base: position 17,747,236 of record NC_081794.1, read on the forward strand.
ATATGCTGATTTAGTGCTCAAGAAACATTTCTCATCATTATCAATACCGAAAACAGATGTGCTTCTGTGCCATCTTTTCCAAGATTCTTTAATCAAAAGAATGTAAAAAAAAAAAACAGCATTTGTTTGAAAAAGAAATCTTTTGTAATATTATAATTGTTATTACTGCTCAATTTAATGCATCCTTGCTGAAAAAGCATTCATGTCTTTCACAAAAGAAAATTACTGAGCCCAAACTTTTGAATGGAAGTGTATATTTATTCATATTAGAGTATTGTATTCTTAGCTTAGCAAACATGTTAACAATAAACGCACTAAAAAATTATATTTAAGTGGAGTTGCAATCTATGTAGAGAGTTCCAAATCTATCAATTCTATTATAATTTTAGGATGCTGACTTAGAAAGCAGCTGTTTATGTAGGCAGTTAGCATCAAGTCATCTCACAAAGTTTCGGAACAGAGCTAATTAGTCTCTATGAGCAAAACCATATGTACTAAATGGAAGATATGAAAACGTGGTCCTCCACTTACCAGAGAGAGGTGGTGGAGATGTAGTGCACCATCTGAATGAAGGGGAGAGGATCCGATGTGGCTCCACAATTATTACAAACACACTGGAAGAGAAAGTAAACACAATTAGAATACATATTAGGCACCACACAAAATGCACAAAAAAACCCCAGATAATATCCCCCACCAACCTGTTCAAAAAGTGTCATGGCAAACTTCTGATGTGGGATACAGTGCTTGGCTGTGCAGATGTCCTCCTTGGTCTCATCCGAGATGTGGAAGTGGATCCGCATCAGGAGGTTCTCCTGGAGAAAACCAACACAGACAGTTTCGATCTTTTCTAGTAAATGTGAGTCGGTGTGTAAGCGTATTGGCTTTCCTTTGATTTGGCTCTGATAAATAATTCTGGAACAAGATGTTTAGCTCCATTTGAATACAGCACTTAAACAGTGAGGCATCTTTGAACGGGTGTTTGTGTATGTGTGTCAGATCGAGTGACTTGTGTGGTCCAGCTCTTATATTCATTTTTCTCTGTCAGCATTCACTTCACGTTAATCCGATAAAGTGAGAACAACATATCTATTTTTCATAAGAGTCCTTTTGATTCCCTGGCTGAACAAATTTAAAATCAATCGATCACACTCCAAGTTCCTGACAAAGGAATAGATGGTGAATGAGGGAGTGGGAGAGAAAGTGAGAGAGGTGAATAAGACCATATATCAAATCTCTAGTTCCCTTCCTTTCATCTCACTTACAGCCGCGGACCACATTTGCACCACTTCTACAACTACCATTGCTGGAGAAACTACTTTAAAACCAAAGCTCCCCAAGCTACATGCTACTACTCAGTTTTAATCAAAACAGTTAAACTACAGTCAGGCTGCAAATTTGAAAAATAAGCTATACTATAAAATTACTAAGGAACTGCAGCTTCATTAAATCTAAGGCAACAAAATAGTTTTATATAGAGCTATTAAATAATAAAATTTACTTCTGAAATTAGAGCACAGTTTACCAGGTACAGAAATATTAAAGGTGACAGCATTAAATTTACAAAATATGTATACTAGATTTAACTAATAAAACTTGAAAACTAATTTATAGGGAAATAGGGATCCTATCATCCCTTTGTGCATTAGTCAATCCTAAAATTTAATATGAAACTTAATTCAATGTATGTTGAGGGACTGAATTATTATGAGATATGATTGTGTGCATTTTGGTGATCTGTCTGTCTGTCTGTCTGTCTGCCTGCCTGTCTGTCTAACAGCATTTAATAACAGCTTTAAACAAAATAATTTAAGAGCTAACAACTTTTTTCCTGAAGATATACACACATTCTTTTGAAGTAATTTTTTTCTTACATATAACAATTTTAAAACTACTTTAAAGTTATTTTAGTTTTATTTATATTGTATTAAAGTATTTAATAATATTTTAAAGTAGCTATGTTTTTATATTTCATTTTTAACAGATTTTAACTGTAATTATTTTTCCTTTTAACTGCTTTTATTTTCAGTTAGTTGCCAAGCCACGTTTTAAAATTTTTCATCCAATATTAGGATAAAAAAATGTATTTTTATTTTATTCTAGCTTTATTCCAATAAACATTTTTAAACAATTTTAGGTAGCAATGCTACTGAAAAAAATATGCATTAATCTTGCGTTGTCATCTTGGAAAAGGTTTGTGAGGTTTGAAATATATATTTTAATATTAAGACAAAAGTATTTAGGATTTTTTTTTATTATACCCCTTGCTTGAAAGCTTTGTGTGCAATATTATAAAAAAAATAAAATAAAATAAGCAAAACAGCATTATGTTATAATTCTCTTAGCAAAAAAAAAAAAAAAACGTTTTCCAGAGGACTTGAAAGAGTTAATCAAACAACTAAAAAAATATATAGGTAAGTTAGTACCACAAGTACTAGTTATCTACTCCCCAAAACTAATAACACTGAGTACACTGAGCTTGTAAATAGACTCTTCACACACTGCATTCAACCTAATTTTTCACTCTGGAAAACATCACATCTCACACCCTCCGCTAGACACTTCTCATTGAGTATCACACAACAAATCATTAGTGTATGGAGCATTTCATTTCCCGCTCAGATAATAACGAAGCTATTTATGCAGGAGTGCAGATGTGCAGAGGAGCGAGGCAGAAATGAAGAGTTGGCATTTCGCTAATGTACTGCCTGTCGTCTGGTGCACGTGAGGAGAGGGGTCGCGTCTAAAAGACGGATGGCGCGCCAAGCGCTTTGGCCCCATGCCTGCGTCTGCCTTGCAAATGCGGCAGTCAAACAAATGGGAAAAAATCATGGCAGCTCCATTCAACAGATCCTCAGCTAAAAATAATGAGCCCACGACAAAAACAGACCTTTGTTTCCGAACTGCAGACGAGGTGCTAATTGAACTAAATAACACTTTGATGATGCTGTCTTTTGTGACCTTATGAGTAAGCACAGCTGCATTCACAGATCTATGGCAGAAAAGCCCTGACATAGACAGTACTAGCTGCATATAAATGGGTATTTAGGATGGAGCCAATCACAGGGTCTCTCGGCGAGCTATCTTGATTGGACAGCTCAGCCGCTCGCCCGTGAATGATCGTTCAATTGCTTATTTGCTTAAAAGCAATTATCCGTATTGATGCTCACGCAGTGTGTCCTTTAAGGACATAAATGTGAGATAAACACAATCCATGGTCCTTAATCAGGTCCAGGCCGAATAATCAGGTCTGGGGATTAGAGGAGTTGGTTGAGGAGTACAGGAAGACCTTATAGAAAGCTTCCACATGCTTAATGATCCTATCCGAGCTCATTTAAAGCAACAGCAGGGCCAGTATATATACCTGCCAACTCCTGCTGCCATATGCCTGTAAAGCCCATGACACCTACGGCCATAAATCTAAATATCCACTTAAAAACAACTCCAATGAGTGTATGAGCAGTCTACCGTCTACATAGGCAAAAACAATGTGTTCTTAGATTCAATATCAGCCATTTTTTACTTTTATTGGTCTAAATGTGCATATTATTTTAATCCATCTAGCAGTTCCTGAACATAAGAAAAAAATCTTATAACTGGTAATAAAAACTAAAACAAAACTAAATAATACAATTTTTTTCTGAACTGTTAACTGAAATAATAAGTTACATAACTGGAAAAAACTCAAACTAAATGAAATCAAAATAGCCAAATGTAATTTTAGTTTTTGATACATGGTATCTTATAAACCTATTATAATACTTAAAACCTTTAGTAACACTAGAACGTGCTGAGAAACTTAACATGAGAAAACATTTTAAAATAACTTTGGCTGCTTTAAAATACATAAAAAAATTAAATGAAAAGTATTAAAACCAAAACTAACTAAGTTTGACAAAGTCAATAAAACTAAAAACTTAAGAAAAAAGCCATGAGAATGAATAGAAACTTTTTGAGATTACTTTATCCTTCTTGGATGAGGTAATCCTAGAATGCGTTGTGACAAGCTCAGTAAAAACGACCAATTAAGATGTTTTATTCAGCACTTCAAAGTAGTTTGATCTAATTAAAATCATTTCTGTATTTCATGCAGTATGTGTGTACTATGTATCTTCACTGGTTTTTGATTATCAAGTTGCTATTTTAGCCACATGCTAGTCCCACACTAATCTGGAATGAACTGTGAGTGGTAGTTAAGCCTCTCTTGCATTTCAGTAGATGAATGTGAATGTCTTTTAATGGACTTTATTGTAAAAACATTTTGACTGAACTTGTCAAAATGCATTCTAGAATTGCCTCATCCAAGAAAGACAGAGTAGCCCCAAACGGTTTTTGAACAAAAAAAGTCTTTACAAATACATGCTTTTTTCGTGCATCACCTAATCAAATATCAATATTTTTTTTTTTAAAGAAATACAGATCTTCGTAAGCATTTCACATGTTAAAACAGATATAATGTTCCAAATTATGATGAAGTATCTTTGGCTTTTCTGCTTGGGGAAATTCACCTGGTGGTTAAAAGTCACTGTACTGTACAATGACTCAGAATTGTTCTAAAAGTTAGTTCTGAGAAGAAATCTATTGGTTGTTTTTTTTTGGCAAATGAGAATTTATTTGATATTTTTTATGACACTTTAAGTGTGTCTTTATGCCACTTTTTGTTGCCATTGTATTTACATTGCTGACAAAATATCCACTATGTTGGAAAGCTCTAAAAACACAGTAAGAATTTACATAAGATCATACTACATAGTACAAAAAATCTCCCTACAACTCCCCCTACAACTCCCTCCCTACAAGTCTCCCTACAACGGAAGGAAATAAAACCATGCATTACTTTGCAGTTAAATATGAATCAACATCAGACAGTTTTATTTAAAGTCTTGTCGCATTCTCAAAGAAACCTATCAGCCAGCCATTTTGAATCAAATATAATTATCAAAGATACGCCAATACATCCTGCCAGAAAGTCACTGAGGCACATCTTATTCAGTGCATGGAGTAATTTCTGAATATTAAAAAAAGTTGTCAAACTTCAGCTGTCTGCTTTCCTCCGGAGTTATTTTCCCTACGCTGCTCAGACTTCATGTTTCCATTTCTACCACTCTTCAAACTACACAAGGATGAGCGAAAGCAGCAAGCTTTCAAGTTTGACAAAATCCAAGAGAGGAGCAGAAAAAGACTGAACTGGCAAAGGGGACGCGAGGAGAGACGAAAGTAGGGTTGAGGAGAGGTGAGAGGAGAGGAGGAAATGCCTGAGAGAGAAAGAGGGATGAAAAGAGAGGAGGTAAAATTGATCATTGTGTCAGCAAAAACAGAAAGTAGCTTGTACGGAGAAAGTGTGGAAGAAAGGGGTGAAATGGGGATAAAATAAAAGTCTTACGAAACACTCGGCCGCGTCGTCCATGATGCCCAGCTGGAAGCGCTGCTCGTCTTGGAAGGTTTTGGCCAGAGCGCTGCGCAGAGCGTCCGATGGGAGCACCTTCTCACTGCTGAACTGGAACTGGGCAAAGATGCTCTGAAACCACAAACAGCACCCCAAAGTAAAGATGAGAAACTGATGCAACTAAGACACGCCACAGCACATAACAGCTTTCGTCAGCCTGCCCGCTCAATGTAGAGAGAATACACACGTCGAGAGAAGAGGGCTGACATACTGTACTGTAAAAACATTACACTGCAATACAACCAATCACAGACTCTGTTGAGAGAAATCAATAAACAAACACAAAGGCTGTGTTTTGAAACTGAGTGACTTGCCTGCTCCTTAAAAAGCATTTTTGTACATTATAGCCAAAAATGCACAATCACAAATTAGTCAAAGTGTAGTAAAACTGTGGTTATACAAATGGTAATCAATATGCAAAAAACATGGTTCATTTTCATAAGATAACATTTCACCAATGCTGTCTAAATATCCATGCCATTACAAATATTTCAATGTACCTAAAAATGTTATGTAGGCAAGAGCAAATACAAACATGTAAAATTCCAAATTATTAAAGGAAGGAAAGAAAAATTAAACATAAAACATAGTTTAGCCCAAGCCCAGCTCCAGAATCTAATCACTGATGGTGCGCTTACCTTAATGTATACAGTATATAAAGATTTTAGTGCCATCCATTGCATTTATAATCACTACAAACCTGTCATTCATCTTAGTTCATTGTGTTCACACAAAGTTACATTATAATCAATGAAGTTCTCTATACAGCACAATGAATATCTTATTTGCATCGCATCTACTCTTTGTTATAATGAGATAATTCATGCTGAAGAAAACACCTAAACAAAAACTCTGGTGATTTGAGCAGTGAGTGGATTCTAGCTGAGTGAGTGAGTGACACGACATTCAGCCAAGTATGGTGACCCATACTCGGAAATCGTGCTCTGCATATAACCCATCCGAAGTGCACACACACAGAGCAGTGAACACACACACACACTGTGAACACACACCCGGAGCAGTGGGCAGCCATTTATGCTGCGGAGCCCAGGGAGCAGTTGGGGGTTTGATGCTTTGCTCAAGGGCACCCAAGTCGTGGTATTGAAGGTGGAGAGAGAACTGTACATGCACTCCCCCCACCTACACTACCCTAACCTTTCGTTAGCACTCTCTAGCACCCCCATAGAACCGGCCTGGTTTAGGCAGCAATGTTTAGACTGCCATACATAAGTATTCGAAAAAATAAATAAATACAAAGTAGGATGGTTTTTGTTGTTGTTGTTGATTAACAGACATAACATTTTGTGGAGTCTCACTGTACTCATTCAGTTGGACAAGCTGGTTCCTGTAGCTGTGGTTGGGAAGCATCTGACTAAGATACTGAGCTTATTAACAGTGCACATTCAAACAAACGCAAAGTCCTAAAAGAGTGTGGTGGAATTTATTCTCCTGTTCATCAGTATTGGCACTGTTATTGAACCCAATGAACAATGACTGCAACACAATGCTCTCTCACCAGAGGACATCCTGATAAGCTGAACAAATGGACTCGGGCGAAACTCATAGTGCAAAGGCAAATATTTGCTGGGGCTGCAAACACACACACACACACACTGCAGTTTTAAAACCCTCATATATGCAGTGGGCACACTGCCCAAGGCAGCCCCCTATATGTGGAGGTGGAATGGAGGGTTTTCCCCTGAGCGGGACGGGCCGGTGGATTTGGAACAGGTAATGCAATGTGCTGACTGCACTGCGCCAAGGAGAGAAAGAAAGAGGATGGAGGGAGGGTGGAAGAAAATGAGAGAAAGAGTGGGAGGGACAGACGTAGAGGGTTATGTACCCCACTGAGGGAACTCGATGAGAGGAAAATTCAGCCACTGCATCATTTCCCCATGCAGCTCTAATCACATACTGTCCAGCCCAGCTAAGAGCCTGGAGTGATTTTTGCCTATGGACATATTTTAATGTCCTCTTCCTTCCCCATCTCTCTCTCTCTCTCTCTCTCTCTCTCTCTCTCTCTCTCTCTCTCTCTCTCTCTCTCTCTCTCTCTCTCTCTCTGAGCTGATGAAACACTCAGGACAGATAAGGTCCAAATGGAAGTCTGGTGTGTGTACGCAGCAAATATATCACTCGTGCAATCAGTGCTAAACTGCAGCTCTGTTCTGCTCTCTTCAGCGTGAGCGGGGTGGCAGCACACGCCCTCACACACTCACGACAAACTCTGCGCTCAGATTTCATGTAGCAGAATATATTTATCAAAAGAAAACTGTTATTTAAGTTTGAGACACTAGTTTACATGCACTTTCTTATTCTTATTCTTAGACAGGTAGAGTCTGTTTGACTGACAAAATCATGTTTCCCATTTTTAATGATGAAGACAAACTATTAAATACCGGCAGGTATGGAGGATTATTTCCTCTCACGCAGGTGCAAAACATTAATTCTAGTAGGCCATTGGCTGTAGTCTTTGTGGGGTGTTCAAACACAAACACAACTGTATAGCTAGCTAAAGAGTGCCAAAAACCCCTTTAACACATTGCTCCGGTGTGTGTGTTCACGGTGAATGTGTGTTCACTGCTGTGTGTGTGCACTTTGGATGGGTTAAATGCAGAGCACAAATTCCGAGTATGGGTCACTATTAGGGGTGTGCACGGATAGTCAAACATTCGAATATTTGTTCTGCTCTAATTATTTGATAAATAAAAATGATATTCGAATTTTGCAAAAAAAAAAAAGTTCACAAAAAAACCTAATTTGGTCACTTTATGTGATTCTCCACGGCATATTTGAAGATGTATGCAAGCAAAAAAGAATTAATGAATGAATAAGGGGCCGTTCACATATCGCACCTAAAAACGCGTGGAAAACGCTAGGCGCGCCACTTTCTCCTTCTTTCCAAAGCGCTCAATGCTAAGCAACAATGACGCGCTCTCTCCATGAAGACGTGGAAATTTCAGCAAAGGATAAATGGATTTGCAGCACAAAAAAAATCACTTTCAGTAGCTCTGCTACTAAATTTATTTCAATATGGCAATCCATATACAGCTATGATCAGCTGTTCCTTCATCTTGGCTGAGCTTACAACGTTGTTACGGGAAAGGATGAAGCTGAATGTTTAGTTCTTGTCACATGACCTGCGGTGCGCTTGCGGCATTCTGAAAAGTTTAGATGTTTTTAACTCGATGCGGTGTGGATGCGCCTGGAAAAAACGGCGCGTCGCACCGCGTGCGCATCGCAACCGCGTCGCTTCCATTATGAGCGCTCATACCGCACGTCTACATTGGAAATAACGAACTTGGGCTCGCAAAAGACGCGATATGTGAACGGTGTCACAGTGTCTGGGTTGTGTTCCCTGGGTTTCCACTAGGTGTCCTCCTTTCTCACGGTGTCTGTCTCCTTATCACTTCCTGTTCCCTTATTTGGTCACCTTCCTCCTGTTGATTAATTGATTGTTCCCCACCTGTCTCCTGTTCCCTAATTATCCTTCTGTGTATTTATACCCGGTCTGTCTGAGTCTGTGTTACGGAGTCCTTGTTTAATGTTGATAGTTATTCATGTCCGTCGCTTCTTGCCTTGCCTTGCCTTGCCTTGCCTTGTCTTGTCTTCGTGTCTTGTTTATGTTGGATTTGGATATATTGGTTTTGACCCTGCCTGGACTGTTTACCCCTTTGGATTACCCTTTAAATAAATGACTTACCTGCAATTGGTTCCCTCTCCTGTGTTTTCTGTAACACCGATCGTGACAGAAGGACTCCGTCACAGTAGGAACCAGCGGTATGTCATTTTTCCGTTCCCCAGCCAAGATGGCGGAGCGGCGAACCAAGTACCTTCGGTTGACCGCCCTCCGCCAAGAATGCAATGAAGTGGGTGCCCTGGCTCAGGTGTTCTGGTCCCTGGCCGAGGGCATGGGCTACAACGATGCAGCCCTCAAGGACTATTTCAATGGCGGGCTGGATGATCCAGTGTCTCAGGAGGAGATGTCGCAGTTAGAGACACTGGAATTCTGGGAATTCGTGCGCTACCTGCAGCATCGGCTTCGGTGGGATGCCCCAGCCACTTCTGTCTCTTCCGGCGGGGTGGTCGTCAGCCCAGCACCACTGCCCAGGATGGCAACCAGCCAAGCGCCACAACCCAAGATGGCCGCCAGTCCAGCACCACTGCCCAGGATGGCTACCAGCCAAGCGCCACAGCACAAGCCAGCACCAATGCCCAATGGCCGCTAACCCAGCACCAATGCCCAAATTGGCCACCGTTCCAGCGCCACAGCCCAAGATGGCCGCCAGCCCAGCGCCAATGCCCAAATTGGCCACCGGTTCAGCGCCACAGCCCAAGATGGCCGTCAGCCTAGCGCCACAGCACAAGATGGCCATCAGTCCAGCGCCACAGCACAAGATGGCCGCTAACCCAGCGCCAATGCCCAAATTGGCCACTGGTCCAGCACCACAGTACAAGATGGCCGCCAGTCCAGCGCCACAACCCCAGATGGCCGCCAGCCCAGCACCACAGTACAAGATGGCCGCCTGTCCAGAGTCATAGCCCAAGATGGCTGCTTGCCCAGCGCCGCTGCACAAGATGAGAGTCTCAGCTGACCCTCCGGAGTCGAATCAGGTTCCAGTTGACCCTCCAGAGTCGAGTCAGGTTCCAGTTGACCCTCCAGAGTCGAGTCAGGTTCCAGTTGACCCTCCAGAGTCGAGTCAGGTGCCAGTTGACCCTCCAGAGTCGAGTCAGGTGCCAGTGAACTCTCCAGAGTCGAGTCAGGTGCCAGTGAACTCTCCAGAGTCGAGTCAGGTGCCAGTGAACTCTCCAGAGTCGAGCAGGTGCCAGTGAACTCTCCAGAGTCGAGTCAGGTGCCAGTGAACTCTTCAGAGTCGAGTCAGGTGCCAGTGAACTCTCCAGAGTCGAGTCAGGTGCCAGTGAACTCTCCAGAGTCGAGTCAGGTGCCAGTGAACTCTCCAGAGTCAGGGCTAGTCGCTAGTGAACTCTCCAGAGTCAGGGCTAGTCACCGCTGATCCTCCAGAGTCAGGGCTAGTCACCGCTGATCCTCCAGAGTCAGGGCTAGTCACCGCGGATCCTCCAGAGACTAGGCTGGTCACCGTTGACCTTTCAGAGTCAAGTCAAGTCACCGGTGATCTTCAAGGACTGAGTCAAGTCACCGGTGATCTTCAAGGACTGAGTCAAGTCACCTCTGATCTTCATGAACAAAGGCAAGTCACCATTGATCTTCATGAGCAAATACAAGTCACCAATGATCTTCATGAGCAGTGTCAGGCCAGCACCAATCTTCTGGAGTCCAGTAAGGACACCAGGGGATTACCAGAGTTTCATTGTCCCGTTGGTCCAGCCGCACAGAGGGCTGCTCCGCCTTGGGGGGCTCTGGTCCTGACCATATGGCTGTGGTGGTCTTCTGCTCCGCCCTGACCACACGGTTGTGGGGGTCTTCCGCTCCGCCCTGGAGGACTCTGGCTTCGTCCACAAGGACGTGGTGGTCTTCTGCTCAGCCCTGGGGGGCTTCCATCCTGACCACACGGTTGTGGTGGTCTTCTGCTCCGCCCTGGTGGGCTTCTGTCCTGACCACATGGTTGTGGTGGTCTTCTGCTCCGCCCTGGGGGGCTTCCGCCTTGACCACACGGCTGTGGTGGTCTTCTGCTCCGCCCTGGGGGGCGCCACATGATGTCCTTCATGGATTTCTGTTTTGTGTTTCACAAGATGGCCGTCAGTCCAGCGCCACAGCACAAGATGGCCGCTAACCCAGCGCCAATGCCCAAATTGGCCACCGGTCCAGCGCCACAGCCCAAGATGGCCGTCAGCCTAGCGCCACAGCACAAGATGGCCATCAGTCCAGCGCCACAGCACAAGATGGCCGCTAACCCAGCGCCAATGCCCAAATTGGCCACCGGTCCAGCACCACAGTACAAGATGGCCGCCAGTCCAGCGCCACAACCCCAGATGGCCGCCAGCCCAGCACCACAGTACAAGATGGCCGCCTGTCCAGAGTCATAGCCCAAGATGGCTGCTTGCCCAGCGCCGCTGCACAGGATGAGAGTCTCAGCTGACCCTCCGGAGTCGAATCAGGTTCCAGTTGACCCTCCAGAGTCGAGTCAGGTTCCAGTTGACCCTCCAGAGTTGAGTCAGGTTCCAGTTGACCCTCCAGAGTCGAGTCAGGTGCCAGTTGACCCTCCAGAATCGAGTCAGGTGCCAGTGAACTCTCCAGAGTCGAGTCAGGTGCCAGTGAACTCTCCAGAGTCGAGTCAGGTGCCAGTGAACTCTCCAGAGTCGAGTCAGGTGCCAGTGAACTCTCCAGAGTCGAGTCAGGTGCCAGTGAACTCTCCAGAGTCGAGTCAGGTGCCAGTGAACTCTCCAGAGTCAGGGCTAGTCGCCAGTGAACTCTCCAGAGTCAGGGCTAGTCACCGCTGATCCTCCAGAGTCAGGGCTAGTCACCGCTGATCCTCCAGAGTCAGGGCTAGTCACCGCTGATCCTCCAGAGTCAGGGCTAGTCACCGCTGATCCTCCAGAGTCAGGGCTAGTCACCGCGGATCCTCCAGAGACTAGGCTGGTCACCGTTGACCTTTCAGAGTCAAGTCAAGTCACCGGTGATCTTCAAGGACTGAGTCAAGTCACCGGTGATCTTCAAGGACTGAGTCAAGTCACCTCTGATCTTCATGAACAAAGGCAAGTCACCATTGATCTTCATGAGCAAATACAAGTCACCAATGATCTTCATGAGCAGTGTCAGGCCAGCACCAATCTTCTGGAGTCCAGTAAGGACACCAGGGGATTACCAGAGTTTCGTTGTCCCGTTGGTCCAGCCGCACAGAGGGCTGCTCCGCCTTGGGGGGCTCTGGTCCTGACCATATGGCTGTGGTGGTCTTCTGCTCCGCCCTGACCACACGGTTGTGGGGGTCTTCCGCTCCGCCCTGGAGGACTCTGGCTTCGTCCACAAGGACGTGGTGGTCTTCTGCTCAGCCCTGGGGGGCTTCCATCCTGACCACACGGTTGTGGTGGTCTTCTGCTCCGCCCTGGGGGGCTTCTGTCCTGACCACATGGTTGTGGTGGTCTTCTGCTCCGCCCTGGGGGGCTTCCGCCTTGACCACACGGCTGTGGTGGTCTTCTGCTCCGCCCTGGGGGGCGCCACATGATGTCCTTCATGGATTTCTGTTTTGTGTTTCTTGGTTTCTGTTATGTTTCTGTCTGTTCCCCTCAGTGAGCCTGGCCCTCCGTCCCTCCCACTGAGCCTTTGGATATTCTGGTTTTGACCCTGCCTGGACTGTTTACCCCTTTGGATTACCCTTTAAATAAATGACTTACCTGCAATTGGTTCCCTCTCCTGTGTTTTCTGTAACACCGATCGTGACAAAAGGCCCCTAAGAACTGTGGTCTTCTACAGTACTTCAGATATGCCGTGGAGAAACACAGAAAGTGACCAAATTCAAGAACATTGTTGTGGCATCTCTCAAGCAACGAATAAACACCGCTAACTTGGAGAATGCAGTGAAAACTCCTCTTCTCGCGTCTGCCCTAGACCCTCGGCACAAACATCTCAGGTTTCTCGATGAAAACATGAGAGAAGTAAGAAAAAAAAACTTTTTTGAACATTATCAGAACATTATTTTCCTTGATGCGAGTGGTGCGGATGCAGCCGCCGTCACCAACGATGAAGAGGATGCAATGCCCACTCGTCGGAGAAGGCTGAGCTAGTTCTTCAGCGATGACTACAGAGAGTCCAGCCGAGACGAGTGGGAACAGTTCTTGCTGGAGCCATGTATTCCACCAGATGAGGATCCCATTCAGTGGTGAAACGAAAACACGAAGTGCTTCACAAAACTTATTCGCTTAGCACACCATTATTTGTGAGTCCCGACAACATCTGTGCCATCAGAGCGCGTTTTCTCCATGGCCGGCCTTATTGTTAACAGACTAAAGAGCCGACTTTCCCCCGATCATGTTTACATGCCCGTATTTCTTAACAAGAACATGTAAAACAATAGAAAAAAAAGCAAAAAAGATTTGCTGACAATTTAAAAGTTTCAAAGTTAAGTGTAGGCTACGTTCTACAATAGCCTAACTGCTGCAGGCTGCTTTACGTTATTTCTTTGTTCACTTTTTTTTCTTTGTTCACTTTTTTTTTTGCTTTTAATCTGTACTTTTGTTTGTTTACTGGCATTGTCAAATGCTTTCAGCTACAAAACACGATGTGTAATGTTCAAGCTTGTTCAAAATGACGGAAACAATAAATGTTGTTGAAAAATAACGTCTGTCTCATTAAACTTAATTTAAATAAACGAATAAACGAATATTCGAATATTCGTTTTTTGTGAGCTCAAATATTCGAATGTCATATTTGCGGAAAACGCCCATCCCTAGTCACCATTAGGGTTCTGCTTTTTTAAAAGAACCAGAACTGTGAGCAATTTCTAAGTTTCGGTTCCGAAAACGGTTCTGGTGTGACACGTGACCAAGCGCTGTGAGCAGCCTTGTGCCGGTGTCCTGATGATTCGGCTTTTCCCATAAAGGATGTCACAAACCGAATAACAGAAACTACCCCCTACCACTTTAATTACTGAGCACATTGTTTCCAATGACACGCACTCCACAGACTCGCCGTGGTGCATAGTGTCTTTAACTGCCAAACATGTTTCCCACGACTGTATGCGCACTCGTGTCTTTGAAAACTGTGCACATCGTTTTGTCTGACTGTACATGTACCAGCAGCGCACAGCACCTGCCACCACTAAATTACATTATATTGTCCCATATTGTCACTAATATGCAAACTGGCTTCAACTTGGACCACTAAATAAATAGACTGCTATTGTTATGTAAATATGAGGTATAAATATGATAAACAAAGTGATAGAAAATATTTATTTTCATGCATTTTAAATGTTTAAAAATGTGGAAACCTCTAATTTGGATCACACCATCACATTGAATTATTATTTGTAAAATAGTGGCTTCATGGAGAGTGTGTATACATGGTTATAGTTTATTAATTTAGGGAAATGAACAAGTGTCTCAGCCCTCAAGGGACTATTTGGCCAACCAGCTTATTCCTGCTTGAAAAGCCAAAATGTTATTGATCATGTAAGAAAACATCAACTTTGAAGCCCATTTCTAAGACACTTTTTGTTGGTAAAAGTCATATGGGAGTAGGGGTCAACTATCATGAATAACATTGTGATTAACACCTGAGAAGACAAAGGCCTGCATAATGAGCTGCATAATGAGCCGTTCTGTCAGGTTTGTCACTGAGAGGGGAAGAGTTACAAGAAAGAATGTGAGGACAAAATAAATCTCTATAATTTTATGTTTGTAGTTTATTTAGAATATATTTAATAATCCCTCAACATAATTTAATATCCACTTGCAATTGCAGTTAAACAGTTTATTAGGAAAAATCAAAGCTGACTTTCAATGCGTTTACGTGTTAATCGACTCCAGAGGGTTAGTGATTTTAATGGAACCGGAATTGTAACCGGAAAATTTCTAACGATTCCCAACCCTAGTGACCATACTTGGCAGTATGTCACGTCACTTTCACTTTTCACTTTAAAATCAGCCAACAGACCAACCTAACCAAGAGTGGTGACAAGTAAACCAGATTAGGTACTTTTTTCAACAGGGACATATTGATTATTTTACAAAATTAAATCAAAAACAAAAAAAGTGTCTCATTCTCTAGTTAACTTGATACTTGCCTCAAACAAAACTCTTGAGTTTCTTTGAAAGACATGATGCAACTGAACTGAAAAATCTTCACAAATCCAGTGATTAGTTCACTCCCAGCCCAGCTTAACAAGCAAAATTACCCCAGTCAAACAGCTGTTGGCGTGTCCGAACTCATGTCTAAGTGGGTGCTACATTTGAATTTTGAACTTACTTGGAAACCACTGAAAAAGTTAGGATGCACTATATCCGCCATGTTGTTATGGTCATACACTTTTAGTATACCATTTTTTTTGTATACAACAGAGAAGTATTGGATTTGGATGTTTTTTATGCTCCAAATAGCTATCTAACCAAAACTGACACATATAAACCACTAACTTTTAACACAACTTTCCCAGGTTCAGCCACAAACCGCCTTGAGCCTTTACACTGTATTACATTACAGAGCGTGTATAACTGGGAATCCCATTTGAGGGTTGAGTGGTCCATGTGTGTAATAGCAGTGTGGCAGTGATGTAAAGTCCTTCTCAGCTCAAACAAGGACATGGAACCCAACCAGCCTGGCTATACTCAAAACATGCAAGTCCAGTCATATGCATACATACACATACACACACAAACCACCAGAGATTTTGTTGTCAGCTGCGAGCCCTGAGGCGTAGCCTCAAAAATGAGACATTAACCTCCATTCAAAGGCACAAGACACAGTCCTCAGCAGTGACACATATCATCTGCACTGCTCAAAACTCACAAGGGTAATGAGTACACACATGCACACATATTCTCACAGGAGCAGCAATCTTATGATGCACATAAATATATTAATATTAAACACTCCCTAGGCTCAGTTTTCAAATTGCAGAGGGATTGAATCTCATGCTGATTATGAGCTTGTAATTCGGTTTAACTCAATCGCTGGCTCTTACTACATAAAACAGCACAAACATAGAGGTGTCACTGGAGCTTCTATAATAGGAAACTTCATTGTTATAGAGGTGGCAGCTTGTGTCAGTGACTGTGACTTTGCATTTATTTTGTTTGTGTAAATGTGTGTGTGTACTTGTTGCCTTCAGCAATATAAACAGCAGCTACAATTAAAATGTATGTATAAAAATCATTTGAAGAGCAAATCCTATAGAAAATGAAATGAGATTTAAGTTTATGTTATTCAGCAAGGACATATTCAATTTATTAAATGTGAGAGAAAAGACATTTTATAAAGTTACAAATTATTTAAATGTTGTTCTTTTGAACTTCCTATTATTCAAAGAATGTATCAGTTTTCAAACAAACATTAAGCAGCACTTTTAGCAGAACTATTTTTAACATCGCTAATAAGAAATGTTTCTTGAGCATCAAATCAGCATAGAATGATTTTTGAAGGAGTATGTGTCATAGCTTTGCCATCACAGAAACAACATTTTAAAATATATTCAGATAGAAACACAGAAAAAAGTATATTTACATCAAATAGATGTAAATAGGGGAAGTCGTGGCCTAATGGTTAGAGAGTCGGACTTGCAATCAAAAGGTTGTGAGTTCGAGTCTTGGGCCGGCAGGAATTGTGGGTGGGGGGGAGTGCATGTACAGTGCTCTCTCCACCCTCAATACCATGACTTAAGTGCCCTTGAGCAAGGCATTGAACCCCCAACTGCTCCCTGGGCGCCGCAGCATAAATGGCTGCCCACTGCTCCGGGTGTGTATTCACAGTGTGTGTGTTCACTGCTCTGTGTGTGTGCGCTTTGGATGGGTTAAATGCAGAGCACGAATTCTGAGTATGGGTCTCCATTAGGGCTGAAACGATTCCTCGAGTAACTCGATTACAAAAAATGATCGAGGCAAATTCCTCTGCCTTGAAGCCTCTTTTAATTTATTTTAAATCTCACTGTTATGTCTGCATCAATATGCTAGTATAACACTAATTATATTTACTTCTTTCGGGAACAAACGTGACATACGGAGAGTAGAGGAAAACAACTTGTTCTTCATTTATTGCTTGTCAGCATCAGCTCAACAACAACAAACCTGGAGCGCCCTCCAGTGGCAACCGGTAATATTGAATTAACCAAAATACATCACAATTTCTCCCCTCTTAATCAAATTCCCATATCTCCCAAATTATCAAAACACAGGAATTCAACATAACGTATGACAGTAACGTTAACACTTATGTAACTGAACACTGTTAGTTGGTGTCACTTCAGATGAATGCAAACTCAGTTATGAGGTATACAACACAGATCTAACATAGTCTTATATATATATATTTTCCTTTTGAATTGCCCAAACCTTAAATGTCTCTACTCAAGAACACTTTACAAATTGAGTCGGTTAGGTGGTTTGCGGACCCGAACAGGAAACCTCCTAACACCTTGAGAAGAAATATTGGATAATTCCGAGAGCTTTGTTTCACCTTGGTCTGAAGCACCCATATTTGTTTCACTGACCGGCGAAGACAATTGCTGACCAGCATTGTCTGGTATCTGCGGCGGAATGTCCACTGATTGAGGTAATTCTGTGGCCTCGGAAATTTCCGGATGACAGTCTAACATCTGATCAGTATGTCTTTTCCAGATTTGCGAATTTCCCACCTCCACAGTATAGGACACTGGTCCTGTCTGAGAGGAAACAGTACCAGTTTTCCACTTTTCCTCTCCGCGCCGATAATCCCGAACCAGCACTGAGTCACCGACATCAAACTCTCTGTGTTTGGAGTGAACAGACCGGTAAGAACACTGGGTCTTCTGTGCCTGATCAACAACATTAGCCACACTAGGTTTCAGTAAATCCAGGCGTGTTCGCAATCTGCGATGTAAGAACAACATAGCAGGAGTTTCTCTGGTTGTGCTGTGTGGGGTATTTCTGTACTGTAGCAAGAAGGCATCCAGTTTCTGCTGCAATGATATTGGCTCTTTGTAAGCTTTCAGAGAACGTTTAAATGTCTGCACAAAACGCTCCGCTAGCCCATTTGTGGCGGGGTGGAATGGGGCAGAGCGCACATGTTTCACTCCATTCGCTTTTAGAAAAGAGCCAAACTCATCTGATGTCAGTTGTGGGCCATTGTCGCTTACCAGAGTTTCAGGTATGCCATAACGACTGAATAAGCCTCTCAATACTTGAATGGTCTTAGATGATGTTGTGGAATCCATCACGTGAACTTCTGGCCATTTTGAGTGAGCATCGACAACCACCAGGAACATCCGCCCCTCAAATGGACCAGCAAAGTCGATGTGAATACGCTGCCAAGGAGCTCCTGGCCATGGCCAAGGATGTAAAGGTGAGAGGCAGGGAGATTTCTGGTTTTTCTGGCATGACAAGCAGGTTTTGGATTTCTCTTCAATTTGTGAGTCAATACTGGGCCACCAGATGTAGCTTCGTGCTAGCGCTTTCATTTTCACTACACCTGGGTGTCCCACATGCAAATCCTCCAAGACTCTTTGTCTAAGGTTGGGTGGAACAATAACTCTCTGTCCCCACATTAAACAGTCCTGCATTAAAGATAGCTCCCCTTTTCTGATGATGAATGGTGTCAATGCATTATCAGAGTCCTTGGTGGATGGAAACCGCCCCGAGGACACCATCTCCACCACACGAGAAAGAACAGGGTCTGCTCTGGTTCCTTTGCGAATGTCTGCACTACACACCGGTAGAGCTTCCACGTGGTTAATGAGGTAAGTATCCACTGAATCCTTTTTGTCCTTGTGCAACACAGGCAATGGCAAACGGGATAATCCATCAGCATTTCCATGGTCGCTGGCACTTTTATACTGGATTGTGTAATTGTGTGCTGCAAGTAAAAGAGCCCACCTCTGGAGTCTCGCAGCAGCCATGGATGGAGTGGCTTTACTAGGGCTGAGGATGGTAGTAAGTGGACGGTGGTCAGTCAATAAGGTAAAATGGCGTCCGTAAAGGTAAGTATGGAATTTTCTGACTCCAAAAATGATTCCTAGTGCTTCACGTTCTAGCTGTGCATAGTTCTGCTCCGACTTGCTCAAAGTTCGAGACGCAAACGCTATCGGTCTCTCCTGACCGTCAGGCATCACATGGGAGAGCACAGCTCCTACCCCGTAGGGTGAAGCATCACAAGCCAAACGAACTGGGAGTCTTTGATCATAGTGGGTGAGCACACTCGGAGTCAACAATTGAGCTTTGGCCCCCTGGAAAGATTTCTCACACTCCGGAGCCCAGTTCCATTTAATGTCCTTATGCAGCATTGCATTTAATGGATGAAGAATTGTGGCTAGATTCGGAACAAATCTTGCATAATAATTTATCAGTCCCAGAAAAGATCGAAGCTGGCTAACATTAACTGGAACTGGTGCCTCTGCAATAGCACGCAGCTTGTCTGGAGACTTGTGGAGTCCTGCTGCGTCAATTACATGTCCCAGATACTCCAGCGAACTCTTGAAAAACTCGCTTTTCTCTGGTTTCACACGAAGGCCAAACTTCTCCAGCCGACTCAGTACTGCTTCAAGGTTTGCCAGGTGATGAACATCATCTTTTCCTGTGACCAGGATATCGTCCAGGAAACAATGCACGTATGGTAGCCCCTGAAGTACTTGCTCCATCCCCCTTTGGAATATGGAAGGTGCCGATGTTATTCCAAAAGGTAATCTATTATACGAAAACATGCCCTTGTGAGTAGTTATCGTGAGGTATTTGCGGGAGTTCACATTAACTGGCACTTGCAGGTAAGCGTGTGATAGATCTAGCTTGCTAAATCGCTGCCCTCCGGCCAATGATGCGAATAAATCCTCAATCCGTGGTAACGGATAATGTTCCACACAAAGTGCTGGGTTTACGGTTATTTTGAAGTCTCCGCAAATTCTCACGTTGCCACCCTTCTTGACTACTGGCACGATGGGGGTTGCCCATTCACTGAACCGAACAGGTGAAATAATTCCTTGCTTCACTAGGCGGTCTAACTCTGCTTCCACCTTAGGTCTGATTGCATATGGCACCACACGTGCTTGGAAGAATTTTGGCTGATGTCCTGGTTTCAGATTTAAGGTCGCTTCAAATCCATTGAATGTTCCCAAGTCATCACTGAACACTTTTGCATATTTTTTTAGGAGAGAATCCAGAGTCTTTTCATTTGTCTGGTGTACTGCTCTCACCGTTTTAATTTCACGCCAGTTAAGACGAATTCTACGGAGCCATTCTCGCCCAAAAAGTGGCGCCGTATCACCTTTTACTACATACAGGGGTAGTCGAGCACTTTGTTTGTTCAACTTCACGCGCACCTTGATGACACCCTCTGGAGAAATTACTTCACCCGTGTAAGTCTTAAGTACAATACTTGTGTGGCGCAATCGAATATGGCTCAGCTTAGCTCTGTACAGTTCACTTGAAATGAGAGAAACCGCTGCTCCCGTATCCACTTCCATGTCTATCGGCAGCCCTTCAATTTTAGGTTTCACTTTCATCACTGATGACATTAAACTCGTTGAGTTTTGCATTTTATTCACTCGTGAAGTATCATCAAGTACTGCTGTCACTTTGTGCAGTGTCAACTCAGCATCAGTATCTGAGGTTGTGTCATCGTCACTTTCCACATTAACATCCATCTTATGAATTCGTCTTTTCTTCATCTGATCCTTATTTTTCATGAATTTCCCCTTGACTGCAGTTTTAGGTCCTTTGTCACCCATTTTCTTACTTTTACACATCCGTGAAATGTGACCTCTCCTGGCACAATTGTGACACTGTTGTTCCTTATAGAAACATTCACTTTCCATGTGATTGGACTTCCCACACCGGTAACATTTCTCTCTGGACGACGCTGATGATAGGGACATTGCATTAACTTTCAATGCGTTACTCAAGTGCTGTGATTCCCTAGACACAGCTTCCATTGACATCGCTATGTCCACAGCCTTTTGGTACGTGAGAGTCATTTCTGTCAACAACTTCCTTTGTATTGACTCGCTACTCAACCCGCACACCAGTCTGTCCCGCAGCGCGTCATTCAAATTATCGCCAAACTCACAGTTCTCCGCTAATCTCTTCAACACAGCCACGTATTGAGCGATACTCTCACCCTCTGCTTGATTTCGTTTGTGAAATCGAAATCTCTCCGCAATTACAATGGGCTTGGGGGTAAAATGTGCTTGCAATGTGCTCACAATGTCATTGTAATCCATAGCCCCAGGTTTAGCTGGTGCGATGAGACTGCGTAACAGTCCGTATGTTGGTGCCCCCATGACACTGAGAAACACTGATACTTTTTTCTCATTACTGATGTCATTCGCCTCCACAAAATGCCCAAATCTTTCTACATACGTGGACCATTGTTCCCTCGCTTCATCGAATGCTTCAACATGTCCGATGATTGCAGCCATGCTGTACACTTGATCGCCAGCTTGATAATGGCAGTGGGAACTTTGTGCTCGTCGCCAATTTATGTTATGTCTGCATCAATATGCTAGTATAACACTAATTATATTTACTTCTTTCGGGAACAAACGTGACATACGGAGAGTAGAGGAAAACAACTTGTTCTTCATTTATTGCTTGTCAGCATCAGCTCAACAACAACAAACCTGGAGCGCCCTCCAGTGGCAACCGGTAATATTGAATTAACCAAAATACATCACACTCACTTCAGGTTCTTTCGTTCTTTTTAATGTGACAACGCGTTTACGTCACCCACAAAGCGGAAGGAGACACAAGCGCAGCGTCTGAAATCGCATACTGCAAGGAGTCAGCAGTGTTTTGATTTGAGGGCGCGGGCAAACGTATGTCCATTGCAAGAGAGCTGGCATACCACAACTAGGGCCCTAGGATTTCTGCGATGCAGAAAACGCGGAGGGAATCGCGGAATCCAGTCATAAAAATGGAATTTACAGTTTAACGCGGAATGGCACGGACTTTGCCAAATTTTGAATGAATTAATCAAAAATAGGTCATTGCACTTACACCAAATCACGATATGGACTAATATCTGTAAATATTAAACCGGAACAGACTATTTAAATATGAATCCTGCATGTTCTGCGTGTCTCTGTTAATGAATGGGGCACAAGCGCGGCTTTACACACACTGAAGCGCGCGTGACGCTCCGTCTGCTGTCTCACTAATAAGACGTGAACACATGAACAACATCTCCAGAACTGCTCTGACAGTCACTTCATGAGCAGCATTTGACCGTTTGATTAGAGTAAAACTAGCGTCACAACAGAACTATAAAAGTACCTCAACACGTCAAAATAAAAGTCCGGTTCAAAGACAAGTATTTGCCAGAGATGTATTACTATTGTTCAGCGGAATATATATATCCTACTACAAAAAAAAAAAATCAAACATTATTTTTTTTAAGGTTTAATCACACAACATTTCTTCCATGTTTTATTTTTAATAGTAAATCCCCTTTGTTTACCAAAAAGTTAAGTTTGCTTAATTTTCAATAATTAAAAGATAAATAAATTTTTTATGTGTTTAATGTTTAATGTGCATCTCAGAAAATGCTTTATTTAAAACCCCAACTGAATGGCACTTAATTCATTTGTCAACTTTCTTGTCATTGTTCACAGTACAAGTACAGACAGAGAAACAATGGGTAATAATTAAATTTTTATTTTTGATGTATGCATTGCATTGTATGCATTTAAAAAATAAAAAATAAAAATTTCTAAAAAAGGAAACTAAGTTGTTCATTTTAAGAGACCCAGTAGTCTTATTTTCTCTTGCATAATTAATATTGCACTTTAATTAAGCAAAAACGCATTTTATCCGATTACTCGATTAATCGATGGAATTTTTGGTAGAATACTCGATTACTAAAATATTCGATAGCTACAGCCCTAGTCTCCATACTTGGCTGAATGTCACTTCACTAGATACAGAGACACTTTCAAAAACATAAAAAACTAAGCAACCCCAAACCTTTGAACAGTAGTATATATCAAAATGTCACTCAGAAAAAGATAAAATACCAATAATTAATACAACTGAAGTAGTTGTTAGGTTGAAAATGCAATGAAATCAAAGGCAATCAGTAAATAATATATGCCAAGTGTTACTTATGCATACTTCTGCAAACAATCAATGATTTTTTCATCTTCGTACCCATTAGCTAATTTGCATCTCAGTAAATGAACATGATATTCCCCACAGTGAGAACACTTTCAAATAAACACATTTGAAGAATTCAGTGGTATCCAGAAAGGAACGGTGTGGCGAGGGCATATTTCAGCACTCATTAGTAGTGTTAGATCATTACATTTCAATAACATGGCTGGCAAGCAGGCGGCTGGCGGGCGGCACGCATGAGGAACTCTCAGAACCAATGTGCCGAAACTAATGTTTCTCCATTCGAAATGAGAAAGGTGACGTAACGCATGCCATTCAAGGCTATAGCAGGGGACAGCAAATGCCACTGGTCTGCAGAAGGTTCGATAGGAAAAGAGCTTGGAGAAAGACCTCAGGGACAGGAATCTGCCTCAGAGTCAGACACTGAGCTTTACTACAGAGCAAAGTTTTATCACAAGGCCTGAACAGAAGCATGCCATCATGTTTGTAAGAGGAAAGACCAATGCTGTGCTGAAAAATTACAACATTTGTCATTTCAGGTACTGTGAGACAAATTATTCTGAGAACCACAGTCATTCCTTTTTCCTTTCGAAACATAATGGAGGCTTAAAGCTTGTTTCTTTGGACATGATTAAAATGAAAGGTCTCTTTCCATGTCTGTTTTGTTCTGAATACATTACCTGATGATATCATTTGCTTTTAGTCCCGAATGGTTTAACAGTGAATAGAAATGGTAGCTAAATTTAACAACAGGTTTAATACGGTGAGAAGAAAACAAGAGCGAGAGAGAAACTGCGAGAGTGTAAGTGATGAAAGAATGGAAGACCAGAAGAAGAAGGACAGGAATAACACTTCCTGGTGAACACTCATAAATCCTGGCAAATATGTGAAAGCATTCTCATGATATGGCTCTGTGTTACCACAGCAGTGTGCTTTTTGATGCCTCAGCACTTCACACACACTTAATTTAGAGAGAGAGAGAGAAAGAGAGCACATTTCAATCACTATATTCAATCTATCTATCTATCTATTAGGGCTGTGTATGTCTAGGAATCTGGTGATACGATACGTATCACGATACAGGGGTTGCGATACGATATGTTGCTATACTGTGCGATACTGTCAGCAAGGCGAGACAGTTTATTTGTATAGCACTTTTTAGAATACAAATCGTTGCAAAGCAACTTTCCAAAAATTAAGTTTCAACAATATTTAGTATTAGGGATGCACGATATATCAGCCACCATATCGATATCGGCCGATTAAAAGTAAATTTTTCTGGTATCGTTATCAAAGCGATAAGAGAATTTGGCCGATATCTTAGAGCCGATAAATAATGCATTATTTCCTGCAGAGAAACTTCAGATGCGAACTGTTCACCATGATGGTTTTTAATTGCTTGAAATATCATTGGAAACACTTCAAAAATAAAAATACAGTGAACTGCAACATATGCAGGGCAAGTCTGTCATATTATAATGAGATTATTAGCTACTGTAAAATAATGTAACAGAATCTTTGTTCACCCGTGATTTAGCGTGTTAAGGGAAGAATGCATCCACAACGGATCCACACAACTACCACAGTTAAGTTCGCTTGTGCATTTACAGTCTTTTGTGCAATTGTACGTTGTAATATTGTGTTTATTTTATGCATATAAATCAGATTTTTCTCATATAAAATACGTTTGGTTAAGCTATAGCCTATAGAGGTTTAATAGAGCGCTTCAGTTTGCTGGTGATCATCTTTAGCTCAGCGCACGCAGCTCAAACAGCAGCTTACAACATTAATAACTATGACTGAGATTGTCATATATATAAAATTATAATGAGAACATTATTATAATAAAACGTTATGAATTCTTTCGGTTTGGTTTCCGTGTTTCAGCGCATTTTTGCGGGAAGAGCCAAGAGCGCATCCACAACAGAAGTTAAACATTCTGATAACTTAGTTCGAGTTCACGTATGCATTTGGTCTTTTTGTATGTATATAAAGTTGTAATACTATATTTATGTTGTATAAATATTTGAATATAGGCTATGATGTGTTTCCCTGTGTTAAATAAGCTGGCAGCACTTCAGTTTACCAGTGTTCATTCAGCTCTTCAGCTTCAGCACACACAGCTTGTGCACAACAGCAATTCACAAAATTGATAACTATAATTGGGAATGTTATAAACATTATATTTTTAAGAGAAATATTATCATAATAAAAAAGTTGTGAATTATTTGGGTTTGTTTGCCGTGTTTCAGCGCTCTCAGAGCGTGTCCATGACACATCTGACTATTCGGGGTTTGTAGCGCGGGTGGATTGCAATATTGGAAATAGGCTACTTATGTTTTAAACAATGAAGCAACGTGCAACTTTGTGAAAGTCAAACTTATGCGAGTGAACGTCTTTCACCATGATAGTAAAATTGAAAACTGACGGCGCTTTTGGCATCTGACGATGCACGCATTAATAGCGCGTATTCAGAGACGACGAGAGATGACTCTTCCAAAATGTGGTATATCTGTTTTAATTTATTTCTTTAATGTTTCTCTTGTGGCCCGAACATTATTTGTGTTGAACAGATTGTTTTTGAAAGTTTTGCATAAAATTGATAAAGTTTTACTGAAGTGTAACAATTTTATTTAGGCTAAAGGCCTATAATTCATTATAGTATATAATAAACCTGTTTTAAAAGACATTTTTAAAACATTTAATTTAGATTAGGAGTAGCCTAAGCTAATAGCTTAATTTTTTTATTTTCCTCACAGGCTACGAGTCACAGTGTGTCAGTTGTGGTCAATCATACGGTGATGTGCTATGAAATTGTTGCTAAGCAAATTAATTGTAATATTAATTTAATAATAAACCTAATAGTAACCTAATAATAATAGCCAGAAAATAACCAGTCTACATTAATTGGAAATGCCAAATACTCTTAATAATGACAATATTTAATGATTGTGACCATATCTTTGGCTATTGTCCTTACATGCTGGACCTCTTTCAACACACTCCATCGTCTTATCGCCTATTTTTTTTTACACGTAAGTAATGTTGTCCAGTAACTTGTTTCCAATATTTAAGCATTATTTTATTTATTTGTAAGGCTGGTTTATGTTTGATTTATATTTAAGTGTTTAATGCCTTTTAATGATGTTACTTTTTTGGTAATCAGGCTCTCAAAAATTATGTAAAAATGTGGATTTAGATTTATCGGCCAACATATCGGTTATCAGCTTTTATATTTAAAGGATTATCGGTTATCAGTATCGGCCAAATTTTTGAT
Organism: Carassius carassius; assembly: GCF_963082965.1. Lineage (NCBI taxonomy): Eukaryota > Metazoa > Chordata > Actinopteri > Cypriniformes > Cyprinidae > Carassius > Carassius carassius. The sequence continues at coordinate 17,773,659 of NC_081794.1, forward strand.
ATCAGTACATCCCTATTTAGTAGTCGCTTATCAGTGGTGCCTGTCAGTTTATTTGCATATGGCAGAAATGTACAGAAAAATCAATTATAGATGTAATCAAACAGGCGATGAACACTATTAACAGTAATTATATTATGTGATGCAATCAAACTTATAGCAAAATTTTGTTGTTCTGTATGTTGTAAGAACACACCACCATTTGCAAACCTTAGTAATAAGTAAATAAAAATTATTTAACCAGAACACAGTGGGATCTGCATTTGCAATAATCAGTCCTTGTAACATTCAACGTTATTGAACCAATTTTTGTGCAGTACGAGTAAAAGGTACGAAGGACTAAAGTGAGATAAGTGCTGCTCCTCTCTGCTCGCTGAACAGAGCACATGCAGAGAGAGAGAGAGGCGGGTGCGCGCACTGGGAGAGAGATAGAGCTCGTGCGGCAGTACCGGAGAGTCTCAGAGACTAAATAAAGTCTGTCAAAAAAAGTCGCTAGATTTGTCGCAAGTCGCTGTTTTGGAAAAAAATTCACTATGGGGGTCTGAAAAGTCGCTGAATCTAGGGACAAAGTCACTAAGTTGGCAACACTGGCAGCATTACTGAGTAGGCTTCCTTGTGCCAGCGAAATCAAGGCAGTAGTAGTAGATTCGATCACATCGATCTAACCAATCCTTCTTCAGACTGATGTTGGCACCCCAATTAAAAAATAAATGTAGAAATTTGGAAATACAGAAATAAATAAATGTAGAAATGTGGAAATACAGAAATAAATAAATGTAGAAATGTAGAAATGAACAAATAAATATATAAATACATAAATATATAAATAAATGTATAAATACATAAATAAATACATATAGAAATGCATAAATAAATAAATACATGCAAAAATACAGAAATATCCATTTATATTACCAAAATGTATTTATTTTCACTATTATTTCTGCATTTAAGTCAAGTCAAGTAAGTAAGTACCTGTACCGGCGCCAAGTAAGTATTGACTTGGCGCCGGTACAGGATGGCTGCCTCCGTGACGTGCTCTGCATATGTTTTTGTCTTTTTGTTAGTTTGTCCTGTCTTTAGTTATATTCCTGCAATCAGTTTCACCAGGGATGAACTGCTGAACATTCGGCAGAACGCACCACAAGATGTTTTTCCGGATTTCAATTATTCAGACGTTTTACTGAATATTGTTATCGGAGGAGCAGCGGCGCTGATCAAACGCTTCAGGACGCGCAGGCGGGGAAAGCGAGCTGGCGCGCTCGTCAGACTCAGGAAGCGCGGATTTCGAACGCCGTTGCCTAGCATCCATCTGGCAAATCTACGCTCTGTACCCAACAAAACGGACGAACTCGTTCTGCTTTCTTGGACAAATAAGGATTTCACACACTCTGCTGCTCTGTGTTTCACGGAAACTTGGCTGAATAACGCCATACCGGACAGCGCGCTCCATCTGCCGGGCTTTCAGCTGTTTAGAGCGGATCGCGACGCAGAATCAACGGGGAAATTGCGCGGCGGCGGGACATGCTTTTACATCAATGAACGGTGGTGTACAGATGTAACTGTGTTAAAGAAGATGTGCTGTCCTGATCTAGAAATGCAGTTTATCAACTGCAAGCCGTTCTATTCGCCGCGGGAGTTTCACTCGCTCATTCTGGTTAGTGTTTACATTCCTCCGCAAGCGCAAGTAAGTCTGGCTTTACAGAAACTCGCTGAGCACATCACAGAGATAGAACAACAACACCCGGACTCTGTTTTAATCATTCTCGGGGACTTTAATAAAGCCAATCTCTCCCGTGAACTGCCAAAATACAGACAGCATGTTACATGTCCCACCAGAGACAGTAATATATTGGATCACTGTTACACCACAATAAAGGATGCATATCACTCTGTTCCACGAGCAGCTTTGGGACGTTCTGATCACCTTCTGGTTCATCTTATACCAACCTACAGGCAGAAACTAAAATCAGCTAAACCTGTATTAAGGACCGTAAAAAGATGGACTAATGAAGCAGAGCAGGATTTACAATCTTGTTTTGACCTCACTGATTGGAGTGTTTTTGAAGCTGCTGCCACCGATCTGGACGAACTCACAGAGACCGTAACATCATATATCTGTTTCTGTGAGGATATGTGTATACCTACCAAGACTCAACTAAATTACAACAATGACAAACCGTGGTTCACTGCAAAACTCAGACAGCTCCGTCAGGCCACAGAAGATGCTTACAGGAAGGGGGACAATGTATTGTATAAACAGGCTAAATACACACTGGAAAAGGAGATCAGAGTGGCAAAGAGGAATTATTCTGAAAAAATAAGGACTCAGTTCACTTCGAACAACTCAGCATCAGTGTGGAAAAGACTAAAGAAGTTCACCAATTACAAGACACCACCCCCCAGCACTGTGGAAAATCAACGACTGGCAGATGATCTGAACGAGTTTTACTGCAGGTTTGAAAGAACACCCATCACCTGCCCTGAACACCTCTCCACACAACCGTTCACACCAATAACAACTCCTGCAACCAACCCTGAATGCCTCTCCAAACAACCGTTCACACCATTAACAGCTCCTGCAACCCATCCTGAACACCTCTCCAATCAAGCACTCTCACCATTCACACCTCCTGCATCCCCCCTCTCCTCCACACCTGCAATACAGATCAGCGAGGATGCGGTCCGCCAGGTCTTCCGGAAGCAGAAAAGGAAAAAAGCACCAGGCCCAGATTGTGTTACACCAGCCTGTCTGAAATCCTGTGCTGACCAGCTGGCCCCCATCTTCACAAAAATCTTCAACAGATCGCTGGAGCTGTGCGAAGTCCCTTCATGCTTCAAACGCTCCACCATCATCCCCATCCCAAAGAAATCCAAAATTACAGGACTAAATTACTACAGGCCTGTGGCTCTAACGTCTGTGGTCATGAAGTCATTTGAAAAACTGGTGCTGGCCCACCTGAAGGACATCACTGGACCCTTGCTAGATCCTCTTCAGTTTGCCTACATAGCAAACAGGTCTGTGGACGATGCAGTAAACATTGGACTGCATTATATTCTGCAACACCTAGACAGACCGGGGACCTATGTGAGGATCCTGTTTGTGGACTTCAGCTCGGCTTTTAACACGATCATGCCAAACCTCCTCCTGCCCAAACTAACTCAGCTCTCCGTGCCCACCTCCGTCTGTCAGTGGATCAACAGATTCCTGACAGACAGGCAGCAGCTAGTGAAACTGGGAAAATACACATCCAGCACCCGTACAATCAGCACCGGAGCTCCCCAGGGCTGTGTTCTCTCCCCACTGCTCTTCTACCTGTACACTAATGACTGCACATCTAAGGACCCCTCTGTCAAGCTCCTGAAGTTTGCAGATGACACCACACTCATCGGCCTCATTCAGGACAGTGACGAGTCTGCTTACAGACAGGAGGTTAAAGAGCTGGCTGTCTGGTGCACTCTCAACAACCTGGAGCTTAACACGCTCAAAACAGTGGAGAGGACTGTGGACTTCAGGAGAAACCCCCCTGCACTTCCCGCACTCACCATCATGAACAGCACTGTGACTGCAGTGGAGTCATTCAGGTTCCTGGGCACCACTATCTCTCAGGACCTGAAGTGGGACATTCACATTGACTCCATTGTGAAAAAGGCCCAGCAGAGGTTGTACTTCCTTCGCCAGCTGAGGAAGTTTAACCTGCCACAGGATCTGCTGAAACAGTTCTACTCCACCATCATCGAATCCATCCTCTGCACTTCAGTAACTGTCTGGTTCAGCTCAGCTTCTAAATCTGACCTCAGAAGACTACAGAGGGTAGTCCGGACTGCTGAGCGAATCATCGGTTCAACTCTCCCATCTATTCAAGAACTGTACTTATCCAGAGTGAGCAAAAGGGCTGTTAAAATCACTCTGGACCCCTCACATCCAGCACACTCCCTCTTTGAACTGTTGCCATCTGGTCGACGCTACAGAGCACTGAGCACCAGAACGACCAGACACAGGAACAGTTTCTTCCCTCAGGCAATCCATCTTATGAACAGCTGATACACACTGAACACACTGAACACACTACAATTTATATTTATATACACATACACTTAATTTATCTAACACACATACTTAGTATACACTTAAATTTTGCACATAATATACATGTACATACATAACTGCATTTTTGTAATATACCTGCCTACAATTGTCAATTTGTATATTGTCATTCCTTGTCTACTTATTTGTATTTTTTGTATTTTTATATTCTTTTATTATGTGTGTTATGTTCTGTCACTGTCATTCTGTTGTACTGCGTAGCTTCTGTCACGAAAACAAATTCCTCGTATGTGTAAACATACCTGGCAATAAAAGCTCATTCATTCTTCTTCTTTATTTATTTATAAACCCTACCGACCACCTCGACCCGCCCTGCACGAGCCCTTCTTCACACGAGACATGGCGGGACTGAGGCAGCGCCCTCGCCACGGTCCCGCAGTGGACGTTACCCCAAAAGCCCAAATGTACAGCTTTGTACACCGAACCAAGAACAGGGACAATTATTTCATCCTTCATTACTAGCAGCAAATAGTGATATTAATGCTAACATTAGTGGTGTGCCCTACTGCTAGTATTTCCTGTTACTCTCACTGTCGTTCAGAGATGAAGACTGCCATCTAGCCATCGGGATGTAAACTCTAAATGAAACAACTGCCATGAATCTTGAATTAGTTTTATTTTTATTTTTTAAATATGATATTCTGTTTTTGAGAATCGATACAGTATCGCCAAACAAAATATTGCGATGCTCACATGTATCAATATTTTCTTACACCCCTACTATCTATCTATCTATCTATCTATCTATCTATCTATCTATCTATCTATCTATCTATCTATCTATCTATCTATCTATCTATCTATCTATCTATCTATCTACAGTATCTATCTTTGGGGGAAGTTGTGGCCTAATGGTTAGAGAGTCGGACTCCCAATCGAAAGGTTGTGAGTTCGAGTCCCGGGCCGGCAGGAATTGTGGGTGGGGGGAGTGCATGTACAGTTCTCTCTCCACCTTCAATACCACGACTTAGGTGCCCTTGAGCGAGGCATTGAACCCCCAACTGCTCCCCGGGCGCCGCAGCATAAATGGCTGCCCACTGCTCCGGGTGTGTGCTCACAGTGTGTGTGTGTGTGTGTGTGTTCACTGCTCTGTGTGTGTGCATTTCGGATGGGTTAAATGCAGAGCACAAATTCTGAGTATGGGTCGCCATACTTGGCTGAATGACACTTCACTTTACTGTCTAAAATTAAATAGGTCACTGAGATACTACTTTATCATCTACCTACTTTCTTATTTATCCATCCATCTATAAACCATACCCAAAGACATAAACATTAAAGACTCAGGACTATCTTCACCGAGGAAGCAGCATAAATTAATCTCAATTTGACTCAATTCCACAGAGCCAATAGGCCACCAATGCAGAATCTCATGACTAAAGATGACCAACTCCAAGGAAACCAACACCAAGAGACTGCCTTTATGGCGTCACATAGGTCATGAAAATGGGAGCACAGAGTAGCCAAGGTAACAGGTAGCTGTGGAAACAGTGGAAGGTGCAGGACCTATGCATCAGCAGAAGAACCAAGCGTACAGTTCAGATAAAGCAAGATGCCTGGACATAAAATAAAGAGATAAATCACCCAACACCAGAACAAGACTAGACCAGACACAAAGTAGAGAAAGAAAAAGACCTCTCAATCTATCAGGCTATTTGTACCCCTCCTTTTCTCTCGGGCGCAAACACAGCCAACAAGAAGCGTTGGTATTTTTGGAAACAAATAGACAAGTACAAATCTGACGGCAAAGATTTCTTTTAACACAAAACAAGGAGATTTCTTAAAGAAATATGTCAGTTTTGTGACTTCTTACTGGTATGTGACACCTTTAAATAGCACAGCTACTTTTAGCCTGAGGGCGACTAGAGAACAGGATATTGTTTGAATGAGAGGCCTTTGCTTGTTATTTAAAAAGAGACCCGAGTTGCTTTTCCTAGCATGTATCCCCATCTCCTCCTCCTTCTCCACCTATCTCTATCAGCCTCCAGGCAGGAAATTAAAAAGACTTCCTCAAAAAAGAGCGACTGAGAGCTCTTGATGTTGAGAATCTCATTTTCATTCTGTTCCCGTGCTACAGTAAGGTCAGCAAGGAAGTCAATTAGTCCCAGCAGCCTCTACCCTCACCTTGCTGGATCATTAGAAGAGCAGCCTGGGCACACTAGGAGGTTCCTGTAGCCTCAAGCTACTTTTCTGAGAAGGTACAGTAGCACCTCTTGAACTGGCATGCACAACTGGGCCTTTTTTAGAAAGCATCTGGTAACACTCACCTTCAGAGCGCAGAAGATGCACGAGTCCTCCATGCACTTGTGGGTGTTCAGTTGCCGGAAGCTTCGGCGGAAAATGTCAAGATGCCAAAGGACCTGTGGTCAAAAGAGCAGAGGGGTTATGTCAACTATTGAACGTAGGTGAAATTCAACTGTTAAGTGTCCATTAACTGAAAAATCTCATAAACAGCCCACATTTTCCAGAGAAACCACTGGTATTCCTGTTGAAAATACAAGCATGTTGTGTTTGGGTGATGTTACCCATTTTGAGATACAAACTTTATAACTAGCTTCACCAGTAAGACGTCACTGGCTTCCTAGCTTCACCAGAAAGACCATGGTGACTGACCACTATTTTTGCTAACAACACTATTTTTTAAGCTAACAAAACAGCACTGAACAAACCACACAGACAGAGTTTACACTTTTAGGGGAAAAAAGACTTTCTTAGTTTACTCTGTACAGGAAGCTGGGAAGCTTAAGTAATTTAACATCAAAAAGAGGACACACTTTGGCTCTCACTCACCCTCGGGGCAGATTTTCACATTACACAAAACAGCCCAGAGGCTTCCTGGCCCCGTCCCACAGCGCCCGGCCAATATCTGCACAAACTTTCAATCCTCTCAATAAATACAAGCCAGTCCTGGCTGCTGCTCTCACTCTGATCATCTGCCAGCTGTCCACTCCGCTTAATCCTCTCGGCAGACCAGGAACCCTGCACTTCCAGTGGCCATCCCGGCTCCGGCGGAGTTTCAGACCGCCAGCTCCCAGTAGAACAAGAGGTAACAGGAAAGACGGTGAGGAGGAAGGATGGAGCGGAAGATAGCAAGAAACCGAGATGATAGGACACAAACTGTCTGGAAGAGAGAGGTGCGATCGCACATGAGGGAGAGAGAGAGAGCAAAGGAAAGGGAGGGGGTAAGATAGAGCGAGAGAGAGATATGGAGAAGTGCGTAACAATAAGAGCGTGTGTAGAGCGCAGAGGGGGAGATTGCTGCAGAGATATGAAGCTATGAATTACAGAGACCGAACATGCGGTACACTCTGCAGATCAAAGTTGTTTGGAGTTTACTTGCCCCAGGCATGACTCGCACTTATCCTATAGAGCGAGACGTGGAGAAACTGCAGAACTGAAGTGGAACAAACAGCGAGACTGCGCCTTTACCCGCAAGCAACCATCTGGACCTGAACACACCTCACCAATGATCAAAGCTTTATCCATTCCTAATGCTTCCACCATTGCCAACTGGGCCCGAAAACAAACCCATAACATCATCATCATCCAAAACCAGGCTTATACACACACGCAGACCACACACATAACAGATCAGCATTGTTCTTCAGCAAAGCAACAAAAAAAGACAACAGTGCAGAAAAGCTGCAAAATCTCACTGTGTGGAAATTAGTTCTATCAGCTAACAATGCAGGAATGCCACACTCAGCTTGGGAAGCTGTGCTTTGTGATTTTCTGTAGGGTTTGATCATATATATATTGTACCTTACTGCAACTAATACACTGGCACTGTATGGTAAACCCTCAAGCATCTTTGTTCAATGTCAAAGCACATATGGTCCTAGTTAGAGTATCAAACATAAAATGTAATACGAATTGTTTAATATCCTAGTAGGCGATGCTAAATAACTTTTTTTTTTTTCAGTAGAAAATAAAGCAGGACAACATTGGTTGATTTTTTTGACTGGATCATTTAATTTGTAAGTTATTTTAATGATTCTAAAATGTTGATAGATTAAAGATGTTTTAAGAATAAATCGAAATAAGTAGGGTAAAATGAAACAAAACAAAACAAAACAAAACAAAAACTAGGGCTGTGAACATAAACAAAAAGAAAACCTGAGGAACCCCCTCATGCAGCAACACATTTGCTGCCCCCTGTGCTGCAGCGACCCATCGCATCTACCTGTGTGTGTGGCTCCACCCAAAAAAGAGGCAGAGACACACAAACGGAAATAATCTAAAACAAATCGCTAAGTGCAGGACTCCCCTGAGACTGGTGGAAAATAAATAGATGTGTTTCATAACTAATACACAAAGCATCTGCATTACGTCAGAGGAACAAAGAACACTAAAGCCCCTTTGATTTGGCTAAATGTGGAAGGGGCTTACATAATGCGTTTTTTCTTCTTTATCTCCCTCTCCTAACATTTCCAATCTTTTCAAGCATCCACATTATGTCTCTTAGCATTATGACATGATCTTTCGGGTCTTTACCTAGCTTGTAGACAGATTATGCCCTCAAAACAGACTACATAATACATTAAACCCCAATCCTTAAAAAGCATTGAGTAACTTTCTCATTTCCACTCAAACACTAAAACACAGGGTCACACACATATATAAACGTATTTAAACATACACACACAAGCAAGGAACACTGTGGAGTCTCAGCTCTCATCTCTGTTCCCAAAAGCCCCGTGGCAGCACTATGTGATTGTCAGTTCAGTCTCAGGGCAGATTTGCTGCTAGTCTCTGCAGCTCTTAAGCCTGGCCTGGTTTCCTCTCAGTACATCCTCAAAGAGCTCTGCGCTCATGTGTTCCGACCTGCCTGCCCTTGCTTTTTTGCTCATTTCAACTCTCTCACTTTGTATCTTGAAAATAAAAAAGAAAAAGAAAATGTTACATGCAGCAGTAGACAAGTCACCATATTGTTACTGTATAAAAAAAAAAAATTAATTAATAACCAATCAATTTGTTGTTAGTCAAACTGTATGTACATGGCATGATGCTCTTGAAAACTGATCTGATCTGAGTTTTATATTTTGTCTAATATATTGATGTAAAAGCAAATGCACTGTAGCATGATTTTCAAACTGTTCAGCAGGGACTATAGTATGGATTTTATACAATATAACTTCCTATCAAACATCTTTGAAACTAGTGTTGCTTTCGTCAACTAAAATTATGACTAAATATTGTGGTCAACAAACCTTTATCACGTGAAAATGAGATGAGACCCGAAGTAAATGCTGGTCATGTGATGATGACTATAATTACCGTATTTTTCGGACTATAAGTCACACCTGAGTATAAGTCGCATCAGTCCAAAAATACGGCATGATGAGCGAAAAAAACATATATAAGTCGCACTGGACTATAAGTCGCATTTATCTAGAACCAAAAGAAAACATTCCTGTCTACAGCCGCGAGGGGGCGCTCTGTGCTGCTCAGTGGTAGACTACAGGAGTACTGAGCAGCATAGAGCGCCCTCTGGCGGCTGTAGACGGTGATGTTTTCTCTTGGTTCATTTCTCTTGGTTCATTTCAAATTAATTTTGATAAATAAGTCGCACTTGACTATAAGTCGCAGGACCAGCCAAACTATGGAAAAAAGTGTGACTTATAGTCCGGAAAATACGGTAAATGTATAATGCAATACTGTTGACGAATAAAAACGAGACTAAATGTGGTTTACAAAATAAAAACTATGCTAAAATGTCTCTTCATTTTCATTGACCAAAACGAGACGAAACAAAATGTTATAGCGTTATTTCGAATCGTTTAATCGTGCTATTATTATTATTATGCAGTATTTCTGTTTCCTGTGTCTCACTTCAAGGGCTGGATCACATTGTACTGCGCAGACGCAACCGACGTCACTTCCTCAAGCCTCACTTGCGGCATTATTTAGGAGATGACAACAAACAAAGTTAAGCAGGATTTATACTTTCGCCTCACCTTCCCAAACGGACGAGGCTTTTATACTTGTCGCATTCATTGTTGCACTATTCTTTGAAACAACAAAGGAGCGACGAGGAGTAACTGTCTTCTAAAACTGTCGGGAATCACCGGTGAGAAGTAATTTGCCAGTATTGCCAGTATAGGTCTTGTGATGAATGAGTTGATGAATTAATAATTTCTTTACGTACAAACTTAAAACAATCTTAAACTATTGGCTGTATTTCGCATCAAACACAAGACAATTTTAAGCAAATAGTGTATCATTAAAATCTAAATGAATTTGAATTCTATTTTATACAATAAAAATAAAACATACTTCAAATAAGAAGCCTTGGACAAACTATGGAAAATTATTATTTTTTTTTTTCAAAAAAACATTTTCCGTCAAAAAGTATCTGATGGAGTTTGAACGTCACATTAAACTGCTTCAGTTTCACACAAACGTACATGTTCGAATACAGAAAGTTACAAAAAATGCCATGCACTTTTATTTAAATTTATGTGTGTGTACATTCAAATCAGAGAGTCTTCCGTGTCTGGAATGGATGTATTCTTGAGTCTATAATAATCTACAATAATATAATAAGATAACCTTGTTTGAAATGGGTTTGACTAAAAGAAAATTTTGGTTTTGTCTATACTACTACGTACTTGTACTATTTTGAATGGGTTAAATAGAATGGCATTACTAAAAAGAGACTAAAATACAATTTTAATTTACTAAAACTAAACAAAAATGTTATCAGTTTTCATTGACTAAAACTAGACTAGACCAAAATGAGTATGAATGTGACTAAAATGACAGCTTCATACAAAGACTAGACTAAAACTAAAATTAAAACAGGCCGCCAAAAACAACATTATTTGAAACAATATGTATTCTCAAAAGTGCTGTTCTTATGACTCAGCTTGACTAAATTTGACTAAAAATAGAGAGAATAAAAGGTGAATTAGCTATCTTTTTAAAATAAATAAAATTGACATTACAGCATGTATTTGATACAAAATAATTTCCTGTAAAGCTGCTTTGAAACAATTTATGTCTTCTGGAAAGCACTATACAAATCACTTGACTAAAATATAGGGAATAGTTTGCAAATGCGCAATCTTTTTTAAGCAAATAAATGCAAATTAAATTCAATTATTTAATTATCTTTGAAATAGACTGAGTGAGGAAATGTCCTTCAAGCTGACAGATTTATCAAGCAGTGGTAAAACCTAACACTTGTCAGTATGGTGCCTGCTCTAGTTCAAGTCTGGCTTGCAACATGTCATGATCTTATTCTCTGTTCTAATTTCTGGCAGGGGTGGGGGGTGAAGATGAGGATGATAAAGATCAAGAGGTCAAATCCAAGGGCACTAAATCACTAGGATACACGCAGTAAAGGCTGCAAAAGGCACATAAGTGATGATGTAAATTGTGTGCCTAATAGTGCAGGAGGATGAGACCAGGCTTAAGCAGATTAAGCACAGACCCTGTTTCTTTCCAATCCACTATTAAATGGGCCTGAACCGAACTCCTACTCACAGCCTCTAAGAAAGACCCGTTCAGGGCTCTCAAACAGCACCGTATGGAAACACTTGGCCTTTAGCAGCACACTTCAAAGGAGGGAGGCTGAATTTAAGGGCTCCAGCTGAAAGAGAGGAGCTTAACAGAGCTGAAGGAGTGAGAGGAAAGATTCTGGAGGATGACAGATTGCATTCTGGTGCTGGCGTATGCGCTTTTCTCTCCCCTTCCTTATTTTATTTAATAGTGATGAATCGGCTACCCACTGAACAAGGAGCTCAGTGGATATGGGTGAGGAGCGGCAGTCTGTACTGCAGTTGCAGAGAGGGCATATGAGAAAATGTAAAAAAAAAAAAAAAAAAAAAGGAAAAAAAAGAAAGAAGGGTAGGGCAGGGTGATATACAACAAATATTGTATTTATAAATATATATATATATATAAATTATGAGACATTTTAATAACGTCTTTGATTGTCTTTGATGTCAACTGTCTGTTTCAATGAATCAATTCAAAACTCTGATTTAATACACTGCGGTGAAGTACACTGTAAAAAATATTTTTTAACGATTATTGGAGAATAAATCTTTAGAAAAAATAACTCGTTCATTCTGTGAAATACTGAAATATTTCACATTTAACCCTCTGGAGTCGATTAGGCATTTTCTCCTGATAACCCCGAAAAGAACTTAATTTACACTTTCAGCTTTGATAGTACAGATAAGAGCTATACATCAATCAAATCTGTAAAGGGTCTACTTTTATATATATATATATATATATATATATATATATATATACAGACATAATAACAACAAAACTTTGTGCACTTATAAAATAAAGATAACAAACAAGGTGTGCTGTCTGCAGCCTTTGTCTGCGCTGATCTTCATTTACAAACGCATCATTAAAATGAACTGTAACTCAGTGAATACTCAATGAAGAGACATGAGAGAGATATCTATAGAAAGCTTGACATGTCTACTTTTAAAATAAACAAGTGCCGCCGAAAACAAATATTCTGTGATAAAGTAATCCATATGAAAACAATGCGATGTCCGTCTCCCTTCATTATCTTCTAATGAGACCACCATAATTCCTGACTAAATGTATAATCAAGTGAAACATTATTAGTTTCCATAACAATATACACTACTATACCATTCAAAAGCTTTATTGTGAATAATCTAAATGTAACATAAATGTAAATGTAACAATTGTAACAAACAATGCTGTTCTTTCAATCTATCCCCCCCCCAAAAAAAACTGAAAAAAATATTCTCAGCTCTTTTCAACATTAATAATAATAATAATAATGATAATAATAATAACAATAAATTTTTATTTTTATTTATTTATTTATTTATTTTTTGTAGAAAATCAAATTGTCAAAAGGATTTCTGACGTATTGTGTGACTGGAGTAATGATGCAAAAAAAAATCAGCTTTTTTTCCTAATAAACTGTTTAACTGCACTCCCAAGTGGATATTAAATTATGTTGTGGGATAATTAAATATATTCTAAATAAACTATAAACATAAAATTATATAGATTTATTTTGTCCTCATATTCTTTCTTGTAACTCTTCCCTCTCAGTGACACAAGCTGACTGAGAGGCTCATTATGCAGCTCATTATGCAGGCCTTTGTCTTCTCAGGTGTAAATCACAATGATATTCATGATAGTTGACGCCTACTCGCATATGACTTTTGCCAACAATAAGTGTCTTAGAAAATTTTTATCAAACAAGATGATTTTCACATAATTTAGAAAGAAAAATTCTAGGCTACAAACTCCAGTTCTCAAAAGACCCAGGAACCAATGTTCTTTATGTGTTTTATGGCCTTATTCAAGTGATTTAACATTTTTAGTTTTTCACTAACTACGCATAACATTTTTTTTTTTTCAAAAACACAATCCTGTACATACATGATGCTTACATATTGTAATAGCCCAGTTTGTGCTGATTACAGTGAGATTAGACTTTAGCCATTTAGATGTGTATAAGAAACTGAAAAAAGCACAAATGTTAGGGCATGACAAAACTTCTCCAGGCCCCAAAAATACCCTTAGACTCCAGAGGGTTAATTCAATGAGATTCTTTTGTATTTCTAAGTAATTCATTGTGGAATTTACTTGTAATTACTGAAAATTGTTTTTATAGCACATTTTCAATGTATTAAAACACTGTTATTGATTAAATTGTTCCATTGGTGCATAGGGTCCAAAAAATTTATATAAAATGTAAATAAAGAAATAAAAATCCATAAGATGCATATTCTGGATATGATTGGTGCATATTTAAAAAACACTGAAATATTTACTGAAAAACTGGGTATAAACAATGGCTAAATTATTTTAGCTAAATTTTTACTGTGATTTCATTAAATATTTGTAATGAAATTTGTAACAAATGATGGTGAAAAAGCATTTCAGGTAAAATGCATAAATATCAATGTGGCAGGGGGGGCGTGGTTTAGCGAAGTCTGCAGCGGGAGAGAGAATCAGGAGACGAGCGGTAAGTGAGTGGTTTGGGCGAAAATTATCATCACCTGTTTCTGGTTCTAGTAATTGGCGTGGAGAGAGTATAAAACGGCAGGAGAGTCGGAAGCAAGGGAGAGAGAGACGGACTGCTGACACGAAGCCGGAAACAAAACCGGAAAGAGTAAATCGGAAGTGCCGGGATAACGTGCTAGAATAGAAGTCACCATTTGGTGTTTGCAAAGTTTAAGTTATTTTCTGTTCAATAAATATGTCAGCAGTCCTGCCGACCCCTTTGTCCTCTTCCTTGCCCACACGAACTTACTACACTGGTGCCGAAACCCAGGAAGGAAGTAGGACCGCCGCCGCAGCCATGCAAAGCCCGTCCTCCACGCCACTTGCGGACGTTATTGCTTCCCTCGCGGTCTTGCACCGCGAACAACACCAGGCCCTGCTGGACCTTCTCCAATTCTCCAATCCACTCCCTGCCACTGGGGCGGCGGGTAGGTCTGGATTCAGGATGTAACCAAACCTCAATCCATCAAAGCCTGATTCAACCGGGGGCATTGGATACAAGCCGCGTGGTTAAGGTGCGGTGCATACACGGGGATGTGGTGGAGTATCCGGTTGTCCCAATTATAATTCAATTCCGGGGACAAAAGCATAGTGTGGAGGTGGCGGTTAGTCCCCACCTCCGGCATCCGATAATCTTGGGAACGAATTGGCCCGCGTTTACGGTTTTATTGGGGTCGTTATGTGCGGATGCCTCTTGGGGAAATAAGGCGCGGAAGGAGACCGCACGGGTACAGGTGGGGGAAACTGAGCCAGGACCGCTGGGTTCTGCTTCAGGGGAACCGAACGAAATTGGGAGACTGATTCTCTCGGAGCGTGATGACTTTCCTCTGGAGCAGTCTCAGAATGAGACCCTAAAACATGCATTTCAACAGGTCCACGCTACCGATGGCCAGTCTCTCCAACCTGCCCTCCCGCTCTCCTATCCATATTTTGCCATTTTAAAGACCGGTTGTATCGAGTGACCCAAGACGCTCGGACAAAATTGAATACAACCCAATTGTTAATTCCAAAGGGCCGCAGGGAAATGCTTTTCCACGCGGCTCATTCTAATCCTATGGCGGGCCATTTGGGACAGGCAGCAACACTAAATCGCCTCATGGCCCGTTTCTTTTGGCCGGGCATTCATGACAACGTGCGCAGGTGGTGCGCGTCTTGTCCGGAATGTCAGTTGGTAAACCCACCGGCCGCCCCAAAAGCGCCTTTGCGCCCTCTTCCCTTAATGCAGGTCCCCTTCGAGATAATTGGTATGGACCTCATCGGGCCATTAGAGCGATCGGCACGAGGACATCGCTTTGCACTAGTCATAGTTGATTATGCAACACGATATCCTGAAGCGGTGGCCCTCCGCAACATTTCCGCTAAAAGTGTTGCGGATGCCCTGTTTCGTCTTATCTCCCGGGTGGGGATTCCAAAAGAAATCCCCACCGATCAGGGCACGGCGTTTATGTCACGTACGCTACGCGAACTGTACGGATTATTGGGCATTAAGTCGATTCGAACTAGCGTCTATCACCCACAAACCGACGGCCTGGTCGAACGATTTAATCGCACGCTTAAATCCATGATCCGTAAATTCGTTCACGAAGACGCCAAAAATTGGGATAGGTGGCTAGAGCCCTTGTTATCCACGGGGTTTTCCCCCTTCGAGCTTCTCTATGGACGCCAGCCCCGGGGGGTGCTCGACGTACTGAGAGAAACGTGGGAGGAGGGACCATCTCAGGGCAAAAACGAAATTCAGTATGTGCTGGACTTGAGAACAAAACTCCACACATTGGGGCGGCTATCAATGGAGAATTTGTTACAAGCCCAGGACCGCCAGAGCCAGCTGTATAACAGGGGACGCAAATTTGCACTGGGAGAGAAAGTACTTGTATTACTCCCAACATCAAGCTCCAAATTAATGGCTAAGTGGCAGGGACCGTTCAAGGTCGCACGACAGGTCGGAGATCTCGATTATGAGGTAATATGGTCCGATAGGAACGGGTCCCGTCAGATCTACCACCTCAATCTCCTTAAAAAATGGAATGAGGCGGAATCAGTGATGTTGGCAATGGTGATTGGCGGAGAGGATGATCTCGGGCCAGAGGCGAATATCAAACCACAATCCCTCGCCCTGGCTCCAGGTGGAGATCACCTCTCGCCGTCCCAACTCACTGATTTAACGAAATTGCAGGCAGAGTTTGCCGACGTCTTCTCGCCCCTACCGGGCCGTACTAACCTGATTCAGCACCATATCGAGACCGAGCCGGGCGTGGTAGTTCGCAGCCGGCCGTATCGTTTACCTGAGCACAAGAAAAAAGTAGTTCAGGCTGAATTAGGCGCTATGCTTGACATGGGGGTAATAGAAGAATCTAATAGTAACTGGGCGAGCCCGATAGTTTTAGTTCCGAAAACGGACGGCTCAGTCCGTTTCTGTGTAGATTACCGCAAGGTGAATGCTGTGTCGAAATTCGACGCGTATCCAATGCCGCGGGTTGACGAGCTGCTTGATCGGCTAGGCACGGCTCGCTTTTATTCGACATTGGACTTAACAAAGGGCTATTGGCAGATCCCCTTGTCTCCATTGTCCAGAGAAAAGACAGCTTTCACAACGCCGTTTGGATTACACCAATTTGTTACCCTTCCGTTTGGCTTGTTTGGGGCTCCAGCTACCTTTCAGCGCCTCATGGACAGGATCCTACGGCCCCATGCTGCGTATGCAGCTGCCTACCTAGATGATATCATTATATTTAGTAATGATTGGCAGCGGCATATGCAGCACCTGAGGGCTGTCCTGAGGTCGCTGAGGGGAGCGGGGCTCACGGCCAACCCAAAGAAGTGTGCGATTGGGCGGGTGGAAGTACGGTATCTGGGCTTCCACTTGGGGCATGGGCAGGTGCGTCCCCAAATTGATAAGACAGCCGCTATTGCGACCTGCCCACGTCCAAGTCCAAAAAGGAGGTGAGGCAGTTCTTGGGGCTGGCGGGATATTATAGACTGTTTATTCCTAATTATTCGGACCTCACCAGCCCTTTGACTGACCTCACTAAAAAGGAGGTGCCAGATACGGTCCAGTGGACGGAGCCGTGTCAGCAGGCCTTTACTCAGGTCAAGGCTGCCCTGTGTGGTGGGCCGTTGTTACACTCTCCTGATTTTTCTCTCCCTTTTCTGTTGCCGACAGACGCGTCGGACAGGGGGCTGGGAGCAGTCCTGTCCCAGGAGATAGAGGGAGAGAAACGGCCGGTGCTGTACATTAGCCGGAAGCTCTCGAAGAGAGAGGCTAAGTACAGCACCATCGAAAAAGAGTGCCTTGCCATCAGATGGGCCGTCCTCACCCTCCGCTATTATCTCCTGGGACGGGAGTTCACCCTCTGTTCGGACCCCGCTCCGCTGCAGTGGCTCCACCGCATGAAGGATACCAACGCGCGGAATACTCGTTGGTATCTAGCTCTTCAGCCTTTTAAGTTCAAGGTGATCCACAGGCCGGGTGTTCAGATGGCGGTGGCCGACTTCCTCTCCAGAAATGGGGGGCTGCAGGCCGGATGGCTCCCCGGCCTGAGTCGGGCGGTGGGGGTATGTGGCAGGGGGGGGCATGGTTTAGCGAAGTCTGCAGCGGGAGAGAGAATCAGGAGACGAGCGGTTATCATCACCTGTTTCTGGTTCTAGTAATTGGAGAGTCGGAAGCAAGGGAGAGAGAGACGGACTGCTGACGCGAAGCTGGAAACGAAACCGGAAAGAGTAAATCGGAAGTGCCGGGACAACGTGCCAGAATAGAAGTCACCATTTGGTGTTTGCAAAGTTTAAGTTATTTTCTGTTCAATAAATACGTCAGCAGTCCTGCCGACCCCTTTGTCCTCTTCCTTGCCCACACGAACTTACTACAATCAAGATACTGAATTTAAAAAAAAAAAGGGAAAAAAAAGTGTTATTTATGCCTCGATAACTTCATGCAGAGTCCAACACAGCTACTGTAAATATGCAGCTTTCTGCAGTGTGGGCCCCAGCCTTACATGATGAAAATATGGCCAGAATCTCACGCAAACAGAGACAACTTTAAGCACAGTGATAAATTACACTCTCCGTCAGCAGCCCTGCAGAGAGGGCTCTGATGCTATGAAGTCTGAGTAGGCGAGTGGCTGCGTGGAGCATTGAGTGTGTGTGTGTGTGTGTGTGTGTGTGTGTGTGTGTGTGTGTGTGTGTGTGTGTGTGTGTGTGTGTGAATCCCATGTGGCCAGGCTGGGATGACTCAGAGTGACAGATGCACACGCACCACAGTACCCCTACCCCTCTTTTCCAACACCAGTGACCAATCGATCATCCCCGACTCCTCAGAGGAAAATGAGTTTGCGGCACGATGCAGAGAAAGAAGAACGTCAAAGGTTAATTTAAACATACATACAAACTTAAATTCCATGACGCCAGTGAGTCTGATAAATTATGTATGTTTCCTGCACTGCTGCATCTTTAACACCACAACAAAAGAAATCATATTTTACTGGAGAGTTTGCTGTGTGTATTGAAGGTAATTCAATAAAAAGACTTTTCTGAACTATACCGTCTTTCTTTTGCATTTTCCCCCTTGACTGCCAGCAACAACCTGTAATGTAACCACAGTCCAATTCAAAAGCAATTAAGCAACTTGTATGACAGGCCATTCACACATGATGCATTTTAACATAAAAAAAGATATTCATTGCAAAAGAATGCAAATTGAAATGCAAGGTCTATAAGTATAATTTTTTTCAATTGGACTAAATTTGAATGCTGCATTTTTAGAATACTGTGTTGTAACAGTCGAATACAAATAGAAAATCAATAAAAATGCAGGAATGTAAAATGATTTCTGTGTGAATGTCCACTAATTTGGTTCTGAATCAAAACAATACATTCCAACCAATGTAGCCCAAATCCTGAACAGTAGTTCAGAAAGATTTGTTTAAATTAGCCAAATACTTTACTGAACTGAATCACAGACTGCTTATTAAATGAATATCTGTCACACTGGAATTCAAGTGTGATTATGTTCAGCAGTCTCTAAAATTTGTGTCAGTATTTTTACCGATTGATTATCTACACAAAAAGATATGTACTTATCTGAAACTGATTTTTCTGCAGAATAAGTAAGTGGTGATGAGTGAATTGTTTGAATGTTTGAATCATTGAGTGAATCATTCACTCAAACAATAAATTCAAAACACTTGTTTATTTTAAAATCAACCAAATCATTTAAAAAAGTGAATCATAGACAAAACTGAATCAATTCATCCAAACGTGTTAATTCTCTCACGACTGCTTTGTGGCTGGACGATGAATCAGTTTTGACATGAACTTGGAATATTGTGTCTAAAATAAATACTTAATATTAACATAAATAGATAAATAAATAAATTAATTGTTTCATTAATTTGGCTATTTTATGTTATACAATAATATCTAATGGAACGGAAAAATTAGGCAAGCACAGCCTTTCAGTAATCATTAGAAGCTGCAGATTGGACAGCTTCCAGAAGACAATTTGTTTGAAAGAGGCACTGAAAAATTAACAAAGCTGTGAGAAATGGGCCAACACAAGGACAAAACTGAGAGATAGGGTCTTTTTATGTCCTTCGGCTCTGAAGGGTCTCCAAGCATCTGCTACCTGATCAAGACTGCAGGCCACATTCTCATTTCTCTGATACTCTCACTCTCCTCAGCCCTCGAGGCAGTGATTAATATGACAGACATTCTGTTAGGTGGTTGTGTGTGTGATTAATTTTGTGGGAGTTGTAAAAAAAAGTGGTCCTACTGAACTATTTTTTTTTTTTAAAGTCATATCGAGTTCTCTTTCCCTCTCTCCCATTGTTTCATACTCACGCCTGCACTGTACTAACGCCTCACCACTATGGAAACAAGCCAAGGCCAATATTACAGGCTTGTTAAGGGTTCTTTCAGAGGAGACAGAACTCCTACAGATATAATATTTGGTGGGAGTTTCAATATTTATAAAGGTGGTACATTCCATTCTGCCCACAGTCATGAACACAATGAGAAAGTTTTACACAGCTTTCACTCAGAAAGAACGAATATTGAAAGAGACCGAATAATCAGTATATTAATATAAGCACTATATATAACACAATATACTGAAGACACAGCTAAATTTATTATTACAGGTTTATATTTGAAGATTGTTTTAAATTCACTTAAATTAAAAGTTATAATAATTTTAATGCTCTGTAACAGGTCTAAACATGTTTAAAATGATGCCTTTCAATTTAATGGCATTAAGTTTCTCATTTTATTATCAGAAAAAATCCAAATAGATTATTTAAGTGGCATCAGTATCAGAATTTTTGGTGATATTTACCTTCATTCATAGTACTTAGTAAAATACGACATTTAACAAATATTTATAATAAACCATAGTTGTGTTGTATGCAGATTCTGTGTGAAAATATAGTTATAATCTCAAATTTTAATGTTAGGTGCAGTGAATTGCAATAAAATACAGAAATGTGTGCTAAATATGATTTTTTTTGTTATCGATTGACTAATATAAAACTACATGAAATTCATGTTTATTACATTATATTTTACAGATGTAAAGGTATATGACTAATGGTTAAATTTTCAGGGAAATTAAAATAATTAAGACAGATAAAACGAAACAAAATGTCCAAACATAATACATTACTGAAGCCTGTGTGGTAACAGCAAGAATGTTTTCATAAAAAAATTCTGTTCCCCCAAAGAGTGCATAAATGTTTGACAAAACCAAAAACTAGAGTGTTCCAGGAGGTTACAAGATGGTGACAACTAGCACACACATCCAGTCCTCCAGAGAGAAGTGTCCATCTACCACCAGCAGAACAACACAGGCCGTCAGGCACAACAGGGTAAGGGGCGACTGACAGGGAATGTGGTCTTATAATCTGGGTCACTGCACCTCTGCAGATGTGTGACAGGTGTGAGAGAAGAAGAGACAGGTTGCAGCCCCCTCTATAGGGTTACGGGGAGGTAAGACTGTCAGGACGGCTTCCTAAGACCAGGTCTCCAGTCAAGCATAAAAGATGGCACAGAGGGAAAGACTCAGGCAAATGATGGTCAGTTAGTGAAGGAGGTCATGTGAATGTTCCACAAAAGAGCTTCTACAGGGTTTGAATGTTTTACGTGCACGTCCAAACATTGTGATATCTATCATCCATCGGCGATGGACGATGGCATCGTCAATCGGCCCAACCCTATAGTCCACAAGTAATCCACACGACTCCAGTCCATCAATTAACTTCTTGTGAAGCAAAAAAGTTTGAAACAAACATTGAAATCATTAAGTTGCTTTAACTTTAAACCATCGCATCTGGACAAAATACAAGTCCTCTATATATAATAATGCTTCCTTCAGTGAATAAGTTTATCCTCTGTTGTCCTCTCACATCTAAATTCACCAACATATTTGTTTAGAACAGTTTTGGGCTGTTTTCAATTGTAAACTTTGCTTGATCTTTGGATATTTCTCTCCTGATTCAGACAAGAGACTTTTTTTACTAGATAAAGCGATATTATGGATAGAAGACTCGTATTTTAGCAGGAAGTCATGGTTTAGGAATTTGTTTTTTACAAACACACAAACATTACTGTGATATTTTTCTCAGCTATTTGGACTCTCATTCTGACGGCACCCATTCACTTCAGAAGATCCACTGTTGAGCAAGTGATGTAATGCAAAATTTCTCCAAATCTGATAAAAAACGAACTCATCTACATTTGAGGGTGATTAAAAAAAATTTTTTTTTGGAGGGGGGTGCTATTCCTTTAAGCATAAAAGCATTAGATATGTAATATGTACATTTAAAATGACCTTCAACCTACACAGCCATGAAACTTGAAGTCATCCAGTACTTCATCCCTTGACATGTTTAATGAATGAAGGGGGAGGGGAAACCGTGGCCTAGTGGTTAGAGAGCAGGGTTTCCCATACATTCATTAATTTGTGGCGGCCCGCCACAATATCAACACTGATCGCCACGGATTGATTCAGATTTTTAAACTATTTAATATGGGTACAATTGTATTTTATTGTAGAGCTGCGCGCTGCTTGCTCCCTCCCTCTCACAAACTGACAACGGAGGCACGCACGACTAGCCCCTCCTCTTCGAACACGATCTGAATCAAAACATGAGCATGCGTTAGTTAGAGGACGGATTGTTGCCGGTGCTTAGTGCTTATTCCCCCAGCGAAGATTTCAGAATCAATCCGGAGTTGAATGGTTAGTAATGAACACTGTTGCTCAACATAACTCTGAGAAGTTAGTCTATGTTAAGCGCTGTCGCGTTTCCATTACAGATTTGCGCAAAACGTTTGTGTTTTTTTGTCTAAATATCGATAAACAACTATTGCGAAATGACTGCGTTTCCATTAACCGATGTTATGCGACTAAAACGTCATTTTTTTCCACTCGCGATCAGTCATTCCAAAAATCATGGCAACGGACATTGGTAGGTTTATATATATCACAGCCACCAGACTAGACATTATATTATTATTATCTCCAGGTTCAGGTTGGTGTGTGTTGGTTTTTGTCCACCTCAATCTCCAGGTTTGTGTGTGTGTGTGTGTGTGTGTGTGTGTGTGTGTGTGTGTGTGTGTGTGTGTGTGTGTGTGTGTGTGTGTGTGTGTGTGTGTGTCAGAGTCTGTGTGTGTCCACCTCCAGGTCCAGTTTGGTGTGTGTGTGAGCCTGTATGTGTCTGAGTCTGTGTGTGTGTGTGAGTGTGTGTGTGAGTCTTTTTGAATGTTTGAGTGTGTGAGCCTGTGTTTGAGTGTGTCAGTAAGTTTGTGAGTTTGAGTGTGTGTGAGTGTGTGTGTGTGTGTGTGTGTGTGTCCATCTCCAGGTCCAGGTTTGTGTGTGTGTGTGTTTGTGAGCAAAATTTGCAACAAGAAGTCTGTGGAGCAGTCATAGCATAGAAAGTGTAGCAATGGCATAGCAATGTAGCAATAGCAATGTCTTTAAAGGGATAGTTCACCCAAAAATGAAAATTCTATCATCGTTTACTCACCCTCAAGTTGTTCCAAACATCTTCCTGTGTTCAACAGAACAAAGAAACTCATACAGGTTTGGAACAACTTGAGGTTGAGTAAACGATGATGGGAATTTTCATTTTTGGGTGAACTATCCCTTTAAGGTATCTGACACTAAGTGTTGGCAATGGAAATGTGTACTTGTCACTAAAAATATATGATATATTTATGATATATATATATTATATATATATATATATATATATATATATATATATATATATATATATATATATATATATATGATATGTTTAACTTAATCCCCTCTTCCCCGGTCCCCAAACACCACACCACCGCAAATAGAATCTAATTCTGTGGGAAACACTGGAGAGCATGACTCCTAACCCTAGGGTTGTGGGTTCGAGTCTTGGGCTGGCAATACCACGACTGAGGTGCCCTTGAGCAAGGCTCCGAACCCCCAATTGCTCCCTGGGTGCCGCAGCATAAATGGCTGCCCACTGCTCTGGGTGTGTGTTCACTGTGTGTGTGCACTTTGGATGGGTTAAATGCAGAGCATGAATTCTGAGTATGGGTCACCATACTTGGCTGTATGTCACGTCACTTTTTATTTTTAATTTAGAGCAGTTTCTCCTGCCTACATCTTTACCCATGCTCTCTCGTCTCAGGTAAGGTTATGTAGCTATGTGACAGGAACAGTCAAGCTACAATGGCCCACTGGGACTCTTCCATGCGGCTTCTAGTTCCAAGCCAGTCCATTAATCCCTACTGTAAACAAGCCAGTGCCTGCAGATGTTGCATTGCCTCTAGCACTTTGTACGCTGCAACTTCAACTTCAGGAAATCATGGCCCACCTGGCTTGTCACATTAAAGAAACACTTCAGCTTCATGCTAGATATCTGTCCTCCTCCAGACAGATACTGACGTTAAATACAGGTAGACCTTTCAACAAACACACTCCAGACATATGGCAGTGCAGGATGGCAGTTCAGGTGAACGATTTATGGTTTATTTATGTTTTTTTTTTCAACAGCTGTCTTTACAATTGCCGCAACATTTTGTGAGTCAGATAACGACGTAGCTGTTATTACATCACACGGCTACACACTGGACTAGAACTGCTATGCTGTTCCAGTCTCTTCCGGCATACACTGAAAGTGCTGCAACATCACAGGCACACAAAGATAAAAATGGTTCTTTTAGTTTAATAAGTTACTAATCTTATTTCAGGCAATAAACAACTATTCAGAACAACGTAGTGCCATATGACACCCCAGTTTTGAATATATTTCATGCACTGAGCAAATTTGCTCATGAATACATACAATGTTTATCATCCTGTATCCTGCTGCATCCTGTATCATAGTATATAGTGCAAAGTAAGCAGCATGGTAGTCTTGCAGACTGAGCACAGTTCATTTTGGGGTTACCCAAGGTAATACTTGTGCATAGAAGGGAAAAAGCATATCCAGTCATTGTTTACTGGTATTTTTTAGCTTTGTGTGTCTTACATAAAGTGCATAAATTAGCATAAATGAATATGGAAACATATTTATCCTTGAGCCAACATTCCCCAAAAGGTTTACATGAATGTAATGCTTGTCTTTCTCAATTAAAACTCATCAGGACGGGATGTTTCTATGCCGCTGGACTACTTTACAAATTATTCATCTTATCATACTAAACAACTATTACTATATGAACATAACAAGAAAGATATTAAAGCAGCAAAAATATCAAATGAATGAAAAAGGCAATAAAAAGAGGAGAAATTAAGGGAGGGAGAAAATGATGGAATGGAAGCTAGAATGGAAGGATGGAAATGAAATGGAGAGGAAAACCAGATGGAAGTAATGAAGGAAAGAAGGGATGATCAAGGAAGAATTGACAGAAATGAAGGGAATGAAAGTAAGAGGGAAACAGGAAAGAGAGAAGAAATTATTGAAAATCAAAGGAAAAGAGGAAGGACGAAAATGAAAGAAAATGAATAAAATAAATAAGGAATGAAAGAAGTAAAAAAGGATAGAAAATCGAGGAAGAAAGGAATGATGGAAGGATAGAAATGAAAAGGAAAGTGAAATTCGGAGGGAAGTATAGAAGGAAAAAATGGAGAATGAAGGAAGAATGAAAGGAAGGAAGAAGTGAAACTAAAGGGGAAGGAGGAAGATAAGAAAAGAAGTAGATGAAAATAAAAGTACAAAACAAAGGAAAAAATAAAAAAAAATTAATGAAGGGAATAAAAAAGGAGTAAGTAAGGATGTGAGAAAAGGACAGAAAAAAGAATAAAGGAACGATTTAGAAACTAAAAGAAGAGGAAAAAACTAAGGAGGTAAAGAAGGAAGGAAAGAAAGAAAGAAAGAAATCAAGAAAGAAAGAAAGAAGGAAGGTAGGAAAGAAAGAAAGAAAGAAGCCACTCTGCCCTGCAGTTTGAGTAATAAAACAGATATTGTGATTATGCAAATGAGCCATTGTGAGGAGTAAAAGAAACATTGGCATGCCTCATTAGCTCCTCTCTGTCTTTCTTCACCATTATTACTTTTTCATCTCAAGGTATTTCTATCAGTAATGATTGCGATCACAGCTGGTATGAGGGAAGACAGCTGAAAAATTGCTTTTTAAGTGCCGTAATCACCATAAAATCTAGATTTGATCAAGTTGGCTGGCAGAGGAAATAAATTAATGAGGGAAGGGAGGCCACGTGACCCGGGCCAGGGGGGAGACAAAGGTGGCGTGGCGTGGACCGGGATAATTACCGGCAGCAGTAGCGGCCCGGCTTCAGTCAAGGACACGGGCTGTTTATTCAAATGAGCTCTGATAAGGCTTAATGTGGACAGCGGCTTACTGCTCTCGTCCTAATGAGAAAAATCACAACACTCTCAGAACAGGTGCTCCAAGAGTCAAGTAACACACACAGTGCAGTGTAAACCAGCAATAATGGCAGCTGAATAAGGAAAAAAGAGATAAAAACCGGGGACATATGCTATGCTATGCTAACAGGGCAGGCAATGCTGGAGGCTGTTTTCAGGCTAAACATATACTTCTTTATGATTCCACATCTATCCATTTAATACTCAAACAAACAGGTTGTCTACATAAATACAGACAGAATAACTTCTGTATTGTTAACCTCTCTGATGGGAGATTTTACAGCTGCAATTTGTGCTTTGAATTGACAAGATATATCGCAATTTCTACAAATAATAGCTGATGCCAAAAAAGGTAGCATTTTGTCTTCATTCTCTCACTATTTTGTAAGTGATACTGTCAGACATTTTTTTCAATGTTGTTATAGCTTATGCTCACCTAGACAGCATTTATTTGATAACATACAGTAATTAAAAATGAATACAATTTAAAATAACTTTTCCATTGTTTATTCCTGATTGCAAAGCTGAATTCTAGCAGCCATTTCTCCAGTCTTCAGTGTCAAATGATCCTCCAAAAACCATTCTAATATGCAGATTTGCTGCCAAAGAAACATTTCTTATTATTGTTGAAAACTGTTGAGCAGCTTAATATTTTTGTGAAAACTGTGATACTGTGCATTATTATTTTCTTTGATAAATAGAAGGTTCAAAAGAACAGCATGTATCTAATACCAAAATGTGTGTAATAATGTACCAGTCTTTACTTTTTCCTTTGATCAGTTTAATGCATCTCTGTTGAATATATGTATTAATTTAGCTTGAGGTGGCACAATGTAACTTCAATAACATTTAAACACATTATCTGTCTGACTGACTGTAAAAAATCTTGAAAAGTACTTTTAGGAAAAGGCACCCACTTCACAGAATGACCCTGCAGTAGTTTAGGTACTTCTGCAGACATTTTAAAATGAGATATGATTAGACTCTTCATGAATAGAAAAAAAAATTAGATATGATTAGACACTTCATAATAAGTACATGATTAAAAAGTGTATTAATTATTTCAGCAAGGTTATCTCAGGAAACTGTAAAGTAAGCCCTGGGCTCTCAACTGAAGCTCTTCCAGATTTCAGAGCAAAAAAAAATCTTGCTAAATTAAGAGCCTTTTGTGTTACTTAAGACGCAGTGGGATGGGAATGTGCATGAAGGTGGAAATTTAGAACTCAACTTCCAAGCTTAAATTAAACACCTAATCTCTGGAGGAGTCTGATGAGTCTTTCCAAACTGATATTAGGTAGAGCTTCGTAGTTCTCAGAGCAAACTGCCTTCCAATACAGCAGACTTAAAGAACTAGTTCACCCATAAATGAACTCACCCTCATGTTGTCCCAAACTTGACTCTATCTTCAGTATAACACAAAAAAAAAGATACTTATAGTAGGGGCCAATGTTATTTCTGACCTCAAACATCTTCGAAAATCTTTTTAAAAATCATCTTTTGTGTTCCACTTAACCCTCTGGAGTTTTTGGGGACTGGAGAAGATTTGTCATGCCCTGACATTTCTGCTTTTTTTCAGTTTCTTATAAATATCTAAATGGCTAAAGTCTAATCTCACTGTAATCAGCACAAACTGTGCTATAATAATATGTGAAATGCATGTATGTACATGATTGTGTTTTTGAGAAAAAAAATGTTATGCGTGGTAAGTCAAAAACCAAAAATTTAAAATCACTTGAATAAAGCAAAAAAAAAACACATAAAGAACATTGGTTCCTGGGACTGTTGAGAACTGGAGTTTGTAGCCTAGAATTTTTCTTTCTAAATTATGTGAAAATCATCTTGTTTACTCACAGAAAACAATATATTCATTTAAATTTTCTAAGACACTTTTTGTTGGTAAAAGTCATATGCGAGTAGGCGTCAACTATCATGAATATCATTGTGATTTACACCTGAGAAGACAAAGGGCCGCATAATGAGCTGCATAATGAGCCTCTCAGTCAGCTTGTGTCACTGAGAGGGAAGAGTTACAAGAAAGAATGTGAAGACAAAATAAATGTATATAATTTTATGTTTGTAGTTTATTTAGAATATATTTAATTATTCCACAACATACTTTAATATCCACTTGGGGAGTGCAGTTAAACAGTTTATTAGGAAAAATCAAAGCTGACTTTCAAACAAAACTTTTTTGCATTATTAGTCACACAATCCTTCAGAAATCCTTTTAACAATCTTATTTTCTACAAAAAACATTTATTGTTATTATTATCATTATTATTATTATTAATGTTGAAAAGAGCTGAGAATATTTTTCAGGTTTTTAAGGGGGGACAAATTGAAAGAACAGCATTGTTACATTTGTTAAAGTTATCTTTATTTGTTATATTTATATTATTTACATCAAGCTTTTGAATGGTATAGTATTGTATATTGTTATTGAAACGTCATAATATTTCACTTGATTAAACATTTAGTGAAGAATTATAGTTTGGAAAAAGTCTAACTAGTAAAATGTTTACACGTTATGTGAAAACTAGTACAAGTATATAAATAAATAAAAAGAGACTTACTCATGTTTATGATCTCTGCTGAATAAAGTGCTTCATTCTTTTTTTCTGAGGAAATCCATTTCTCAAATCCTCAACCACATCACATCTTTTTGGGGTGAATTATGTGTTATTCCTCTCACCGCGAAGCAAACGGTAAAATAAAAAAACTTGAAGAACAGTCTCGCTGCGTTGTCTTCTGTTGTATGGGCGTATTCAAGCCGCGCGATTCAGTGAAACATTAGAATCTAGTGCGTTCAGCGCAGGGGTGTGGTCACATTAGAAGATAATGAAGGGAGACGTGAAAAACGGACATCGCGTTGTTCATATGGATTACTTTATCACAGAATATTTGTTTTTTGCAGCATTTGTTCAGTTTAAAAGTAGACATGTCAAGCTTTCTATAGATATCTCTCTCATGTCTCTTCATTGAGTATTCACTGAGTTACAGTTCATTTTAATGATGCGTTTTTAAATGAAGATCAGTGCAGACAAAGGCTGCAGACAGCACACCTTGTTTGTTATCTTTATTTTATAAGTGCACAAAGTTTTGTTGTTATTATGTCTGTATACAAAAAAAAGTAAACCCTTTACAGATTCGATTGATATATTGCTATTATCTGTACGATTAAAACTGAAAGTGTAATTTAAGTTATTTTCAGGGGTTATCAGGAGAAAATGACTCATAACACGTATACGCGTTAATCGACAGATTAAAGGGACAGATTACCCAAAAATGAAAATTCTGTCATTATTCACACCCCTTAAGTTGTTTCAAACCTGAATGAGCTTTCGCTGAACATAAAAGAAGAGGGTGAATAAATACGACACAACTTTTAATTTTGGTGTGAACTATCCCTCTAATTCTAGGGGGAAAAAAACAACAACAAAGTACATATTGGTCCCCATGATACAGAAGCCATTTAGCCAAGCATCTTTCCAGCACTGTGCTCAGACCACAGGATTAGTATAATAGCCCCTTTTTATTTTTTCATTACCTATTAATAAGTCTGAACTGCGAGATGAATCCTGGACCTTTGCTCCCATGCACCTGCTGGCCTGATCTGGCTGAAAATGAGTGCATCCATCGCTGAGCTCATTTCAGAAAATCTCAAACAGATCCATATAATGCTGGACTTGGCTTTTGAATGAAGCGCTCTAGAGGGTCCACGTTAACCCATTTACAAAAGCACAGTTAGGACACATGATGCATAAGATCTTTTGGAGAATCAGCTGCAGTGCTACAGTGTCTCACACATGATGAGCCAATCTAGAAGGGCCTCGGTAATAGAATTTCTGTCTAACGTCTGATAAGAAGTTAGTTTGCCTTCACTGGATCTGTGATTTGATTTAGCTCTTTCAAGTAAGTAGCGAATGAACAAAAAGGAAAAATGAAAACACCCTCCAGCATAATTCTGCTCCCTCATCCCTGTCCAGCGCTGTTACAGCGACTATAAAGTGATTATTAAGGATTCCTCTAAAGTGGGGAGAATAAAAATTTTATGATATGATAACTTTTTCCTCACTTACTTTTTTTAATCGTATCTTCCTCAGCTAGGCATGTGCAGTAGTTATACATATCCATCTATATATACTGTGTAATAAACACATTTTATTAGAGTTTTTGTTTTGATCTTTTAGTACAGTTAAACTAAATGAGATGACAAATGTTACCTGGTGTGTATGTATATAGGTGTGTAATATAAGAACAAAAAGACCTACTAACTAGACCCATGTTGTTTTCAGTATCATGTATGGAATCGGATGACTTTTGGAGAAGCGTCCAAGGCTTCGCTGGGTAGGTAACAGAGAGGGGTGTTTAATTTATGAGCAGACAGACTGTTTGGCCAGACAGATTGGTGTAAGTGAGGACAGCCTACAAGGAAGACCCAGATAAAGCTCTGCTAAACTGGGACCAGCAGAGACCAACAGTGACATCAGATACAGCAGCATGAAAAAGAGAGAATGGAAGAGAGAAACAGAGAGAAATCCATAACACTCTGAATGAACTCTAAAGCCAACCCAGAATACTAATACTGCTTCATCTGCGCAACAACTTGAACAATCACGTTTGTTCTGAGCTGTTCACAAAGTCCAAGAAAAAGCTTTTGCCATAACTACCAAAACTAAGTGAACTGAGAAAGTGTAAATGTCAAATGAAAACCGTTTTTTTCCCTACACTGTTTTAATGGTTAAATTAAATTGTATTAATCAAAAAGCATGTCTAAATAATTTCAATCATAAAACTTTATAAAGAAAAATGAACAATAACATTGTTAAGGCCCTATAGAATAAATTTATTTCTCTCTTTTTTCTCTGGTAAAGTTTAAAGATGCATTGTGATTTTTTCCAAATATGAATTTAAATGTACTATAATAAGTATTTATAAATGATACTAATAATGTAAAAGTAGCAGTAGCAACAGTATGCAAATTTGTCTAACCAAAACAATTATTAAATACTATTTAATTAATTAATAATTAATATTAATATTAATAACAACAACAAAAAATGTATCTTGAGCACCAAATCTGCATATTATAATACATTTCTGAAAGAGAATCAATAAATACATTTTTTTAATATATTAACAGTCATATTATTAACAATAATAATAGTTATTTTAAAAAGTAATAATATTTCACAAATTTAATTCATTTTAAATTTCAATTAAATTAATACAGACTTGGTGAGCATGACTTTGTAACTACTTTTTTATTTAGAAAAAAAGACATGTAGCTGATAAATATCCACAATTGTCAATATCAAGCCTATAAAATAATTTGATAATTTCATAGTTAAAAAAAAAAAGTATTTTCACTATAGAAATGTAATGGAATTTACATAGATTTGTAAAAACAAATATGTGGTTAAGTTCTTGAATATTTTTAAGGCCTGGAAATCCTAATTTTCCCTGATTCCCTGATATATCCAGGTTTTCCATGACTAAAGGAACCCTGCTAGTATTATGATTAAGTTATGATAGTTTATAATAAAGCTACAGGCCAACTGTTCAGTTCACTCCTCAGAGCCAAGTTTTACAAGCGTTTGCCACTTGGCATGGACCCTGTGTGAACAGCATCTGTAAATGAAAAACCCATAAACATAATAGAAACATAAAGCAAATTTCAGTCCTACCTGCAGTGCGCTGTTTAGGAAGCAGCTGTTCTGACCCGGCTCATTGCTCAGGCCTTTGCTGGGAGCGATGGAGGTCATGGTGCGTGGATTAAACATCCCCTGCAGCCCGCTGCTGCCTGAAGCAAAGTAGTTCCGCTTCCACGACATGGGTCCAGCTCCGCTCCGCTCCCCCCTCCAATCACCACAAGAGCCGAGTCCTTCCCCAGCTAATCGCGCTGGAGGAGGAGGGCATCCTGAACACGGTGCAGATGAGTGTGTGTGAGTGAGTGTGTGAATGTGAGAGAGAAAGAGAGCAGAGAGCGTCTTTGCTGGGCTGGTCTCTATGTTACTCCCATGAGAGAGGGTTTGGTCATTGAATACAAAATGAAAAGTATAATGAAGAAATCTGCTGGGGTTTGTTAACAGGTGAATATAAAGATGATGTTTTCTCTTGAGAAGGGCAGGAGGATCTCAGTAATGTCTGTCTGTCGTGACTAAATGGCTCCCCACACCTGGGAGGGTAAAGTGGGGTCAAATGTAATGACTGGCCTGGTTAAAGCCAGCTGTGTGACAGTTGCAGTGTTTGCTGAAGGACGTGTGGTCCGTGACACTGTCCTCACGCTGTGATGTCAGCTCCCTGCTCTTCACCTCTGAGTCTTCCCAATATCTTCTCTCTTAGCCCAGCTGATCTGAAAAATAAATAATAATAAATTACATTCAAAAACGTTCCTTTTATTTTTCAAACAACAAGCTCAGGTGAGACCACCTGCTGGTTGGTCTAGGGCAAAAATGTTCATTTTCTCTGCCCATTTTTTTTTACTTTAACATAGCTTTGAGTGTTCTGTTGTACTCTCTTTACACAAAAGAACATGTAATCCTTTCAGAACATAAATGTGATAAATTACTTTGTGGATTCTGCGTCTCAGATATGCACCATGCCTCTTTTCATCTCTCTCTCCCCTCTGATTGGCTAATCCAAGGAAATAAATATTTTACAAATGAAAGGTTTTACAAGTCAAGATGTTTTTGAAGTTTAATATGTTCACCAAAGCTTAGCAGAAAAAAAGGTAATATTGTGAAAAAAAAAGAAAAAAAGGAAATGTAGTGTAATTTAGTCCTGTGAAATCCAGCCATTACTCCATTCGTCTAAAGAATTTCTTCAGTCACATGATACTTTAGAAATCATTCTAATATGCGGATTTGATAATAATAATAATAATAATAATAATAAATCCTATTATCACAGTTAAATACAGAATAACATTTATTACAAAATAAATATAATATTTTTGTGGAACTATGATTCATGATTTTCATGATTCTTTGATTAAAAGAAACTAAAAATAGCAGCATATCTTTTGTAACATTATAAATGCCTTTACTGTCTCTTTTGAACATTTTAATGTGCTCTTGCTGAATAAAAGTAATAATTTCTCAAAATAAAATAATAATAATAATACAATAAAAGTGTTTGGATATGCCACAAAATTAAACTACTATGAAATAACCAATATACTGCACAAACACTTGTGACCACCACATATCTGTTGAATTTTATATTAACATGGAATTTTTCCAATTCTACAATGTTCACAAGTGCATATTTTCATATTTTATTGAGAGGCTACATGTAACATTTGTACCTAAAAAATGAATTTGTCCCACCACAGCACCATTCAAAATTAATGTATAATTTGAGTAAAAAAGCTAACTCGATGCTTTTAAAAGGAAAAATAAATTTCCTTATGCAATAGTAAATTTGAACCTAAAAACTTTATGTTGAAAGAAAAAAAGTTTACGGCCAGTTTA
This sequence comes from Carassius carassius, assembly GCF_963082965.1. Classification (NCBI taxonomy): domain Eukaryota; kingdom Metazoa; phylum Chordata; class Actinopteri; order Cypriniformes; family Cyprinidae; genus Carassius; species Carassius carassius. Next base: position 17,807,117 of record NC_081794.1, read on the forward strand.
TATGTCAACTATTTTGTGCTTTTACTCCTCTTGTATGTACTTAAAACCAGACTAGCACACTGACTGCCATGTAAATATTTCAACCACGGTATACATGCAACCTGGAAAAAGTGAGTGAGAGAGGAAGGTAAAGAGGGAGAGGAAAGACAGCAGTACTGCAGAGACACAGCTTACATCAGAGAGCTGTCCTGCCAGGTTGGAGGCAGCGGCATGCTGAGCAAAATGTCCTATTCCCACTACTACATAAATACATGCCCACGTTCACACACAAAACACACACTCTGTCCACATGGTCCAGAGGCCCCGCAGTGTGTCCTGTTCTCCTGAGGCAGAGGCATGAAGAGGGATGTTCTGATGTGGAAGAACAGTGAGTGTGACAGACCTGAGGCAAGTGTTACACGGGGTCACGGAGAAACATCTTTCCTGCTCTTCTTAATCAGGGTCATCTCTGTGGAAGCTCTAACTGCCTGCTGATCGATTCAATGACATAGTCATTTATTGAATTAAACTGAACAATTTCAGCTCAGATAAAGCTTATACTCACTGCAAAGCAATAACTGTTTGCCAATAAAACTAATTTATTTAAATGTGAAATTTTAAGTGTTTAAAAATATGAAATATATCTGCAAAAGGTAATGTCCAAAACATGATGATCCACAAACTAATGTTTTAATTAAGAGTCATCTATTAAACAAACAAACAAAAAAGTATATAATTTTTTATTTATATATTATTTCATTTGTTCTTTTATTCCTATTATAATAAATATAAGTAATAAATTATTGGAAAAGTACACAATATTTAGACAAAGTTGTGAATATTTTTAAATATAAAAAATATATATTTTTACATATGAAATCCAAACACCAAGCGCACGTTGCTTACTTTGTCATAATTTATTTAAATACATTTTTTATTTTAATGAAAATGTTATGTTGGTGTCCATGATATGCATTTTATGGTGGTGCTGTTCATTTTTTAACTGTTTATTCAAAATTTAGTTGGTGTTTTTTTTTTTTTTTAATGAGTATACCTGAAAAAAAATCATTTCTTTAGTTATGAGAGTAAATCATGACACGCTGCTTTACATGCATGTATGTGCATCTTGATTTGCATAAAACAGGTGTGAATGTTCATTCTCAGTGGGCGGCACTGCTGAGGTCATTGAAGGAGTTATTCACCGAGGGGTCACGTGACTTAAGTAGCACAGGGTACAACTGTGAGTCACGGGCTGCCATGACAACGACAGCGCAGTCCACCCCACCCCCATCCCAAGCCCATGCCGGTCGATGCCCTGGCCGATACTGTCATACACTAGCTGGCACTGTGCAACCATTGCACCAGAGGGTTTATGCATTTACATAATGCACTGCAGAGCACAACACAGCCAACAATTACTGAGAGAGAGAGAGAGAGAGAGAGAGAGAGAGCGTGAACTAATGAGAGAGAGAGGAAAGGGCCTCTCTGATTATCCAAATAAGCTTAGCCCAATATGGCATCTTATAATTCACACACACAAGACCAACAGCTCTGAAAAGGCTGCGTCCTCTGGAGCCTGGCGGATAGGGCCATCTCATTAACCCAGCAACAATCAGACACTCGGGAACCAACCGATAGTACGTAGCTATCAATCAGACCAGGTCGGGATGAACTATGGGATCTAATCGCCTCTTAGCTAGTGTGTTAGTAAACACGTTACGTAACACTCTGGTGCACTGTGTGGCGACCGCAAAGCCCCGCCTCCATACCTCCCAGTTCTGCAGGCCACCAATCCCCCCCAAACACACATGCATCTCCCTAAATCCCCTTTTAATTCCGTTAAATGGCAGAGTTCCAGTGCCACGCTGCCAGGATCCGCAGCCATGGAGATGCCTTGGCAATTGCTCAGAGGGCACTGGGATTCTACAAAGAGAGACAGAGAGAGATGGATGAGCGTAGAGCCTCTCATGATCCCTGATCTTCACTTCTACTGGGCATCCATATAAACGGCCCCAGGATTGTGTTTTACGCAGAGTAAACGGGACTGTGTTATACAGGGTGGAGAAACATTTTCATCAGGTTTCATTACAAAAGAAACCCAAGCAGACAGAGTGAAATACATCAAACTCTTTAATTGGGTTCATTCATTTAAAATGTGAAGTTGTTTCATGAAAACACATGAATACAACCAGGCTTCAAAATTAACTTGTTTTTCAAACTTGCTAACTGAGAAAACTAAGGTCTACCGGGTGTAAATATTTCTTAATGACCTTGAAATTGTATTTCTCTTTCTTTAAAAAAATAATAATAATAATTCCACAAAATAATAAATTTTTGTGTTCTTGTCTTGCATATTTGATACAAACATCACATTATATATTAGGTTAGCCAGTCTCAATCTCTCTGTAAAACTGCATGAATTAATGTATGGATGGATGGATGCTTATTCTAAGAAATATTCAACAGATTTCTGGCCAATAGAGTGCTGGGGAAAAATGATCCTAATTGTCAGTTGAGGCAAAATTTTGAAAATCCATCCTAGATAAACTCATGATGGCAAATTGTCAGTTGAGGCAAAATTTAGAAAATATTTACTGTTAATATTTACTTAAAAAATCTACTGTTGAAAAGTTCAAAAGAGTTGCTGATATTTTTTTTATATTTTTGAAAGAAGTGTTATGCTCACTTGGCTGCATTTGTGTGACAAAAATAGAGCAAAAAGAATAGTAATGTTAAATATTTTTTATAAGTTAACATAACCTTTTTTATTATTTTAATCTATTTTATAATGTAATTTATTCCTGAAATAGCAAGAAATATGAACAGTAATGCAGTAATTTCTCCAGACCTCAGTGTCACGTTATCCTCTAGAAACATTTCTTATTATTATCACTGTTGAAACAATTGTGCTGCTTAATATTTTGGTACACGATACACTGTTTTTCTATTTTGTTTTTTAAATAGACTATTTTGTGACATTATAAATTTATTTTACTGTCACTTTTGATCAATTTAATGATTGATGATAATAATAATGAGGGTAAAACATCAACAGTATGAAACATTACCCGTGATACTTACTGTAGGCTTAAAAAAAACATAAAAAAAGAAAGAAAGAAAAATGTGGTAGCACACACACACGAATTAAAGGTAGAGAGACTGTCTGATTTCCAGTCCTTATCAGCATGACACAATTTAGGAGTGCAGCACTGCAGACTCCCAAAAGCCACAGTCTTTAAAAGAGCCTTTATAGTGCTGCCACTGGAGACCAGACTCACTCATCCACAAACGCTCTCAGGAGCCCTAAAGAGCACCTCACCATTTACACTGTCCTTCTAGTGACTGACCTAAACCATCACCTCCATCAGCTGCCCATTCAATCAAACTGATGAAGAGTCTTTGTGATTAATAGCAATGATGTTCAATTTCTAAATCAAATATTCTTTTTAGTCACAATTTTTGGGAATCAATCAGTTGAAATGATTCACAAAAACCTGTCAAATCAGACTAAATCGGCTGGGTCAACAGCTTAAAGAAAAGTGATTCAGGAAATTCATCTGAACCATGTGTGAGTCTTCAAACATTCGCAAACACTCAGCCTAAAGCTCTCCTCTGATTGGGTGCTGTTTAGTTCAACCAATATCATATTTCTACACCGTAAAAATATAATTCAAAGTCTCTCTAGGTGTCTTGAACCCAGCTGCTAAATGGTCAATGATTCTTTCTTTCCATTCCAGAGCAAATGGAAAGCCATTCCACAACCAATCCATGACTGAACTAAGTGGAGAAAAAGCACAAGTCATCAACACAGGCACGAGGAATCATTTCTTTAGCTAGCGCTAAAGTAAAGGTATCGAATGAGAGATATAAAATCTCTTTGTAGATGGATGCAATCAGTTGAAACTGGACCATTAGTTCAAAAGCTGAAGCATTTCCTGAGCCTGGGGGCCACAGCACAGCCGGAAGCAGGCCTTCTGATGCCTGGAGCCTGCAGAGAGACTGACATCTGTCTGCATGTAGCTGCCGTGTCACCTCGCACCTCTCTCCGCCTCCCGCTGATAGGGTTTGCGTGACTGCAGCTCGCCAGACGCAGCAGGAGAGATACGACGTGGAATTGTCAGGCTGAATCCAGTACAGTGTAATTCGGTGTCATTCATCGCTTGGGGATCAACAATAAGGATTTTCTTCAGCTTGCCCAGCTGAGTCAGAATTTAGTCACTGTCTGCACTGCCAACATTTTCACTGGATTCACCGCAAATAATGTTTGGCTGTATGTCCAAGAAAAAAAACTTGTGGAAATACACTACAGAAACATTATTAAAGTGTCCATATAATTTACACAAAATATTTATTAAATGGGTAACACTTTAGAATAGGTAGCACTTGTTAACTATTAACTACGACATTTCTCTAAATAAATTCTTAATTTGCTGCTTATTAATAGTTGGTAAGGTAGTTAGGTATTGGGTAAGATTAGGGATTTAGAATAAGATCAAGTAGAATAATGCATTAGTATGTTCTTAATTAGCACTAATACATGGCTAATATTCTAGTAATATGCATGCTAATAACCAACTAATAGGCGTTACTTATTCTAAAGTGTTACCAAAATTTACTATTCACAAATTTATTGTGATAAACTTAATTTTACAACATACAACCATAACTGCTATATGCAAGAGCTACAAACTCATAAACACACTTTTGCTGATAAATTATGGCATATGATGCAAAAAAATTAACTGAAATGATGCTACCAACACAAAAACACACTATAATTCAAAACTTCAGTAAAAATGTTTTGTTTTTGAAAGACATCCCCTATGATCATCAAGCTCATCAAGGCTGCATTTATTTTAGAAAAAGACAGTAAAAGTTTTTTCATAATTTAAAATAACTCATTTTAGTTTAAATATACAATACCAGCCAAAAGTTTTTGAACAGTATTATATTTAATGTAATATTTCAACATTTTACTGTTTTTTTCTGTACTCCAAATAAATGCAGGCTTGGTTTTTTTAAACTTCATAAATGTCTTTACTGTCACTTCTGAACAACTTATGAATCCTTGCTGAATAAAATATTTTTGATATATTTTTTTCAAGTTTAAATCAGCAATAATTGCAACAATTTTCCATACGTGGCAGATAACTTAATTTGTAAGGCTTTAAAGCCCACATTCCAAAAAATTTAGTAACATATCAGCACTGCTCCAATAGGGCTGTTGACAAATTAAACACAACTCTCTCATACTGACCCCACACCACTGGTCCATCATTACTACTGAGCCCTGCTGAGGAAACACTAGCAGGCTGTTGGAAGAAACGGTTGGATGCAGCAGCAGTTTTCTTCTACTCACATGCGGGACTCTCCTCTCCTCCACTCGTTACAAAGCCAGGAGGATCTGTTATCCGCAGAGGAGGCGTGGGCGAGAACGGCCGGCGGGTAAACCTAGACCAGAGTAACCGCCGCCAGCACTGAGGAGTTTAGATGCCAGCACAAATGTTTCATTTCAAGGGACCTTTTAAAGGCTTTGTTGTCATTCAATTCAATTTTGCTGTGGTAAAGTGCACTTCAGGGGATAGACTCAAACGCCAAGAGCAAACACGAGCTTTAGGCTGCATTTTCTCTTTACAATTTTGCCGTTCTCTCCTTTTTTTCTGTCTAATTATAAAGTATTCTTCCTGTTCACTCATTATGGCAGCAAACCAAAGCAAAACATAAGCTGGTGGGGCTTTAAAGCTTGGCCATTTAATTGCATTAGCGTGGCGTTAATATTTTTATGTAATCAGCGGCTCCCATTGCGAATCCCATTTTAGCTACCATCCCCCTGTGACAGCGGCGGGGCAATATTAAACTCGCTGTCACCTCTTACCATCCGAGCACAACTATTTCCACTGTTCGGCTTCTCCAGGGAAAGAAAAATTAGCATGGACTTTCCTTCTCGTCTCCTTCAGAGACACCACGTGAAAGCAGACACATTAAATAACGGAGCATCCCCATGTCGCCTCAGGACGAGGAACTTCAAAGAGGACTCCAAAAAGAGATGATATAGGGAAGCTGAAGAGAATAGTGAGGACTTTCGGCTAAGTCAATTTTAAGCCTCTCTCACACACACACACACAAAATGCATTTTGGTACAGCTCACGTAATAATCACTTCCTAACAGCACAAAGTAGGATGGAAAAGTGCTGTACAGTACATACACACCATGTTCCACCAGAGAGGAACTCCAGGATACAAGGAGACAAATTGTTATCAAATAAAGCCTAAAGTGGAATAGGATCTACTCAGAATAACAAACAAACTGAATAAATAACCTCAGGAGAACAGATGGTTCCAAACCAGCTTTTGAACATCCCAACTGGAGATTGTCCTCAAAAGACAAACATAATCATCCAGAGCGATGACATTCTTCCTCTTCATTTAGAGCTATATTAAGCCAGGATTTTATTATGTTGGCCAATGGTCAGCTGACTCAACAAAATGACTGATATTTGTATGAGTGTATAATGGATGGGGGAAAAAACAACAGCAAAATGAACTGACAAAGTGGCAAAAATCATCAAGCATTAATAGCAAAGTTATAAAGGCACAGACTCAAATTTCAAGTTAAAAATACGGTGGACACAATGTGGCGGAGAAGGAACAAATGCAGTTTTGGCAAGTGAGCTGATGTGGGCTTTGAAGGTGAGAGAAGGTGATACTGCCAAGACAATATTTTATGAAAGCACCATCAATATTAATACATACGTTGAATAAGGCATTTTCGGTTTTTCTGTTAACTCTAATTACATTTACAGTAACTTGCCATTATGCATAATCTATTCATTTCTGGTGAGATATACAAAGGTTTTAAGCCATGAAAAGCATCAGATGGACACAACCCAAAAACAATCTAGTTATACAAGACTTCATTGAGACAACTATTCTTAACTAGTCATTCAGAGATCTCACAGAAAAGTGGTTGATATTAAAACCTAGTCATTTCACACATCCTTAGTGTGTATGATGGTGCATACAAACATGAGATGGTATGTGTATGAGTCTCCTAACACTTTCTTTCGCCCCTGCTGTGTCCACAGAGTGGGATTACACTCCATTTTCTAGCCACACTCTTCTGTCCATCTAACAGTGACAAAAACCCAGGGTGACATTGGCGCACAGCAGGAGCGTGTGTGACATCAGTGTGTGTGTGTATCTTGTAAAACTTCCCGCTGAAAAAGTAAAAACTGTAAGCAACGTTAACAATTGTGATTGTATGAGTGTGTATTTGTTACAACTATTATTACTACTAGTAGTAACAGTTGTAGTAGTAGTATTAACTAACTACTATAATTATTAACAACATTAACATATTGGTATTATTATTAAATGTTAATATTACAATACAGATTTAATAATTATTTTTATTAAAAATTTACTATCATTACTGTTTAATTAATTATATATAAAGAAATATTAATATACACTTTAAATATAAATATCTTAATATATATATATATATATATAAAATGTACTTCAAATACATGTATATCATGCTAAGTATATTAAAAATACATTTATATATTTAGGTGCTTAATAAAAATACCCTCCAATTGTACTTTTAAAATACTACACTGGTATACTTAAACTTTAAGTCTACTAAATTGAAACAACTCATTTTGTACTTAATGCACTTTAATTGTGTGGAGGTAGTGCTGAAGTCCAACTTAGGATATACTGAAGTGTCTACTAAACACTTCTACTAAAGTGGAACTATTGCAAGTATACTTCAGGTGCACTTTAAATACCTTGCCTTTAAAGACCAATATTATTCAAAGATCATACAATCCCCATCAACAGTGACATTACAATACGTTTTAGGCTTAATATTAAGAAATGTGCATTGTGCACACAAGTAGTCATCCAAATAAAGTTTGTAAATAAAAAATGTTTTCTATCAGTAAATTTCAAGCGATATGTCAATAAATTTGTTAATAGATTTTAACTATACTTATCACTTTTTTACTAAGTTATATATATATATATATATATATATATATATATATATATATACACAAACACACACACATAGGTATATTTCTTTGCCAATTCATACTGCATAACCAAAAAAACAAAGTAAAAAAATAAAGGTTTTGAGAGGATTTGTGAACTGGGAAAATAAAATTCAAGGTCTCTGACTGGTAGAAACTTTACATAACCTGAATATCATTTGAATAGTCAAAAAGCAGCGGGACTTTATCACACTCCGGAAGATTATTTTTCCCATGAACCATCTCTTTCTGCAGGTCTATCCCCCACCGGCAAAGTGGAGAACACACTGCGTCTGCTTTAAAGTTGTATCAGAGAATGGCTGTAGGAGAATAAGGATGAAATGTCCTGCAATGAGTTACTGCAAGAGTCTGCAGTGCTCTGATGAACTGCCAATCGGCTGGTACGATAAAGACTTCCACATGCATCTCTCTGCTCTGCGGAACCGCTTGATACTCCAGTATCCATCACTGAGGCTCGGCACCATCTGTGTTATAGGGAGTGACCTGAATCTGAGCCAGAGAGATGGAGAAAGCCACGTTTAAGTAGGAACACGGCACACACAGAAGCAGTCACGAAAGTCAAAGTGATGACGTCTTTATGCTGTGGATTCCACTGATGGTACAGACGGAGCTTTCTGATGCCATTCTGGAGCGGTACGGGACGAAAATCTGATGTTTTTTCTTAAGTAGGACAGATGGAGTCCAATGTTTGGCATTAGTGAAAAAATGCCCATGAATATTCTTATCCAAACAAAAGCCTGAGCTAATCCAAGTCATTATCTGCTTTGCTGAAAACCATATTTGTAACGAGCGCTAAAGACAAAACATGATTGAAGAATGAAAAACTCTCGAATGGATGGATATGCATAGAAAGTTTTCTCTCTGAGGAGAAGTTGTGAAATGCAAAAAGGATTTTAAGAGGAGAAAACGTTACAAGGTCTTTAGTAATCCTACACTAACAAACACACTGGGCCTGTTGTGATTATTACATAATCGCCTGATCGTGATTATTTGATCAGCACTTAAAATTCAAATTAAATTGCTAAATAAATGTCAAAATGTTATAATCGTGACAACCCCAACTCACAAAGTCGCTCTTATTCTGATGTAACATCCTAAGAACTGATTCACATGGCAATGCAACCATCACACTGTGCCTATCTGTGTGTGTACTTGGAAGTAAGAGAGCAAAAGGGATTCAAAGAAGGATAAATGAAGCTGTAGTCATGCATTTGAGCTTTAGACACTAAGGCTCTGTTCACACTACCCATGTTTTATTCAAACCAAATCTTAAGAACTGCCTGTAAGTGCTGAAATCTGACAGTGTAGTCAATATTCAGTATGTCCACTTAATTAATGTCAGGTGAATGATGACTCTTTATGAGAGTAGCTGTCATTGTGTACGATGGAAAATCTGATTAAGTTTTTAAAAAAATCATAAAACTAAACAGATACAAAAGGAAAGAAAAAGGAATTTGTCCAACAGTTTTTATCAAAAGTAGCTTCTGTGCAACTAAAAACAACATGAAATAACCTCTGCCTTAGTCTAGTGAAGCTCTAAAAAGCATGTAAATGCCACAAGGAGTATAAGCATCCTGAACAATGTTACCGTATACCTTATACATGAAAAGGGCATCAACAGTGCCTGAGCTTTTGGGAAGAATGGGCCCATAAATGTTTCCTTCTCCAAACAAGTCCTTATTCTCAACACTTTCTCGTCTGTGGTAATGCTGTCAAGTCATCTGTAAGTTTGTATGGTTATTAAGAATAAAAAATCTAATAAAAACATAGCTCAAGCAGTAAATCATGGTGCTTTCAAAGCCAAGGTTCAATACCAAGGAAATACATCAACTAATAAAATGTATACCAGAATGCAATGTAAGTTTCTTTGAATAAAAATGCATTAATATATATTAGACAGTGGGTGCACTGCAAAGTAGAAAAAGTTTATTATTTAATCTCTAAAAGTCCCAATAATTGAAGCAAAATCAAAGAAAACGAAGTTAACTAGTGTGTTTCATTCTGAAAAAAATTAAGTTAGTTTGGAGTTAATTTGGGGAATTTGAAACCGCTAACCGCTAAACTTTTCATAAAAGTTAGCTCCAGCTGGTAAACACCTTTGAACTATTATTGGTCCATGGCGATTACATAACAGACGTGGAAATCCAGTCTGGTTCATTTGTTCTGTTCAGATTTCAGAGCTGTTGAGGTCAGACATCTGTGTGTAAAAGCATGAACACAATGGAGAGCTGCTTTTTAATAGAAATTGAATTTGTATTTCTTATTGAAAGAGACAGACACTGTTTGGTCAAGTTTAATACAGTAAAGCAGCTTGTTTTGAGGCAATCAACATCTACTACCGTACTGAACCGAATATAAGACAATGTTTTTTTCTTGGAAATACATGTGAAAAAATGCGTCCGTCTCATATTCAGGGTCTATACTTTGACATGTCAGTAATACAACCACAACAATAAGTAGCGCCAAATACATGTAAAACAAGTGTGCCATGAAATACGTAATGTGTGTTCGCGATCGCGAGTGAAAACTTTAAAAATTAAAAAAAATGAAGCCTTACAGCAGCATGAGTTATGACTGTCATGCTATCATGATGGGAACAAACTTCCTCTGTAAATGATTTTAAAATGTAAGACAGTATCCAGATTTGAAGTAGGGATGTGCACGGATAGTCGAACATTCGAATATTCATTCTGCCCTAATTATTCGGTAAATAAAAATGATATTCGAATTTCGCAAAAAAAAAAAAGTTCACAATAAAACCTAATTTGGTCACTTTCTGTGATTCTCCACGGCATATTTGAAGGTGTATGCAAGCAAAAAATAATTAATGAATGATTAAGGGGCCATTCACATATCGCGCCTAATAAGGCGTGGAAAAGGCTATGCGCGCCCTTTCTCCTTCTTTCCAAAGCGCTCGGGCAGAAGCGCTCCTGAGGCGACGCGTTCTCTCCATGAAGACGGAAATTTCAGCAAAGGATAAATGGATTTGCAGCACAAAAAAAATCGCTTTCAGTAGCTCTGCTACTAAATTTATTTCAAAATGGCAATCCATATACAGCTATGATCAGCTGTTCCTTCATCTTGGCTGAGCTTTCAACGTTGTTACGGGAAAGGATGAAGCTGAATGTTTAGTTCTTGTCACATGACCTGCTGTGCGCTTGCGGCTCTCTGAAAAGTTGAGATGTTTTTAACTCGATGCTGTGCGAACGCACCTGGAAAAAATGGCCGCGTCGCACCGCGTGCGCGACGCACCGCGTCGCTTCCATTATGAGCGTGCATACCGCGCGCCTACATTGGAAATAACGAACTTGAGCATGCAAAAGACGCGATATGTGAACGCCCCCTAAAAGAACTGCGGTCTTCTACAGTACTTCAAATATGCCGTGGAGAATCACAGAAAGTGATCCAAGAACATTGTTGCAGCATCTCTCAAGCAACGAATAAACACTGCTAACTTGGAGAATGCCGTGAAAACTCCTCTTCTCGCGTCTGCCCTAGACCCTCGGCACAAACATCTCAGGTTTCTCGATGAAAACATGAGAGAAGTAAGAAAAAAAAACTTTTTTGAACATTATCAGAACATTTTCCTTGATGCGAGTGGTGCGGATGCAGTCGCCACGATGAAGAATATGCAATGCCCACTCGTCGGAAAAGGCTGAGCCAGTTCTCCAGCGATGATTACAGAGAGTCCAGCCGAGACGAGTGGGAACAGTTCTTGCTGGAGCCATGTATTCCACCAGATGAGGATCCCATTCAGTGGTAAACGAAAACACGAAGCGCTTCACAAAACTGATTCGCTTAGCACACCGTTATTTGTGAGTCCCGACAACGTCTGTGCCGTCAGAGCGCGTTTTCTCCACGGCCGGCCTTATTGTTAACAGACTAAGGAGCCGACTTTCCCCCGATCATGTTTACATGCCCGTATTTCTTAACAAGAACATTTGAAACAATAGAAAAAAAGCAAAAAAGATTTGCTGACAGTTTACAAGTTAAGTGTAAGTTATACAATAGCCTAATTGCTATTGTTAAAGGTTTTCAGCTACAAAACACGATGTGTAATGTTCAAGCTTATTGTAAGCTTGTTCAAAATGACGAAAACAAATGTTGCTGAAAAATAACGTCTGACTCATTAATCTTAATTTAAATAAACGAATATTCGAATATTCGTTTTTTGTGAGCTCAAATATTCGAATGTGATATTTGTGGAAAACGCCCATCCCTAATTTGAAGACAACAATAAGATTGCACTTCTACTGTTAAAATTATTTGGTAGGTTACTATGAGATGGATAGACTAAATGATATAAAGGTAGATTTATAATTCAGATGGGCTAACTGTTATTTTTATGGTATATCTAAAAGTAAGTAAAACACAAGATTTGGTTTTCAAAATTTTTTCCAAAAGGTAAATTTGGGTCAATACGGTATATAAAGTCAAAATACCCCACAGATCATTTATTATATCATTTTGAAAATGTCTATTTTAAGTGGAAGCAGAAACAGGCTGTTTTCATGCATGTATCTTTAAATGCAAATGAGCTATTGCTACCGGCCCCTTTTCCAGAACAGGGCTGTACCTTTACAGCTCGTATCTCAGATACTCTGTCAAAAAATATCTGTTTGGATTTTATTATCACTTCTATCGCAATTAAATTTTTTCTGAGCACACACATCCAAAGAACGTGCACAGAAAGCGGCTTTCACATGGGCTTGTGAGTACTACACTGAGATCTCTTTCGTGTTTTATTGCGCTTAAACTGTCAAATACACACACACGTTTATGTTAAAAACAAACACAAGTTACAAAAACAAAGTCGGTTATGTCTGTGAAGGTAAACAGAAGGGAATCACATTTTTATATTATATCGCTGTATTAAGTGAGAGCAGCATAAAATACAATACCTACTGCTAATGCCTCAAAGAATAAAAAAGGGCGGGGGCTCTGCTAATATGGCAGTGTCCGTCAACAGTCATGGGCGGAGTCTGTAAAATGTGACGTAATTTTGTAGCTTGTTCTGTGACACTGCTTATAATTTATGGGTATTAAAAAATTGTTATAGGGTGGTTGTGTACACATGTGCTGCCAACACAAAATCAAAATCGGATGACATACAAGATGGCTGCCATGCTCTTTCTCTGAGTTCTCCAGCTCTCTACAATCTAATACAAATCATTGTAATCACATATTGGACCATTACTCTAAGGTTAACATTTGGTCAATATATGCATTTAGTCTTCACATTTTGAATATTGGACTTGTGCGGCGAGTGAATTGGACTGTTTTCATTGTTTCAACTGTTTGAGAGGCTTCTAGGCTTGGTGGGCCTGCCACTCCTATCTCAGTACATCTTAGTAAGATTGTGGAATCATGCCTCTTAAAGGTAGTAAACAACCATCAGAGGCTGATATAGTTGTAACTATGGGTGTGTTGACCCACATGATGGATCAGCAGAGAGAATTTTATAAGGAAATGTTAAAACAACAACAGGACAACTTCAAGAGCTTCATTCAAATCATTATGGATGGAAATGCGAAAAGGTTGGATGGTGTGATTAGAGATGTATAAGAACTAAAAACTAGTCTGCAGTTCACACAAGGCATCATGGATGAGATGAAAGCTAAGAAGAATGACATTGACATAAAAATTAGGTCATTTGAGAGCAGCATTTTAAAATCAAAGCAGGAATTGGAGGATCTGTTTGAGAAACTGGATCACATTGAAAATCAGTTAAGGAGATCTAATCTTCTAATTGATGGGATCGCGGAGGAAAAAGGCGAAACAATCAGTGGATTATAAATGAAGATTCAACAAATGCTGTCTAATAATTTGGGTTTGGAATGGATAGTTCTTCAATTGAGATGGAAAGGGTCCACCGGATTGGCCAATTCCATGAGGGAAGAAAGCCAAGAAAAATTGTTGTGAAGCTTCTTAGATTTAAAGACCGACAGCACATCCTTTCCTCCACCAAGAAATTAAAGGGTACAAACATTTATATCAATGAAGACTTTTCTGATTTGGTGCAGCAGAGGAGACGTGAACTGCTGCCAAAACTGAAAGAGGCAAGAGAGAAAGGTGAAAGAGCCAGCTTAAGGTATGATAAGCTTATAATTTGGCCGGCAAATGGACAAAAGCAAGCATCTGAATAACTGCTCATGAACTTTATTTAGATTCTTATTCTGATGTTTTTGTTTTGATGTTTTAATCTTATTAATATGACAAATTTACTTTCAAACTTGTCTAAGAAAGGTTTAGTTTTAGCTCATTTGAACATTTGTAGTCTCAGATATAAGGTTCATGAAATTATAAACATCTGTTCCAATGGGATTCATGTATTGTCCTTATCAGAAACACACTTAGACCGCAGTTTTGATAATTCACAGCTAGCTGTTGAGGGGTATAGACTATTTAGAAAAGATAGAAATCAAAATGGTGGGGGTGTTGCATTCTATAATTAGCAAAAATATGGCTGTCACTCCGAGGGAAGATTTGATGGGCAGCGGTATTGAAATGATATGGTTACAGTTAAATATTCAGTTTAAAAAACCCATTTTAGTGGGCTGCTGTTACCGACCTACCAGTTCAAATGTAGATTACTTGGAAAAGATATGTGATAACATTGAGAAGGCATCTGCTCAAACCAAAGATATCTTTCTTTTGGGGGATTTCAACATTGATTGGTTTTCAAAGAAGTGTTATTTACATAGAAAGATGATTACTATAACTAATGCTTCTAACCTTATGCAGATTGTTACACAACCCACAAGAATTTCTTCGAATGGTAAATTTAAATCAACATGCATTGACCACATTTTTACAAATGTGTATGAGTTGTGTTCACATGTCATCTCAGTTGGAGTAGGATGCAGTGATCATAATTTAATCATCACAACAAAGAAAACTAAATTGCCGTAGATCTTATAAAACGTCTTATATCGTAGGTCTTATAAAACGTTCAATCCTAATGCGTTTGTGGAAGATTTGTTGAAAGGTCCACTTGGTCGGCGGTTTGTGACGAGGAGGATGTTAATGCTTCTTTACGTATTTTTATGGATATGTTTGTGAAAATAGTTGACAAACATGCACCAATTAGAAAAAGGTCGATAAAAAGCAATAATGCTCCTTGGTTAGATGCCGAGCTAAAATCTATAATGAGGGAAAGGGATAATGCCAAAGCTGAAACTCTAAAATCTAAAAGTGATATGGATGAAAGGAATTATTGTAAGTTGAGAAATAAAGTGACAAAGTTAAATAGATTAAAAAAGAAAATATATTTTAGCCCAAAAGATTAGTAACTCATCAAATAATAGCAAGCAATTGTGGAAAGTTATAAATGAAATAATGTGTAAAAAACAAAATGTTCTAATATGTATTTGGAAACAGCAGCAGAAATAATCACTAAACCTTTGGATATAGAAAATCATTTGAATGACTTTTATATAAAGAAAACTGCAAATTTAAGATCTAGTATGTTATCATACCCTAAGGATTCACCTTGTAGTAATGTGAAGAACATTATGAGGAATAAATCTTGTTCATTGACATTTGGTACAGTTAAAGAGGAAATTGTTGAAAAGATGTTGCTCTCTCTCCCGGAGGAAAAAACTGCAGGTATAGATCACTTGGATGGCAAAATTTTTAAAACTTAGGCCTAGTCCACACGGACACGGGTATTTTTATAACCGGAGTTTTTCCTCCTGCGTTTAAAAAAAAAATTCCGTCCACATGAAAACGCAAAAACATGCTATCAAGCGCTGTCAAGAGCATGCCACACCAGCAGGCGGCGATATAACCCAAATCGTAAAGTCACCTTGGCCAATCAGAAGCAGTCAGCAGCGCACAATCTGACGTCAAACACAGCGGATAACGGCGCACACTCTGACGTCGCAAGGCAAAAACCCCGGTTATACTGTCCACACGACAACACTGCAACCGGCGTTACTGAAAATGCTCACCCTGGCTGTAGTTTTCAAAAATGTTCGGTTTCGGTGCCCTGAAACTGCGTTTTCATGTGGACGAAAGGCCGCGTAACCGTTTAACCGCGTAAAAAAAGTCACGGTTATAAAAATATCCGTGTCCGTGTGGACAGGGCCTGATTTTAATATCTTATGCAAGCCTATCAGTCACATTTTTAATAGATCTGTGATAAGTGGGGTGTTTCCGGAAATTTGGAAGCAGTCTAAAATTATACCTTTAGTGAAAGATGATAGATTAGGTCTCACTGAATCAAATTGTAGACCAATTAACATTCTACCTATATTGAGCAAAATATTTGAAAAGTTACTTTTTAATCAAATGATGCAGTACTTTGTATCAAATAATTTGCTCTCCAATTCACATCATGCTTATAAGCCAGGACACTCCACTAACACTGCATTGGTACAAATGGTAGACCAGTGGCTAACTTTTATGGATGACAAAAAGCTTGTGGGTGCTGTGCTGCTGGATTTCACAGCAGCTTTTGATGTTATTGACCATGACATTTTACTGTCTAAGCTTAAGTGCTATGGGTTTTCACATCAGTCTGTGTCCTTGATATGCAGTTATCTCTCTGGTAGAAGTCAGCGGGTATTTTTCAACAGGAGCTTTTCTGATTGTAAGCAGTTGTCATGTGGTATTCCTCAGGGCAGCTGTTTGGGTCCATTGTTGTTTTCTGTGTTTGTTAATGATCTGTCACATGCTGTTTCATGAGCAGATGTTGTACTTTATGCAGACGATGCTACAATGTTTTATGCATCACCTACAATAACTGACATAAGTTGTACCTTGCAGAATGAACTTGGTGCCATTGGGTGAAACTTAATAAATTAGCTCTCAATATATCTAAAACTAAATGTATAGTCTTTGGTACTAAACGTATGCTTGGCAAGCCTTGCAACTTAAATCTAATTATTGATACATCTGTGGTAGAGCAGGTGAGTCAGACTAAACTCTTGGGTGTGAAGCTGGATAGTCAGCTCTCTTGGGCTGATCAGATTGACCACATTGTGTCTAAAATGGCCAAAGGCATTGCTTTTTCCCGGAGATGTTCAGTATATTGTCCACCATTAGTTATGAAAACAGTTGTCCAGTCTTTAGTTCTGTCACATCTGGGGTACTGCCCAGTAATTTGGTCCAGTGCTGCACAGGGACATCTGAAAAAATTACAAATCGTTCAGAACAGAGCCGCAAGAGTAGCCCTTGGTTGCTCTTTTCACTCCAGTGTGGATAAAATGCATACCCTTTTTGGGCTGGCTAAAGGTGGAGGACAAACTTAATATAAGTCTTCTCTGTTATATGCACAATGCTCTATTTAAAAACAATCCAAAATCTTTTGTAGATAAATTGATTTTTAGTGGATATTGTCACGGACATGTTACGCATCAGGTGAGCTCAGGTGTGTTAGTGGTTCCATCTGCAAGGTCCAATTGTATGACAAGAACCGTTTTAGTTAGATCGTCATCTGCTTGGAATAAATTGGACTTAAGAACAAGGCATATATCCAACATATGTAAATTTAAGAAGACTCTAAAACAGATTATTATTAATAGTATTACACCAGTTAATTTGTGCTGTTATAGGTACTGACATTTTCAAATGCTGTATGTGTGTGAATGTGTATATGTGGATAAATGTATACATGTGGTTGTTATATGTCAGTTATATTTATGTATGTTATATTTGTGTATTTTAACTGTACATACGTTTCAGCACTTTTATGGGCCCCAGGAAGACTAGCAACCACATTGTGGAAGCTAATGGCGATCCAAATAAATAAACAAAATAAATAAACAAATAAACATGTATGTTCAAACAAAGTTTAAGGTGGAGCTACATTCTAGGAGAATTAGCTTCTGGTCATGCAATATAAACATAATTCCTGCAGGTGCAATTTATTCAATGTAAAAATAATCACTTTAAGGACAGTTACTTCAAAACCGGGTTTACCGGATTAACATGATTAAAGATCATGTTTTATACATCTGTGTGTGGGATCCAGCTTACTAGTGTAATGAATAAAACTGAATTGTTCTGTTTATCTCCTCTAAATGGCCCTGCATAGTGCCTGGGACGGGAGGGCTAAATTCGCAAATTCAGCACAGAAGAGGGAGCAGATCGCCAAGGTGCTGCTAATGCATATTGATGACTGTAGGTCCCTGAGGAAGTGACTCTGACTCACAAAAGAGGGCGTGGGCTTACATTAAACGGATACTTTAGATGGACCAATAGTGCATCATCACAGAGAACTCACACGGAAGGCCTCTTCACATTCATTATTAGATCTAATATTATGACATGAAGGCGGGACATTATTTTGATTGTTGCTTTTTTGATGTAGGGGACACTGGCACCAATAATGAGGTCTGATATGCGTGATTATAGATAATATGCTTGAATTCATTACTTCCATGCGTCCTGTCATTTTTTTAATCTACAGAATGACTCACAAGAAGGAGAGGAACAAATGTGATGCCCGGAGCAACACTGGCAAAAAATACAATAATACTCTGACTCTCTGCAATTTGCTTTCATCAAATTACATACCAGACTCATAATTCAAATATGTTCTCTATTAGTTCTGGAGTCGGTAATGATATAAAGGCAGTGGCGAAACGTAAGAAGAATGTGCTTTATGAGGAACTAGCTAATGCATTTTCAGTGCGAGAGGAGGAGAAGTAATCTTTTATTGATTGGGAGAGTGTGGCGGAGCTGGGCAGAGGAAGATTTATTGCTGGGCTGGGTTCATGAAAGCCTTGGAGAGATCCAACAAAGAGCTCTAGCTGGATCGAGGTGGCCGGTACTGTATGACAAATAAATAAATAATGCCTTGTTAATGGAACAGCCTTCAACAATGTACACATGATGTAATATATATCCAAAGCATTCAACTGATGCTCTTAGAGAACCTGTAATTTTTTTTAATTTCAATATATTTATATCTTACACATGAAAATATAATAGTGTAGGTAAATATTGCAATATAAATATATATTTTTATATTTTTATTCTACAGTATAAATATTTATATTGCAGTTTCTACTTACTGTTTTATATTTGTAATAAGTAGGTAAATATATTCACAAAAATATCTAGCTAAATACTGTCATTTAATAAATATTACATTTTAATTTATGCATTTAGCAGACAATTTTATCCAAAACAACTTACAGTGTATTCAGGCCATACAGTTTGTTTGTTTTTTTTTAAATGTGAACCATGTGCTTGATCTACCTGATACAGTGTTTTCTCCTCTTTACAGACCGTATACAATTTCCACACAAATTACATTTTGGGAAATGATTGCAATGCAGTTTGTGTGCAATTCTGGAATAGAGATCAACCAAAATTTAAATAAAAACTGGTTCTGATGATATATATATATATATATATATATATATATATATATATATATATATATATATATATATATATATATTAGTGCTGTCTAACAATTAATCACATCCAAAATAAAAGTATGTGTAAGTACTATCAACATGTATATTTTAGGGGTGTGCAAGGATAGTCGAACTTTCGAATATTCGTTCGGCTCTAATTATTCGATAAATAAAAATGGTATTCGAATTTCGCTATATTTTTGCTTGCCATAAAAAAAAATATTTAAAAAAAGTTCACAATAAAACCTAATTCGGTCACTTTCTGTGATTCTCCACGACATATTTGAAGATGTATGCAAGCAAAAAATAATTAATGAATGAATAAGAACTGCGGTCTTCTACAGTACTTCAAATATGCCGTGGAGAATCACAGAAAGTGACTGAATTCAAGAACATTGCTGTGGCATCTCTCAAGCAACGAATAAACACTGCTAACTTGTAGAATGCAGTGAAAACTCCTCTTCTCGCGTCTGCCCTAGACCCTCGGCACAAACATCTCAGGTTTCTCGATGAAAACATGAGAGAAGTAAGAAAAAAAACTTTTGTTAAAAAACGCATTGTTAAAGGTTTTCAGCTACAAAACACGATGTGTAATCTTCAAGCTTATTGTGTGTAAGCTTGTTCAAAATGACGGAAACAATAAATGTTGCTGAAAAATAACGTCTGTCTCATTAAACTTAATTTAAATAAATGAATATTTGAATATTAATTTTTTGTGGGCTCAAATATTCGAATGTGATATTTGCGGAAAACGCCCATCCCTAGTATATTTATTATGTATATATAAATACACACACATGCATGTATATATTTAAGAAAAATATGTTATGTTTATATATTAAATACATTTATATATACATTTTATGAATATATTATGTATATATAAATATTTTATTAAATATTGTATATATAATATGTATAATATATATATATTATACATATTATATATATACATATTATATGTATATATAATATATATAATATGCTGCATATAAATGAAAACCATAATATACTACATCAATTTAGCCAAAAAGAATTTTGACAACATCTTTGATTAATCAAACTAGATTTTTACTGGTTTATTTCTAAAACTACACATATCCATCTTCTTGGCTCTTGAATTTATGGTTCCTTTGAGCAAAAAAAAAAAAAGGTTTAATGATCACAAAATAATTTAGTAATTTACCCATATATTTTGACTATAAATGCACTAGGCCTGAGTATCACTGGTATGAAAATCCAACCTAATAATGTAATATCACAAGCGGAGGAGTAAAGAGTCTATCACTATTTAACAACGCAGCATAAATTTCAGCATATCACACTAAGCTGGCTGTGGGAGATATGGGAAAGTGGAGCCAGGGATCTCAGTGAGTTAGTGCTCATACAATCCAAGAATAAACCCCTCAGCCCTGGGATTCCTCTGCCTAAACGACACCACATATCATTAAAAGCACACTTTAGTTGATAATGGTCCATCCCTCCCACTTATCATCTCCTCAGAGGGACCTGATTTGAACCCGGGTCTTCAAATTGAACAGAACTTTGATCACAACTTCATGTAAATGCCTTCATTATCAAAACAGCTCAAAGACACAAATATGAAGGGAGACTCGTAATACTTGCAGGGCCCCTTTTGATCACTTTTTTCATGAGCAATCTGTAGTATCAGTCTCTCTGATCCAAACTTTTATCTAAAACAGTCTGAACTAATTAAACTAAACACTCCTAAAAAGGCATTGGCACACAATATCAAGTCATCAGAGAGGAAGAAAGAGATAACAGACTGTTACTCACAAATATACTGTAGATGGAACAGCCAAAGAAATGCTCCGAGCCAAGGTCACTGACCCTCATAATCTGAGGATATGACAAACAGTGGACGATCTGAACACTCTAAAAACCTTTATGGCTGTACAACACTAATGCCCTTCTAAAGTTCAATATCAAACGGTTTATCATACAGTCCTGTTCCTTTAAGCCAATCCCTCTGTTTTCTGATGCATGGAGGATGGAAAAACAGACACAATGGCTAACAGTAAATGGGTTCGGTACGGGTCAGTGACACCGCAGAGACCTGCACAATGTGCGATTCATGGTGTGAAACAACAAGCGAGTGATGAGAAACAAAGATCTCCCTGATGACCACACTGAGTTTTGCACACATTTGAATGACCACTTTATGCCAAACCACATGAGGACAAGCAGTGAGTAATTAAAAACAAATTCAGGAGGAACTGCAGTCTCCTTGTACCTTGCAACTAAAGCACCTCAAATGAATGTCTATGCACCAAGTCAACCTTGTGGGTAGAATTTAGGGATGTCAGAAGGACGATACTCTGGCACCAAGATGATACTAAAATAAACAAAAATAATTTTGAAATCCTGTGTTTCCTTTTTAAATGTATCAATCTTTTTTTTAATTTTTTCAACAGTATGAAATTTTAATAATAAAATTAATTTATTATCACCCATAATTTAAATAAGCGTAAATATGGATATACAGCCTGACTTTTTTTAATAGGCCTGTTTACATTTATATTTTAAATATTTAAATATATTCATAATGAAATATTTTAAATGCTAAAATGTCTATATTTTTAGAAAGTAAAACAATATAAACAAATGCAAATGAAACAATAAATCTATTTCCAAAATGGGATATATGCAGGGTTATTACAAAAAGTTAAACTAAAATTAAAACTATTTTGAGAACATTTATGTTACTTAAATAAAATAAATGAAATATTGAACTATAATAATAAAAATAATAAATAAATAAAATTTCAGTTTTTCGGCAAATTTTCTCATTTTAATTTAGTTTACCTTGATGTACTAAAATAACTAATGGAATAAAAAAAATCTATTGAATTAAATCAAATAAATTAAAATAAATAGAGAGAGAGTTAAACAAACTACTAAACTTTCAAATTAAAATAAAAAAAGAAAACCATAAAAAGTTTAAATTTTAAACCAAAATAAAAAAATTATTTTAATATTTAACTTGTTAAATAAAACAACCTGTTTACTAGCATATTCATTTTTAACTGTGTTATCAAATTTGGTATTAACAGTAAAGGTATGGAATGCTGAAGGTATAGTACTGTAATATTAAAATATTATAATAGTATTGTGGATTTACAAAGAAATATACACCAATGCAGAGGTGCTAATGAGTTCCTTAAGCAGCTTGCAGATTAAATTTGTAATTCCTGTTGATGTGCATTAACATGCAAGACACCACAGGCAAGAGGGGTCTTCTGAGAGCATTTGGAGCGGATCCAAATCTTAGGAGGCCATCTATCCCTCCAAACGCTCCTTTCATCCATCACCCAGCAATGCACTGTAGAACGGCCTTCTGGGAGCACTCTCCTGATTTCTGTCTCACTGTCTCTGACAAACACCCATCCCTCCCGACCTGCTCCTTCCATCCGGCTGGAGGCTGGCCTCTTTCCAGCTGTCAGGGTCTTAATGTGCGATACGCAAGCACAAATAACTTAATAGCTATATTAGCAGAGACAAGCAGAGTCCATAACATTTTGGTTGGTTGATCCATCACTGTCCCTCTTTTGCCGTGCACCCACGGGAACAATTAGCCGTTAAATATGTACAAGCTTTAGGAGAGAGACTAAAAGATCTGCACTCTGGGAATTCCCTGGGCCAAGACAGCAGATAATGTGTGTCAATACGTGACCTGTGATTAAAATGGAATGAGGTGAACAGACAAGGCGGTCTTTCCAAGGAAGACACCTAGAATGACAAAGGCAAAATGGGATGCACATTTAAAGGGCACCTAATAGCCGTATTCACTTTTCACATGTTGTTTGGATATAAATGTGTGTTGGCAGTGTGTATACACAATCACCCTACATTGATAATTAATATATTAACATAATGCCGACCAAATGTTCACACAAAGAAAGAAGGAGTGGTTTCAGTAACCGCAGTTATTGTTGAAGCAGCCATGTCAGGGAGATGTAAGGGTACTTCTCAATATATTAATATGTCAAGGAAAAGTTCATTTATTTCAGTAATTCAACTCAAATTGTGAAACTCATGTATTAAATAAATAAAAGGCACACAGACTGAAGTAGTCTAAGTCTTTGGTTCCTTTTGGCTCACAAAACCCACCAATTCACGATCTCAAATTAGAATGACATGTCAATCATCAACAACAAGGAGTGTAAGCAAAGTCCTTTTAGGCAAGTCATGCCACTCGGCAACCATCTTGGCAACGCCTCCGGGCAGCCATTTCAGACTAACGAGACCAGGCTCCTATCTAAATGAATGGGCAGAGAGTCAGAACCGCACTTTCACTGGTCACCGGGACATAAAAACTGCATGTATAGAAACAGCAGTAAAATATGATAAAAATCGCTGAAAAAGTTTGATGACTTTGCCCCAAAATAAGGTTTAAAACGCCTTTTCCCTCACAGGTTATACTTTTACTACGCATGACCACTAGCGATGATGTAACTCGAGAGGCTTAGTGGGCAATGTCGGAGCCTTTAGAGACGATGCCAAGCCGGGCGACAGATAGCCCGCGAGCGTCTGTTCGACCCGTGGCATCGCTCTACAACCCCGCTCTCCCAGCCCCATCACGTTGCCATAATAAAGTGTATCAGGGCCAAAGAGGCGGGTCGAATAGGGATGATTCCACGATCTCGATATCTCATCGTGGAGATCGGGAAAATAAGGTAGGCTCCAACGTGGAGGTGGTTGCCTCGGCCGCAGAAAGAGTTCATCTAGTTTGCTTCTCTGCGGCTCAGAATGTTTTTCAGGAGGCCATTCGATTTTTAATTTATCTACTGCATGTGTAACCACTCCAAAAGCTCCTCATACTGGGGTGACAGGGGTGGCGAATCCCCAGCAACCGTCTCCACATCGACCTCCTCGGAGGAAGAGAGGTGAAGAGTTGATCCCTCACCCTGGGGGGAAGAAACCGATGAGCGTGCTTCCAAACCCAGGGTTTGGGCGCCAGATCTGGCAGATGAGGAAGGAGATAAGGACTGGCCCGTCTCCATTCCCTCTGACAGATCCACCTGCGAACCCCACGAGTGCAGCAGCCGTTCTGCCTCGGCAGAAGCGGGGCCAGCACCGCGGGGAACGCTGGTGAAGGCTCCCTCCTCGAGAGGGCCCTCCGGGATCGAAGCGTCCGCATTGGCAATCGTTCACAATGCGGGCAGTCGGCCCACTCGAGAGCCCAGGCAAGCCATGCATAAACTGTGTATATCCCCACTCGTGATGTAGCGAGGGCAGGGAGGAACACACAATCTATAACGTGGCTTGGAATCGCCCTTAATATGTTTGGTCTTTTGCTTTACTTTAGGCATATTGAGCTGTTTTAGCGATCTTTTAATGGCTAAGGGACAGACAACAATAAATAGGACCAACGGGACAGACTTTTGACATGCACACACAGAGCGCTTGCTGACAGACGTGAAGCTGAAGCCAGCCGCACGGGACGTGCTTTTATAGCTTCCTGGTCGCTACGTCACCCCGCCCGTGACGTCACGCCTTTCAGATGGAAAGATTGCACACGATATTCAGAGTCGGTCTCGTCAGGGATGTTCCCCAAAGCGCTCGACGCAGCTCGAGTTCCCGAAAAGGAACATTCCATTGAATATTTTCAATGGAGGATTCAATAATTTTAGAGAACTTCCCAAGGAATGGACTGAGGCTGGGGTCAAGGCATCAAGAGCCACCACACACAGAAGTGTCAAAGAATTTGGCTACAGTTGTCGTATTCCTCTTGTTAAGCCACTCCTGTACCACAGACAACACCAGAGGTCTCTTACCTGGGCTAAGGAGAAGAAGAACTGGACTGTTGCCATTGGTCCAAAGTCCTTTTTTCAGATGAGAGCAAGTTTTGTATTTCATTTGGAAACTAAGGTCCTAGACTCTGGAGCAAGGGCGGAGAAGTTCATAGCCCAAGTTGCTTGAAGTCCAGTGTTAATTTTTCCACAGTCTGAGGTGATTTGGGGTGCAATGCCATCTGTCGGTGTTGGTCCGTTGTGTTTTTTGAAAACCAAAGTCATCAAAGTCAGGACAATGAGAAACAAGAGACCAAACAATGCAGATGAGCTGAAGGCCACTGTCAAAGAAACCTGGGCTCCCAGACCACCTCAGCAGTGCCACAAACTGATCATCTCCATGCCACGCTGAATTGAGGCAGTAATTAATGCAAAAGGAGCCCCTACCAAGTACTGAGTACATGTACAGTAAATGAACATACTTTCCAGAAGTATTTCACTAAATGTTTTTTCATTGGTTTTATGAAGTATTCTAATTTATTGAGATCGTGAATTGGTGAGTTTTTGTTAAATGTGTGCCAAAATCATCATAATTAAAAGAACCAAAGACTTAAACTACTTCAGTCTGTGTGCATTGAATTTATTTAATACATGTGTTTGAAATTGAGTTGAATTACTGAAATAAATTAACTTTTCCTCGACATTCTAATTTATTAAGAAGCACCTGTATGTGTTTATCTAGGCGAAAGCAAAAGCACTTTATTTGGCCTTCCAAAGGTAGATGCATTTAGGAATCTTTAAGATTACTTACAACAGAACAGCAACACATTTTATGGACGACTGTTTTGTGAACCTAGGAGAGAAGGTAATTCTGACTTTGCTACGACAATCTGGCACTTCTGAATCAGCTACTCTAAGTATGTTTTGTTATTAGTTTAAGTATTTGCTAATGACTGTTCAAATGCGGAGTTTTACACATTGTGTGTGTGTGTGTGTGTGTGTGTATGTGTATGCACGCATGTTTGTGTATGTGAGAGAGAGAGAGAGAGAGAGAGAGAGAGTAAAGTAATTTTTAATTGAATTTAAGTGAATTTAACTGATAGACAGAGATGGTCACATCACAGTGAAATCAGCTGTTTTAACCGTGGCTTGTTTACTGCAAACACATACGAGCTTCAGCACTGTGTCTGTCATGTGACTGTTCCCCTTTCAGGCTTGAACTGATGGTAAAACTAAGGACATTATTAACTGTCTTTACATTTGTTTTGAAAGATCAAGCTTGCGATTATGGAAAGGGGTGTTACATTTTGGACAAGTTCTTTCAGTGTTCGACCAATCACAATGCACTGGGTCAGTTGTCCAATCAGAGCAGACTGCGCTTGTCGGAAGGAGGGTATTTGTAGAAAAAGGGTTTGAGAGAGGCAGGGCATAGATGACCTACAATAATGTACAGTATTTGAAAAATAATGTGTTTTTTTTTACATTAAAGCATGCAAAACATATTCTGTTTCACCAAACTAATGATCTTTAAAAAAGCAACATATGACAACGTAACATGAAAATAATTATTGGATTATCATGATTACCAGAATAATTAGTGCATCCTAATTAAATTAATAATATTTAATTTAACACATGTTATTAAAATTTCTTTAAAATATTATTTCAAAATTTGAATAAGAATATATTTTAATGAAATAAAATGTAATATCAGCTTTTAATATTTTCTAAATAATTATTGGCCACTATGAACATGGAAAATATCCATTTTTACATTTTAGACTTTTGTTTGTACTATCCCTTTAAATGTACAGTTGCCATCATGCAACAAAATGCTCACCACACATGATGCCCAGCATGGAAAAAAGACATTTAGACAATTAAACTGCGGCAGTGATTATGTGACCAGATGCCAAGAGCTGGCACTGAACAGATGCCAGGATGCCAGGGTCAGGAGCCTCAAATGAAGCGCAATGGAGTTTATTCAATTGACATTTTAATAAGGTACACAAAACCACCACGTTGAGTCCATCAAAGAAATGGAAGCTGAATAAGCAAGCAGACACCTGTTTTATCAGCACACTATGCCTGACACAGTCAAACTCAAACAGCTGGCATTTCATGTCCCACTTTTCCCTTTTTTTTTGCCTCAATTACACGCAGCCGTGTGCCCAAAATGTCAGACAGGATTAGAGAAAGAAAGGTCAGAGTAGGGACGGGGGTGTGAGAATGAACACTGGTAATTCTCTGATGGAGACTGAACTCGTTCCTCACAATGTGTCTGTAATAACTCTTTACCCTGTCCAACCCTCACAGCCTCACAACGCTCTGCTCTGCCCCATCATACATGACCGAGCATGTCACCACTGACGCATTTGGACGCAGAGGCGACGCCCTTGACGTGATTTTCACAGACAGCAGAGCAGCTCATACAAGCACACAGTAGCTGTCTATCACCCGTCAGCCGCCATTCAGCTCTGAGCCTGGGATAGGACGAGAAAAAGAGCACTGAGATTGTGCTTCAATGCATGATGGTGAAATACAGCCTAAATAATGATGCATAAATATTAGATTTTAATTGCTGTGAAATAAACAATAAGCAAGTCAGAAGGTACATTCCTGCTTAGTTTGTTAAGAGCACTAGCAACAGTGTCAGGTATTTTTAGGACTGTCAAAACCACTCTAGTGCACTGAAACATCCGCTCCCAGACAGCATCAGCTGCTCACTGGATTCATATGATGGAAATGCCATCACCTTCTTAAATGTACAGTAAGCAATGCTAGTTGTTCTGAAACTTCCACTACACTTACAGTACGCCTGTTATTTCTGTACCCTGAAAATATAATTGTTTTTTTTCTTTTCTTTTCTTTTTTTTTTTTTACTATTTAGAGAGCCTGGTCAAAGACAAGTGTAATTTTCACCAAATTTGGTGAAATCTGATAAATAATAGGGGGAGTTTTCAAATGTTATTCTTAAAAAAAAAAAAAAAAAAAAAAAAAAAAAACATACAATTCTTACCAACTTGTATGATATGTTTGTTTTTTTTTTGCTTAGGCATTTAGCAAAAGAAACATCTTAACCCCACCCAAAAAATTTAAAGTCTGTCATTAATTACTCACCCTCATGTTGTTCCAAACCCATAAGACCTTTGTTCATCTTCGGAACACAAATTAAGATATCTTTGATGAAATCCAAGAGCTTTTTGAACCTGCATAGACGGTGACGCAAGTGACATGTTTAATGCCCAGAAATGCAGTAAAGACATCATTAAAATAGTCCATGCTACTTCAGTCTTTCAACCTTAAATTTATGAAGCTACGAGAATACTTTTTATGTGCAAAGAAAACAAAAATAATGAGTTTATTCAACAATTTGTTCTCATTCCATTAGTCTAGTACCACAATGCATATATTTTGAAGAACCCTGGTGAGCCAACAGTTTGGGTTCACATTGATTTCCACTGTAAATAAAAAATAAAAATATAATGGACGTCTATGGGAACCAAAACGTTTTGTTTTATTAGAGTTCTACTCTATTAGGGTTCTACTGTGCAGAAGTTCTACTGTAATTAAATTAAGACAAAGCTTTTTATTTTAAGATATCTCTTAGTTGTCTTTTTTATTTAAAAAAAAATTCTTGGCTTAATCTGATACATTTTATGTTGATAACATTCATGTGTATTGTCTGTGATTACATTAAATAGCAATCACATATTTCATAATGGCACTCCATTTTGAACAGCTACAAAAAAGCGCATGACAATGTGATATACACAGTGAGGTTCTTAAAGCTGCAGTCCGTAAGACTTGCCTCTTGGTCGACATCTCTGTTTGAAACCTGCAACTGCAGTTATTTGCAGAATTATCATGTTTATGTGGGTTGTACATCGGCACGGCTCCTCAGCGTGGATTAATCTAAGATTTTGAGGAGTATGTGTGGCTGTCAGTCTCCATACCAGTGTGGATATCCACTGTACTTCAGAATCACGGATTCTACATCTTGGAAGCATAAGAATTTTCACCGGATATTGTCATCATTATGAACAAGTAAGTAACATGTCTACCACTTTTGTTCTGACCAACTGAGATAAAAGCATTACAATACATCGCTCTACCAATGGCGATTAAATCTAACAATCAGTGGCATGCTTGTATTTGCCATGAAAACCTATCAGTACCACTCAAATTAGAAAACAATACTACAAGCTTACCGAGGAGATGGTTTTGAACACCGGCAGGTTATGTATTTGACAAAAAATTTATTTTGGATAATTTTTAACCAAAAAACATTACAGAGTGCAGTCCTGCTCCATTTTTATGTGTAACCTTCAAGGCCTTTGCTAGAGCCCAAAAACATGTTCATGATATACTGATACATGCCATAAGGTAACTAGGGCCAGGAGTCAGAGTGAAGTAAAATAAGCAGAGAGGGAAAGAGAGATAGACAGAGCATTAATATTCCGCTGACAGCACCACGGATGAGAATATCATGTCCAGTTTTATTTAGCTAACCATGCTCAAAGGAAAATGTTTTTACTGTAAACAACATATCAAGTGAATCATTTAATCACATCATCTTTAAAATATCTAAAAGACCTTTAAATCCCAGGCAGTCCCGAGTAAATGTAAATTATTACACACATAACAGAGATAAAACAGGAACAATGTTCCTTCACAGCGTGTGCTTTTTATTTCCCTGAAGGGACTCATAGGTCTTGGTATCGCCCTAGTCCAAGGTTGGGCCTTATGGAAGCATATGTGTAATAAATTAAGTGGAGAATAGCACTGTCTGTTTGCTTATGTGCATCAATCGGAGTGTAAACAGTGAGAGATGTTCAGGCAGGTGAAAATGTTTGGTAAATGGTGAATATTGACCTATTGTGCGTCCTGTTGTCGAGCCTCACCTTGATGTTATGATTGACAGGTAGGGGGCGTGCTCGGCTCGGAATGCATTTTCAAATCCACAATGACTTAAACTATATTCATTGCGGGGTATTTAATGAAAATGCTATCGAAACGTTATATATGTAAATGTCAATGTTATTAAGAAAAATAAAAGATACTTAAATCACCATTTTGCTACCCTTTTGCTGAACCTTTGACTCAGAATGCATTTTGAAATTTAGACTGCATTTTGCTGCAATTATCATGCGTTATTATGATGAAAATGCAATCTCAAGTGTCCTACCCCTAAGTCTAAATGCATTTAAGAAAAACAGCATTTAAATGATAATTTTGCTACAGTTTTATCTAATCAATTTGGGTAATACAAATTCCCAAAATACAATTAAAATAAATTTAATTTAGCAACTTATAAATCTTTCAACTATGTTTTTAATTTGTATATTAAAACTAGTGTAGAAAATGGCAAATTTAAATTATATAACTGAAAGTTCATTTTCATTTTGCACTAAATGTTGCACATATGTATGGGAAAATGTCAATTTAAATACAGAAATACATTGCAAGTTTACATATTGCATATTGTTTTGCATATTACATTTCAAATTGAATTTTGTTAGACATATGCTTCCATAGGGCCGAGATGAAACAACCAGCTTTTAATTCCTCCTCCCTTATGTAACAATAGTGCTAATTCAGCCATGAGTTCATATCTAGGCCACGCGAGTGTGCCTGGCCTTAAAGAGCCGGTAGCATCAGAGTTTAGCGGTGGGCTGCGCTACTGCTGAAGCACATTTAACAGATGACCCGGATCAGAGAAAAATAATTCATGTGCATAGCACACAAAATAAATAGGCTACACAAAAAAATGAATATGATTTTAAATAAATGTATATTATATTTTATATTATATTATTATATTATATAATTATATTATATTATACTCATTACCATGTTTTTGAAAGTCTCTTATGCTCACCAAGGCTGCATTTATTTAATTTAAAAATACAGTAAAAACATTAATATTGTTAAATATGATTAGAATTTAAATAACTCTTTTCTATTTTAATATACATTATAAAGTTTTTTACTGTGACTTTGAATCAATTTAGTACAAAAATTGAGCGGGCATCACATGTTTTGGTGGGATTGGGAAAAGTCCCAGGACTCTAATTTTTAATGCCTGAAGCATAATGTCGCAACATGTTTGTGCGCTGCCCAGGAAGCTATATGTGTTTTCTTGTATTCAAAAAAAAAATAATAATAATATATGACACCATAATTTCAAATTTTATATTTCTTCATTACAAATTTTGATACCACTGCAAAAACTTCTAGCCTAACAAATATAAAGTTCAAACATTATTGAAGATAAGTGAATAGTCAGTAAATAAAAAAAACATGTTAAACAAATTAAACAATGCTTTAGATTTTTAGGTTTGTAGGTGTTCAAGTACAGAAACTGAATAATCAAATGTAAAATAACATTGCATTTTCTTGACTGTATATGTATCATTTCTGTTCTTTTCTTTTCTTTCTAGATTAACATTAAGGTCACCGGCAGCAGCTGGTAAATTAGGCAATGTCACTTTGAGACACCATTCACGGATACTGACACACATTCGATTTCATTCTCAACTGTTAAATTTACTTATGAAATAACCAACTGTTTTTGAGGAAACTCTCTGAGTGTGCATGTCTTAAGTCTACAGTTTGATGTGGCCTTAAAAACATTCTGCATCTTTTTTCAAGAAAAAAGAAACAGAAGCAACCCTAGATCCACCCCTGTTAATTGCATTAAATTCGGAATTCGGAAAACTGAAAAAAAGAATAATAATAACTGCATGTGTTAACACATTCATTTAAAGTATCTTATTTACTGTATATATATATATATATGAACATCCCATGCACACACACACAGAGAAACATATATGCATATAGTAAGTGTGTAAGTGTAAGTGTGATGGCAAAATGCAGATCCCAGATCAAGAGCTAAATCTGTTTTCATTTCACCTGATCCTTAATTTTTCATTTTCCACTAGCGGCACTCATCCCTCTGCATATCTACACTTCTCTCCAGTAACTCTTCTGGTCTGCCAAGTTCATCTCCTCTTCCTGCCCGGCACACTGCCATCGCCTCATGCACACCTTCCACAGCTCTGCGCCAGCCAGCACTTTCAGACTTCTTGCCGTCTCTTTCTTTTGCTTGCTTTGCAAAAAAACAGGCTCATGCAACACAACAGACCATGGTTATTTATTGTCTGCTCCATGCCTCTATTTCACATTGGTCCCTCAGACAGCAGTACCACTAACACTTTAGATGTTTGGTGATGCACAAGCAAGCATTTCCTCTACTGATATTCATAAACATGATATTTCAATTCAATTCAATTCAAGTTTATTTGTATAGCACTTTTTACGATACAAATCATTACAAAGCAACTTTACAGAAAATTACGTTTCTACAATATTTAGTAGTAGCTTATACTGTAAGTGGTGACTGTCAGTTTGTGCGTATATGATGCAGTCACACTTGTAGCAATATTTGTTAGTTCTGTTTGTTGATTCAGGGTTAGCATCATCTGGGATTTCATCAGTTTTATGATCAATTATATTGTATACTGTAATTCCTCAGATAAAAGCCGGGGCCTTTATTTACCTGAACTGCAGAAGGTAACAGGCTTTTATTTGAAGCAGGCTTTTATTAGAGGCAGGACTTTATTTCTAATTCCATCTGTTTGATAAGTAATTGTTTTAAATAACCCATTTTAAATTAAAAGCGATAGCTTTCCAGTGGACAGAGATCATAACATTAGCACAGAATCAGTTCAGAATCAATCACCAAAAGAATCAGTTCGGTTCAGATGCTCTTGTGTGTCAGTCTGCTTCACGCTGAATCACGCATGTGCAGTATCATCAGCTCCTCGGTTCTCGAATCGGACACGTCTGACAGAAACGCTTCTCGATTCAGTGTACCGGTGATCCGAAAACTGATGCAACCGGTTCTTGACTCGAGAACGAGAAACGCTCCGGCAGTGGGCGTGTACGTTCGTTATCTGGCTCTGTTGCACAAATTTTCCCCCGGCCTTTATTTAAGACAGGCCTTTATTTGTCCTTGTTGACCACGCCCCCGGCCACACCCGGCATTTATTTGACTACCAGTTTTTATTTGAGGAATTACGGTATATTATATTGTATATATTTTTGTGTTACAAAAAGTGTTTCAATGTATTTTGCACATAATTCAATAGGAAAAGTTGACATAAGCAAACAGGTTTCAGGTCATTTCAACAATTCTTGGACAGCTTGGTCAGCAAAAAATCTATATCTGTCACTTTGATATGCCTTTTATATTTTCAAAGGTGCGTAGTACACGCTCGGTTTTGCTCGGTACAGCCATTCACATAGATTTTTTTTTTCTCCTGGGCATCACATGTGTTGGTGGGGTGAAGGGAGGTGACATGTGCATTGAGATTCTGACAGACACTATCTGAGAATAGGTGTTTGTTCAGCTGCTGTCATTTCCCTCCAATTGTGCTAATCTCTTCCACCAATATTCATACCATCACAGTTGCTACGATGCTGATTACAAGCCCTATATATTTGTGTCCAATGGCAACAGCATCCACGTTCATTACAATCAGTGACTTGAACAGCAAGATGTTTCTTTCAGAAAGCAAAGCAATGAAGTTTCCAAGGACACAACCTTATCACGCCGTTTCAGGACAGAATTAAACTGAACAGAAACTGACATGACAGTTCAGGGGGTTTTACGTCCTTTGAGCTTGTTTTTATCTTAAGTCGCAGTAAATTGTCATTCCCAACTCATTGTGCTTCCACAATGTGACATATTTCTGAGTGAAAATGGATAAATGAGACCAAAAAAGGTAGGGCAGGAATTTTAATTTAGCAAATTTCTCATTCATGCAACCGTTGGGCATGGATTTAACAATGGCAAGGACAATTTGATTCCCAGAAAAATGCATGAACTGATTAAAAAAAAAAAAAAACATACATAAAAAAATACAGATAAGCTGATTATTTTCAATTTATGGTCAATGTGAAAAAAATATCATATGGAATATATATATATATATTACATGTAAAATGTAAAAAAAATTACAAGCTGTTTGTGAATAGATAAGATCCCTATAGTTGCACAGACTAAAGTCTCAAATCCAAAGAGATATTCTTCATAAAAGTTAATACTCACCCACGCCCTCCTAAAACGCCTCGTTTAAACATGCCCACACATGTCTACCTCATGATGTGGGAAGATTTGTGTCACGATCATTAGATGGAGTGCCCATGAGCTTCAGTAGAGGGCACTCCACTCAGGACCATTCCACCCATCAACCACTAGATGTCACTTGGACACAAGCACCTCTCATACTGTTGCACCACACCCAAACTACATTACCCATGAGTCACTGCATCACAATCACCCTGCCACACCTGCACCTCATTCATCAGCCAATTTCCTTGCCACACCTGCACCTCATTTACACACACACTTAAAAGCAGCACACTCACTCTCACTCACTGCGAAGTCTTGTTTAGCCAGTCTGACATTTCCGAGTGTTTTCCCAGTGTTTGTTATTCCTGTGTTTTGACCTTTGGACTGTTTATTCCGACTCTGATTCTCCGCTGCCTGTCCCGATCCCTGCTTGTTTCTGGTTACGATTCTGGTTATCCCTGACACACCTGATGCCATTTCTGATCTCTGCCTGTATTACCATTCTGTTGAATAAATGCTGCATATCTATCCGAACGCCTCCGACTCCTTGTTACAGAAGACTTTGCCATACCAGGATCCAGCAGCCCGGTATCCCCTTGTCACTGAGGTATCGGTTCCTGTTTCAATGTCAGCATATCACCAATCCAGCCTAACCACAGATCCAGTTGACCTGCTGTTAGATCTAAAGCAAGGAGATCGACCTATTGAGGACTATGTTCAACTGTTCTGTGAATTGGTTTATAGAGTTCCTCTAGACGATGAAGTCTTGTTTAAGGATCTATTCCGTTTTGGACTCAATGAACCAGTAAAATCATGGTTACCTAGAGGGGAGTTTAATTGCAGCTTAAGGGACATAATGGACTTTGCACTCTTGTTATGTGGTTCTCCTTTCACTGTGGGAGAGGCAGAGGACTTTAAAGCCCCAAAACCGCTGTACAAGATGGCCGCCAGCCCAGCACCATTGCACAGGATGGCCGAATCTACACCTGTGTTGCCAGACAAGATGGCTGACTCAACGCCTGAGTCTTCCGTCAAGGTGCCACTGCCTCGCCATCATAGAGGGCAGAGGAGGAGGAGACAGGCGTCTACCATTCCTCAAAGCCCGGAGGACGTTCCCGAGCGGGCCGCTGCTGTCCAGGAGGACATGCCCGATGCTGTTCCGGAGGCCGAGGCGGTGCCCGATGCTGTTCCCGAGGCCGAGGAGGTGCCCATTGACCCTCCAGAGTCGAGTCAGGTTCCAGTTGACCCTCCAGAGTCGAGTCAGGTTCCAGTTGACCCTCCAGAGTCGAGTCAGGCTTCAGTTGACCCTCCAGAGTCGAGTCAGGCTCCAGTTGACCCTCCAGAGTCGAGTCAGGCTCCAGTTGACCCTCCAGAGTCGAGTCAGGCTCCAGTTGACCCTCCAGAGTCGAGTCAGGCTCCAGTTGACCCTCCAGAGTCGAGTCAGGCTCCAGTTGACCCTCCAGAGTCAGGGCTAGTCACCGTTGACCTTCCGGAATCAGGGCTAGTCACCATGGACTTTCCAGAGCCAAGGCTAGTCACCATGGACTTTCCAGAGCCAAGGCTAGTCACCATGGACTTTCCAGAGCCAAGGCTAGTTACCATGGACTTTCCAGAGCCAAGGCTAGTCACTGGTGATCTTCAAGGACCGAGTCAAATCACAGTCGTTCTTCAGGAACCAAGTCGATGCACAGTCGATCCTCAGGAACCAAGTCAAGTCACCAACGATCTTCATGAGCAAAGTCAAGTCACCATTAACCTCCGTGAACTAAGTCAAGGCACAGTTGATCCTCAAGAACCAAGTCAAGTCACCAACGATCTTCATGAGCAAAGTCAAGTCACCAACGATCTTCATGAGCACAGTCAAGTCACAGTTGATCTTCATGAACTAAGTCAAGTCACAGTTGATCTTCATGAGCACAGTCAAGTCACCAACAATCCTCATGAACTAAGTCAAGTCACAGTTGATCTTCATGAACCCAATCAAATCACCACAGATCTACCAGAGCCTCGCCCTCCATCCCTCCCCCTGTTCCGCCTCCGCTCCACCGCCCTCCAAGACTGTTTTGAGCGCCTGGAAGCCGCTCCTTTGGGGGTGGGCTATGTCACGATCATTAGATGGAGTGCCCATGAGCTTCAGTAGAGGGCACTCCACTCAGGACCATTCCACCCATCAACCACCAGATGTCACTTGGACACTAGCACCTCTCATACTGTTGCACCACACCCGAACTACATTACCCATGAGTCACTGCATCACAATCACCCTGCCACACCTGCACCTCATTCATCAGCCAATTTCCTTGCCACACCTGCACCTCATTTACACACACACTTAAAAGCAGCACACTCACTCTCACTCACTGCGAAGTCTTGTTTAGCCAGTCTGACATTTCCGAGCGTTTTCCCAGTGTTTGTTATTCCTGTGTTTTGACCTTTGGACTGTTTATTCCGACTGTGATTCTCCGCTGCCTGTCCCGATCTCTGCTTGTTTCTGGTTACGATTCTGGTTATCCCTGACACACCTGACGCCATTTCTGATCTCTGCCTGTATTACCATTCTGTTGAATAAATGCTGCATATGGATCCGAACGCCTCCGACTCCTTGTTACAATTTGCATAACACTGCCCAAATGTTCACACAAAGAAAGAAGGAGTACATTTTATTCTCGCTGTAGTATTGTTGTTGCCGCCGCAGCCATGTTTTGGAGATGCTGTGTGTTTCGTTGCGAAAGCAAAAATACTTTGTTTGGACTTCCAAAAGAGGACACGACTAAAAATCAGTGGTTAAGTTGTATTCACAACACTGTTCCAGAACAGTTCCACCCAAATATTCAGATGTGTGCAGTGCATTTTATGGAGGACTGTTTCTTGATCCTGGGAGAGTAGACTACAATGCCGTCTGTTCTGACTCACAGCCTTCAAGTATGTTTTCATATTTAAAGGATTTGCCACTGACGATTCAAACGGGAGTTTTGAGCAGTGTAGAGTAGCGCTTGTTGTTTGTCATTTCTGCGATCACAAATGCAGACATGGTTTTATGTTTATGCGGTATAAAAGTCATTATAATCCATAATTATGTCCCCAGTGGATGCAACAAATGGCTCATTTGTAATGGGTTTTTTTGTTTTCGGTGCATAACATTTTTATCACACGCTTGAGGTATTCGGCCAATCACAATGCACTGGATAGCTGCCCAATCAGAGTACACCTCACTTTTCAGAATGATGAGCTTTGTAAAAATCAACGCTTTTCAGAAAGGTGGAGAATAGAGGAGAAACAATAATGTACAGTATGTGGAAAATAATGTGTTTTTTAAACTATAACCACATAAACACATATCATTACACCAAATACACAAAATAATGTTATTTTTGGCAACATTATATGACCCCTTTAACCACTATTGTTAAAGCAAACTGGATAAGCAAATTAATACATTTAATGAAACATTATAAAAACTATTTAAATTTTTTTAAATAAAAAAAGCTGGAAGAAGAAAAAAATCAATGAAATCTTGTCCTGGTGTCCAACTGTGTAGCTGGTAACATTCAAAAAGGAAATCACATGAGCTATATTTTGTGTTCACTCCATGGCATATCTGCCACATTGCTCATTTTCTTGTCATATTACACAAATTGATTTTGTCTAAAGTGATCTAGTCAATATGATTGCCTTTTCTGTGAGTTCATACATCCCACCTGCACTTAATCAATACTCTGCTCCTGCACAGAATGAGAAAAAAAAAATCATTAAAGTGCAAATGTTCCCTGTGTGTAATTTTCCTCTCTTCCTGCATTTGGCCCATTAGCAAGATGCTGCCGACTGAAGCGGTGCGCACAGTTACATGAGCGTTGACCCTCACTGGCTTCACAGGGGAGCCCACCATTCAGTGTGCATGTGAAGGAGAGGAAGGGGAAAAACTCTCTAATGAAAAGCTCGCTGTAGCAGAAAGTACACCGGCGAACAACTGACTGCGCTCTGATTCGGCTTAATAACTGCATAAGGAGAGAAATTAAGACAATTAACTTCACACCTAATGCCATCAGCAATACTCACAGCAGGGAACACATGTGATATTTTGGTCTCCAGTGATGTCATCTTTTCTTCATGAATGCCTCATCAAACTGACGAGTCATTCGCTGAGTTAGCTCATTCTGACAAACCGGGTTCGTTAATAAGGCTTTATCATGAGGGAATTACAGTTTGTCTCAGCCAAAAGGACACATCAATTCATTCTTAGTGGTTTGGCTGTCTTTTTTTAATAGGAAAGGGCCTTACAAAAGCTCTGTACAATATTCATTAAAACTAATCTTTGAATTCAAAGATTATGAGAGTGACAAATTTGAATACCAAATATTTTGAATTACATATCTAATGATATATTAAAAATACTTCTTACATTATATTTTAAAGAAATACTTCATAAGAACAAATTTGGAGAAAATATGCATTACATCATGTGCTCACCAATATATTCTCTGCAGTGAATGGGTGCTATCAGAATAAGTTCAAACAGATGATTAAAAACATTTATAAGTAATTTATAAATATGTTGCTTTCTATAGTACAGTGAAAAAGTATTCTCATCTGAATCAGGAGAGAAATATGCACAGAACAAGCACCATTTACATGAATAAACAAGTTATTAATTTTGATGTGAGGAGATAGCAGGTGATGTACTGGATCTCCTTGGAAGAATAGTTATTATGGATTATGGATTGGTATTTTAGCCAGAAGCAATGGTTTAAAGTTAAAATGCTTTAATCATGGACTTGTTTCTTACAAAAGTTTTCTCTTCACAAGGCTTGAATTGTTTATGTAACTGTTTAAACTCTCATTCTGATGGGACCCATTCACTTCAGATGATCCACTGGTGATCTATAGGCAAGTAATGTAAGTTTAAATTTGTCCGAATATGAAGAAACTAATTCTTGGATGGCCTGATGTCCAGTACATGTTTAACAAATATAATTTTTGGGTGACCTCTGGTCCATTAATATATAATAAATTTGTGTTGTGTAAATTTATCTTTTCATATTGTACTGTGTGTGCACATTACAATGTTAAATTATGTAATGTCTAAATTAACTTTTTACTAAATTCACGCTTTTTATTTTATTTAGGCAAAATAATATAAACATTTTATATCTGACATTTATCAGTCATTAGCCATAACATGAAAATAATTGTTAGCCTTTCGGTATCAGACAAAGTTAAATACCTATTCATCTAAATAAAAATAAAAAAACCTTTACACCATTTTGATTGGACAAAAATGTATGGTTTGTACTAGGGATGGGACGATAACCGGTTTTATTGATAACCGTGATAAAATGTGCTGAAGGTTAGTAATATCGTTTAAAAATGAATTATCATTAAAACCGTGTTTGATTATCGCGGTTTTAATAACTCACTATTAAATCATGTCCAGCCAGCAACAGTCTGACGCAAGCGCAGCGCACAATGTTTTTTTTGTTTTTTTTCGAGAAGGAATGGCGAAAGTCAGTGACTTTTCTATGCTTCTACACTTTTCATTGTAAGGAAGGAAATGCCACAGAATTTAATCTTTCTTTAAATTAAGTGCATAGAGTTGCTTGTTTTATTAGTTGTTTGTTGATTATTAAATATAAAACTTGCTGAAATGTTTTCAGTGTGAGCATCAACTATTTTTGAACACTTTCATCTCGTTTCAACAAAACCGTGATAATATTGATAATCGTGATAATTTTAGTCACTATAATCGTGATATTAAATTTTCATACCGTCCCATCCCTAGTTTGTACCAATTAGAGGTTTCTTAAGACTGAATGTCATGCTGACCCTACAGCCTCAGTTTCACATCCTTCATTTTCTCTACTTCTGCAATAATCAAACAGGAGACTTACTTTGGAATTTGGTACAACATATACTGTGCCATGATCTGATGGTGGCAGGCATTATGGCCATACCTCACCTGCAGTGAACATGAGGGTCTTCATGCCACCAGCATCTGATCATGGGAAAAATAACATGGATTGAGTAGGTAGGTCACACCCCCTAAAGTGACAGTGATAGTGAGAGTCATTAGAAAGGCAGTCTTGGTGGGTTTCATCTACACCTCCAGCAGAATGACACATTCAACATCGCCCTTCATTGAGCTTCCTGGATCTCCGCTCAGAAAATCACTCCAAGTGCCATGAGACTATTTTGCACTGGATAGTAAGAGTGGCTAATTTTGGTCATTTTGTCTGCACTTTTTTGGATAATTGTTGATATGTGTACACATTGTGGCATATGTCACTGTTTTTTCAGCCTCTTGCTCCATGAGACCTGAAAAACCCAAAAATTACAATTGTGTCATCATTTACTCACCCTCAAGGTTCAAAAGGGTATACGTAATACATTTTATCAAACTAAATATTTATTGCTAAAGCTACTTTTTTTAATGTCTGTTTGATGCTTTACTCAACAATGACTTTAAATTATCTTTTGGGAGTAATTTCTCAGTCAAATTTGATGTGCGATTAATTTGCGATCAATTAATTGTGACATCTGTAATTGATTAGATAAAAAATTGCAATTGCTTACCAGCCCTAATATATATATACTGAAAATAAATAAACTGAATTAGGGGTGTAACGGTACGTGTATTCGTACCGGACCGTTTCGGTACAGGGCTTTCGGTACGGTGCAAGTGTGTACCGAATGCAATATTTTGTATGCGGAACA
The DNA here is from genome assembly GCF_963082965.1 of Carassius carassius. Classification (NCBI taxonomy): domain Eukaryota; kingdom Metazoa; phylum Chordata; class Actinopteri; order Cypriniformes; family Cyprinidae; genus Carassius; species Carassius carassius. The sequence goes on from NC_081794.1 coordinate 17,848,128, forward strand.
TAAGTACATTTTCGTGTTTCCAAACGAACATATTAAGTGGCGGAAGTCTCCGCGTTCAGCGCAATCGTTGACACACTGGCTGCATGGCGTGAGCGTGGTGTTTCTGCTGCGTGTCAGCTGTGTGATGGCTGCTTCGCGTTTTCTGTGTCTTTTACACACCAGAATCGTGCCTGACGCGGCGCTGGCGCGCTGCTGCTACTGTAGGTGACATAGAGGGAGACCGCCGACAGACCAGGATCTTGTCTTCACGACAACAATATCTATACTTCATGTTGAGCATAAATATAAAGCCTACTGATAAAGGACACCGTCAACAGTATTGACGCCAAAATAGACTATGTTTGACAGGTGCAATATGCCAGTGTGTCACCGGCCTAAGGTTTTCAATAAGGCATCACGCGACTGTGAACATCACTACAACTAGGAAAAAAATGATTGTAATTCAAACGCAGCTCCCGTCGATATTTAAACAGACCTTTGCTCTTAATTCCGATCGGTCCAACGCATTAAACGATTTTTTTTTTATATGAGCAGGCCTACAAGCGGTGATTGGTAATGCTGCACTGTAATCATAGTTATTTATTTATATTTTCCATTATATTTTATTATATGATATTGGTTTGAGACAGAGTATTTTATTTAGTGGAGAACTTTGCAGCAGTATTTTATTTCTTATTCTTTTTTTATTTTATATATATATTATTAAAAAGTAAACAAATTGTTAAAAAAAAGTTTATAGTAATAAACAACCTGCAGTTTAATGTTTGCATTTATTTCCCTTACTGTACCGAAAATGAACCGAACCGTGATTTTAAAACCGAGGTACGTACCGAACCGTGATTTTTGCGTACCGTTACACCCCTAAACTGAATATATAGCTATAAGCCTCAATACATAAATGTAAATTTTGATTATATAGAAGTAAATCTGAATATACAGTTATAAGTCTGAATATATAGAAGTAAATATGAATATATAGTTACAATTCTGAATATATACATGTAAATCTGAATATATAGTTATAAGCCTGGATAAATACATGTAAATTCGGAATATATAGAAGTAAATCTGAATACACAGTTATAAATCTGATTATATAAAAGTTAATATGAATATATCAGCAATATCATACGAGTAGACGTGAGATAAGGCTGTATATCGGTATGGCTGTGATTCAGCCATAGGCATGAGGAAGCAGGTCGTGATATTACTGTATACAGTGATAAAAAGCATAACCAATTAAATCGCAACATAAAAATTTGATACCATCATATGGCTAGTCTATGTCATGAATCCTGTCCATGGACTTCCGTCCGATCACCACCAGAGGTCACTCATCCACCGTATGGACTCTTGCACTGGAGGTCACTGGAGAACTATGTTCGCGAATTTGTAGCCATTGCACACTATTTGGACGAAGGCCTTAATCAACCTCTACAATCTGAGGTTAGAAGTGAGGGTCCGCGTTGGTGTGTTGGCTCTTCATTAACTGTGGGTGTCGTAGAGGAAGAATGCGACACTGCACTCAATCATGTAATGGCAGCCGCACCAGAGCACGAACACAAAATGGCAGCCACAGCTGATCTTCACGAGTCAAGTCATGTCACTGCTGATTTTCACGGGTCAAGTCATGTCACCGACTTGACCTTCAGTCAAGTCACCGTCAATCTTCCTGAAGCCAGTCAAATTAAGGTTGATCTTCATGAGTCAAGTCAATGACAGTTGCTGGTCCAAAGTCTCCTCACGTCTATATCGATCTTTCGGAGCCTCATCACATCTCAGCTGATCATCCAGAGACTCGTCATGTCTCAGCTCAACTTCCAGAATCTCTTCATGTCTCTGCTGATCTTCAAGAGTTTTATCACGTATCAGCTAATCTTCCAGAGTCTCACCACGTCTTAGCTGATCTTCTTGAGTCTAGTCAAGTCACAGCTGATCTCCACGAGTCAAGTCAAGTCACAGTCCATCTTCATGAGTCAAGTCAAGTCACTGTTGATCTTCCAGAGTCAAGTCAAGTCACCGTTAATCTTCATGAGTCAACTCAAGTCATCATTGATCATCCTGAGGCAAGTCAATTCACCATTGATCATCATGAGGCAAGTCATGTCACAGCTGATCTTCATGAATCAAGTCAAATTACAGTTGATCTTCATGAGTCAAGGCAAGTCACAGTTAGTCTTCCTGAGTCACGTCAATTCTCAGCTGACACATTCCAGAGTCTCGTCACTCCTCAGTGGATTTTCCAGAGTCCCGTCATGTCACAGCTGTTCGCTCATAGTCCTGTCACGTCCTGTCTATCACACACAGACCCTCGAAGTCTGTTCTTCAACATCACAGACTGAAATCCAGTGTGGTGGACCCACCGCTGGTGTCAGTCCATGCTGCTGGTATCCCTAAACCAACGCTATCAAACCCTTTTGCCCCAGAAGTAATCCCCTTGACAGCTGCATTTCCCCTATGTGGGATTGCTCTCTGGTGTGTATGGGCTGCATTAACTACCACCAAAATACCAGAGCCATCGACGTCTGCTGAAGGATTGCCAGAGGTGGCAGCTAAAGCTGCAGACCCTCTGGAAATGGCAGTGCCCGCTTTGGATTCTTCAGAGGTGGCGGCTGAGGCTGCAGAACCTCCAGAGATGGTGGTGGCCATTCCTATGCCATGAATCCTGTCCATGGACTTCGGTCTGATAGCAACCAGGAATCACTCATGCGCCATATGGACTCTCACACTAACTGTTACACTATACCCTGGACTACATTTCCCATCATCCATTACACTGATTGCACACAGCTGTCACCAATCTCCTGCTCACCTGAAAGCGATTACACCCACTAAATTAAAGCTGCAAGCAGTGATGAACGGGCCCTCGCACCCGGGCTCACCGGCAGTGAGTGGCTTTAGTAAAAAGGTGAACAGTGAGAAACATGCATTTAAAGTCATAAATATAAGTGGAATATATCAAAGTATATTCCATATATGTGCCAATCTTCCATATATGTAGGCCTTCAGATGTGTTCAGGCCAGGACTCGTATCGAACATGTGAAGTTTGGGGAAGATCGAACATTTTATGCCTGAGTTACAACAACTTCTCTTGCTGTGGCGAGACATAAAATTTTGTCAAGGCGCCATGGACAAGTCCTTTAACAAAAAAATTCTAGGAGTAGTTTGTCGCAGCGTATAATATGTCACTTCCTGTTGCCAGCAGGTGGCGCTATGACTATAACTGAATATGGGCATGTAGATCTGTTAAGGGCAGAAGTCGTATCTAACATGTGAAGATTTGGGCAGATTGGACATTGTATGTCTGAGTTACAGCAACTTCCTTTTTTATGGTGAATCATCGAAATTTGTCAGGCCGCCATGCACACGCCCTTTAACAAAACTCCAAGATCTTCGCAATTTAACATCGCAAAGACCTTTAGATTAGGCATACCAAATTTGGCGTTGATCTGAATAAATCTCTAGGAGGAGGAGTTAAAATACAACGCATGGAAATGACAAAAATTACAAAAAAATTGCTAATAATATTAAAAATAACCGACTTCCTGTTGGGTTTAGAATTTTGCTCCAAGAGTCTTTTTTGTAGGTATTGGTGTGTTACATGTGTGTGCCAATTTTCGTGAATGTACGTGAAACATAGCTGGAAGGCTGTTGATTTTTTTAGTTTAGGGGGCGCTGTCGAGCCATTTTGCCACACCCTCTTCTGAATCCTATATCAGACGAAAATTTTCACCAGGTTTGACGCGTGTGCAAAGTTTCGTGACTTTTTGAGCATGTTTAAGCCCTCAAAAATGCGATTAATTTGGGAGAAGAAGAAGAACAACAAACAGAGCAGATACAAGAGGGTCCTGCTTCCTGCTTCCTGATTCCTGCCTGTGTACCTGGTTTATCTCTCTTTGCCTTGCCCTTTTGGATATTGTTTGCCATTGATCGACCACGGCTGTTTCGATCACTCTCTTGCCTTGCGCTCTATATATCTGTTTACCATTGTCTGACCCTTGCCTGTAAATAAAAGCTTTGCACATGGATCCGCATGCTTTATCTGTTTACTCCATAACAGAATTTCTGAGGAACATTGGCCAGGTATGGACATCGCAAGAATTTTGTTAGCCCTCAGACAAGGCCTGCGGTCACTGGAGAACTATGTTCGCGACCCTTGCCTGTTTTGTGACCATGCCTGTGAATAAATGATTTGCACATGGATCCGCATGCTTCATCAGTTTACTTCATAACAGACAATAACTTACTTTGGTTAAAATTAGGGCTGCACGATGTGCCGTTTACAGTTTTTCTCGATTGTTAAGACACATTTCTTGAAAGCTGCTCTTCTTTTCTCTAAATTGTGAACACAAAACCCAATTTTCAAGCTACATTCACAAAACCTCAGACTCTTCTTGTAAACCCAAACTTTCACCTCAAAACAGTTCAATCTGTGCTCAAAACTGAACTATGTTGTCAAATCGTGCCCCGAGTCAATCAAAATGAAAGACACTACTGAACAGTCACTAAACACTACGTAGAAAAATAGAAAACACAATGCTCAGGACATGAAGCTGGAGAAATGAATGTTTATTGTTCACTGTAGGCTAAACGCATGTTGCAAAACAAAAAAAACCTGTGCATTTAGCACTTGTACAAAAAAAAAAGACAAAACAGAAATCTTATGCGTTTGCCACTTGTGTACAGTAACCCCATGTAAAAATAAAGTACAAAAATATACAAACAAGTGCATTACTCAGCCACATCATCATGTCTCCTTACTGGGTCAGGCCACAGCACTTCATCCACATCACAGGCCACATTTTGTCTGGCCAGGCAATGGGGGAAAAAACCCCTGGCAAAGGGTACTCTGTATAGCTGTTTCATGCGCAGTCTGCTGCGATTGAGGACACGATCAACAGCAGAGAGGCTGACACTGTTGATACCCTCAAAATTTACATGGTGCTCAATGATCTTCTGCTGAATTTCACTCAGTTTAATGGCATTGTTCTCACGGACCATTTCAACAATTAGGGTCTCTTGGTGTGGGGAGAACACACCTGTCCTCCCACCCCCATGTGACAGTCTTTCAATTCTACAAAAAGAGAACATGGAGTTACAAAAAATGTACATGGAATACTAGGCATACAGTTAGACCAACCCTCCATTACAATATTACAGTATATTGGTACAGTGATGTATTGAAACATATTTACTTACAGTATACTGTGGTACAATATATAGTATGTCATACAGTAATTGCTTTCAACATTTACATACTGTTCTATAATGTCAAAAAAAGGTAATTATCTGTTCTCTAAATCTTCGGATTATGGTGAACACCGTGAATCTACTGATGTTTGGTTGTGCCCTTTGTCCAGCCTCCCATATGCTCATACCATGGACAAGAACATGGTCAATCACAGTAGCTCTGAATTCATCAGATATTACTGTTCTTTGTCTTCGCTGACCACCTCGACCACCTCGACCTCCTCTCACACGAACTCTTCCTCTCAGATTTCTATCCATTGTAGGGCCTCACAAACCAGTGCTCTCTGAACTGGTTCACTGTATATGTTCCCTCACATCATAAGCCACAAGTGTGATCAATTTTGAGTTGTTGTGTTCAAATGGTGACATCTGTGCTTTATTTGTGTTTGACTTTTGTCACCTGTGCTCACCATTATACAGCACGGGTGCATCACAATGAAAATGTGTTGGCAAGTTGTGTCTAAACAGGTGAAAAGTGCTTATGGTTTTGCCAAAAGAGTGATTGATTCAATCAGTGGGTTCAGGCAACTGAGCATTTGGTTCAGACAATAGGGTTTAGTGTTTTAGCAATTGGGAAAAACTGTAAGCATCGATATCGCGATGTACGAATCCACAATAGTCACATCGCAGGATGTGTGATGTTGGCTGTCGTAGTTGATCCGTTATTCATTAACTGTACGGGCCAGCTGCTCCCCGGCCCTTGACGAATGTGATTCGTGGATTAATTGCACAGCTTAACCATCATAGAGTGAAAGTTTATCATTTGCATGTGTTTTTAAGTCCTGTGAGAGAGAGAAAGCGAGAGAGAGAGAGAGAGAGAGAGAGAGAGAGAGAGCGCGAGAGAGAGAGAGCGAGAGAGAGAGCGCGCGAGAGAGAGAAAGCGCGCGAGAGAGAGAGAGACACAGAGGGAGAAAGAGAGAGAGAGAGACAGAGGGAGAAAGAGAGAGAGAGAGCGAGCCCCGGCCGCACGCTCACCGTCTTCAAACAACAGGAGTGCTGTCTTGCTCTCTCCCTCGCGCATATTAATCAATTGACACGATGGTGTCGATGTTTAAATCATTTAAAATGAGAATGTAAGTGTGCTCACCCCATTTTTGTTTGTAAGAAAAAATTAGATTAGATTTCATATCGCAATATATATCGCAGAAAAAATAAATATCGCAATGTAATTTTTTCCCAATATCGTACAGCCCTAGTTAAAATTTCTCAATGGTAGTGTACATACGCGTAATTTGTGGTTTGGGTGGGTGGGACATGTCCCTACCACTTTTTGCCAGGGTCGATATTGTCCCAACCACTTTTTGAAAGTAATTGAAAAATATCTTAAGGAAGGTATGGATTAAAGGGAAAACAAGATCAACAAATCATTCTTCATCATATAATTAGGGTAATAAAAAAAAACAGTTGACTTTTCGTAATATCATATAGCATTTTATCTAAAATATGGAGCACTTCCTTGTGCCAAGTAAGCCTGCCCTCTACTAAAGATTTTTCTAGTCAACTAGTGGCACGTTATATTAAATTGATTGATATAATAATATATTAACCATACTTTAATATATAAGCAGGCTTATAGGCTAGAGACTATTCCGCACTCAAGCTTTTACTTTACTTTTACTTTTCTTTTTGTTTTGTTTTCACTTTGAAAAGCTTATCTTTGCTGTTTACCTCATGTTATACTATGGAGGCTGTCTTTATTTATTTATTTATTTAAATGTTTATTTTATTTTATTTTTATTTATTAAATATTTAAATAAATAAAAAAATATTTGATTTGCTAAGCGTTCTGTAATTTATTAGCCATTATATAGGCTAATACAGCATGTAGTGTAGGCCTATGCCAGCCTCATCTTATTCATTTTTGTTAATAAACTTTTGTAAGTTAGTCTGATATTTAATCTTTCTGTTTTATTGGTGTGCATTTTAATAAAAATAACAATGAATCAAATTTTTTGTCTTAAAATGTGTTTAGTATTTATTGTAAAACCTGACAAGATCGCGAACCCGAAAGTGAAAGCATCGAAGCTGGGCTTATAACATAGCAAAAGAGGAACTCCCCTTCACAAAATTCAAATCACAAATAACACTACTGATGAGAAAGAATGGGTTGAATGTTAACCATTTTCGTTTCCATATAACTATAAACTATGATAAAAGTTCATCAGCATGCATTAATTAATAGTATGTTGTAGCTAGCAAAACAAAAATGTGCTCGTGCGACCAACTGAGAAAGTTAGTCGCAAAAGAGCGACTAGTGGGAAGAATGAGTCTGGAGCCCTAAATTGCCCAGCTCCCGCTGTCAATGAACTAGCACCCCCTCAGCACCTGCGTTCAAAATTCTCTGGGGCCGCCCCTGGTACATCTATATATTTTAGAAATTTTTTCCACTAATCTAAACCTAGTCCCTAAGTAAATTAGTTTATTAAATAAATAAAAAATAGCAAACCGAGTTGCACGGTGTCCCTGCCACTTTTTAAAGCAAAGTTACGCCACTGGTAGTGTAAAACAACACCCTTTTTACCTTGCCAAAAAGAGCTCTACTCACAGCAACCCATTTCAGTGCATGTCCCTTTAAATACTAATGAGCTATTCTCACCCCACCCCTCTCGTCTTCCGTGGAGTGACGTGCCATTCTTTGAGAGACTGTTCACTTTAGCCACATTCGCCGTGGTACTTGCTAACATTATTAGGAAGGCGATCTGCAAAGCTTCATAAAAAACCTTCTACTCACTTCTTCTGGAGGTGAAGCTGGATCATGAACGATTTAGGTAGATTCAAACATTAATGCAAACATTTAATCAAAATTCAACTTACTCAAAAAAAAATTAAGAACTGGTTACTATCCACTTACAAAGCAATCTGTCAAATTTGGACATGACAAACTGTGGAGATGAACAGCAATCAGCTAAGTGAACAGACACAAATGGCTAAAGCTCCTGGGGCTTATGATCAGCATCCAAACCACATATAGTGGAGTCACACCATCTCTGGTGTCCTATAGTGAACCACAAACCAAAAGCCCAAGCTAGAAAGCTGTGGTAAAAACATGATCCACCCCAGGCTCAACAGCAGAGAGATGATGAGTGCTATGAGGACACATCTTACACAACACAGCCCTTTGTGAGAAGACTGATCGTGCCCCTTTCTCCCGTTCTCACTCTGACTTTCTCTCACATTCTCTCTTGCTCTCTCCTTCAAAACTTAATATAGGAGGCAGAATGTGGTTTCTCAGTAAGTGGGTTATGTGGAGCTTCAAATAGACATAGCCGACAATGGGGAAGACCCAAGTTCACTCTCCATGCTGTCTTCAAACCTCTTAAACTTCTCTGCAAAGCAAGCATGTCAAGACAAACTATTAGAACACTGTTATTACTTTATGAATATAACCAAAGCAATTTAGCACTAACAACTCTGGTTCAATTACATGTCTGGTGAAGAGGTGGTTCCCATAGTTTCTGAAACAGCCCCCCTTGACTTTGTATTAAAACTCTCCACTGGACAAAATGGAGAATTGCTTTATGCTCAAATATGACCATAAATGATTCTAGACTGACAAATTTCCACACAGAGCATGGTAAGAACTGATGGAATGGTAAGCATGGTAATATATATGGCAATGTTAAATTTGTCAGAAAATATCTGCTACACTGCTGCTTAGGGCTGGGTAAAAAATAAATAAATTTCCCCCTTTTAATTAATTCACATTTTTATGAAACAAATCCGATATTGATTCCTAAATCCCAAGAATCGCCTAGTCTAGCCTGTTTTCAGTTAATGAACAGAACATTGTAGCGCACCTTCCCATCAAATAAATCACAATAAGCTTCTAAGATTTCAAATTCTGTCCATTGTATTACAGTATTCAAACAATAAATGCCATTTTGGCGCTGTTTAATGTGAGTGACAGATCGCTGTAGAGTTTTAGTTCAAGAGAAGCAATGGTGAGAAGCGCACGTGAACCGATCATCGCTTCCACTTAAATACCAGTGTTAGTTAAAAGTACACCTTATCGAAAGCCGTATCCATGTAATCGCTTAATCAGTGTTTTAACCATGCTAAGAAAACAAAAAAAGTGACCATTAAATCATTAGTCAGCTAGAAAACATTACTCTAGAGAGGAACATTTCAGTAACTATATGCATCATATAACATAAATGATTAAGTTTTTCACCATTTAAATGTTTATATTAAAAACAGATTGGAGTAGAAATACTATTATGTAACTGTGACTGTAATTTGTACACCAGTGTAATTTAAGTGGTTCCATACAAATCTGTTAGTTTTAACCTTCAGTATTATAGTAATGTCTTACCAATTGTCTCTCATGTACGTTATATTTTACAGAAATTAAGTAGATTTTTTTTCTTGAGAAAATCTTGCATGTACTGTACCTGATAATCCAACATAATCTATATTGAATCTAATTGAATCAAATCATAAATTGAATGAGAATTTAATTTAATCGAATCATGAAATTTGTGTCAAAAATGCTGTACCACAGAACAGACCCAGTAAAGTATGTCAGACACTGGTAGTCTGTAGAAACCTTCACATCCAAGCACTCAGAACTGATGGTAACTGATAAACTGGTAACTAGGGTTGTGCGATTTATCAAAATCGTCATTATTTTAATCTGCTTTTGTGTTACAATAATGCTGTATGAGCATGTATAATGTATAACAAATATATTTTAACACCGAGGCACCGCCACAATGAGCTCTATGACCAATGCATGGCATAAAATAAATAAAAATCCATGGAAACGGGATTTTTTTTTTTTTTTTTTTTTACATTTTTTTGCCATTTGTCTAGACATTTTGTCACACCTTTACTAAGTGATTATTTTGACTTATGTCTGTTCTAGAGACTTTTTGATAAAGCTCTAATTGGTTTTCCTTAGGAAATATGTTTCAAATTCATACTGAAGTGTCAAAATCTTGATTAAAATCAAAATCGCAAAATTGAGTAGAGAAATCGCGATAGGCTTTTTTTGTCCATATCGCACAGCCCTACTGGTAACATTCCTAACAATCCCTTAATCAGGTTTTAATTCAGTTAAAGGGATAGCTCACCAAAAAATGAAAGTTCTGTAATTAATTGCTCATGCGTCGTGACACTCTCGTGAATGATCTTGGACTGACTCAGAAAAAAAGAAATCATTGATTCATTATTTCTGTTTTCTTTGTGCACAAAAAATATAGCTTCATAAAATTAAAGATTTCACGTGGACTATTTTAACAATGTCCTTACTAAGTTTCTGGGCCTTGACCATGGTAATTCCTTTGCTGTCTATGGAGGGTCAGAAAGCTCTTGGATTAAAAAAATATCTTAATTTGTGTTCAAAAGATGAACGAAGGTCTCACGGGTTTAGAACGACATGAGGGTGAGTAATTAAAGGAGTCATACCCTCGTATTACCTTGGATACCTACTGCTGTATTATAGTCTTTCAGGCCCTTCTAAAAAAGAAAAGTGGAAAAAAAATAAACACAGAGCTCCTCAGACCCTTATTTCTGTAGGCATTATTGTCTCGCGAGATCTGATGCGATATTTTGGCTGTCGTGGACGGTCATTATAATAATGCAAATGAGGGGCATGTTGATTGGTTGCAGGAAGGGGGGGGGTTGACAACACAGGTAACGCTTTAGCATATCATTACAAACTGACATCATGGCGCAAGTTGTGAATGAACGCGACCGGCTTCCCGGCCAGTGTATAAGTATGAGGCGCCGTTTAGGGCTTAAATCAAACTTCATTCACGCACACATATGAAACACGCTTGCATATATACTAAGTGGTCACACATACATGTATATGAACTCACGCACATAACGTTACTCATATGAGACACGAGCACAGCACACACACACAAATATAAGACGAGCACAGCACACACACACAAACTAGACGGCGCCTCATATATAAGCGCTAGGCAACAAATAAACAATAACCGAATTCATGATGATCTCAGTCATTTGTTTTTTTGCAAAGTACGTTAGCAGCCATTCCCCATACCTCGAAGCTAATACTCCTGCCAGTTTTGTGCCTGAACGCGTTCATTGAACGATAGTTCATGAACTCGTTCATATTTTGGGCGAACATGAACTGAACGTACCGCATTACTGCCTGATGAACGTTACTGTGAAGTCGTTCATTCTGGTGTCTGTGAACGCCACGCTCTCTCAGTTTAACTTCGTTCAGTAGGATGCCAGATTTCTATAAAGCCTTCCAGGCGAAAACCCACCTAAAACCCACCGTAAACCGGCCTTAATATGTAGCGGAAAAAACACCCAATCTGGCAACGCCAGACTCTATTGTTCAAGCTCGTTCATCAAAATGAACAAATCTTTTTTCGAGTCATTTCGTTCACTTAAGGGGCTTTAAATGTTACTATTAACTGGCAAATTCCCCGAACACATCAACCTACGCAATCACAATCAAGATCATATTCGGAATTAAGAAATCATTATAATGCAGTCAAAAGTCCGTTTTTGCAGTCAGTTTACAGGGAACATAAATAATTACTTCACCACGAGTCTTTCGTTTATTTGTCTAGTGACAGACGCAATAGCAGCATACAATAGCGCATTAGCAGTTAGATGCTGTTTGTTACACACAGTAGAGCAATAAAAACACAGTCTTACCGTTTCAATTGCAGGCAATTTTGTTGGAATGGTGCTTTTCCCGAGCTTCGATGCCAACTTCGCCTGATATTGCCCCAAATTTGTGAAGGATTTCGGCGTACAATGCTTAGCACAAACACGTAACAATAAACCAGTGGAAGGGTTGAAGGAACCGCGTCATTAAAAATGAATTTAATCCACTGGTCTCTGATAGCTAGGTCCTTTCTTGGTAGAGAAAACACATTTACATGTTGATTCTGGCAGTCAACCACAGAGCAACTCACGTGTGCACTAGTTCCAGCGTCTTTCTCGACTGAATATGAGGGGGAGAGGGGAAGGGCGAGCTTCCTGCTGCGGTGTCCACATATGGTATATCCTGCCCCGTCTTGACGTCAAGACGGGGAAGAAATCAAAATCTCGTATTTGAGTGCGCGTGCACGTGGGCTATTTTACAAACCCTGAGGTAAACAAACGCTTCACTTTAAATATCGGCTTCCCAGCCAGTGTATAATCGTTAGGCAATCATAACATACATTGATTCTCGTGGAAAAGTGCAAATTGTGGGTCATGACTCCTTTAATGACAATCTCCATTTTGGTGTGAACTATCCCTTTTAGGTCTTCCCATAGCACTTTGAAGTTGTAGAATCCAGATACTCAGACAATCAAAAGAAAAAACCCTTATATACTGTATGTAAAAATAAGTAATTCTGTTAATAATTACTTAAATTAAAATATGTAATCAACCACCTTGGCTGTGTCATCAGCTACAACAAAAAACATCCTGCCTATGAAATAATTGACAGTACCCAGCACTACTTTGTATTGACATCCCAATATTTCCTGCAACAATGTGTCATTAGTAGACAAGTGTAGACAGAATGCAAGGTGTCAAGGACAAGCAGAGGAAAAATAAAACAGAAAGATAGAGCACTCAAGACACTGTCTCACTTTCACTATCTCATCTCCAGCTCTGTCTAGATTTAGTGCTGTTTTTCTCGCTTTGACGCAGAGTTTATGCCACATGAAAAAAAGGTATAAGAATGGCATGCATGTAAATTGTGTTTTGTTACAAGTTGCCTGGAGAAATTCAGATGACGCATCTCCTGAAATTAATTATCTCCACTGCTGCCTCATCTAGCCTCAAAACATCCAATTATTATATCAGGGGTTGATAACCCTCTTGAAATTAAGTTCCATTTTTAATTTTTCTTGTTAATCAATTTGTCAACACAAACAAAAAGCAAAAAAAATCTGACTAAACTTCAAAGGTGCATTAACAAGTAGCATTGCACAACTGTTACTATATTTACTTGTGTAATAATTTACATCATATTTCTATTATTATAAAATTATTTGTTTTATTGTTAAACATAAATAAATGTTTTTTTTCTAATTCTCTAATTCTTATATATATGAATTTGTAATATATATTGAAATTGTAATTGTGATTATTAATTACGATTATGACAATTTACATTGAATGATGTTTATACCATTGTTTGATGCAACTACATGCAGCATTTTTATAGGAAAATAAGCTGAAAACACAAACTGAAACATTTTTAGTGCTTTTCTATAGTATTTAGCTTCAAATGTCAAATATATATCGGATTGGTTTCTTCTTTAAATTATAAAAAAGTAAAAATATGAATGGTATTATAATGTTATAATAAAAGTAAAATGAAAATAATGGGAAAAACCCTTAAGATAACACGTAGAAAGAAAAAAAAACGCATCTTAAGCAAGCAGAATAACATAAGTGGACTTTAAACTATTAATTGCCCCTTTGAACAAATACGTAATTGTGGCATCCATAATTGTAATCGCGATTAGAAATTTGATTAATTGTGCAGCCCTAATATATATATATATATATATATATATATATAGATAGATTTTTTTATGAAAGACGAGGCAGTGTGTTAACTTTATTTTTTAATATGCAAAAACTTCAGACAAGAATTTTAAATTCCATGTGCAATTACCTTAAAGGGTACATAACATACACAGTTTCATCTAATCTCATGTTAATTTTGAGTACCTATAGAGTAGTACTGCATCCTTCATATATCCAAAAAGACTTTAGTTTTATCATATTTCTAAAAGAAAAATACAGCTTTCCGATTCTCTCCAGAAAAAGCAGAGCTCCTGGAGGCGTGCCGTGGGCAATCGTCACTATCTTCTACGTCCTTAAATCCATGATCATAAAAACCAGCCGAAACTTGTACCAACCCGGAAGTACGATTTTCAGCACAAAAATTCTCAGTCATTACTCTAAATTATTTTTTTAAACTTTGGCCATGTTTAGCATGAGAATATATCTCTTTAACACTGTGAACAACTCTAAATACATGAAACACCATTGTATCCCGCCCCCCCCCTTTTAAGAACATAAGACAGCATTTCTATAGCAATATCTAACAACTGATGATTTGCTGAAGTACTATAAGATTCATTTTAGGGCATCACAGTTTGATGAACGTGCTGCACTGTTCTACTGGTCTCTTTTGTACAGAAGCAGCATAAAATCATGTACAATCGTGACATGAGAGCAATCTAAAAGCGGCTCTATGGCCAACCTGCACACTTCTCCCCATTAACAACCAAACCAAACACCGCCCAGCATTTCCATTCAGCCCCAGAGAAAAATATAATCGCACAAGCTGATAAAAATCCAATCTTTTCCAAACTCCACCCCCAGCTGCATAAGCTCAGAGTGACATTCTCGGACACGAGGTTTAAAACAGCTTTACAACCACGTTGTGTAAGAACAACCTGAGCCGCATGATGAAATCAGTCAGAAAGGTTACACCACCACAGAAAGCCCCTCATTTCATTTTCCCAGGCTTTTACCAACATGCCACACACGCACTTCTCTCTGTGGAGTGCGGAGCGTCTGTTGACTGATGACCCCCATGAGGGCCACTTATGTAGTGCATAAAAAGCACAGTGGCCCCCTAATGGGCCTGAGCAGCTCTTCTCAGCAACAGCCGTCATTGACAAAATTATACACGTTTAAAATGGGTAACTGTCAATCAAATAGAAATGAAAGTAACTGGATTTGAAATGATTATCATTCAGCATTGATTGAGTTTAACCATTTTAAAATAATAAAAATGTGAAATCAGACTGATCTCACAGCTCATACTGTATGATGCATGCAAAACCAACCAATGTGCTTCACATATTTAATCACAAAAAACAACAATTAACTTTTACAGCATTTTTTGTAAACCCTCGACCCTGCACTGAACCCAAAATTTCTCTGATAATAGGCATGTTATAATGAGAAGGGATTTAGAAGTTACACGAAATTATCATTTACAAAATAACATTCACTGGAATTTCATAATCTCACAAGATTTATACAGTTAAGCCAGGGTAGCATTAAAATAAAAAAAAGCACAAATCGAATGTTGCAACTAACTGAAAACCTGGTGCATTTGTTCTTGCACACCATTTGTATTGGAACTTGCTGGACAACACCGGTGTCTCAAAACTCACAGGCATGGGCAGCAATTTTGTAGCAATTCATAGCTGTGTTCTGAGTCAGCTAAACTGGTGCTCTTGAATACTGCATATGCATATGCATATGTGATGCCCAGAAATGCTGTCTAATAGGTCCACTGCACTTATGAAATGAATTTAAAGGGATAGTTCACTCAAAAATGAAAATTCTTTCATTATTTACTCATGTTATTCCAAACCAGTTTGACTTTTATTCTTCTGTGGAAACAATAGAAGATGTCACCATTCACTCTCATTGGATCTTTTTCCATACAGACTGTCATTCTGCCGAACGTCTCCCTTTGTGTTGCACAGAAGAAAGAAAGTCACAGGAGTCTGAAGCAACATGAGGTTTCATGAATCACTGATGACAGAATATTCAATTTTAGATTAACTGTCTTTTTAATCACTTAAATGCAACCACAAAACCTAATCAATATTTACCATGTGCTGTCCACTTCAAAACTGCAGAATATAATTTGAGATCTATCAACACATATGATCATAATCTATTGACAAAATAAAAGCTTAAAATAGAAATAAAAAGCTCAAATTTGAACTTTAACATCATGCAACAATTACTTAACATGCATTAAAAGGTACAGAACTGTCACATGAAGTATAGCATGTGCACCGCCCATCTGAAATAATGATTCTGCAGCATTACCACGCCAAGTGCAACGTTATTTATAAATATGCCTCAAAATGGACATTATGTTCTGGATTGTCCCAGTTCCGAGCATCCTTGACTTAAGACAGTGAGACGCATCCGCACGCGCTTATGTGAAGCATTTTCCCCATCACATTACACATCTGGAATGCAAGCTTGCTGGAATTCATCAAGTTACACTTATACAGAATAGATGTTTACATGTTCAGATTTGCACATATATGCTATACCACTCTTGCAGAGCACCGATAATTAAGTTTAAAGAGTACTCACTCACCTTACTGTTCGCACGCAGATGCAGACAGTCTCGCGCCCTGTCCGAGCTCAACTCAACCCGGGAGAAATCTTGACCGCGAATTCCCAAATTTCCACCAGCGCCATCCAGCGCCGCAGCAAATATATGAAGATCTCGCGATAACTAGGTTCTCTACATATACAGTTCTCGCGATAACGGGTTTCCCTTCAGCTTGAGGACCGATTTGCTACCATCTGTTGGAGCTTGTTGGTACTGTACGTCAGAATGCCATTACGTAACCGGTTTTGGTTTTGTGTAGAGAGGCGTGAATTCTGAATAAAGCTTCTTAGCGTGTTCGCAGTCTAACATTGTGTAATAATCACACAAACAGCAAACAAAAGAGTAGCTGATGATCTATAACTGGCACGTTCCACGAACTGAGTAGATGTAGGTCTTAAAACCTTAAAAACAGTACATTTTGTACATTTTCAGCAAAGTATCAGTCGAAGGACATGCTTATTAACTTTGAAAGAAAAAAAGATATTTGTCCACCTCTGGACAAGTTAAACATACAATAAAGTTAAAGATATATCTTCTGTTTTATTACTAAATACAATTATTGTTATAATTCCAAACAATTGCTGCACATTTAGCCTAAACTAAGCTATCACTAATTTATTATTATATTATTTAAAAAGTTAAATACAGTAGAAAATGAGAAAGAAAAACCCAAATGATAGCACAATCAAACGTCATAATTTTTATTATTATTATTATTATTATTAAATTAGGCTTACTTTTCATGCTTTGGTGATTTTAGCTAAAAGCTATTTCATATAAATAAATATATTTTTGTATTTGTTTGTTTTTTGAGTAAAGTAACATCATTTGAACTCTATTTGTGGAAAAATCCAATTCTTAAGAATGTAAGGACCAGCTGCTGAACAAAGATGAAAAATGTTATTAGTAGACTACACAGACAGATTGCTTCCTTATATAAGAAACCAGACCATATTCTGTTTAGGGATAAATGTTTATTTTAGTGCTTGATAATTTTTTGCCTATTATTTAGATGTGTATGTGTGTATATTTCTATCATAAATACCAGTGCAGTCAATTAGGCATATAATGTGTCTGGTAACATATGAACTAGCTAATCACAACATGCAGTGATGGGTTTCCAAAGAAAACAGCACACAAAACAATGGGAGAAAGGGCAAAGATGATTCTATTCTCTTGCAAATATGAATAAGTCATAGTTTTGGGGGGTGAGTGCATAAGGTCCCTGTTTGCTGGTCTGTGTATGTGCTTACGCATGTGTACCTGGCCTTCATGTTAGAATATTTATGTTGTTTTTTGTGTATATTTATACATGTCTGTGTTGTTTATATATGATGGGCAGGTTTCTTAGAGGTCATCAGTCTCTCCATCAAAGGGGATGTTTTCCATCTCCATGTGGATGTGGCTGTGCTCCTCATTGCATGTCCAGCCGATGGGAGTGCGGTTGAAAGAAGGCCGACAGCAAATGTTATACTGCAACACAGACACTGGCTGCGGCTCCTCATCCTTGATCTCTGGTTGCTCAAAGGTGACAAGACGAGATGCCTTCTCAAATCCTCCAAAGGGTAGAGCAGTTCTTTTGGATATAACGAACAAGAAGATGTAATATATATATAGTTTTTTTTTTGTCTCATAAATTTAATACAATTATATTAGTACTACCTGTTGAAACTCTTGTACTTGGGAAGCTCCTTGTGAACTTGGGGCCCTGGCATTTTCAACTTCATGGTTTCTTTAAGTTCCTCATCATCTTTCATAGCACGTTCCCATGGTGATACATATGTTCTTACATACTCACGCTGTCTCTTTTCCTTCTCTGCCTCATCATTTACTTCCTCTGCTATAGAAGAACAGAAAAAACTCTTTCCATGCTGTAATAAATATTGCATAAACTCATCTAAGGTGAGATTTACCTTGAGGTGGCTCTGGATTGGGAGAGGGTTCAGGTGGAGCAGTCATTTCACATCCCAGAGAAGGAGCCAGAATCTGAAGGTTTAGCTACAAAGGCATGAGAAACAAAAAGAGGATCATTCTAATATGCTGTAAACTGTTTGTTTAACCTTGTTTAAACTTGTATGTAGTTAGTAGAGTATTTAAAGAAAATGTGAAATTCTCTTTCTTCTCAACAATTCTCTCAAAAATTTCTCACAACTCAAATCACTACTTCTTTTAGTTATATAAAATGCAGCCATGCAATAAAGTATTATGGTGTTCATTATTCCAAAACAAATCCTTTCAGCTTTTGAGAAGACCCTTTGGCTATGTGTTGGATCCAACTGAATCCCACTATAAACCTCTATTTCCTGTCAAAGCTTTTGCTTTTCTCATGCCTCTTTTGCTGACCAGGTTCTCATCACTGACGATGAATTTCTCCACCCTCTCCTGTCTCATCTTGAACATTTTGGAGCCTTTGTTCTTCATGAGGGACAGCTCCTCCAACATCACTTCTTTAGGGGCTTTGATTTTGGTCCCCAAGTCCAGTTCAGCAGCTTCAGCATCCTCATCTTGCTGGTCTGGTCAAGATAAGTGTTTTTGGGAAGGAAAAAGGAATATTCAATCAGAATTAACACAATTCCATTTCAAAGTCATTCAAATGACTTTGACATATAGATAGAATGGGCAGCACTAAACATTTCCTAGACTCTAAAAGCAGTTTTAGTTTTTTTTAGGGGTCTTATCTATTATATATAGAAGCCCTGTACTCTTTCAGTTTAATTATATTCCTTCTCAACTTTAATATCAGCTATTAAACCTGGAGTCAAGCCACATCTGACACCAAAGAGAAGGATGCTGTGCTGAGCACTGCTTGCATTACCTTGTTAATCAGATCCTTGGCCCAGCTTCAGCAGTATGTGTGTGAGAGTGTGTGTTTGTGGGTGAGCTTTGGGAATTGCGAAAAATAAAGAACAAAGCAGTATGCACATTCAGAGACTTTGAATCTTTTTTATAAGTTATACAGAGCAAATTGAGGGCCATGGTTAAGCTTTTAACAGCTGTGCAAATATTCGGACAAACAGCAGTGTTGTTTTCAAATAAATAGTTCAATAATCAAAAACTTAATATTGACAAGTGACACATTATTGTTAGTTACTTAAACCTCCATCTGGAGTCAAAGAAAAATCAACTTGTGTGTCTCAGAGCAACACAATAATCAATGAATGAGTCTTGTAAAACAATATGGTTTAATGAATGATTCAGTCACATAGTGAACAAGTAATTACTTTGTGACCATTATATATAAAAGTATATTCTATGTAGTATAAATAGTATGGAATAAGGTGTGGGTGATATACTGGTAGATACAATTTACCAGTAGAAATATATTAACTGGTAAAGATTTTTTACTACGCTTTTGAAAAAAAACAGCATATGCTGGTTAGGTATGTTTTGAAGAATGGCTGCTGGTTTGAGCTGGTTTAAACTGGTTCTTAGCTGGTGGTGTGCTGGTTTAAGCTGGTCCTTAGCAGGTCATGTGCTGGTCCTAAGCTGATCCTAAGCAACTAGTTCCTGGATCTTAGGACAAGCACTTGACCAGCTTGAACCAGCTCATGACCAGCTAAGGACCAGCTTTAACCAGCTCAAACCAGCAGCCATGCTTCAAAACATACCTAACCAGCTTATGCTTATCCTCATCAGGATATCATCTCTATCAGTTACACACTCACGTGTACATGAAAACTTATCGTTTGCACACATTTTTAAACAATGCAATTTAAAAATGTGACTTTAAGCCACTGAAATGTAATCAGCAGTGAAATAGATCTTATTTTGCTATATGTGCACACTGTCTGAGAGACAGAGTTTCTGAGCACTGTCATGAGTTATTTTACCTCTCTATATGCTTTGAATAGTTAAAAACACAAACTTGTATGTGTCAGAATGCCCATCTTTGCAAGTATCCTCGTAAACACAGTAATTTAGGTCTTAAGTGAAAGCAAACAGCTGCGAATGAAAACACGTGTGTAACAGCATATTGGATCTGGCAGCTCTTAAAGTGACAGCAGTCTAATATTCCTGCTTTGTGTCATTCATCTTAATCAAACAACAAAAGAGAATATTCAGATGTTTCTAAAACCTTTTTTTACCTATATAGTAGATATGTAGGGATATACGGACACAAGTGTGTTTTAAATCTGTTCAATGAATGATTCAATGACTCATTCATGAAACTTGTCACCACCTACTGGTGCATCGATGTAACCCTCAGAAAGAGTATACAGTAGTACTAAAAGAATAGTATGTCTAGTCTAGAATACACAAACATGGATGAGTGGAGTGATACAAACATTAAAAATCACATTTGAAGACTGGAATTAAGTGTTTGTATGAACACATTATGAAAAACACTGTATATTTGTCCCAATATGTGTATGCGTGACAATCTGCTGAGACAGACTGAAGTGAAATTATTGGAAGTTAAGTGGCTTGAAATCTCTGCTGAACAGCTCTTCATATTGGCAATAATTTTGCTGTTAATTTATCTGGCTCTGAATCACAAACCGCAAGAATGTTGTTCTGTAAACAAACTGCCCATTATGAGTACACTGCCAAGCAGATGAAGTGGGAGAAACTAGTTCACTAAACATGCCTTCACACAAAGACAAATGAATACACGGCACCTAATAACTGAGCTGCTCATTAGAAGAGAGCTGTGAAGACACAGGGTTTTACAATGTCTTTGAGATTTTGCTCTCCTTAGCAGAATAATTGGCCAACAGACTAACCGCTCATTACACTGGTCTTCATATGACCGAGGTATCAAAGCTGCAATGTGTAATTGCATTGCAACAGCTCCTCAAACTGTGGTAATTGATAGCCCATGACTCCGAGTCCGACACAAACAAGAACATTATAACATGCTGGTCTACTTCAAATGTGAAATTTCTCTGAATCTAATGACAGTGCATTAAAAAACAATTCAAACTGTGACTATTCTTAGAAGCTGAGACCCAGACACTCATTAAAGTCGGTTGCAATATGTGTTTATGCAGAGTGTGTATATTCTTTCTTTCTGTGCCTCTGCTTCAACATACAGTACCAATCAATTAAATGTTCCTCAGTGGGGGATTTACACTTCCGAGAAAGTTATCGAAAGCCTGGAGGTTGTTTGGCATTTCTGGCTCTTTATGTTGACATCGGACACTAGTGAGGGCTTTGGTAATTACGTTTGACATTTACAACACTCATCTGGTCATCACAGAATATCACAAGTGAGCGTTCTTCCAGTTTTATGTCCCTGGTGCGTGGATTTTCACTACAAATGTGTATGTGTAACACAAAGAGACACCACTGACCATGTTGTGAGATGTTTGAGAAGTCTGTGATGATTCTTGAAGGCTTCTTCCTCTTGTTGGTTGGAGCAGGTGTTCCAGAGACAGGCATTGCTGCAATCTGAGGGAGGAAATTAAATCTGAAATAAACCGGTTGGGGAAGATGGGGGAAAATGGCAGGTGCATTTACTGACAAATTGTAATATAGGTGTGAGTTTTACATGATCATACATTACCCAAAATAATATTAAAGAAAATCAGAATGATAAAATAAAAGGGTAACACTAGCCAAGAATATATGAAAAGCATCTGATATCATTTTTAATCATTTATATTTAATAAAAATGTAATAAAATTATGAACACTATTTCTCAATGAATTCAAATGATTACATTATGATCAAATGATACATTAAATTATTAAAAAAGACCAGCCAACAGCGTGCCACAAGGGGTCTTCCACACCAATTCTTATTTTACCCCAGGAGTCTCACTTTACCCTTTTTGCATTAAAATCGAAAAAAATAAATAAGAAGAAAGAAAGAAAGAAAGAAAGAAAGAAGGAAAGAAAGAAAGAAAGAAAGCTCTCCTATGTTTAAGTTTTATATAAATATTAGATTTTTTATTTTGTGTTATTTTATGTTTAGTCTATTTTTGATATCTAAATTTTTAAGATTAAGTAAAACTAGGAAGACATAAACAACAACAGTTGTTAATTAATTGTATTTTTTCTAGTATGACATTCTATTCCTGATGAATGTTTTTGCCTGAATATTTAAAGTGTCCAATTAATTCTGATAATATTAACAACATATAATGTATTCTTAAATTACAGTCAATTTGTAAAACTTTAAATTCCAATACAGACACCAGTCTCTTGTTGCAAAGAGGGGTATTTTTGTTTTAGCACACTAAATAAATCCACCGTGTTCAACTGGTCAGCAAATTCCTCAAATGTCCTGCTGAAGCGTTGCAATGGTAAGCCTTAAGTAGTTTGAACAGCATATTAAACAGATTTCTGAGGAGCTGTGAGAAAACATTTCTGCATTTGAACTTCCAAAAATAAAAGTAAATAAATAAATAATAATAATTCCATAAGGACCTCACATTTAACAATGACATACATACATTTACATAGGAAAAAGTGAAAGTTATGTATGTGTGTTTCTGTATAATTAGATTAGCATTTTTATATGTTTATGTGAAGAAGATCCAGCACTATATCAGTGTTTATAAGATCTGTGTGATTTATGATATGCAGCTAGCTGCGGCTCTATCCAAGAACAACATATATTTTTATAGTTTGCAAACAATAAATCATTTCGACATACTCTAACCCCTCAGTACCAGCCTGCCCAAATTAAGAGCTCATTATAATATTTTATCACCTGAGTTTCTCCTTGTGCAATCAGCCAAACAGCACAATGATCCCTCTTACCTGTGACCAAAGAATCAATGTTTCAGAAAACAAATCAAATCACGGTTCCCAGGAGAACTGTTGAGGTTATTCCTGTTACTTAGGGTTGGCTAGGATTCCACCAACTACTGCTCTCTTCTACATCCCAGGAAGAGTGAAATCCTAGCAGAGTTTGGGACAGGAGGTCTTTGGGGAGCGGGGAGGGGGTGTAGTTCAGTGTACAGACAGCACAGGGACAGACCGAGCTGATGGTGAGGAGATACTTTTCTTGCAGATATTTTTGGTCTAAATATAGAGCATCGAAGAGCAAGATGTTTCCAGAGAGGACTTGTAAAAAGATGTATTAAGTCCCTTTTCTTATTTCAGTCACTTATTTTTTGAGATTGTGTATTGGCATTTTTTTTACTAAATATTGAATTCAGTTCATAAACATGAACTAAACTATTCTTAAACATTGCACTTTCAACTTATTTTGAAAAACTTTTTTGCAGTTAACATTGAAGCTTATTTAAATTTGTGTGAATAATGTTCTAGTTATGAATGCAATATTTTATTAACATTGCAGCCACTCATTGGTGACCCTGGAGCACAAGAATATTTGTAGCAATAGCCAACAATATATTGTATGGGTCAAAATTGTCGATTTTACTTTTATGCCAAAAATCATTAGGATATTAAGTGAAACTCATGTTCCATGAAGATATTTTGTAAATTTTACACTATATGAAAATTTGATTTTTGATTAGTAATGTGAACTGCAGAGGACTTCATTTAACTTTAAAGGCGATTTTTATTTTGTTATTTTTTGCACCCTTTGCATTTTAAATAGTCGTATCTCAGCCAAATATTGACCTACATTAATTGAAAGCTTATTTATTCAGCTTTCAGATGATGTATGAATCTCAATTTTAAAAAAAAATAACCTTATGACTGCTTCTGTGGTCCAGGGTCACATATAATGTTTACTTTGTCAATAGCTTTAGTGTAGTATTGTTTACACTTTTTGTTTTTGATTTGGAATAATGGTTAAAATCATACCCTTTTATTCTGTATTCATAATGGTATTGTGTCCGGGTTCCCACTTTGAGAAGCACACTCAGGTAATGATGTATTTGACAGACATCCAGAATGAAGACATATTGCACCTGAAGATGAGTCGAGGTTATTTACAGTTTGCACTTTACAAATGTAGAGTCTGGACAGTAAACTCTAATTTGGCACACAGAGAGAGGCTTTCACACTCATTTCCGTGTCATACTGAAAATAAGACAGTGTACCTCTTTTAAAGAAGCGCATGTCAACAGAACTTTCTTGGTACAACATATCACAAATCACTGTGTCAGGAAATGCATCTCTGAGAGGAGCACCTGCAGTACTGGTAATCACCAGCAGGGCGTCTGAAGGGTGAAAGAATGAGGCTCACGACGGAAACACAGACTTGTAGCTAAAGTTAGCACCTGATATGTGACATGATCGTGGGGTACGCGCTATAGACCAGAGGGTCAGAAGGCAGTTCACCTTATGAGCGCAGGTAAGATTACAATGCCAAAGCTAATCTGTGTAAAGTTGTTCACAACAATACTGCCTCTAAGAACCCACCTCTTGAATATAGCCATAAAAATACGATTCATTTTACATGATAAATATACATAAAGTATATATATATATATATATATATATATATATATATATATATATATATATATATATATATATATATATTATAAGCATAAAAGTATTACTTGCTCTGCGCACTCTTTGGAAAATTGTATAAGTTAGAACAAGCCTTTTATTCGGTGGAACTACTTCATTTTTAATATCGTCCAACAGCGCCACTCAGAGGGTGTTGAGATTACTACAGCTCCTTCAGCATAGAAGAAACTAAATATATTATTTAAAACAGTGAACATGGCCATTATATGATGGTCGTTTTATATATATATATATATATAAAATATCAGTAGATTATTCTAGCCTATACCTGAGAGCTACGAAATCACCACAACAAAAGAGAAAATAGAACACAAACATCAGCAGCTGTCATTTCTACATTTATTTTAATTGCTCTACATTAACTCATACAGTAGGAATTCGTTCACATAATCCCAGTCCCTGAACCCAATAATTCAGTAATCCATTACTTTCCATTTTCTCACATTCGCATTTTACACATATTTCCAACTTAAACTTTCCATTTTCTCACATTTGCATTGTACATATATTTCAGACTTCAACTTCAAATAACACAAAGCACTAAATGTAGTTGTTTGAATATAATTACAGTGTTTTCAGAATATTTAACACAAACGTAACACATTTACTAAAGAATTAAAGCTTTAAAAATGCTTTTTAGAAGCATGACATACATTCTGACAAACCGATTAGTACAAACAGTACAACATTTAAATTTTAGTGTATAACACTATCTAACTGCCCAAAAAAATGAAAAAGGCACTTTCCTTTCCTTTATTGTTGCTTTTTAAATTTTATATCAGTTTTATATCTTGCTTCATACCTCCCATAGCCATACCTTCCACTTTCTACTTGACAACAAGGTACATTATAGCTTTACAGCCGATCAACCTTCTTATCCTTAGTAGAGAAATGGTACCCACCATTTGATGTTATTTCATCCCAACAAGGCCATTGGGTATTTTCTCATAAAAAGCAATGCAAGAAAAGTTCAGCTAGGCATGTACAATTTCACAAATGCAGTTGAATTGCTCACACAAGTTATTGAAATGAATGTCATACCTGTTTGTCAAAAGCATCATTCACAATGAGTGCAAGCACCAGGGAAAGTGGTTAGGTGTCACATTTGCATAATATGTCATAAAGATAAAGCAGCGCTTTCAGAATTTGTCATCTAGTGTATTTTTTCAGCTGTCGTGTGAAAAAGCCCCAGCACAATTCACATGCCTTTCTAAATGCTCAGTCAAAACCTTGGCATACGCAGCATTATGATAACAAATTGAGCACATGCATCAAGCATCCATACTGAACCTCAGCAAACAAGAAGCAAAGGCTTTTGTGCAACGCTCTACACAAACACAGGCCTGGAGTCCAAATTCAAGATGTTTAGAGAGATAAAGGGTGGATAACATCACAAGTAAAGGGCATGGCAGAGGCCAGAAGAGATAGCAATTGAAGAGCAAGATTAGAGCAAGGGGGTGATTTGTACCATCTCTCCACTTGAAGATTTTTCTTTTTTTTTCATTTCAGGCCACTGTCACATTCTTTGTACACTTCTTTCATCTCTCTATCACTGAGACTTTAATAGAACTCGGGCAAATCCGTATCTTAGAACATCTTATACCACTTTTACATCCATTATCTTCTGTCACAGATTAATTCTGTAATATACATACATACATACACACATATATATATATATATATATATATATATATATATATATATATATATATATATATATATATATATATATAGTTTACTTACCCTTTATCACTCCATCCTTATGGCCCCAAGGGAAAAAAAATAACAACACAATCGATTATTATCACTTATCTTCCTTGTGCCCCCAGAACATAATGTCAAAACTGATTATTGTTAGACATGAATGCCATTATTTGATTTAGTTGCTCTCACAAGTAGTGACTTTGCAATTCTGTCTGTGGGTTAAACATGTTCATTTGGTGTAAAATAAATGGGATGAGAACTGAAGTAGAAACATGAATCAAAGTTGTGTGGAAAGTACATAAGTATCTCAACATTCTGATGAAACTGAATAATACATATACAGATATATGCATACTCTATTTTAAAATAACTGTGTACTTGTATGAAGTGACTGAAAATAATGAACATGCAAAAAATATATATCTTTGACTGATGTTTTTTTTCATATTACTGTAGACTAAAAATGTATTTAGCAGAACAGAGCTCAAGCACTCTTGTACTCTTGCCCAGGGTGGTAATTACTGTCAGTGGGCTCTCAGTAATGTATAGAGCCGGGCCTCCACACATTCGGTTGCAGACCCATGCTTGATGTACTGAAGCGGGGTCTGGGTACCCGTAGGTTCTGGATGCTCCCAGACCCTGAGGATCGCACACCAGCAGACAGGGGACTCAGCTCAGGGGCGCTCTTAAACTGCTTGGCTTCTTGGAATGGGGTGTAGGCCTGCCCAGGAGTGGGTTGTGGGATGTGCAATGAATTGGGCACAGGGGCAGTGGATATTTTGGGGAGAGCAGGCAGGGCTGCTGTGGGGGCAGGAGGTGGTGGTGAGAATGGTGCTGCAGGTCTCGGAGCAACAGGAGGCGGAGAAGTGACATTACTGTGCCACATCGGCTCACCGAGAGTTGTGGCAGAGCGGGGAACGATTACAGTAGGTGTCAGAGATGTGGGTGCAGACATGGGAGTAGGTGTTGAGAAACGTTTGATTTCATACACGTGGCTTGCTTTGACAGGCACTTGCTTCGGTGCGTTAAGGGAATTACCTGTCAAGCCAACACCATTCTGCTGCTGCTGATAAGTGGCAGTGTTTTGAGGCACTCCACCTCCATAACTGAACAAAGATGAGTTGAGCTGGTATGGCTGCCTGCTCACAAAGTCAAGAGCCTTTATACCCTGTTTGTGTTGGCCAGGCACTGTTTTAACCCCAACTTTAGCTGCATCATTAACCTTGGTGCCACGCTGGGCCACTGGAGGACAAGAAGGTGACAGCAGTGGATTATAATTAATGGGTGGTGGGGCTCGGATGTTTGGAGAGTATTTCCACTGAGCTGGGAGGGAGGGTGTAGGAGAAGGATCACGAGGATGCGCTGGAGATTTGGGCTGTTTATCCACCACGTATCGGTCCATGCGACTCTGTCTGCGTGCAAACAGCTCCGCACCTTTACCTTGCATCTGGGACATCTCAGGAGCTTGATGAGCTGGTTTAGGAGCCACTGCTGGTGGCATCTTGTATCTCTGTGCCTGCATGAAATTGCAAGCCTCTGCACCCAGGTTGAGAAAATCTTCTTCAGGGCCAGACTCAAACCCAGCCTCTGCACCCAAACGGGACCTGTCATCCAAGTTCTGCACCAGAGACAGTAGCTCAGGATTGTAAGATGGAGCCTTCTTCTCCTCTTTAGCAGTGAACATTGGTTTCTTGGATCCACTGCGACGAGCCTCCTGCAGGATGCCTGTACGGCCAGCAGGGACTGAGACCCGCTGCTCTCGAGAAGAGATCCCATCAGTGGAGTTAGAGAGAGAGTACTGCTGGGCAACTGGTGCATTTGGTGTTTCTGGAGTAGTGGATGCAACAGAGATGTATGGGTTGAAGGAGACTCTGTGTGCTAGGGAGGATTGCACATTTGGTGTAGCAGGAGCAAAGGCATGGACAGATGCAGGGTTAGGGGAATTGGGAAAACCTGGGGCATTTGTGAGCGGGGGAGAGAAAGGCTGTGTTGGCATATGAACTGGTGGAGGTGGCTGATATTGAGCAGAAACCGCATGATGGTATGGAGGACTGAGTGGCATTGCCTGTGTTTGGGGAGAAGAGTACGGTTGAGCCATACCAGAAGGGGAACTCAAAGATGTTACGTGAGAAGATGTTGGAGAAAAAGTCGCTGAGGTGCTGGAATAGGTTGGGGAGTAGAGTGGAGCATTTGAAGGGGGAGGAGAAAATGGACCTGAAGTGATTGAGGATGGAGAGATTACAGAGGAAGGACCATTGTAGGTGGCTGGTCTAGCAGGGATATACAGTGATGTTGTAGAAATAGCTTTCTTCCCCTCCGAGCCAGCAGGGGAGAAGGAAACTGGGATATTTGCCACAGACACAGCCTGAGCCTGTGATCCAACCTTTTTGGAAAGGCTGGGCCTGAAGACTACTGGAGCAGTTGCTGCACGATGGCTGACACAGCCAGGGGCAAATGGCCTGGCAGTCCTGTTGTGTACTGAGCTGGGAGCCGATAAGTCTGCTTGCTCTGGTAATGCTCCTGCCATTGATGGCATAGGCGTCTGGCCTGGCGAGGACAACACAACGCTTTTCCTGCTCACTACCAAAGGTTCCCCATTTACCATACTGGTACTATGAGATGTTACGGGTGTGACTGGAGTAACTGGGGTATAGGTCAGGCTTGAGTCTGCCTGATGCTGTGGCATGGAAAAAGCAGTGGGTGTAACCAGGTTTGACGTATGTTCTTCTGCTCTTTTCCTCTGTTGTTCAAAAAGCTGGGCTCCTTTACCTGAAGTGGCGTTTAGGCCTGGGCTAATCTCTGCATCTCTGTCGGGCACAACACACGCTGAAGTTCTCTTGTCTAGAACGTCCAGGTAACCACTGTCCCAGGTAGGGTCTGGTGCAGCAGAAAAACCGTCCTCGTCAAGCTCAGATTCACTCCCAGGAAACAGGCTTTCGTCCTCCGTTTCTCCCTCTGTGTTACTATAGCTTTCTCCGTCTACACTTCCAAAGCAGGTGAGAGTATACTTCTTGGCACGCTGGCGTCGCTTTTTGAACATAAGCACACCTTTAGAATGAGGGTTAGGAGCATCTGTCAAGAGCGAAGCAATGGTTCTGCATTTGGAACGGGCCTCCTTCACCTGCTTATCTTGTGAACTCTCACCTCTGTGTAGCTCTACGGAAAAAAGGATAATGTGTATATCAATCAGCGAGAAATACTTTCAAGGTCATTACATAAACCAGTAATATTAGTTGTAATATCACATTTTAAATCACTTAAACATAATGATGGTGCACATTTATTATGTATTTCAAGTTTATTAATACTGCTTCTTAATATGAGAATCACTGGATGCCAATTGTTTTCTATTCTGCATTAAGGAATGAACAGGCCTGTTAGCAGGCCTTGAATGAACAAATCTATAAAGTGACACCTATGACTTTTATATAACAGTGCCTTTGGTGATGAATGGGCAACATCAAACATAAAGTCACATATAAAGTCATCAAAACAAAGTTACAACGTTAATAAATCAAGCTGGCATTGTAATGATTGGAACACATTTTCTAGTTGAGTCAGAATAGCTCTGATATTAGACACTATAATGCAATGAGTTAGATGCTGAAATATCTGGCACCAACATGCTCATGGTAAATTACTGAGCTCATCCTTCTCTACAAATAGCCCATCACATTCTAACAGCTTGAGCTAGTAAACCCTGGGGGTCCAGGATCTATATTAAAAGACAGGGTAACGGAATCGGCTATTTCTATAAAAACAATCCAAAACTAAAAATGAAAACCTCAAGACTATAGCATTATTGCTAAGATTTTCTCTTTCTAATCTTGAGGACCTCAAAACATCCTCCACATTGGATAAAATTATGAAGCATAAAATTCAAAATATAAAATCTATAATATAATATAAAATTCATAAATAAAATCTCCAAACGAAGATATAAATGTGCTTTTGATTATAATTATCTGTCCAGACTTCTAATTATCTAGTCATGACAAAAAACAGAGGTTAACCCTTACAAACCTGTTAGCAACAAAACATGTAAAAATGTATAGTTTAGTTTTCAATAAATCAAAAATACAAGTAAAACTAACTTACACAAACACATATCAAAACTGATCTTTGTAAATCCGAGATCATGTAAATAATACCTCTGTGCTATCCATCACCTTGTCTCACCTTTCTCATTTTAACCTCAGTGTTGGATCATTTAGACAGAAAACAAGCCCCTATCACTCTGAAGCTTTACAGAAGCTATCAGGACTCTACCTGCATAGATGTGTCCTTCATGTTCTTCTCCAGGTAATGTGAGGCTTCTCATGTTGTTCAGCATAAAAACTGTGTTCCCAAGCCAGCCTTACTGGCAGGACACACAAAAACACATCAGTGGAGCACAGCCAACAATACTTGGGTGATCTGCCCACATTGGTACGAAATCAACCAGTCCATAGCCTGAGGTCAGGCCTTTTAAAGACCCTGTCACAGGCCCAAAGAAACCCCATTATGTCATTCAAGCTATTTTGGTCGGTGAACAGAGCTAACGGACATTTCCCACCTGTTTGGGCACACCTCTGCCTCTTCCTGGATAGGCTAGCTTAAGCTGAACGTCATATGGGATCACGCTGGCATCTCCAACCACACCACAATGACTTTAAATCTACTTTGACTCTGAAGCAAGTACTGCCAATCAGACTCTTTGAGACTTTGGAGGCAACATTTGACTAAAGGTCAACCTCTTTATCATGATTGAACAGTATTAAACAGTCAATTATATCTCTTGCTTTTTTACTTCAAAACCCCATTTTGACAAGTATCAGCCAGTTACCACAGTTGTGGCACACTGAAATATTTTCTCCGCATTTTTCTGAGAGACAGATAAATAATATCAGCTGCTGATCGGCACATTCACTATATTTTGTACTGTGCTCTTTCGACCTCCCACTGTGCTGTCACAATAACAGGTGTGCACACTTTGTCTTCTCTTCTTACCAAGGCTGTCTGAATGCCCTGGCTTATTCTGTAATTTCACCACTAACAGTGACAGAGAAGAGCAGCTGTCATGGACCCTTATCCTCACTGCAATAATGTCTCTAGCCTCAGTGATACGCACATGAGAGAATTCACAAACAAGAGTTCTAGAAGTTCAGAATTCCCAATGGAGATACAGAATTAAACACAGAAAACTGTTTATTTACACGATCCTCAAAATGTCCCATCAGTCTTGGAAAGCAAAGTGACCTTCAAACTGACTGTCAGCTGGGTGTCATAAGTTGAGGAGAAAGCCTTCCCAAATGCTTTCGAGAGGGGAATTAACACCCCATCAGCTACAGACACAAGATATATTGTTTGACTCCTAAGAAGTTTCCAATATGTGTTCATCTTGCTATAAGAAGAAATGTGAAAAACAGACTCCTAATCCTCATCATATCATTAACTACATCACACTGACACCTGTGTGTATCTCATATTTAAGGTCAGATTGTTAACCTTTGAGAAGGATAAGCTTTCAGATCATTTCCTAGTGACTCAAGCCATATGGTACTGAGTAAAAATCAGCAGTTTTCTTCAGTACAAATAGATATGACTAAAGGCCCGTTCACACCAAGAATGATAACTATAAAGATAACTATAAAGATAACAATATTAGCGTCCACACCAGCGAACGATGTATTCTAAGCGGACGCGCGTCTGCTGCTTTAAATTCTCGAGCTCGTTACAGCAGGATTGATTCTGATTGGTTGGCAATGTTTTTCATCGTTCATCAGAAAAAAAAATCGTTCTGAAAGTGATTCAAACTATATCGTTTCTCTTTGCCTTTATCGTTATAGTTGTGGTATGGACTCCGCTATTCTTTAATATTGAGAACGGTTTTTAGAACTATATCTTTATCGTTATCTTTATAGTTATCGTGCTTGGTGTGAACGGGCCTTAAAACTAATTAAAAAAATAAATCAATCAATCAAGTTGCAGAACCACCTACAACAGAAGTACCAGAAGTAAATATCATTCTAAAATGTAGGGTCTTCAAATATTTACAAAGTGGGGCCTTGGAATCAAAAGGGTTGATAACTATTGATTTATGTCATACAGGGGAGATAAACTACATGTAAAGAATATGTTTGTGTAACAAATGGAGATCATTATTAGCTCTTAAAATCATATTATTAGCACAGACTCAACCGTTTAAATGGAGAGAATGAAATATCACTGACACTGGACAGCAACTGGACATGCCTTTCCCAGCATGCAACAGAGGCCTGTGTTTTAGTTGTAGTTGAGTCAAGGGACAAATTTAGTCTTTTGCTCACTTGAGTCCAGCCCCTTCCCCTGCCCAATTAAACCCTGAACAGGGGGACATGAGGAACCCCCATCACCAAAATTTACACGTGCTCCATTTCAAATCCCAAACTACATGCGTATGATTATTTCCCATTGAAACATATCCTGTTCTTAGGCTCTGTGCTAACCAATGAAGCAATATGTATGTTTAACTACAATTTGTCATAAGAACAACCAGATATTAATGATTCTACACATTCAAATTTCACGAGTCTTAAAAACGCAAAATGTACTATATTTCAAGATGAACATAACTGAATATATTATATAAAATATATCAATATTTTCAGTCAGTTCATTCTGTTAATAATTTGTCAGACTGATTCAAATGGAACTTTGGTGTTTGTGATTAATTTTAAACGATTAATTAAAAAAGCCGCTGGATATGAGTAATTTGTTTATGAATGAAACTACTCTGGTCATGTTTGTTTTTCTGTTCAATCCATGAACACAGATCACTCATTTGTACCATAATTCTAAACTTGCGAACTATGGCAAATCAGTTACTTTGTGACCAGACTTATTCATAAAAAATAAAAAAAAACCTGTGTGCCCTTACTCAAGAAAATCAATTTTAAGGGTCAACACACAGTATGCAGAAATTAATAGACTGACTTCTGCCTTAATTTCATCAAATATCACTGAACCACACTCCTTCCTGATTGACTTCTATCAAGTGGATGTCCAAAGGTTAAATTTAACACAGTCCAGAAATAATGTATGAGGTAATGACAGAAAGAGATATAGGTTCAGAAATGCTGAGCTTATCTTTATCTTTATACACTTATCTTTATCTTTATATTATCTTTAAAATATAGTTTTTTGCATCCAAAATAAAAGTTTTGTTTATATAATAAATGTGTGTCTACTGTGTATATTTATTATGTAATAAATATAATAGGTAAAAATTGATAGCCTGAATTCACTGTAAGTCGCTTTGGATAAAAGCGTCTGCTAAATGCATAAATTTCATTTAACTGTTTAATTTAACACACACATACAGTATATATTTTGAAAATATTTATGTATA
Source organism: Carassius carassius (assembly GCF_963082965.1). Classification (NCBI taxonomy): domain Eukaryota; kingdom Metazoa; phylum Chordata; class Actinopteri; order Cypriniformes; family Cyprinidae; genus Carassius; species Carassius carassius. The sequence continues at coordinate 17,881,949 of NC_081794.1, forward strand.
TATTTATATTGATATAATTTATATTATATATAAATATATTTTATATATAAAAATAAAATAGTTTTTTCAAAAAAGACTTTTGTGATATTCGAAAAAGATGATTGGTACTCACTAGCTTGCTTAGCCTTGTCCATATACGTTACTGTGAGTTCTTCATCAACTGGGTTGTCCACAGGGCCCACCATGGGTACCATCTGTCTGTGAGGCGCAAGCATGAGAGCCTCTTTTGCCCGCTCTGGAGAAACAAGTGGAGGTGGGATAGTGGGGGGCTCCTGGAAGCCACTGTCCACTTCAGCAGCTCCTGATGGACTTTGGTCAGAATTCTCAGAGGAATTTTCAGCTTGGTGCAACCATTCAGCCTGTGGGTGCTGGTAGACCACCTCTCTGCGGGCCACCCCAGGCATAACACACTGTTGCTGAGTCCCCATTCCCTCTAGATCAGATACAGGCCAGCTCTGTGCTTGAGGGTACGTGCTGACATCCTGGGCGCTCTCATAGCCGCTCATTTCTGAAGTCTCCTCCTCTTGGGGTGAGGCTTGGCCAGGACTCTTGGCAGGAGAGCTACTGGGGCTTCGTCGTCTCTGTCTACGCTGCCTCTCTTGTGCCACCACATCTGCGTCACTGTCTGTCTCACCGTAGTAAGCCTCGCTTTCTGGAGGGGACGTTATCCACTCGAGGCCACCGGTGGGAGACATGAGCGACGCTCTGTTGACACTGGACCGTTTAGAGGTAAGTGGAGGCGACAGGGCTCTCAAGGCTGCCTGGTACTCCTTATCAATACGCGGGGAGGGGGCCCGACCCAGGAGCACCACTGACTGATATGCAGCTGGGGCCCTGAATGGAAAGCACAGTGATTATCTTGAGTATAAATTTTATAGCATGACTAACAACTCCTCGTGATAATGATGTCTCAGTCTGACCTTTTAATTCGCAGATGGAGGGTTCCTCTGCCACTATCAATCAGATTCATAGCCTCAGCATGGGATAGTGTTCCACAGGATACATCATTAATTGACACCAGCTCATCAGTCTCTCTGAGCCCAGCCCTGCAGGCTTTACTGCGCTTTCTCACCTTCAACAGCAGGGGGAGACAACTTCAGTACAAACTTTGTGTCGATGAGTTGCAGTGAGAGAAGATAAATTAATAGCTTATTTTTTACCTTATTTAAATGTGCAAGGCTTTCTGTGTCACCCGCTTCTATTTATTTTTAACTGTAAAAAAAAAACTACAGTATGCTGCTTGATATATTGTCATTATTATAAACACTTATTTACTGTATTTACTGTACTGTTTGTTTTTACTGTAGTTATTCTTCTAGTTTAGTTTTTACTAATGAATCCTAAGGTGAAAAAAAGTCTATTTCCACATTGTAAAATAAGGTGGATATAAAGCACACACATTTCTAGCCATGATTTATTTGTTTATTAAGATTGCATCGCCTGTGAATATCAGTTTAGTTAAGTATAGTAATCGGTTAGTATGAGTCAAATTTATTGCATGTGAATTTAAGCTTATCACACTCTGGTTCACTCTTCATACTGTTACTTATAAGTCAGTGGGTTATCTGTATTTCCGAGTGGCAAGTGATGGTCTCACGTCATAGTTGTGGACTTTCCAGTGCTGGACTATATTATCACTGGCTACTTTTCATGGGTAAAATACATAAACCTTTATTACACCTTAAAGGGTTAGTTCACCCAAAAATGAATTTTTTTTCATTATATACTCACCCTCATGTCATTCCAAACCCATAAGACATTCGGTCATCTTTGAAACATAAATTAAGATATTTTTGATGAAATCTCAGAGCTTTCTGACCCTGCATAGACAGCAACAGAACTACCACGTTCAAGGCCCAAAAACGTAGTAAAGACATCGTTTAAATAGTCCATTTGACATCAGTGGTTCAACCATAATCTTATGCTTCATGAAATTACGTTTGAAGCACTGATGTCACATAGACTATTTAACAATGCCCTTACTACATTTCTTGGCCTTGAACGTGTCAGTTGTGTTGCATTCTATGCAGGGTCAGAAAGATCTCGGATTTCATCAAAAATACCTTCATTTGTGCTTTGAAGATGAACGAAAGTCTTGGATGAGTAATTAATGACAGAATTGTCATTTTTGGGTGCTCACCACTAGAGGTGTTTCACTCATTAATATATTTTTAAATGAATTTGTGAATCATTATATGTATTCACTAAACTTGAAAGCAATAATATATCTGAACGCTGTGATTCAGAAGCATATAGCCCTTGGTATAAGCTTAATCTGAACGCTATGATTCAGAAGCATATAGCCCTTGGTATAAGCTTATTATAAAAAAAAAATGTTTGCAACAAATCGGTTAAATGAATGATTCAATGACTCACAAAATGACCAAAGACACACAAGACTGAACTTATTCAGAATCTATTTTTGTATGTATTTTATTTTTTATTTTTTGCCTTAAAACACATCACATACATGTTCAAAGAATAATATATTCATATCATATATTAAATTAAATTGTTCTGAATAAGCATAGAATCAACTGGGATTAACTGGGATTCAAATAAGTTCAGTGTCAGATTAAAGATTTGTTAGGCCTCATCCTGTTGGTTTTGAGTAGGGATGAAGAGGGATGAAGCTAAAGTATGTTTAAAGAGAGTCACTATGGCTTTATGCCCATCTTCAAATACCATCTCCTTGAGAGTACAGCCTTTTTGAGGTCATCTGTCAAATATGAGAGCGCTGTTTCGACACTCACTTCACCAACACTTCACCAAGCTAAAAGTCTGGCCGCATTCCTGTCTTTGTCCAAAGGCACTTTATAAATGAACTGTTCTAAGGGACTGGAATAATGTTTTCACTAGCCCAAAGCATAGATTTATATTCCCTTACAAAGGCCTAAAGGGATTATTTTAGCTCAGAGCAGCTCAGACTATTTTGTTTTATGTAACATCTAATTTTTAAAAACGCTTTTTGTATGTGCAAGTTGTAGACAAAAGTAAATGCTATGAAGACCATTAAAAACAACAAGTGGTGTTAACACTGGTAACAAAAATTTGTAGATGGAAGAAAATAGATGAAAGCCGGGCCCATTCACCTTCTTTTTATTGACGATCAAATGGTCTGAGAATGCAAAAAGGGGGAACAACATGTGCAGCTGGTACCAGGGCAGCTGTTGCCTCTTGGCAGACCTGAACCGGGGCATGTCATGAATTCACCATGTGTTGTCCACAAAGCCTAAATAAAGTGCTCGGCTATTGTAAAGAGTCAGTTGTCACTAAGTCTCAATAGATTTAGCTTAAAACTGCATGTTTTTGAGAAGTGAGACTGTCTAATTTAGTACTAATATAGTAAATTAAGTCAATGTGTATTGTGTCAGATAGCAAAGGACTGAATGGAAGTATGAATGCATTTACATTATAAATACTACAAACAGGTATTATGAGGACGTGCTGTTCATCTTCAGGCATTTTCAAAACATTGCCAGACCATTTTGCTTGCTGAGCAAGTGTCACTGAGGTCGTTCTAGATGTCAGGATTAGAAGAAGCTATCAGAGAGCCCTGTGGATCAGAATAGCTCAATTAAAAGTAGAGATGGTCATGGAAAAAAAGGCCACACCACAAATGGAAACAGATGAAAGTCTGCAGAGGTGACCTTGAAAGGAAAGACGAGAAACGCCCTGCTGCTGGACAAACATTTTTTTCCAAGCAAAAAATATATTTCTCTGAATAAAAAAGTCAGGGCCATCTCTCTGTGATGGATATCTTTTCCTTCAGAACATGGAAAGAGTAGAGCAGACCGTCTCTGGCATTGCTCACCACTCCAAAATAGCCCTTAGATCAGGGAAAATGCATTGCACACAGTTGTCACTTAACAAATGGGGCATACTGTGCTTATAAGTAGACACTGTGGCTGTGATTCTACTCAGTCCTGAAATAACATCCTCATTTATACAGAACTGTGTGAGAATCCTTCTTTGAAATATCTGGATTCCAGAGGACGCTAAACAAAAGCTGTCAATTAGATAAGAGTGAAGAGATGCACTATGAAGCCTAGCAGGTTTATCTATATAGAGCAGTAATGCGTGCCAAATAGCTCTTGAACAGCATTTATCAACAGATAAAATAAGTGCTCTCTGGCCTGTAGGGGAATTTTGACTTGACAGTATTATCTTATTAATGTTTGCCCTTATTAAATATGAGATAAGTAGGTGCTATATTTTAACTACAATAAAAACATGCAATAATACTGTAATTAAAAGGGCCCAAAAGTGATATATGACAAGCACATTTTTACACATGCTAGAATGTGCCATTTGAGTCTTTAACAGGAAATGTCCTCAATAACATTATACTCTTGATGGCTTTTACATTTACATTCCTCACTGACACGTGTTCAACAAACACATCTGCTCAGCTAAGTCAGACCAGGCGCACATTAAATGCAATAGACACTGACAAATTTGATTAATATATTAATTAAATAATAAAAAAAGTAAAGAAAATGTAAATTTTACATAAGTTACATTTAAAAATAATTGTTCATATTAGACGATGTGATTTTACAAATTAGATATTTGCATGACAAGTAAATTACATTAGAATATAAACTACATTAGAATATACTTACATATACATTTATATTATATATTTGTAAAATCACAAAATCACATCATAGTTCAATTATGTATTATGTAAAATATGTACTCATATTGCTCAAGTCGGAATAATTTAATTTGGAAATTTAATTCATTAAAATAAAAGAGACCCATTATTCACCATCTAACTGTCCCCTTACCTTTGCCACTTGGAGGGGTTTCTGGTGCTCAGCTCCTCCTTGTAATCGGAAACCCCACGGTGCACCTCCTGACAGGGTCACCACTACCTCCTCTGTGACCATTTTTATTTGGTTGTTTCTGTGTCTCTCGTTAGTGTTTCTTGGTTCTTAGTTTCTTTCAATAGTATTGTCCCATCCCTGGATGTTCAGTCCTCCTCCGTGGCCCAGTCTGCCTGCAGTCAGTTCTGAAAGGTGAGCGCAGACACACACCCCATGGGCCATGAGCACATGGTGTGGGGAGAGCAAAAGGGGGCGGGAGGAAGCGAGAACGCCTCTATCTCTCTATTCATTGGAATGCTGGGTCGGCGGGTGGGGGTGCGCCGTCTAGATCCAGGACCTCCTTCCTTCGTCCAGCTGGCCACACTTGTCCTGTCAATCCTCTGCCACATCCAAAGGATGCTGATAGACCCTCTAAAAATAAATACCCCAGCAGCCCCACTGAGCTTTATCTGTGAATGCCCTCAAAATGTGAAGGGAGCTGTTAGAGGAGATATTTTGGGAGTCAGATAACACTAGACCATATTGCAAATTAAAATGAAGCTTAATGATGGTCATTAGACATTATAAATAAATGTTTAGCAAACTGGTTATTCCTGTGGGATTCATCAGCTAAATAATAATGGGGACTTGCTCATTTGCAACTAGAAATAATGTTGCTCTAGATGTTTGTGTGAAAATATTTTATTGTAATCAGCTATGCTTTCATTTATTATTTAGATATTCTCAGTGTCATTTGGTCATTTATCTTTGGCATTTATTCAGATTTGTATTTGTTTTGATATTTTGCTTTATTTTTATCTTTGATTTACAGCACTATGAAATAATCTTATTCATTTAAATGAACATTTAGTGATTGAACAGATGCTTTTATCCAAAGCTATTACAAATGAAGACAACAGAAGCAATCAAAACTAACAAAAGAGCAATAATAGAAAGTGCTGTGACAAGTCTTGGTTATAGCCTAGTGCTGTATTCATTCGCCATTAAACATTTTAGATGTTCTTAAAGAAACAGTTCACTCAAAAATAAATATTTGCTGAAAATGTATGTATCCTTAGGCTACCCAAGATGTAGGCAAGTTTGTTTCTTCATCGGAACAGATTTAGAGAAATTTATCAATACATTACTTGCCCATCAATGTATTCACTGCAGTGAATGGGTGCCATCAGAATGAGAGCCTAAACAACTGATAGAAACATCACAATAATCCAGAATACGACTCCAGTTAATCAAATAGTCATTTTAACTTTAAACCTTTAAAAATGTATTCCCTGTTGTCCTTTCACATTAAAAATGTAGAACTGTTTTGGAATGTTTTTGCTTGTACATGATGCCTGTTCTGTGCGTATTTCTCTTCTGTTTCAGACAATGAATTTTTCCCTGCAGAAAGCAATATTATGGATAGATATTGGAACGGATTGAAATTAATTAACATCTCAGTAGTGAATTTGTTTATTTGAGTTGTGTAGATTACTTATAAGAATATATTAATATTATAATTATCATCTGTTCTGACTCTCATTCTGATGGCACCCATTCACTACAGAGGACCCATTGTTTAGCAAATTATGTAATGCTAAGTTTCTTCAGATCTGTTCTGATGAAGAAACAAACTTACATACATATTTACATATTGGATGACCTGAGAGTAAGTAAATTTCCAGCAAATTTTCATTTTTGGGTGAACTATTTCTTTAACAAAATGGTCATCTGATATGTATGCATGACATTTCAGCTGGAATATATAGTGTATGTTTTATGTTCAGAAAAAGTAGAAAGTGCATTCAACATGATATGTAATAAAATCTGAGAGAAACGGGAAATGTATTGAATAGACTCAGATTCAGATGCATTTTATAACCAAATTACTGGGACTGTGAATTGTGTGAAATGTGTGTTTGGTAACAGTAACTCATATGTAATGTGAAATCATGGGTAAGCAGGGCATGAGGAATTACAATTGACAAAATTAAGACACCGATTTGGTGAAGAATGATTTTGTATTTTGGAAAAGATGATGCTGATGAGTAGGGCTTATGTCTTAATAGAGAAAAATAAGTTATGCTTGCAGCACATAGATGTGTTATTTTCTTTTCTGCCTCTTTTGTTTCAGCTTATGACTGAATATTTTATTCTGTGTTTCAGAGTCCACATAACGACAAACATTACGCCACAAGTTTTAATATACACACAACTGCAGTGCAAATAATAACAACAGAAAAAAGTAATGTGATAGAACCTGTAAATGAATAAATTTGTGATATGTGACTAATATATATATTTCCGTTCAAACGTTTGAGATCAGAACAATTTTTTTTTTTGGTGAAATCTCTTATGCTCATCAAGACTATCAAAAATACAATAATATCGTTAAATATTAGGCACATTACAATTTTAAATAATAAAAAATTATTTTCTATTTTAATACTGCAAAATATATATTCAGTAGATTGCTTGACATTAAAAATGTTGTCTAGTTGTAAGTAAAATATTCAATATTTAGCCACTAGAGGGAGAAAAGTACCCATGTAATCTGGGTAAATTCTAGAGAATTTCGATGGGTGGGAGACTGTTATTTTGTTAGGTGTTGCAACAAGAACTGTAGCTTTGAATGAAATTTTACCACAGATAACACGTTTTCCTGTGAATAGTGGTCAGTATGAAAATTTAATTACGTTTGAGGTGTAGGTGGTAGGCTTATGAATTAGAACTTGACAAATTAAATTAAAAATAATGAAAATTTCTCTAAATTCGATTTTTTTTACCACTACTTCAACCCCTAAATGACAAGACTAACTTTTGTATGACATAATTCGTTTAGCTCATAATATGATCATGGTCATAATCCATCAAAACCGTGTTTAACAATTATATAAAAACCTCCGTCGCTTTATAAGCTTTTAATTGCATCATTGTTCAATTAGCAGTTTGGCTACCATGATTAAAATCCAACATACCTGGTAAAAATGTTTTTTGTAGGTAGCTAATCTGTGTGTTTTTTTATATATATTTAATCGATTACCGTGTGTTACTGAAATCTCTAATTGCCTATGTTTAAAAAAACGGATCATGTCCACTTTGATACAGGCTGTTCCATTTCTCATATGCTCGTCAGTTTGTCCAATCATTTTTTCTTGCGTCAGTGATGTTAACTGTGTCACTGTGTTTTAATTACTGTGAAATTTTAAAGGAATTTACGGTTAAGACCAGCGATAAATATTCGCGAGTCGGCCCCTCCTTTGCCTCCTCTCTCGGAAATAAACCCAGTTTTGCAACTATTTACTCTATATTTGGTGTTGGTCCGATGTCTGTGGTGGGGCGTAAAGGAAGAGGAGGAGGGCACAGACCGCACAAACCGCCGGTGTACTAGTAGACAAGAGCGATAAACGCCTGTATCGACTGACTGACAAGTTAACCGAGATGGAGAAAACTTCACCTAAACTCTTCAGTTTATGGATTTATTGTGTAATTGTATTCCTAACTGATGCTGGGCTAGGTACGTCCTGTCTTTTCAGTTTCTCTAAACTTTTTTTATAGCTTGTGTCCTGTTACATTTTGTCTTTTTTGTTTACGTTTTTATATTTTATGTCTGAACTCAAGTGGTTCAAGACTGCGGATGAAGATGTTTGACTTAATTCTGTTTTTAAAATAATTGCTTCTAACTTAATTTCGTCTGAACACAATTTTGAATTACCTTTCTATCTTTCCCTTAAATATCAACATTATTGGCTAGATTCACTACATGGACCCACATTTTTCCCACTATAAAATACTTTTTATCAGTATGCACTTGGCTTATGCTCTAAGTATCTGACAGATCAGGTCTGATAAAAGCCTGATATGTGTATGTGAACTTTATGAACTTTTGTGTTTGTGAAATTATTTGTCTGATGCAAAACATCTGAACAATGCTGATACACACTGATTGTTTAAATCCCTCACGAATGGAGTTAATAAATCTGATCATATGTTAATGATTAGACATGCTTTTGTCTTTATAAACCTGCAGGCTACAAAGTAATTGCAACTGGGGATCGAACATTTGCGTTTTTCTTTCTCTCCCAGGCTCCAACATCTGTACTTCTCGAGGAGCCAGCACATGTCAGCAGTGCCTGGCGGTGCATCCTACCTGTGCCTGGTGCTTTCAAGAGGTGTGGTGATCTACAATGTTTAACGACAGTGCTGAAAAATGTTTACTTTGGATTTTATTACAGTATTAAGATTCTTCGATGGAGAATCTTCCTAAGTCCCCGAATTCAAAAGGCTTAAAAAAATACTAAATGATGTTTAGTTAAAGTTTTCTTTGAGGCTTTTTTGAAGTTTAGGGGTAGGATTGGTGTAGGGGAATAGAAAATACAGTTTGTACAGCATAAAAACCATTATGACTATAAAGAGTCCCTATTTTCCAATATTAATATTATAAATATTGAATATAAATATTAAAGTGCTCAGATCATGACTCTGTGAAGATAACACTTAAGTAGACTGACTCATGTGTGGGTCAAGGAGTAGTTTTGTTTTATTATAAAACTTAATTTTGCAGTTTTTAAGCAATTTCAATCCTCCACATGGTCCACATCATCCACCAGAGTAGTCAGTGACATTTTAAGCTACAATGAAACAATACAGATCTATTCATCTGTATTGTTACATCTGCCCATCGGTTTTTGATTGGATGGAGACAAATCAGAACGTGAGCTTGCAGGTGATTGTAAGAAAGAGATTAAGTTTTTACCATTTTAGAGAAAAAAAATTTGTTATGACATTTCGAAAAATAAGAGTTCCAAATACATTACTGTTGATAAATAGTTAAAATGCAAAAAATGAATGGGTGTGATTTTAACAATCATTTAGAGATTTTATTTTTTGGTATTTTCATACAGTTCTTACAGAAACAGTTTGAAATGTTTTCAATGCCAGTACTTAAGCCTCACGAGCACTGTATCTTTATTAAGTGGAAACAGGAAAAGGTAGCAAGTCTTGTTTTTCTCTTTTAACTGCTGTTATGAAACATTATATCTCATAAAAGTTTGAGTCATGTATTATAGCTTTTTGATATTCGGGGAAGCAAAATAAGGATTGTCCTTAGCTGTGACTTAAAATCCAGTAATTGTTTTTACTGAGTGACATCTTGATACAAAAAAAAAAATTGACTCAACCATTAGCGAGATTTGGGGGTCAGGACTACCTTACTTGTTCAACCAGTGGAGGATGAGGAGAGTGTTTTTTTTGTCATTCTGTTTGCCGCTGCAAGCTTTATTTAGTGCCCTATAACAGTATAGCTGTCTGCCAAATGCTTATCAGGATTTTGGACAAAATGTACCTGGTTCCTCCCGATGTGACCTGAAGAAGAACCTCATAGAGGCAGGATGCAGAAGAGGAGCTCTGGAGTATCCCACTAGCAAAATGAATGTGACAGAGAACAAAGATCTCAGTCACAAGGCCTCGGGATCCACCACCGATGTCACCCAGATCCAACCTCAGAGCATGCACATCTCTCTGAGACCTGGTGAGTTTATCAACCTATAAACAAGTTACCACATGTTCCTCCATTAGACCAAATAGTTACTCTGGCGTCCCACAGATGATTCCCAGGTCTTCACACTGAAAGTCCGTCAGGTTGAGGACTACCCTGTGGACTTGTATTATCTGATGGACTTGTCCTACTCCATGAATGATGACCTGTCGCAGCTGCGACGATTGGGGCGAGGCCTGGCTGAAGAGATGAGTAAAACCACCAGCAATCTACGCATGGGCTTTGGGGCTTTCGTGGATAAACCCGTGTCTCCATACATGTACATCTCACCTCAAGAAGCCGTGTTAAATCCCTGTTACTCGTGAGTGATGACATGTATTTACACAATGATCATAAACATTACAGATGATGGGTGTTTAGTTCAAAATTGTAATTGGGTGGTTGACAGAATCTGATATTACATCTTTAGACACACTGCTATTATGCATGAAGTGTCTCCATTTGCTGAGTTACGTACCGAAATAAGTGTTATGCTGTAAGCTGTTTTCAAGCTTGAATGTTGAGACTCATTTGTGTCAGCAAATGTGAATAACCAATCCTGTAATTGAATTCTCTCATCATTAATGTTCTTTTCTGACCCTTCTACATCTTAATACATTATCTTCCATAGGATCCCATACAAATGCCAACCTCAGTTTGGCTACAGACACGTTCTTTCTCTGACAGAGGAGGTCAGCCGCTTTACAGAGGAAGTGAAGAAACAGAAGGTGTCCCGGAACAGGGACGCGCCAGAAGGAGGCTTTGATGCCATTATACAGGCAGCTGTGTGCAAGGTTGAACTTTCTAAACAAGCAAAAATAAATACAGAGAACTTTACAATATAAGTAGCATTTGAATTTGTTATTTTTGGCCCAAAACAAGTTTTCTGATTTGAACACTTTTGTCTTTCTCTCAGGAGAAAATTGGTTGGAGACCAGATGCATCCCACTTACTGGTTTTCACCACAGATGCGAAGACACACGTGGCACTTGATGGGCGCCTGGCAGGCATTGTACGACCCAATGACGGCCAATGTTATGTGGGCACAGATAATGTCTACAATATGTCTACAACTATGGTATTATGCTGATTTTGTTAATGACTTTTTAGTAGGGATATGACGATGCACTCCGAGCTGGTTGAAAATGGATAAAAATATGTGACAATTCAAATTAGTTGAGATGTTTAACAGATGACGATACAGTTGGGAGTGGGAGTTCATTTGAATGTGTCTCTAACCTCCTGAGAACCAAGGAAATTTTTTTTTTCCTAATCATATTTTTTTGTGATTCCATACCTGTTTAGGGTTAAAAAACATCCTACAATTTAGACATTTTTTATTTTTTTTTTATTTTTGTTTTACAGCATGTCCACTGTAGTGGACAACAGGATCATTTGAGTACGAAAACAAACACATTTGGTAGATACAAATTTTACCAGATTATAAAGTTTTTTTAACTAAGAATACATACATTTTGACATACATTGACATTTTGATTATACAATAGACACATTTATCATTCTTGAATAATTTTCCTTACATTTTGCAAATATATCTTTACTATTAAAGCTTAACACTTTATGTCCGTATCCTTTTATTGGTCCCCTCGAATCCTTTTAGTGTTTTATTTGAACAATGAACATAGAACTAATGTGAAACTAATTTTTGGGGGATTTTTTTCCTTCTGTCAAACTGAATCCAATCTAGTTTTCCCTTCAATTTTTATTTTTGTTCTTAGTATGGTCTTTGTTAGTGGTGATAGTCCTGGAAGCAATTTCTCTTTTTGGTAATGCAGAGGAACATCTTGCATTTGGTACATCTCATGTACGTCTTGCTCTTGCAGCCCTTATTCCTGCATCTTTCTGCATGATTGGTATCCATCATCTCAGGCATGTGCATGGCTCCTAATCTGCGCACAGATGGCTCTGGTTGTGGGATCCTCATTTTAGATGGTGGCTCATACTCATCCTCACTCTCTTCACAGCTGTTATCCAGTTCCGGACTCTCCAACAGCTCTTCAGCTAGGACTAATTTGAAGTCCAGGTACTGATGTGTGTTCTTGGATGATCTGTGCAGAGCTTTGCTGTCAGACTTGTATTGTATCCAGGAGTTTGTGATGGCAACATCAAAAACGTGACTGATCACACGCGATGTCCATTTCTTGGTCCTGCTTGACATACGATAGAAGCTAAGCATGCGATCACAAAGATCCACGCCACCCATGTTGTCATTATACTGCTTAATTACTGCTGGTCTTTTAACCTGGACCATGTGCTTTTCTTTCTTGGACCATCTGGTTCAGATGTCTTCCGGGTCTTTCCCATGTACAGTGGATGCCATGAGCACTGGTTTGTTGTCGAACCATTTTGTGATGGCCAGTTCAGGACTCTTTCTGGCCACTGACACTGATGTTCCTCTCCCCTCTTTTTTCAACTGTTTGTCTTCTGGCAGCTGGCACAGCTTTGGGACACGGTTCTTCATTATAGTTCCAGTTGCAGGAAGGCCCTTTGCAAGGCAGGCCATGTGGACTGAAATGCCAAAGAAGATTTTTATTTCTTGAGGCGTAGTGTTCATACACACTCCTTTGCTTTGTAGCTCTCTTTGATTTGTGTATGTTGCCAAATCTTCTTGACAAACCTTGTTGTCAATGTACTGTGAAAAATATTCAATTGGACTCCAGTCTGCACGTGTTGTAGGGTCATCTTGACACACAGGAAGCCCAGGTAACACGGGTGCAAATCTGATATGAAGAGAAAAAAAGAATAATAAATGATAAATAATAAATAATAACTGTTTAAATACTCAATGCAGCTGAATTTAAAATTGTGGAACTGCATAAAACATACTTATTACTCCTGGCCCACAGAGGGCGTCTACTTTCCTGCTCATCCCTGTCTGTATAAGTGTCTGTTTCTGCATCTGTCCCTTCAACTGAGCCTTCAGCATCATCTTCCTCTTCTTCATCACCGTCTTCTCTCACTGATTGAAACTCATCCTCTTCTCTCTCGTCATCTGACAACTCTAAATCTGAATCTCCCTCGACTATTTTGTAAAGAATTCTTTCTGCTTCAGTTCTGTTTCCTATAACAATGTGGAGTCATTATTTTCATGAAGATAGTCCTGATGTCCACTATAATTGACATTCATAAAATGGCAAATTTTTCAAAAGATACATAATGTATTTGCTATCAGAACTAAATATATGATTCCTAACACCTTAATGAACAAGAAAATATATGATTATCATAGTAACAAAACCATAGACAAAAATTATTTTACTCACCTTTTATCTTTCCATAAAATGTGCTTGTTCCTATGCCGTCCATTTTGGATTGAAAGATTGAGGGGGTTCCCGGCCTCCCAGCCAATCAAATAAGATATCACTGAAAAGCCCAGGATGTCCTCTGTACAGTTCAGCAGGAATTAAGAGACTTGCACAAAAGATTCCAAGGAGAGGGATGAAACTCAAATGTCCACTACAGTGGACATAAGTCAATGGGCTGGGTCTCAGGAGGATATGAGGAGCTGACTGTCTTTAGAAAAGTAATGCATATTAGTGTTCATGAGCACTGCTGCTTTGTTTACAGCATTAATCAAGAAAATGTTGTATCGCTGCTGTTCCATAAGTGCCACCTGCTGTCAGAGTGTGAATTTGCATTTTCATTCATTTTGTTTCATGCTGATTTTAATATAGTACATTTTCACAAGGCTGTTCTGTTTCTGTACAGCATATGAAGACTCTTAAATTAAGTTTATATTACCTTTATTTATTCATTTTTCAGGACTACCCATCCCTGGCATTAATCACAGAGAAAATGTCAGAGAACAATATAAATCTCATCTTTGCTGTGACAAGCCATGTGGAATCACTCTATAAGGTAAGAAGGGTAATAAATTCTATCGTAAATCAGTATGGCAAATGCCTAATATGATTTTTAAGATCTCTTTCAAAGATCTATCCTTCTTTTGCTTTCTTTATCCATTGTAGAACTACAGTGAGCTGATCCCTGGCACTGCGGTGGGCACACTGTCCGAGGACTCTCATAATGTCATCCAGCTGATTCAGGATGCATATGCTGTAATGTCCCTTTCTACATTTACTATTGTTCAATACAACTTCTTTAAGTTTAAGCTAATTTTTTATTTTCATCTCTATTGAAAATGGACAATGGACTATAGAATGATTTAATAGAATGATTTTCTGTGATCTACACATGCTAAGGATAGAGCTAAACTTGTGCCGAACCTGGAGCTTTACTCTATTCACATTGTCTGTAGTTACTGATCTATTGTTTGCTGTTGTGTTTGTTTGTTTGTGCAACAGAAACTGCGTTCTAAGGTTGAGCTGGAGCTCTTGAATGTCCCGGAAGAGCTCAGTCTGACATTTAATGCCACATGTCTCAATGGAGAGGTCATCCCTGGGCTAAGATCCTGCTCTGGCCTCAAAAGAGGAGATACCGTCAGTATCTTCTTCTCTCTTTATCTCACTCTTTCTGTCAATCTTTTTCTAATATTCTCCATCCACCTCATTTGGATTTCATGTTGTAACTTTATTCTCACTCTAAAGATCCTGGTATAACTCAACCAAACCACTCAGCCCAAAACTTCCCCAAAACTCCCCTACGGTCTGTTTGGTCACTACCTTCTTTTCAGTCATATACCCACTCTGAGGTCTTCACATATGCCACAAGAGGAGGAGCACAGGAAATGTCCTTTTTCTAATGTGCAATCATCAGCCTTCTTCGATAAATGAGTTGCATGAAATGTTGTGGTTTCATTCCCTTCCTTATAAATGGTTAACTGTAAAAACTTCAGAACACATTCAGGAAAAGCGGGTGTGACTGTGCAATTACTCATTTTGCTGAGTGTGTCTTGGGATCGGACTCATCTGTTTCCCGTTCTTCCATGCTGCTCTGACTCACATCACCCAGCCTTCAGTTCAGACTGTTTGTCAGTCCAACACAATCACATGTTAGGCAGCCTACACACTGACTGTCAGCAATGGAATAAGACTCACATACTGTATGTCATGTACATAATGGTTAACAATCTCCATAAGAATTATAAGATGGAACAAATAGCATTTTATTTTCAATTATTATATTATATCTTATTGTATATTATATTATATATAATATTTCATGTATACATGTGTGACGAGTGGGGCGGGGCCGAGGGATGTGGGAACACGATTGAGGCCGGTGGAGTGATTGGGAAATCCGCTACACCTGCGACCCACCACCGGTCTTGAGTCCCACAGAGGAGATGGAAGGATATAAAACTGGAGCGACGACAGTGAAGAACGAGAGAGGACCAGGCCTGGGCTTTCTCTCGTCCTTCACTGTCGTCGCTCCAGTTTTTAATATTTAATTATTTGTTGTATTTAAATTTGATTGGATATACATTACCATACGTTGGTTAGGGTCAGTTAGTTAATTTGAAATAGTTAATTTGAAAGAAAATTTTTATGCTCATCAAGGCTGTAATTATTTAATATACATTAATATTGTAAAATATTTAATATTTAATAGTTACAGTTTAAAATAGTGGCTATTTTCTATTTTTAAATTATTTTTAAAATAATTATAATTATAATTTAATTATAATTTTAATTATTTTTATTGAATTTTATGATTTCCCAGCCACATACCACATAGTCCTTTAGAAATCATTTTAATATGCTGATTTGGTTCTCAATAAATATTTTGAGTATTAGTAATGTTGAAAACAAATGTGGTACTTATTGCTAATATTGTTGTGGAAACCAAAATAATTTTTGGTCACCTTTGATCAAATTACTATATCCTTGCTGATTAAAAGTATTAATTTTCTTAAAAAAAAAAAAAAAAACTGACCCCAAGTCCTATTAGGGTCCTACTTTGTAATTAATAATAATTCATATTTGTGAACACCAGTGCTCTTTAACAACTCCACACTTCCTCAATCCCATCTTTCCCAGGTGTCCTTCAGTGTAGAAGCTCGTGCCAGAGGCTGTCCTAAAAAGAAGCGCAAGACCTTCACCATCAAACCGGTGGGCTTCAAAGACACCTTGCAGATCACAGTCAACTTCGAGTGTGAGTGTAAATGCCAAGCTAAGGCGGAGCCTGACAGTCCCATCTGTCACCATGGCAATGGCACCTACGAGTGTGGGATCTGCCTGTGCAACCCGGGACGATTGGGTCCCAGGTGTGAATGTGCAGAGGGGGACTACAGCCCCACTGAGCAGGACGCCTGCACGGGGCCAGACAAAGTGGTCTGCAGCGGCCGTGGAGACTGTGTGTGTGGCCAGTGCGTGTGCCACAATAATGATTTCGGCAAGGTGTGGGGGAAGAGGTGTGAGTGTGACGATTTCAGCTGCCTGCGGTACAAAGGAGAGCTGTGCTCAGGTAAGAAAAGATTTGGGGATGATAGAGAGTGTGATAGAGTTTTATTATTAGACTGTTAGATGTGACAAGTGTTTTTGGACACTGTTAGACTAAATGTGTAAATGTATTTGAATCAGAAGCAAAATATCCAACCCAGTGGCATTTGCAAACAAATATGGAGGAAGTAATAATTTTTTCCAGGTTTAGGAAATCCAGAACTAAATGATGTTCTCATATGGGAACAAATTATTCATACTGTATGAGTCATATTTTAGAGAAGCAGAAAAATGCAATGCAACGTGTAGATTCCTGAACAAATGATTTTTATGAGTTTTTTTTTTTAAGTGAATCAAAAACAAACAGCGCTGCAAATGTGGTCTGATTCCTGAATGAATGATTATTATTAGCGGTTTCTTTTTTGTGAATCAAAAACATAAAATACAACCACTGTAATCGAATTCCCAAACTAATTATTCTTAACGTTTTGTTTTTTTTCAGAATCAGAATCATACAGTCCAACCAGTGTAGTCTGGTTCCCGAACAAATGATTATTTGAGTCTGACCTTTTTAGTGAATTAGAACCATACAGTGCAACCAGTGTAGTCAGTTTTCCCGAACAAATGATTCTTTTGAGTTTGATCTTTTTAGTGAATTTTAGATTAGATTAGGTTCAACTTTATTGTCATTATGCCGAGTACAAGTACAGAGCTAATGAAATGCAGTTAGCATCTAACCAGAAGTGCAAGAATATAGTGTTTTATATAAATATAAGAGCAGATTAGGTGAAGCTATGATCAAAACCATGCAGTGCAACAAATATAGTTAGTTTCCCGAACAAATGATTCTCATGAATCTGAATATTTTTAACCATATGTATCTGTCTTTTTTGCTTTAACAGCACAAGATAATGCCACTTGGTTTAATATTTTGGTATATAATGCAAAGACACTTATACATTTTAAAGAGACCTAGCGATCCAAATACTTTTTAGGGCCCCTGCATCTCAGCCTTGATAAACTCACAACGAGCAGGATATTTTAGAAAAAAAGTCTCAGTTTTTTTCACAGCCTATTATTTTGTACAAACTTTCTTTATGAGTAAGATTCCTTGTTCCCTGCCTCACATCACCTCAAAGGAATTACCTACAATAACACTAAAACGTCTCCTGTGCTAGTCGAAGAACGGGCTTCTCTTATAAATAAACAGGCTCTGTGGGACTTGGCAGGCTATACTACGTGTTGACCTATTTAAGACGTGTGTTTGCTCTTCAGACGAGGTGCTGATGTTCCAGTGGGGCGCCTTAGAGTTGAAATGGCCGAAGAGTTTATTATAAAAATAAAAAAAACACTATAGTGCACCTCTTGAAGTTGTGTACCTCTTTGGAAGGGGGCTGGTTTCTCACTTAAACAAAACCAGATCTTTGTATGTAGTTTGATTCCAAAAGATTTCAGCCTCTGCTGTAACAAACAGAACATTTTTAAGAGAAAACATCTTGTAGAGCTACAAGACGTTTCTTATAGCATACTCCCAGATGTCCAAGTAATAGAGAAAATGCCTTTCTGCATTGTCACACACTGATGATGTCAGTGAACCAAAAATAGCCTAGTTAGTGAGTAAAGTGGCATTTAGGCTGATGTGAAGAGTTTGTATTGTGTTCTGTGGGAAGAATAATTACACATAACACAAGGTTATTTTTTACAGTTGGTTAGCCATTGTACTATTTCCATGTGGTTTTGTTTTTGATTTAGCTGCATCATTGTTATATTTTCAACCAAAATCCCAAATCACTCACAAACATTGTTTTGTTAAGGAATAAAGCACTGTAATCTCTTAAGCAAACATGCACACTGCCCCAAATGTGTTTATAATTATAACTTTAAATCACGCATGTAATGGAGCTCTGCATTCTGCCGTTGAACGTCAAGTGAAATATATTACGACTATCATATCAGTTCTGTCACATTCAACGCACCAGATGTCCATTTTTAGAAATCTCTGCAATTAAAAATGAAAGATGGAGACAACTGAGTGTAATTGCCAGTGGGGAATTTCATTTGCAAAACATGGAAAGCCTCAGAAAAATATTTGGAAATGAGTGTTTTTTTTCTATGCATGTATGGAATGTACAACTCCTTACATGAGGCACTTTTATGGGCTTAGGTTCAATCTGACCTTAAGTTTAAGTAACTGAAGCTTTCTTTCGAGAGTAAAACAAGCAAATATATATTCACTTTAAATATATATACACTGTTTGCCCCTTATCTTCCAGGCCAGCCCATAACACCCCTTCTGCCCCTTGGTTATCTGATGTTCTACGTGAACACCGTTCTAAGCTTAGAGCTGCTGAAAGGATGTGGCGCAAAACCAAAAATACTACTGACCTTAATGTATATCAGTCACTCCTCTGTTCCTTCTCTGCTAATGTCTCCACTGCTAAAATGACATACTACCATAACAAAATTAACAATTCGTCTAACTCTCGCATGCTTTTTAAAAAATTTTCCTCACTTCTTTGTCCTCCTCCTCCCCCTCCTGCTTCATCTCTAATAGCTGAAGACTTTGCCACGTTTTTCATTAATAAAATTAAACACATCAGTGCACAATTTTCCACACCACAATCAGTCAAGCTCATATCACCAGTAAACATACACTCATTTACATCCTTCTCTTCACTCTCTGAGGCATAAGTCTCAAAACTCATCCTTTCTAATCACCCTACTACTTGCCCGCTTGATCCTATTCCATCTCATCTCCTTCAAGCCATTTCTGCTGCAGTTGTACCTGCACTCACTCACATCATCAACACATCCCTCCACACTGGTGTTTTTCCCTCATCATTTACACAGGCTCGTATAACTCCACTACTTAAGAAACCCACCCTCAACCCATCTCTTTTAGAGAGCTACAGACCAGTTTCCCTTCTCCCTTTCATTGCAAAAACACTTGAACGAGCTGTGTTCAACCAAGTCTCTGCATTTCTCTCACACAACAACCTCCTTGACAGCAACCAATCTGGCTTCAGAAGTGGACATTCAACTGAGACTGCCTTGCTCTCAGCTGTTGAAGCTCTAAGACTGGCAAGAGCGGAATCCAAATCTTCAGTACTTATCCTGCTTGATCTGTCCGCTGCTTTTGACACGGTTAACCACCCGATCCTCCTATCAACCCTACTGGCAAAAGGCATCTCAGGAACCACACTTCTATGGTTTGAGTCTTACCTATCAGATAGGTCCTTTAAAGTATCTTGAAGAGGTGAGGTGTCCAAGTCACAACATCTAACTACTGGGGTGCCTCAGGGCTCAGTTCTTGGACCACTTCTCTTCTCTGCCTACATGGCATCATTAGGTTCTGTCATTCAGAAACATGGCTTATCATACCACTGCTATGCTGATGACCCTCAACTCTACCTCTCATTCCATCCTGATGATCCGACGGTAGCTATTTGCATCTCAGCTTGTCTAACAGACATTTCTTGCTGGATGGTGGACCATCACCTTCAACTCAACCTTGCCAAGATAGAACTGCTTGTGATTCCAGCAAACCCATCATTTCATCACAATTTAACCATCAAGTTAGGCACATCAACCATAACTCCTTCAAAAACAGCTAGAAGCCTTGGAGTTATGATTGATGATCAGCTGACTTTCTCAGACCACATTGCTAAAACTGTCCGATCCTGCAGATTTGCTTTATTCAACATCAAGAAGATCAAGCCCTTTCTTTCGGAAAATGCTGCACAACTCCTTGTTCAAGCTCTTGTTCTGTCCAGGCTGGACTATTGCAATGCTCTCTTGGCAGGTCTTCCAGCCAGTTCTATCAAACCTTTACAATTAATCCAGAATGCGGCAGCAAGATTAATTTTTAATGAGCCAAAAATAATACACGTCACACCTCTGTTTATCAATTTGCACTGGCTTCCAATAGCTGCTCGCATAAAATTCAAGACATTGATGTTTGCCTAAAAAACTACCACTGGTTCTGCACCCATTTACCTAAATTTGTTACTTCAGACTTATGTGCATTCTGCAAGTGAACGTCGCTTGATTGTGCCATCCCAAAGAAGCACAAAGTCACTTTTACAGACTTTTAAATTAAATGTTCCCTCCTGGTGAAATGACCTCCCCAACTCAATCCGAGCAGCTGAGTCCTTAGCCATCTTCAAGAATCGGCTTAAAACACATCTCTTCCATCTTTATTTGACCCTCTAACTTTAGCACCCACTATTCTAATTCTATTCTTTAAAAAAATCTAGCTACCTTTCTAATCTTTTTATATTCCATTTTCTTTTCATTTATTATGCAATTGTGTTTTTGTGTATATATATATATATATATATATATATATATATATATATATATATATATATATATATATGTATGTATCTATGTATGCATGTGTGTGTGTGTGTGTAAAGACCTCTAACACTAGCTTGCTCTATTCTTTTTTTATTCTATCTGTTTTCTTTTTATTTATTATATTATTTAAAAGCCCATGTTACGTGTACTGTATACCTAACTGAGACTTGTTATGGCACTTATATATCATTGCTCTTTTTGTTGTTTTTGATTGCTTCCACTGTCCTCATTTGTAAGTCACTTTGGATAAAAGCATCTGCTAAATGAGTAAATGTATATGTAAATGTAAATGGTAATATATGGTCAAAAAAGCTTCTAAATTCTATAATCATGTGGAGTCTGCTCACTCATTCTCATCTTTGTGTTTATTTTTCCCTACATGGCTCATTCCAGGTCATGGCACTTGTTCCTGTGGGTTTTGCCAGTGTGATCCAGACTGGAAGGGGGAGAACTGCAACTGTTCTACTCGTACAGACACCTGTATGTCCAGTTTGGGGCTGTTGTGCAGCGGTCGTGGTCAGTGTGTGTGTGGGAGCTGTGAATGCACTCAGCCCGGGGCCTACGGCTCCACCTGCGACAAATGCCCCACCTGCCCTGACGCCTGTACATTGAAGAAGTAAGCGTAACTCCTATATTAAGCATAAAATAACATGTTTAGAATAGCAAACTCTACTGTACATTTTATATATGCATAGAATGCTGAGATGACCTTGTACATTTTCCAAAATGTGCATTTTTCAAAATGTTCATTGGCCTTTGATTGCTTGAGTGTTTTAACTGTGATTCACTTGTATTTTTTGACCCATTATTTTGCCAAAAGCCTTAAATGTGGAAAATAACCATTTTTTATTTTTAATTGGATGGCAATAGTAGAATTTAGCATGCAACATGATTTGGTCATGTGACCACAATGTAGCATACTACTATTTGGAATGTTAATTATTCTATAAGACGTTCTGATTCACATGCAGTTTTTTAATATATATATATATATATATATATATATATATATATATATATATATATATATATATATAAATAATGGAAGTATATGGTTTATACTACAGTATTCAATAAGTAGTATACTTTACCCAAATAAAAAAGTAATATATTTAAAATATTTTTTTTCTTACAGTTCAAATTTATTGATATATTTATTGACATATCGTTTGACACTTACTGATATAATAAATTATAATTCAACATAATTTGGAGTACTTCTTTTGCCAAATTTACATTTCTTAATATTAAGCCTGAAATGTGTTTTAATATCACTGATAATTATATGTTTTTTGTTGTTGTTGTTTTTTTTTTTAATAATAGCAGTCTTTCAATGCAAGATATTTAAAGTGTACCTGACCTATACTTGCAATAGTCCCATTTTAGCACAATCAAATATACTTCAGTATAACTTTAGCTGGACTTCAGCACTACTTCCGCACAATTAGAGTTCACAATTTAATAAACAGACTTTAGGTTTACCAGTGTAGTAACTAAACTTGCAGGGTATTTTTATTAAGGACAGCATGAAATAAATGTATCTCAAATACATTTTAGTATATTCAGTGAGCAGTAAACTAGTATTCTAACAAACAGGCAATTCAATTTTAAAAGTTTATGTCAAATCTTAATTTAAGTAAAAAATCTCTCTCTGTGTCTCTCTCTCTCTCTCTCTCTAGGGAATGTGTAGAGTGTAAGCACTTTAAGAGAGGGAAACTCTTCGATGATGAAACCTGCTCTCGAATCTGTAGAGATGAAATCAAACTGGTGGATGATTTGGGTACCATTATCAAAATATCATTTTATTTTATTATTTAATTTTATTTTATTTATAGTATTAGAGGTTTTTCTGTAGTCTTCTTTTGTAACCCTCTGTTACCCTACAGTGTTCCATGATAAGAATGCAGTGAATTGCACCTATAAGGATGAGGACGACTGCGTGCAAAGGTTTCAGTACTATGAGGACAACAGTGGCAAATCCATCTTGTTTCTGGTGAAAGAGCCAGGTAACATTCTGTTATAGCTCTTAGTGCTGAAGTAAATCAATGCGTTTACTTTGCTTCAGAAGCTGGTGTCTATCTTTGTACAAAGAGAAAACTAAAGGGAAGAATATTATTTACAGAATTAGAATTTATTTGATTTCATTGAGGGTATTTTTTGCTATTAGAGATGAGCATAGGAATATAGTAGTTTCTAGGTGTTTGCGTAAGCGTATGGAAGTGTAGGTGTATGTGCAGTGTGTGATGGCTGTAAATTCAGGAGCCTGCGGTGAGAGTCTGCTGTTCTGCTTTAATGGACACACATGTGGAACATGGGCTCTATTAGTGAAACACACATCCCCAGAACCCAGGGAGCACCCCACCTTGTAAAAACACACAGCAATAAACAACATCCAAGCTACTGAAGAACCCGCTGACACAGTGTAATTCCTACTGGGATAGGAATGGTTCAGACAGGAAGCAAAGAGACAGACACAAGACTATATACTGTAGAGAAGCAAGCCTATAGCTTTTTTATTTGTATTTTTGTAGGACGTAGCCTATTAAATTGATAAAAAGTGACAGTAAGTTATTTATGGTGTTTCAAAAGATTTCTATTTCAAATAAATCATGTTCTTGTGAACTTTCTATTCATCATAAGTCACATTTTAAAATAGAAGCAGTTTAAAATAGAAGCATCTTTCACTTACATTTCTTTTTCCTGTATAATAGACTGTCCTAAAGGCCCTGATATCCTGGTGGTGCTCCTGTCAGTAGCTGGTGCCATTTTGTTCTTGGGTCTGGCTGCCCTGCTTATCTGGAAACTGCTTATCACCATCCATGATCGGCGGGAATTTGCTAAATTCGAGGAGGAGCGGGCACGTGCCAAGTGGGAAACGGTTAGTGAAGTGCAAAAACACACACTGTATGCCTAGTGCAGTACATTTCGGACAGAAGCTAAATGATCAAAGACGTCAGGATACATAACCAAAAACATTTACATTCCCACACCTCTCTGTTTAATGTAAAAAGCTAAAATTACTGTGTTTAAGTAGCACAGTGTACTATAGATGTTGGCAGGATGATTTTACTGTTTCAGTGGCATGCTGTTTTTCCCTTCAGAACAAAGAAAAAGCCTCCTTACCCCTGGGCAAGTTTTGTTTTAAATTATCCAATGCTAATTAGGCTTTCCCTTGAGCTTTCGGGCCACATGTGAACTCTCTGATCCCCTCTGCTCAATACAGAGTTACCTACTTAAACTTATGTTGAAATATGTGTAATTTGACTCTTGTTTAAAGGAATAGTTCACCAAAATATGAAAATTGAAAATGTACTCACCCTCAGGTCATCCAACATGCATTAGTTTTTTTAATCAGAAAAGATTTGGAGAAATTTTGCTTTACATCACTTGCTCATCAATGTGTCCTCTGCAGTGAATGGGTGCCGTCAGAATAAGAGTCCAAACAGCTGATGAAAACATCACAATAATCCACAAGTAATCCATACGACTCGAGTCTATCAGTTAATGTCTTGTGAAGCTAAAAACTGTTTGTAATAAATCCATTATTAAGATGTTTTAACTTAAACTGTTGCTTCCAGATAAAATATGAGTCCTCCATCCATAATATTGCCTTTTCTCCTGTGAAACAGTTGTCTCGTCTGAATCAGATCAAGATCAAGCACCATTTACAAGCAAAACCAGTCCAAAATAATGTTAAGCAAAGATGTTGGTGGATTTGGAGGTGGACTGTGTTATTATTGCATTTAGGCCAGAAGCCATGGAAAGTTAAAAACACCTTAATTATGGTTTTGTTACTTAAAAACATACAAATTTACACAAATGGGTAATTAATAGACTAGTGGACCGGTCGTGTGAATTACAGTAATGGTTTTTAACAGCTGTTTGGACTCTCATTCTGACAGCACGCATTCATTGCAAAGGATTCACTGAGGAGCAAGTAATGTAATGCTAAATTTCTCCAAATCTGTTCTGATGAAGAAGCTAAGTTGTGTATGGCTTGAGGGTGAGTAAATTTTCAATTTTCCGCTATATTTTTTTATTTAATTTTTTTTATTTTTATGAATCATTCAAGGAGGGTTGAGGCTAGAAAACCATATTGGTCAAATGTAGACTGTGTAAATCCATACTGAATGATAACTAGATTTTTATTCTTATAGGGCCACAACCCCCTCTACAAAGGTGCCACATCAACATTCACAAACATCACATACCGAGGCAAGGACTGACCGCAGAGAGCAGAGGAAGAATTGGACATCGCTAACAGACAGTGTTCATATTTTAAAAGGTTTAAAAAAAAGTATTAATGTTTTTGTAAAATTTAAAATGCTAATTGAACACGATCAGGAAGGGTTGTACATATTTTGTTGTTGTACATATGTAAAGTCAAAAATGGCATGATCCCTCTTTGGAAGTCTTGCTGTTTGTCGCTGGATGAATGTTAATCTTTACAATTGCTTCCTACATGACCATTTGTCAGCAGCACCGTGCCTGGAGAGATAGCTTCACACTGTAGTGACACACATCAAGCCATTTCCTCCCTCTCCCTGCTTCCTCACTCTGTGCAGCGGCAGATATGAATGATAAAAAGCCTGAGCAATCTTTGCAACTACTGATGGCCTGTGGTAACACTGAATCCCTCATCATGAGCAAGAAATGTTCTTAATATAAGCTGATCTCTTTATTGTGGTTATAGCTTTATTAACATTATGCAACTATAGTGGTAGCTTTATCACACTGGCCTTTAGTGCACAGTTTTGGTAGGGTTGACAAATCGAGTGCTGTATAAAAATGTACGAGAGTTGTCTATTGCCATAATTATTTACAAAATGTATGCCAAAAATAGAGACATTTTTATTGTTTGTCTGGCAGAATGATCTTAAAAGCCAAAAGTTCTTCTCAGCTCAAGTGCAAAAAAGTAACAGTGATATAGTTAGAAAGTAATGAAATAGACAGAAATTACAAAAAAAAAAATGGTCAAATTATGTATTTAAAAAAAAAATACATCTAATGTGATATATTTAAGATAAATATCATTACCTTTCGTTATATATAGCCATGGATGCCACACACTTCAATCTTAATACCAATAAAGCATAATATATGTATCAATGTTTTTTTTCCATGCTCATTTTAGTAGAGTATATTACTGTTATTAATTACTATTAAACTAATTTCATTGTTTGTATTTGGGGTTAATAAAGGCCTGTTTTTCCATTTCATTCCATATCACTGATATGGGTCCAATAACCTGGTCTATTTTAAATTAATCATACTAATTCTATATTTAATTTTGTTTGCTGTGTGAAGGCATGTTATATGTATTGAACTACAGCGCTACCTACTGGACTGATGTTACAACCATGTACAGTTCTAAAGATTTTTATATCTTTTCATCAAAACACTGATAGGTAGCTGAATTATTATGTGAGTTATTTAAGTTTTACGTGCAGCAAATAATATATTATAGGGAATTTACTTTTACGATAGGCCTAGTATATTTTGTAAGGACATTTTCTGAAATGAAATCTGACTCTCTCTGGTTCAAGTTATTTAAATATTTTATGTTATTATTATATTGATATGTTGAATTTAACAAGCAAAGTGGGAGAGATGGTAAATCCGACATCATTTGCCACACCAGATATCAAGAATTGGGTCACTGTTAATCTTAAGTCACAGATAATTATATCCGTATTGTTCCATTTGGCCATAACAAGTAACTACATGATAAATGTATTCAATTGGATCATTAAATTATTAGAAAGTGTGCTACTTTACCTTTATTTATTTAAAGTTTCAGCCGTAAATAAATATATTTATGTTATTTTTAAATAACATTTCGGCTTTAAATAAATACATCTTTATTTTTTAACCAACTTTACATAAATATCAATATATCTGTTGTTATTTTAACTAACGTTCAAGCCCTAAATAAATACATAAAAAAATAATATAGTTGCGTCATGCACTGATAATTGCAGAATGCCAAAAAAGAAAAGAAGAAGAAGAAGAAGAAAAAAAGAGGCGTCGCCAGGATCACTTTACATGACTCACAGACGTCATCGGAGAGAGGGAGAGAGAGAGAGGGAGGGAGAGAGAGAGAGGGAGGGAGAGAGAGAGAGATGCTGAAATACTGAAGGCTGTGGCAGGATCACAGTCAGTCCTACTATCAGCGTTAAAGATCCTGGAAATGTTCAGGTGAGTTCATCAATTCACATCGCAATCTTAACACATGATCTTTAAACATCACAGATGATAACTCCAGTCACTGATTTACTGCTATAGATAACAAGACAACACCCTGCCTGCGCTCCATCAACATCATCTGAGAAAAAGAAGCTAACGTACCATTTCACACTCCTGTAGCCACAAATAGGCGCTTCGACATCATTTTATTGTCATTTTCATATCTATTCGCGTCTATACAAAGCGCATCATCAATGTTGTTGTTAGCCGGCTAATGTCAGCTAGCTCGTGGCTAGCTAATGTATCGCTACAGTCAAAACTGAGGAGTTATAGTGGTGTTAGTGGTATTTGAATAGAAATATGTCAGATGTTTTGTTTCTGGTTTTCGATACTTGTGTTGGCAGAAGATATGATTAAATATTATTGATCGTATTACGTTAGTTGTTAGACAGAGTAAATAACGCCTGTCATCTGGTGCTGTTTAACACAGCGCATCAGCTCATTAAGTGTTTATAATGACCATTAAGGTGACTGAAAATCAATATTTAATTCTGTATCTTAAGACTGTATATTTGAAGGTAAATATACTGTATAGTCTGTATAGTTTAGATGTATATTTGAGCTGCATGGCAACAGCAGGTATAATTTTACATCTTTTATGAAGGGTTATTTATATACATATTTTTTGCCATTTAGAATTTTTTTTAACATCTTCCACCTTTCGTTCTTAATTTTGTGAACACCTTTAATTTGAGGATGCTTCATTTATTAATCCTTGGCTGGCTGTTTGAGCAGAATGTACATTTAGATCTGAAGAGGTTTCATTAGGTGTTGACATACAATTTATAGACTGACCTCTTTTCAATTAAACAAAAGGGAACACAGCCTAATTGTAAGTAAAACAGATTTTAAGTATTTTATTAAGAGGATACCAGGTTAACTTTGATATGCAATGATAAGTAATTAATAAGAGAGAATGAATTAAATAAGGAAACAGAAAGAAAAAAAGGTGGTGAAGTCTGGGTGTGCCGGTAAGGTTTGTGGGTTTTAGTTGTCTGCTTAGTTGTAGATTAGAGGCTACATTGAGTCTACTGTATCTCAATAAATATAATTTGTCTGTGATGGACTGTTTAACTGTCCCTCTGTTTCTGTTTAGTGTTGAGATCACAGTTACCAAGTAAAGAGTCATGCTCTGTCAGACAGTGACCTATAACCAGAGGGTGATTATGTTCTTGCGTGTGTGAACAGGATACATGAAGCTTCTATGGGCTGAGTTCTATTGATTATTTGGGACAGCAGTAGTCAGAGGTGAACTGAGGTTCATGCTGCTAGATTCAGACTGTGAAATCAGAGGCTGATCGATCAACTGGTGGGTTGTGACACAAAAATGGGTCACAGGTCTGTCCTGGTTGGGTCACGTATACAAGAGATGCATTGTTTTTTAGAAGATGATTTTATGTGGTAAGGATACTTTTAATTGGTCAAAAATATATGTAAAGATATGTATAAGATATATGTATATGTAAAAGATTTCTTATTTATGTATCAGGGTTTCCACAAAAAACTATTAAACTATCTTTTCAAAAAAAAAAAAAAAAGTTTTCAACATTAATAATAAGAATAATTGTTCCTTTACCAAACAAATCAGCATACTGTAATATAATGATTTCGGAAGGATCATTCGATTGGATAAATGATATTTTAAAACAGTAAAATAAAGAAAATAAATTGTAAAAATTATTTTTTTTTTTTTTAACAAGATTTCGGTTTTTAATATACTTTTGGTTCATTAAATGCAGCCTTGTGAGCATAAAAAATTTTAACAAATCTTTCCATTTTCAAACTTCTGAATGGTAGCATAGCCTTTTAACTTTTAAAGGATAGATAAAACAGTTTCCATATTTTTTTATTTTTTTATTTTGTTAAAGTCACAGGCATGCATCAAATAAAACTCAGTATACTGGCACAATCACAATCACTTGGGAGACACAACCAACAACCAACAGATGCCAACATTGACATGTTGTGTGACGTGTTCATATTTTTTTGCATAATACTGTGCCTTTGTAGTTAACTGTAATATTCATAATTTCTGTATTTATTTTTTCTATTACATTTTTGTTTATTTTTGTATGCTAAACAGTACTGGTGCTTTCTATAATCTTTCAGGTTTATCTGTCATGGATGCAAGTATGATACCAAAATTCACCTCCAAAGACGAGGAAATTGACTTCTGGAAGGCTCTTTCACTCAAGTACAAGAAAAGGTAAGTAGCAGTACAGTGAGCAGCATTGAGCGTCACTCAGCTCTCTGTTTTGTAGTCTGACACATGATAGCATTCTTTCATGTTGTCCTCAAACTTCACTATTCACATTGTCTTTTGGATAAACAAAACACTGCCTCTAATGCTGGGAGTAAAACCTATGCAACCTTCCCTTACATTATGACAGCCATATCGAGGAAATCGCTGTGTTTTAAGGCAGTCACAGTAGTCTTATGCAATCCGCCACATTGGGAATTTCCTTCAACGAGTTTAGCTTTTTGTGATTTGATCTAGGCTCCCGCTGCTAATTGTACCATTGAAAAGCTCTCAGTGGCGTTGTAATATAAAAAGATTACACAACAAGCTTGTTGCTTGGTAGATTGCATCCCAAAGCAGCATTTCTTGATTCCAGCATGGAGTGTTTCAGATTTCCTTTGTGTAAAGACAGGCATTTACACACACAAATACTTGGTACACCCAAGTCTGTGATTATCAGAATACTGTTTGGTTACATCTGGTTGCATAAAAAACAAATGACTGGGGTTTGTAGTTCAGATAAACCCCTCTATCGATGTAATCCGAATAAAAGATTTGATTTGCAAATCAGCTGTTCCTTTTTTGATTGTGCACCAGCTCCTGAGCTAATTTTAGCTGTCAAACAAGTCCACTATATGTATTTGTGCATTGTAAAAATAAAAATTTAATGGGACAATTTGTCACCTGGTGGATGGGGTGAAAATCTCATTGTCCTGCTTCAGCTGAGGGAACCAAGGCATAGAGATTTGGGTGATGGGCTTTTTTGACTTGGCCAGTTAGCAGCCACTTAAAGGGATAGTTCACACAAAATTTTAATTATCTCATTAATTACTCATCCGCATGTCGTTCCAAACCAGTAAGATCTTCGTTCATCTTCAGAACACAAATTAAGATATTTTTGAAAAATCCCCAGAGCTTTCTGACCCTCCATAGACAGCAAAGGAACTATCATGTTCAAGGCCCAGAAAGGTAGTAATGACATTGTTAAAATGGTCCATGTTACATCAGTGGTTCTACCACAATTTTATGAAGCTACTAGAATTCTTTGTGTGCACAAAGAAAACAACAAGGACTTCATTCAAGGTTTTCTTCCCTTTCGTGTCAGTCTCTGCCATGAATTCACAAGAGTACCACTTATGTTCATCATGATTTAAGACTTGCATTTGAAGCACAGGCTCCTCTATATGTGACATGTGATAACTCCATCTATACCCAGTCCAACACCCTAATCAGTACTTCAGAGACCTTGCAAAAATGAGTCACAGATGTTGTGTGATTTTGATTCTGTCCCGAGCGATACATACTTTCTGCAAGTGGTCTCCTTGTCCCTGCATGAACAGGTTGTCCTGCCCTGACTCCTGGCTCACGTGGCTATAGCATGGCTGAGCAAGGAAATATTGCCCCGATGCCATTTTTAGATCCTTCCAGACCATAATGCTGGCTGGTGATTATATAAGGAGGCCCAGGGCAGTGCTCTCCGCTGGTTACCGGTACACTGTAAACAAAACTGGTTATTTACAGCAGATGCAGTCTGCCCCATTCACACTGTGCTAGTAATGGTGTCAGCTTAGATCACGTTCATTAAATAATGGAATAATCAGTGAGTTGTCGAAGGTTTTAAGAGCCCAGATAGCTAAAAACGCATTGATGTTAATGTTCTCTGCATATTTCCATTGTTAATATGCTATAGTGATGGCCTGACTGTATTTGTGCCTTTCCCTAGATGAAACCAGGAAAGAAATATTACTTAACAACAGGCCTATATTACCTTGCATTTATGGGAAATGCCAAACTGCTGTTTTCTGATGACTTCTTATTACCAGTCTGTGTGTATTCATTACTTTAGACACATCTCCTAGGTAATGGATCTCATAGCTTTTTATTTGCTTGTTTGCCAAAGCATGTTTTAATACAACTTTCGATGTTCAGTAGGCTGTAGTTCAAGGCAAACTTTAAGAAATAGAATATGAACATTTTATGCATGTGCCATTAGTGATAAACGGTATCTTCAGTTATAAGGAGGCACAGGAGGAGTTGCTGGAGTTCCAAGAGGGAAGCAGAGAGCTGGAGACAGAGCTGGAGACACAACTGGGCCAAGCAGAGCATCGCATCAGAGACCTGCAGGCGGACAATGAGAGACTGCAGCATGAGCTCGACACGCTCAAGGTGAGAGTGTGTGAGCTGACCGCGTGGAAAGAACATTGAAGCCAGGACAGGTCTAATGAGTGTGTGTCTTGGCTTTCTCTCTCCTGTAGGAGAAGCTAGAGTATCAGTATGCTCAGAGCTATAAACAGATCTCCGTGCTGGAGGACGACCTCAGCCAGACTCGAGGCATCAAAGAGCAGCTGCATAAATATGTCAGAGAGCTAGAGCAGGCCAATGACGACCTGGAGAGAGCTAAGAGGTCAGAGGGCATCAGCTTATACTTCACCATACATTTCACCACAAATGTATCACAGCCAGAATTCTTTCCTAAAGATAACATTAAACGGCATTCACAATTCATTTAAAATCCCCCCGAAATACATTCAGAGCAGGAAATTACACTACAGGTATGAATTTTGGGCCAGTAAGATGCATTTAATTGATCAAATATAAAGTAATTGTTACTCTAACTATTTTCTATTTTAACATATTTCAAATGTAAGTTATGCATGTGATGGCCTTCATTCTGATATGCCGATATGGTGCTCAACAAACATTTCTTATTATCAATGTTGAAAACAGTAGGGCTGTTTAATATTTTTGGGATATTTTGGGATTCTTTGATGAATAGAAGGAAAAGAAGAGGGATTTATTTGAAATAGAAATCCTTTGTAATATTAGAAATGTCTTTACTGTCACTTTTGATCAATTTAATGCATCCTTGCTCAATAGAAGTTTCAACTAACTAAAAGAATCTCACTGACCCTATGAAAATAGTTTCATGGAAAGTGAAACATTCTTATAAAAGTTTTTAGGAAATGTGCACAATGACACATTAAGAAATGAAAATTAGGTCTGTTTTGATACTAGCTTGGTTTTAAAGAATTCTGCCCTGGTAGGTTGTATGCCTTTCCACTATTCTGCTATTTCTGCCAAATTTAAGTTTGGTTCTGCTATGGATTGATACCACAGAGCCACGATTACATCTCTGGAGGACTTTGAGCAGAGGCTGAACCAGGCCATCGAGAGGAACGCCTTTCTGGAGAGTGAATTGGATGAGAAGGAGTCTCTCCTGGTGTCTGTGCAGAGACTAAAAGATGAAGCCAGAGGTATTCACTGACTCTCCTCTCTAAATTCCTGTAATTACAGCTAGTTCCTCATTCCAGGCTGCTCAAGATCCTGTTCTGTCACTAAAAAAACTTTTCCTGCCTGCTTTGTGGAATGAAGTCATGTTACAAACTCAGATCAGCATTATGGTCTGCAAGTGAATATTATAAATCGATATCTTGCTCTCTAACTTAATATGTGGATTTGTAGATTTGCGGCAAGAGCTTGCGGTGCGAGAGAGCCGGCCAGAGGTGATGCGTATGTCGGCCCCAAGCTCTCCAACTGAAGACAATGACAAAACAGACTCCGCAGTCCAGGCCTCCCTGTCTATGCCAGCTACACCGCTCAGCAAGAACCTGGACAATGCTTTCACCAGCCAGACAGGTAGACGGCTAAATTTCACTCTGAGATGTTTACAATGTCGCACGTATTTGCATGACTCACTTGGTTCTTGTCTTTTGCAGCTCTGGCCAACAGCTCCACTAATGCAGCCCTCACGCCGTCTGCCAGAATATCAGCGCTCAATATTGTAGGGGATTTACTGCGCAAAGTTGGGGTGTGTAAACACTGGAGATTGAACTTTTGATAGCTATTCAGACAAATAATTGTTCCCGTTTTTAATCATGGATCCCCATTTGCAGAAATTAATTTGGTGTCTAATCCAAGTGTTTTATTCTTTTTCGTAGGCTTTAGAGTCCAAGCTCGCAGCCTGTCGAAATTTTGCCAAGGACCAGGCAGCCAGGAAGAACTATGTCACAAACGTCAACGGAAATCTAATTAACGGGGACATTTCAAATTACTCTCACTCTCTCCACACATCCTACTTCGACAAAGCGTGAGTCAGCCATTTAGTTCTGCCACAGTTCAGAAAACCCAATCAATAAACCTTTAGATGTTGATGAGCAGTTACCTTATTTGATCTACGGCACCCATTGTGCCCTAGAAAACTTCCTGATTTCTACTGAAAGCAGTTCACAGAAAGAAACAACTTAATTTTCTTTTATGTATTTAATGTGTAGACAGAAATGGAAGGCAGTTTGAAGGATAGTGTGATTGACTGTAATAATGAGTCTAATGATACAGGAGATAAAATTCTCTCAGACCTCTGTGTGTTTCTCTCCTCAGCAGAAGAGAGAGGGTCATTTTCCCTGCGTTGCTTCTGGGTAAATGTTCCGACTAGGAGTTTTATGTGGGGGTCCATGCATGCTGGTTAACAACCCCCTACATAGAGTATATAATCCACTAGGTTAAGATCATATCATCTCCACTAACATCTTGGTGCTGGCTCAAATTGTGTGTGAAGGTGCACTCCATAGGTTTGCTCAAATGTGGTTTATTTAACTAAATGTGAGAGAACTGGGCCAGTGTTTTGATTCTTAGCTGAAGATTCAAAACATCAAATCTTGTCTAAAAAAAGTTTTACATTTATGGAGTTCACCGTGAGTGCTAAACTAAGAGTTCCTCTCCTCATCTGTCTGTCGGTATGAACTGAATTACAGGATTAGACAGTCATTAGTTTGATCACGTTCATTTTTCTTATTAAAGTCAACATGAAACAAGATTTGCAACTCTGTTTACTCCATAATATGACCTATTTCTGCAACAAGATATTCAATGAGAAAAAATGTATTGGGTTACCTCACTGATTCATGGAAATAAGAGAAAAGTTTGGGGTCATTAAGATTTTTTTTTATGTTTCTGAAACACCAAGGCTGCATTTATTTGATCAAAAATACAGTAAAAACAAGTATTGTGAATATACACTTAAATTATTTCAATATTTTAAAAAATATAATTAATTTCTGTAAAGGCAAACCTGAATGTTCAGTAGCCATTTCTTCTGTTTTCACTGTCAAATATTCTTCACAAATGATTGCAAACATGCTGATTTAAGGCTGAAGAAACATTTCTTATTAACAATGTTGATAACAGTTTTGCTGCTTAATATTTTTATGGAAACTGTGATTAAATTTTTTTCAGCATCATTTGATAAATAGAAAGTATAAAAAATGCATTTATTTAAAAACAGAAATCTTTTGTGACATTATTATTAAATCGTTATATCACTTTTGCTCAATTTAATTTTGATCCTAGCTAAAAAAAAAAAAACTTTTTTTTTTTTGGAATGGTAGTGTATCAGAACAGACCAGAAGAGCTGCAGTAGCTAAACCTGATCATTTTTTAAAGGGGTCAAAAAATTTGAAATCAGCTGAAAAGGAAAGTTGTAAAAAAAAAGAAAGATTATGATTTTATATATATATATATATATATATATATATATATATATATATATATATATATATATATATATATGAATCAAAGGAGTTATGCATAATAACATCAGGAACCCTATTATGAAAATAAACAGAGTACATTTTAATTTCATGTTGACTTTAAGCATGTTCTTAAAAATATGAAGCTTTATTGCCATTTAATCCATTCGAGAAGACAGATAAAGAGACATCTCAAGATTATGAGGAGGGTAGGATTTCTTGAAGATCTGCAGTGTTACGCAGCTCACTGCATTGCTGAATCAGAGAGTCCTGTAGGAGAGGTCGTCCAGGGCTTGTGTTTCTGCTGCATAAGACCTATCAGATCTATAGATGAGCTATCAAAGAAGGATGACGGGCCTTTGCAGTCTCCAGTACACTTTAGTGATTTGATTTTGTAATGGTGCAGTACACACATTATATTTGTGTGTTTCAAGGTAACAAGAACAGACACAGCGAAGCATAGCTGATGGACGTCATCGAATTACCTTTGTACTGATGGACAGTAGAGTGTTTGTCTGGTGTGTCTCCGGGGGCCGTATTGAGTGGTCTAGGCTGAGAAAATCTACAGTTTCATAGCTTCTTAGTTTGTTCTGCTTGCTTATCTACACCAATTCAGCTTTTCTACACATATTAACTTTGCATTTGGTTTCGGGAACAAAGCCTGTTTGTGTTTCGTAGAGCTATTTTGTACTAAATCCAGTCTAGTTTATCCAGCTGGTGTGGACTGAAATAAATGCTAGTGACAATTCTAACAGTAGTATGAATGGTCTGATGGCTTGCATTGTACAGGGTTTTAACCACAGTCTCATGTTTCTCTGAGCACAGCAGGACAGTGAACGGTTTGGACCCTGGCGCCGTGACGAACATCACAGCTCCGCCACGCTCCAACTCTCCATCCAGCCTGGTGCTCAGCGTGTGACCCTCAGACACACACAAACTCCATTACAACCACTATACAGCAATATACCAATTCACTACTTGAGACTACAGTGGGTTACAATGCAGTTAGTAATGGTAGCCCTGCTCTAGCAGGCAACATCACATACTAGTCTCTGCGTTGCAATATACTACATTTTACTGCTGAAGTACTTGTTAATAGTTCTTAAAAAGTGTATAAACCCATCTAATATATTTATGGTTACTGCTAATTTAGGTATAAGCATATATGTACATATTTAATTTAGTTTTCTCTGTTCTTTGCAAATGTGATGTCTTTTACCACAGTCCAAAAATGTATTTATTGCTATAGTGTTGGATGGCAATGTATGTGAAAGCTGAAAACAAAGGGAATTTATGTTATTAATATATGTTGAAGAAGAAAAGAAGATGAAGGGTGGAGATTTGACTATCTAGACTTACATGTGCACTTATATGTCATGGAAACTGGTTTCTAATTTTACCCCGATGTTTTGTATTGGTTCACAGGGTCATTTTATTTTGGTAGGATCTATAGTAAGTTCTAATGTGCGCCTGAGATGAGTAAACTTCCCCTATTTTTGTCCCCTGACATGTGGCCTGGTGTAAGTGTGAAACATCTTTAGAGTTGCACACAAACGGTTTGTTTTGGCTCCAGCTGGTTTGCATTTTAAACACGGGTTCGGTTATATTGACAATCGACTGTTGTAGTAATACGGTGTGACAATTTTCCAGGTTGGTTTCACAGCCTTATTGTATTTGTTGGAATATCCATAACTTATTTTTCTCCTTGCTGTGAATAACAAATCTTATTCATTTTGGTTAGTGCAATGTGTTCCAAAAGCACTTTTTGTTACTTTTGCTTGCTCAAATAAATGCTAGTGTTCTCACGAGTCTGTTATTGTATTAAACACAAAAATGTTAACTCTATAGGAAGGACTTCAGAAAAAGGCTTTTATGTCAGCCAGTGTAATTTTAGTATTTATTAATATTTCAAAATATTTTTAGCTTCATTTTTCTTTTTAACTTTAGTAATTAGTAAGTTTAGTTATTTTTAAGTTGTAGTATTTTATGTGCTTTAAAAAAAATCTTTTATTTGGCTTTAATTTATTTAAAAGCTATTTAATTTAAGTTTTAGTATTTAAGTTTCAACATTTATAACTTTTTAAGTTTATAAACATTGAAGTTTATCTATTATTTTTATTTCAGCTTCATTAAAATGACAAAAACAATTTTTAGCAGGCTTAACAATAACACTGATGACAACTGCCATGTAAGGAATTTAGAAATGATGCTTTATTGCTAACTGCACAGTGTAACAATTTTTTTACTCATAATTTCATAAATGTATTAATAAATTGTTTTAATGGTACATAAAATATTTGAAAAACTCAGATTTATTTATTTTTTGGCTTTTAGCTGGTGAATAGCATTTGTAATATTAATAAATTGTTTGGATTAACCATAAAATATATATTTTTTATATATATACATAAATACAAAATTCGCTTTTTGTCAGTGGCAGGAATGAGGCACATACATATTTGTTTGGCCCATTAATATTTACCATTCTCATCCTCTCGCAAATCCAGCTGTTACAGCTAAATATGATCTAAGCAATCAATTCAAATCATTGCTTACTGCAACTTCCGTCCCATTACAGCAATACCAGAACACTCAAGGAATTTTTTTTATAACACTCCACAAATCCTTATTGGCAAAAAAATGTCCCATGTTTTCTTCAGTGTTGGTTTCCTGCAGGTTTCCATTCAGTCATCTCATCTATCCCCTGCACTTTTCTTCTCTACAAGTTCATCCATTTGTCTTCTCCTTCTTTCCAGCACCTCCAGCCGTTTGGCCTCATTGCGGGATCGTTCCTGCTCCCTGAGATCTGCCAAGTCCTCCATGAAAATATGCCTTCATGCAAAAGGCAGAAAAATGGTATGAATGATCAGACCTCACATCAAAGAATGCTTGTAGGCAGCACTATAATGATGCATCAGAGTAACGTAATTGCAATTCAAATGTGCAGTAACCAACACAGATAACGCCTTTGTCATTTTTTTGTATTGAATTTCTATTTTTTTGTTCACTCATACCCGCATTAAGAATATCTTACCAATCAAATAAACCTTTAACAGTTAATCAAAGTCTTCGCATTATTGGATTAATTATTTTATATTTTATGATGTATCCGCATATGTTTTGTCAGGACTCGTTTTCACACAGCCAAACGGAACAATATTGTGTGTACAAACATTGTATAATCAAAACACTAGTGCTATACAGATCTGCACGTTGTGTCAGTGCCAAGGGGGTGTTATCTCACCTGTTCAGAAATGCTGTGGCCAGACCTACGAGCAGTGTCCCAAAGAGAATCGGCTTTGTAAGGCGCTTCCCAGGGGACAGTTTGGACTGGTTCATGCTGAAATATAGTCTTCGTGTAAGCAGACAGACAGAACAACAGCAAAAGTCTCAGTGAAACCTCTGACCTCCACACGGATGAATATACACTGCTGCACACATATGATTAACTCCAAGCAGTAAGTTACTTCCGGCTCGTGCGTAAATAAAATCACTCAGTTTATTTGTTATGTCGTCTTACGAAGCAGAAGGGATGTTCTGAATATTATATTTTACCCAGTGAAATGTTATGTTATACTTTACTTATATGCAAATTTATAAGATAACTTAATAAACTCAAAGGAACCACAAACGGCGGGGGTAGTATTTACTGACGGACCAGCCGATGCGAAACTCTACGGCTGTCTATGCATCTATCTTTGATCAAATCATGACATTCTGGATTAAATGTATTTGTATATACAATCCGTAGAAGGCAGACAGTTTCTGTAGATATGAAACTGAAAGTTTCAAGTTCATAGCAGAAGCACGAAATAATTTCATCAGCGTTATTCCGCACAAGTGAGTCGCTTTTGCCTCATTCCTTGTCTTTATTGCTGTTATCATTGTCATCTAACAGTATTTTAAACCTTTATACGGTGTGATAAAACAGCTTTTTCTATATAATGGTCTGTTTGACTGTCAGTATTACAAACTGATGGTCCACTGTTGTCGTATCAGTATTGTGAAACAGAGTAGATTAGTATCACAAACTTTGTTTTATATGGTGTACCGTTAATAAAACGTCATTATCACGAATGTTCCTGTAATATAG
Organism: Carassius carassius; assembly: GCF_963082965.1. Classification (NCBI taxonomy): domain Eukaryota; kingdom Metazoa; phylum Chordata; class Actinopteri; order Cypriniformes; family Cyprinidae; genus Carassius; species Carassius carassius. Next base: position 17,921,120 of record NC_081794.1, read on the forward strand.
TATTGTAATATGGTATTTTTTTTGTAATACAGTATCTATCTATCTATACTGTGTGATAAAACTGCCTTTTCTATATGTTGGTCTGTCTGTTTGTCTGCAGGTGTCAAACCCATGTTACCCATGATTCATCTGTGATGGCAGGAAAGAGTTATTTCTCAGCATCTGACCGGTTTGAGTATTTGCAGGGTCTGGTCACAGAGTTCCAGGACACTGACAGTGAGGGTATGTCACTGTTTGCAGATGCACTACATTTTTATATATTTGAGCTTTAAGCAGTTTGCACATGCTATGTTCTTATACTTGACAGACTATAATCAGTACAAACCCGATTTCCAAAAAGTTGGGACACTGTACATATTGTGAATAAAAACAGAATGCAATGAAGTTTCAAATGTCAATATTTTATTCAGAATACAACATAGATTACATATCAAATGTTTAAACTGAGAAAATGTAGCATTTTAAGGGAACAAATAAGTTGATTTTAAATCTTATGGCATCAACACTCAAAAAAGTTGGGACAAGGCCATGTTTTCATTCCTTTTTACTCACAATTTGTAGTGTCCCAACATTTTCGGAATCAGGTTTGTACATACAGTAACCGTTTACAGCTGTCTTTATAATAAAGGTATTAGATTGTCTGAAAACTGTCTCATCATTTGTCTTTTCACTTCTTGGCAGAGGCTAAAGAGCAAGTGCTGGCAAACCTGGCCAACTTTGCCTACGATCCATCCAACATGGAAGCACTGCGACTGCTGCAGGTCACTGAGCTCTTCCTGGACATGCTGACAGAAGAGAATGAGAACTTTGTGGAGTTTGGAATTGGTTAGTATAGCTTTTATAACTGCTGTTATAATCTATTCACATGAACCAACAAATTGTTTGAAATCTTACAGGTGGTTTGTGTAACCTCAGCATGGAGCGGGAGTCCCGTGATCAGATCCTGCAAAGCGGCGGAGTCCCATTAGTGATATCCTGCCTGTCGAGTAACAGAGATGAGACGGTTCTCTCTGCCATCACTACATTAATGAACCTGACCACAGCAGCCTCACGCTCAGAGACCACAGACGTTGCTGTGGTGCAGTGCATGCTGCGCTTCTCCCTCACACAGAACCCACGCCTCAGGAACCTGGCGTCAGTCTTCCTGGAGGACTACTGCACACAGCAACAAGTGGACAGGGCTCGAGAGGAAATGCAGGGACAAAGCCAGTCAGCGTTGGGCATTCCACTGCCAAAGGACTGAACACTTGATTTTGAATATAGTTGTTCCTGGACAGTTTGTAAATGCTAAAATATAAAAATAAAGCTTATTTTCTGAATAAATATGGTCCGGCTTCAAATATGAAAGTACATATATGTATGTATGTGTACTACAGAAAAAAAAAGTTTAGGATCAGAATGATTTTGAATGTTTTTTTACAGGAGTTTCATATGCTCATAAAGGCTGCATTTATTTGATCAAAAATACAGTAAAAACGTAATATTGTGAAATATTATTAAGATGTGAAATAATATTTTTCTATTTTAAGATACATTAAAATCTAATTGATTTCTGTGATGCAAAGCTGAATTTTCAGCATCATTTCTCCAGTCTTCAGTGTCACACGATCCTTCAGAAATCATTCTGATATGCTTATTTATTATCAGTGCTGGATACTGGTGTGTTGCTTAATTTTTTTTTTTGGAACCTGTGATACTTATTTCAGGATTATTTGATGAATAAAAAAATGTTAAAAAGAAGAGCATTTATTTAAAATATAAATCTTTTTAACAATATAAACTACAGTTTAAAGGTTAAGGTATGTTCATTTATATATTTAAAAAAAAATAAGAAATTACAACTTATTTGGCTTGGATGTGTTAAATTATTAAGAAGTGAGAGCAAAGATTTATATTGTTAGAAAATATTTATATTTTGAATAAATGCTGTCTTTTTAACTTTGCAATACTTTTTTCAAGATTCTTTGATGAATACAGTTTCCAATAAAATATTTAGCAGCACAAATGTTGCCAACATTGATAATTCTTATAATAAATCAGCATATTAGAATTAGATGCTTTCTTATGATCATGCGACACTTTATACTGGCGTAATGACTGGTGGAAATTCAGCATTTCATCACAGAAATACATTTTATTTTAAAGGATATTAAAATAGAAATCATTTTTTTTTTTCTCTATTTTTGATCAAATAAATGCAGCCTTGATGAGCATAAGAGACTTCTTTAAAAAAAACATTACAAATCTTACTGATCCCATACTTTTGACTGGTAGTGTATATGTGCATGTATATATATATATATATATATATATATATATATATATATATATTTAGAAAATGATATTTTTTTCCAGTATTCTTTGATGGATAAAAACTTCAAAAAGAGCAGCATTTATTTTAAAAATAAATCTTCTGCAATGTATTTCCTGTCAATTTTGATAAATGTACTGCTTCCTCACTGAATAAATGTATTAATTTCTTTAAAACAAATTGTTTTACTAACCTCAGGGCTAGAGTATATTTATAGTACTTGCATTCAAAATAGCTTTCTTCTGAATACAACCTATTATGAAAAGAAGTAACAGATGCTGGGATTGTTATTCTACCAATGGACACATGGGGGAGACTAACATATTTTAGCTCCTTTTAAAGACTTTTGCTCATGCTAGATTCCAAATTAAGTGATCCATTTACTGGAAGCAATGATGCCATAAATCAAAAATCCTTGTTAATTTCATGAAATATATTACACAGGTAGGTGAATGCATCCCATAATGACCCTGAGAAGCATGCAGTAAATGACGGATTCCATTATTAGCTGCTAGGAAATTTGAAAAGAATGTCTGGGATTTTGTCCAGCTCTTTGGTTTAAAGTCTCACCCTAAACGATCCTCACGAAACTATGTGTTTAGTTCAAACCAGAGTAGCCATGACCCATTAGAATGCTGACAGACGACCTCTCTCCTCTTTCCATATGGTCTCAATGCCAGCGTCAAAATGTTCACATCACAAGCCAAGCAGGAAAGCACCGAGGCCTAAATGAACACCGACACGGCACACCTGAAATCACAATAATGAGGGAAACTACCTCAACGCCAACAAAAAGACTACAATTGTGCCTTAAATACCGTATTTTTGGATATTTCAGGAATCTAAAATGTAGAACATATGTACTTTAGATTGAATATAGAGCAGATGTGCACAGAAACCAAACAAGATCGTTTACCTTTGACATTGCTCATTTTGTTTTCTTGTCATTTTTCACAAGAATATAATTCAAAGGAACATTTTAGTAAACATTTAAAATCATCTAACAAAGTTTCTTAGTGTAACCATGCATATATATTGGATACCAATTTCCTATGATTATAATTGGCAGAATGGCTTGCTTTCAAATACAATTAATAACAAAATAAAGATAATTAAAAAAAATACATGTAGAAATGCCATGGGTAGCTTTTTAGAAACAGGATGGTAGCATAACAAGGTATTATCAACAGGGTTTGAAATTAACAACCACCAGCCCGTCAAATGTGGGTAAAAATCAGCTGTGGCGGTAACGCTCTCAAATCACTGACTTGCCAATTTGGCAGGTTACTTTTTGTGTTCACTCATTCATTTCTAGGGGAAGTTTATGTTTACTGCAAATACTACACTCGTGAGACATCATGATATTATCGAGTATGTTGCAAAAACCAAACAAAACACATCTACACAGTGCACACATAAGAGATTAAGTTACACTAACTTAGCGCGCGTACGCATTTAGAGAGCGTTCTTTTACTGCATGATTCAGTCTATTAATATACATTATGAATGATCACATAATTCAAGATAACGGGGCAGAAAATGTATATATTTATATCATGTTATATAGTTAAACAATATCACATAATAGTGCCATTAAAAAAATCAGCCTGGATAAATGTGATATTGGCTTTATACAACGAAGGGGAGTTGTGGCCTGATGGTTAGTGAGTCGGATTCGCAATCGAAGGGTTGTGAGTTCGAGTCTTGGGCCGGCAGGAATTGTGGGTGGGGGGAGTTCATGTACAGTGCTCTCTCCACCCTCAATACCACGACTTAGGTGCCCTTGAGCAAGGCATCGAACCCCCAACTGCTCCCTGGGCGCTGCAGCATAAATGGCTGCCCACTGCTCCGGGTGTGTGTTCACTGCTCTGTGTGTGTGCACTTCGGATGGGTTAAATGAAGAGCACGAATTCTGAGTATGGCTCACCATACTTGGCTGAATGTCATGTCACTTGTTCAATAAACAATAAGTTAATATCAAGAGACTTATGTTTTAGACACCATATTGGCTGTTTTTGCTCTATTCTGCGAACAAAAATGATTCAAAACACAGCCACAGCACTGTTTCGCGTCTCTCAGCAATATGACAGTGTTTTTTGTTCCTGAATGAATCAACTGTTTAAATGATTCGATTCAATCGCAATGACTCACTTGGTTATATGAAGCGACAGGAACACTTTTTGTAAGTGAATAAAACGATAATAATGACTTAATTCAATATTTTTTTTTGTCAACGGTCTCCTCTGTGTCACTTCATATCACTGTGCTGCGTGTGCGCTTCTGTGTCCTCCGCACCACAAGGATGCGCTGTTTTATTTCAAATCAAAGCTAAATACACGTAGAAACAGCGCATCCTTGTGGTGCGGAGGACACAGATAGCACACGCAGCACAGAGATATGAAGTGACACAGAGGAGACTGTTGACAAAGGAATAATTTAAGTAATTATTTTGATTTTCTTCGCTTATACAAAAATTGTTCCCGTCGCTCCATATAACCCAGATTGCACATATGATGGCAGATGGAGTATTCTGATGACGACTTTCATAACTTTTCTTGACCTTGACACTGTTATTTACTTGGCCGTCTATGGCACAGTCTCAAGCCTCCAGTTTTTCATCCAAAATATCTTAAATTGATTTCTAAAGACAAACATAGCTTTAACAGGTTTGGAACGACATGGGGGTAAGTATTTAATGCCAAAATGTTCATTTTGGGGTGGAGTAAGCCTTTAAGCAACAACAGCTGATGGAACGGCAACGGCGATGTGACGTAAACTGATAACTGCCGTAGCCAAAGAGCGCAAAAATCACTGAGCAACAGCTACAACTGAGAGGACGGTGAAACATTCAATCATTTATCATTAGCGTGATAAAAGAGTTACAAAAGAGTTTTTAGTCTTGTATAATGCCGATAAGTCTAAAAACCTAGATTTCCCATGCACAATATACTCTCCTTTTAAATCTGTCACGTAGTAGTGACTACGGCAAATTAGCTGTACTCCCATAGTAGACCGTTACAATGTACACGTCACGAAGTAGCTCTTAAAGTCGAGCATGCGCAAATGCACTTTCTTTTTAGTTACTGTTCCATCTGCTGTTGTTGCTTTAAGTCTCTAATATGAGTTGCTGCCACCTACTGGCGGTTTTAATTGTTTTAATTTTACATTTAAAGTATGTTTTCATTTTCAAAATAATTTCAAATATCAGTATTCAACATTTCATGTTTAAAATATCAAAACACTATTCATGCATTTGTAATTGCAGGTTAAAGCATTTCTTTTCCCTCTGAGCTGCATTAATGTTTAAATAGCCTACATCTAAATGCCACTTCATATGCAACTTCTGCAAAGATTACTTTTGTTGATACTGATTTCATTTGTTTATTAAAGGTTAAATGTATTTTTATTATAATTGAGTGAATAAATTTAAGAATGTGACTCAAAAGATGATGCACACTTTCAGAAAAAAATGGCTTTATAAAGGTAAATGCACATAAAAGGTAAAAATCTATTTAAACGTATTGGAAAAAGATTAATTTCTATCACTGCTGTGAACTGACCACAGATTATGAAATATATCAAAAACTTCATCTTTCCACGATAGTCCTTAAGATATCAGCACAATAACACACTTAGCAAAATATTGTCTTATCTTTATAGATAAAATTCCAGAAAATATTGAGTTATTTTTTGTCAATATCGCACATCCCTAGTACTGACACAAAATAATTTGAAACGGTTGCTTTGTCACGCCCAGTGTAGACAGCCTCAAAAAGTTGGTTTATTTCTGTATTTTTATTTATTTTGGCCAGTAGAAGTTATGAATAGCCGATGAAGTAAAATTTTAGTAGCCAAATTTGCTGGTAAGTGAAAAAGTTAATTTCAATCCCTGTATAAAAACATAACGTTTAATTATAAACCTGGATGGTAAAACAAAGAAATCTCAATATATCTGAGTAACTCGTAATGTCCCGAAGTTGATGTCCTGCTTGTAACTGTTACTTGTAACTTGCTTTTGCAATCACAGTCCAAGCAGTTTTTCTGCCTGTTCGCGCAGTTTGTGCTTCTGGATCTGAGAGAGATGAAGAAAAGAGACAGTTATTAAAGGGTTCAATCTATCGACAGCAAACCACAACTCCTTAAAGCAAAGGTGTCAAAGAAGCCCTTGAATGTCTGAAACCACTTCAGTGGGTTTCATGCAGACACGGAAATTGCTTGAATTTCTTCTGTCTAGAGACTAATGTGAATCCACCCAAGAAAACAACACTTTGAGATTTTCTTCATATTTAACATGATGTACCCACAGAGACGCAGAGAGGAGTGGTGACAAAGTAAAGAGAGATCATTCTGTAAATACTGACAGAACATGACTTTCTCTGGACTAAAAGAATCAAAAGGAATTGGTTATTTTTATTATTTTACTACCTGTTTAACAGCAACTTTCATATTGTCTCATATCACTTACCTTGCCTGTGATAGTCAGAGGATACCCCTGAACAAAGGTTATATAGCGAGGCACCTTGTAATGGGCAATCTGAGAAAAACAACACTAGTTTGAGTTATTTTAGTACAATAAGCTAAGCTTAATAAAAGTTAAAGCTTTTTTCTATAGTAAGGGAAAAGGTTTTTTTTTAATGGTTTTAGTTTTAGTTTACTATAATAACCCTGGATGCATAAAACATAAACAGGAGATATTCTGACCTTTCCTTTGCAGTAGGCCTTGATCTCTTCTGCAGTGCATTCCTGACCAGTCTTGATTCTAATACAAGCACAAACTTCCTCCCCCATTCTCTCATCCTTCACTCCAACCACCTGTATGGAGAACACAGATACAACATGCTTTTCTAAACTGCAAAATGATTCTCTTCCTCTGGATTTTGTCCATTTTCAGTCTAAATACCTAAAGATTCTTAAATCAAGAAACAATTACATGTGAAGCCAAATGACATATTTCATCAGAATTGACTTCATGATTAAAACAAGAAAAAATGCCTGCCAATGGTGTAAAAAAAAAAAAAGTATATATATATATTTTTTTTTTTTTTTCATTTTACTTCATTTTCCAGAAAAGAAGCATTAATTTATCTAATTTTGCTTCTCAAACCAATCTATCTAGATCGTTTAGATATTTGGGTAACACTGTAGAATAATGGTCCATTAGTTAATGTTAGTTAACTACTTTAGTTAACAGGATCTAAGCAAGAACAATCCTTCAGCAGCATTTATTAGTCTTAGTGGATGTTAATTTCAACATTTACTAATGCATCATTCAAATCAAAAGTTGTGCTTGTTAACATTATTTAATCCACTGTGAATTAGCATGAACTAATGATGAATAACTGTATTTTTATTAACTAACATTAACAAAGATGAATAAATTTGATGAATTAAATGAAAAAACAGTAATAAATGTCTTGTTCATTGTTTGTTCATGTTAATTAATGAATTAATTAACATTAACTAATGGACCATTATTCTGAAGTGTTACCGATATTTGCACCATAAATCAGTGTACTGTAGACATTTTTTCTTTCTTTAACATAAACTCGAGGTTAAAGGAACAGTTAATGAAAATGATCAAACCGTTAGATAAACAGCTGATAGGAAATTAGGATTATCAAGTGCTAAAGATCTCTCTGATGCCTCTGGTTAACATTGTTTACCTGTGCTTCCTGAATTTTAGGGTGTGTATGCAAAAACTGTTCGATTTCAGCAGGGTAGATGTTTTCTCCTCCTCGGATGATCAAGTCCTTTATGCGTCCTTCTATTTTGCAGTACCCGTACGCGTCCAAGCTGGCAATATCACTATACCAGATCACAGAACAGACTGAGTCATGACTGTCTGGAATGAATCCTGAATAATGTTTCTATCTAGTAAGAGAGGGAGAAAACGCAAATGCACTTACCCGGTCTTGTACCAGCGGTCTTTTGTGATGCACTCCTGGGTCTTTTCATCATCTTTCCAGTATTCCAGCATCACACAGTACCCCCTGATCATTAGCTCCCCCTGAACACCCAGAGGCACGATCACTCCTGTAGTAGGGTTCACTACTTTTGCCTAACAGAGAAACAACCACTCAGTGAGCTAAAACAGATTTTAATATGCATGCAGGACAGCTTCATCTAGTATTGTGTGTAAATGAACCTCAGTGTGGGGGCAAATACATCCAATAGTTTCTGTCTTTCGCTCCACACTGTCAATCGGAAAGCCGCAGAAAGTCACAGGGCTGTTTTCGGTTGTGCCATACCCAATCTGTTCCAAACGAGAGTGAAGATCTTCACCAGATAGCACACATACACATTCAAACTTACATTGTGCCTAGTTCACATCATGTGAGTATGTATAGAACCAACACTGCTGTAAACACAGTTTGACATTTGTAAAACGTAATTAATTTTTTATACATAAATAATTTTGTTAAATAATGTAATACTTTATTATTGTTTAACTAAATTGTTATTATAATTAGGAAACATTATAATAAAAAATGTTGAATTGATAATTGAACAAAATAAATATGACTAACTAATGAAAATGCTTAAATTTATTAAAGTAATTTATTTTTACAATTTTATATGCATACTTTTTTTAATCATGTATTATTTTTATTTCTATATTTTATTAATTTGTTTTATATTCTGTTAAATTTATTTACATTTCAAATAAAGGACGTTGAATCAATAATTTATACAAATTCTGATTATTTTACATGAATACATTACATTATATATATATATATATATATATATATATTTTTTTTTTACTGATTTTATAAGCAGAATATATAATGATACTGAACTGATAAACTAATATAAAATAAAATTAAGTAAAAATAAATGTATATAAAATGTCTAATTTGAAATATCATAAGATGTCTTGGCTTTACATGGAAAAATAATATTCGTATTTTAAACCCTGTAGATTTTGGAATCCACTGTATATGTTATGGTTTGTGGAATTAACCTCTGATTTGTATGCCATCAATTCTTGTTTAAATTTCAGTCAGTGTGCTTATATAACTCTTTCTGCACACCAAAGGCCTTTTGCTGACATTTTTCCACAAACTAGCCTAATGGCAAGCAGACAGCTGAATCAGCTGAATGAGCAAGACCTGGGAGGCAGGTGAGGTATGTGGTGCGCACCTGAGAACTGGGAACACCAGCTGTTATTGCTTTACAGTACCGCTTCAGGCTAAAGCAAATCTTACAAAAAACGAAGTAGATAATGTGCACTGAAAACATTACATCACAGTGTCTTAAAGAGACATAACCTCATCACGGCACAGGATGTCAAGTAGTGTTTACCAAACTGAATTATGAGTGCTGCCAGCTGTGTGACGTGCCAGACATTTATAATGTTTGTGAGGAACATTTTAAGTGAGTCATGAGCTTTTGAACTCAATAAGTAAATAAAAAAACTATGCATCATCTTTAATAACCAGTATTGGGATTTCAGTGTTAAACTTTGCTCACCACAATATCTAGCTTATGCGACTACTTGCTGGGCAGTATATGCACAATCTAGTGTGAATGTTGACTTGAAAGAACCAAGACATCCCCTTTGACCATGAATTGTTACATTTGTTAAGCAAACACGAGATTCCGCCTAACGTGAGAGAAGCTGAGGTGCTCATAAACAGATCTGAGGTCTGTCAGGTCTTTGAACCAAAGAGGAACAAGGGTCAAACATTTGTTACACAATCCAACCACTGTGGAAAAGTTTTCTGAAGCATGTGGGATTCCATAGTGCACCCCATTTTCTTTAAGTTTTTTTCCTTTTTTTATTGAATACTGTACATAGCTGAAATGAATGGAGACATTTATGCAGAGGAATGCACCTCTCCACTCTATGAAACGCTCCACTGCAGACAAAAGAAAAACCTCCATTTCCATTATTGTGATGTGGTACCTGCCAAACATCTGGCTGTGATTATATGTTATAAAACGACCCGCCACATGGGAGTGGCTCCTTTCCCTCTTTCTGCTGACTAAAAACAATGGAAATGTCTGGCACGACACACAGTCTCACCTTCTCCTCATGAGAGCTAGCCTATGAAATGAGAGACTAAAAATAAAATTACAATTACATTTCAGACCTCTAAACTCTAATATAAACTGAGAACCTGTCATGTATTTAAGGAAGAAAGAAAAAAAAGATTTATTCTTAAAATTGAATCAAAATTTTGTCTCACTAAATGAGGCTTGTGGAAATCGTCAAACATGAAAAATCACGAGTATAATTAAAAATGTTTCATGCAGCAGATTTTCAATGCATCGAAATAGGAAAAGTTAAATTTCCCAATGAATTGTATGAGTCAGAACTTTTAAATTGTTTTCATGATCTGATCGCTAGGGATCTCATGTAGAAGTGAATATTATTAGTGAACAATTACTTAAATTGTGAGAAAGATTTTATGGCTTGAGAAGTATGTCTATGAGTCAAATGGACAAATTTTATCAAAATGACTAAAACCAGTCAGTGATGCTTGAGGTATTAAAAAACAGTAATAAAAGGTATATATCAACTTTTTGAACAGTCTGGGGCTGGAGCTGACACTGGAGCGAGCTCTGGGGCTGGAGCTGACACTGGTGACACTGGAGCGAGCTCTGGGGCTGGAGCTGACACTGGAGCGAGCTCTGGGGCTGGAGCTGACACTGGAGCGAGCTCTGGGGCTGGAGCTGACACTGGTGACACTGGAGCGAGCTCTGGGGCTGGAGCTGACACTGGTGACACTGGAGCGAGCTCTGGGGCTGGAGCTGACACTGGAGCGAGCTCTGGGGCTGGAGCTGACACTGGAGCGAGCTCTGGGGCTGGAGCTGACACTGGTGACACTGGAGCGAGCTCTGGGGCTGGAGCTGACACTGGTGACACTGGAGCGAGCTCTGGGGCTGGAGCTGACACTGGTGACACTGGAGCGAGCTCTGGGGCTGGAGCTGACACTGGTGACACTGGAGCGAGCTCTGGGGCTGGAGCTGACACTGGTGACACTGGAGCGAGCTCTGGGGCTGGAGCTGACACTGGTGACACTGGAGCGAGCTCTGGGGCTGGAGCTGACACTGGTGACACTGGAGCGAGCTCTGGGGCTGGAGCTGACACTGGAGCGAGCTCTGGGGCTGGAGCTGACACTGGAGCGAGCTCTGGGGTTGGAGCTGACACTGGAGCGAGCTCTGGGGCTGGAGCTGACACTGGTGACACTGGAGCGAGCTCTGGGGCTGGAGCTGACACTGGTGACACTGGAGCGAGCTCTGGGGTTGGAGCTGACACTGGAGCGAGCTCTGGGGCTGGAGCTGACACTGGTGACACTGGAGCGAGCTCTGGGGCTGGAGCTGACACTGGTGACACTGGAGCGAGCTCTGGGGCTGGAGCTGACACTGGAGCGAGCTCTGGGGTTGGAGCTGACACTGGAGCGAGCTCTGGGGCTGGAGCTGACACTGGAGCGAGCTCTGGGGCTGGAGCTGACACTGGTGACACTGGAGCGAGCTCTGGGGCTGGAGCTGACACTGGTGACACTGGAGCGAGCTCTGGGGCTGGAGCTGACACTGGTGACACTGGAGCGAGCTCTGGGGCTGGAGCTGACACTGGTGACACTGGAGCGAGCTCTGGGGCTGGAGCTGACACTGGAGCGAGCTCTGGGGCTGGAGCTGACACTGGTGACACTGGAGCGAGCTCTGGGGCTGGAGCTGACACTGGTGACACTGGAGCGAGCTCTGGGGCTGGAGCTGACACTGGTGACACTGGAGCGGACTCAGGGGCTGGAGCCAACACTGAAGAGATCGGTGGGCTTGAATCGAGACGGCCGGTGGACCTGACTTGGGAACGGCCGACAGACTTGAGAATGCCGTGACCGGTGGGCTGGAATCAGGAACGGGTGGCAGACTTGACTTCAGAACGGCCAATGGGCTTGAGAATGCTGCAGCAGGCAGACTTGACTTGTGAATGGCCGGCGGACTTAAGAATTGACTTTGGACCAAAACAGCCTGCAGAACTCCCTGGCATACTAAACAAAGGGGTGATCCCCACGAGCTAGGGCAGTGGTTTCCAAGGCCGCGGAGGAAAAAAAATGGGAAAACAAAAGACTTTTCAAAATCAGAAAACAAACACGGGGAGAGGTGGTGCTGCTTACTGTTTTGATCCAGTGTTCTGTCACGTAACGCTACTGTGTTAGAGCGAGGAACAAGGAGATGTGGAGAATATTTAAAACAAACAGACTTTAATAAACATCCAAGGAAACCGATCCTGAGTCCAGCCCACCGGAAATACACACATAGTGAGAAAGATGACATTCAATACCGGCCAAAGAATCTAGGAATGGGAAACACTTTAAATACAAAGGACTTGACAAGTGGAAGATTAGAAACAACTGAGATAAATAAACATAAATAAAAATGTGGGAAAACTGCATCATGGAACACGTGGGAAGCAAAACACGCAGGATATAAATATATATATATATATATATATTTTTTTTTTTTTTCAAGCGCAAAATAAATAAAATATACTTTTAATAAATATCTTGCAGCTTCTGTAATGGCTGTATTATAAACATAAATATTTGAAATTTATTTTAAATACATCTTAAGCTTATTTATAACAAATATCTTGCAGAATCTGCAATGGCAATGTAATTTTCAGAGCACAACTATTATAAACACTAAGAAACTATTATAAACACTCATGCATTCAGTTTTCTTCTCTCCTTTCCTCTGACTCACACGCACCCTCTCTCTCAAGCTCACCTCTAGCCCTCTCTCTCTGCACTCTCACACACTCCCTCTCTTTACTCTGAGGTTGTGCGGACCACTTCTGCTGTCTGTATATGTTCCTGCTGGAGTAAAGGCGAAAGAAGACCAACAGCATAAAAGAGTGGACTGATCAACATAGCATTATGATGTACATTTTCAGCTTCCTACTGGTGCTAGTGTGTCTACAGGTTTGCATCCCCTTTGTTTTTGGTGCACCAACTCAATGCCCAAGCCAGTGCAACTGCCATGGGGACCTGCAACATGTTATCTGTGACAACGTTGGGCTGAAGAAAATCCCCCACATATCCGAGGCCACTCGTCTTCTAAACCTTCAGCACAACAACCTGGGAAATCTCCCAACCGGGGGCTTCAGCGAGATGAAGGGGCTCATTTCCCTCCACCTGCAGCACTGTCAGATCCGAGAGATCTCCAGCCAGGCTTTCAAAGGACTGAAGAAGCTCATCTACCTCTACTTGTCTAACAATGAGATCACAAACATCAAACCAGGCGCTTTTGAGGACCTGACCGAACTGACCTATCTCTTCTTGGACGGTAACCAAATCACGGGCGTTCCGAAAGGCATCTTTTCTCCCATGATCAACCTGTTTATCCTGCAGCTCAACAACAACAAGCTTCGAGAGCTGCAGCCTGGTACTTTCACAGGTGCTAGTGATCTCCGATGGCTTTATTTGAGTGGCAATGAGTTGAGCTCCATACAGCCTGGTTCTTTTGATGAAGTGGAGAACCTGGCCATTCTAACTCTGGACCGTAACAAGCTGTCCACCTACCCTCTCGTGGCTATGAGCAAGCTGCGTGTCGTGGAGGAACTCAACTTGTCCAAAAACCCTCTCAGCCTCATGCCTGACCATGCTTTCCGCAGTTTTGGCCGTTATATGGAGAAGCTCTATCTAAATGACATGAGCCTGGAGAAGGTAAGTCTGTGAAACTACGAGATTAAACGCTTTAAATGTATAAATCATGAGAATCAAGATGCTGACTGTGAACCAAATTAATGTTTTCCGCATAATGCTGGTCTCCAAAGTTGAGGCTAAATAAATGCATGTTTGTATGTGGTTTTTGGGAAGCTTAGCTTAACATCCCATCAGAGTTGGCCATGCTAACGAACTGCAACACCATCGAAGTAAAATGTAGTCCAGCAAGAAAGACCTGTGCTGGAGACTTTCACCGGTTTTCTTTCAATCAGATCCTCCTGATCCATTCCTGTCACACTTTCAGACCTTAAAAGGGTTACATGTGCTTTGTGTCAGGATGCATATGTGTTATTTCAGCAAGAAATTTTCCTCTGGAACATTATATGGTTATAAGAAAGTGTTTAAGAGATACATTTATCTTTTCCTTGTCTTTGATCTGACCTTAACAGTCAAAAAGTTAAAATTTGTACTCAAATGCAACAAATGCAATGTACATTTTAAATGTTATTATACACTTTGCAGTTATACATATACACAAATTAAATATATACATATATACATTACAGACCAAAAGTTTGGAAACATTACTATTTTTAATGTTTTTGAAAGAAGTTTCTTCTGCTCATCAAGCCTGCATTTATTTGATCAAAAATACAGAAAAAACAGTAATATTTTGAAATATTATTACAACTTAAAATAATAGTTTTCTATTTGAATATACCTTAAAAAAAATACTTGATTCCTGTGATGCAAAGCTGAATTTTCAGCATCATTACTCCAGCCTTCAGTGTCACATGTAACATCCAGTCTATCACATGATCATTTAGAAATCATTCTAATATTCTGATTTATTACGAGTGTTGGAAACAGTTCTGCTGTCTAATATATTTGATGAATAAAAGGTTAAAAAGAACTGCACTTATTCAAAATAAAAAAAACAATTCTAATAATATATATTCTAATAATATATTTTCTTTACTATCACTTTTTATCAATTTAACACATCCTTGCTGAATAAAAGTATTGATTTTATTTAAAAAAAAAAAAAAAGAAAAAAAAAATTACTGACCCCAAATTACTGACCAGTAGTGTATATTGTTATTACAAAATATTTATATTTTAAAAACATAGTTTTTTTTTTTTTTTTTTTTACTTTTTATTCACCAAAGTATCCTAAAAAGTATCACATGTTCTGAAAAAATATTAAGCAGCAGAACTGTTTCCAACTTTGATAATGAATCATCATATTAGAATGATTTCTAAAGGATCATGTGATAATGATCCTAAAAATTCAGCTTTGCATCACAGAAATAAATAATAAATGTAAAATAAATTATTTTAAGTTGTAATAATATTTCACAATATTACTGTTTTTTCTGTATTTTTGATCAAATAAATGCAGACTTGATGAGCAGAAGCATCTTCTTTTAAAAACATTAAAAATAGTAATGTTTCCAAACTTTTGGTCTGTACTGTATATATACACACACACATACACACACACACACACACATATACATATATATATACACATATACATTATAAATAAATATCTATAAAACTAGATTTTATATAATAAAGTGAAGTGACATTCAGCCAAGTATGGTGACCCATACTCAGAATTTGTGCTCTGCATTTAACCCATCCGAAATGCACACACACAGAGCAGTGAACACACACACACACACTGTGAGCACACACCCGGAGCAGTGGGCAGCCATTTATGCTGCGGCGCCCGGGGAGCAGTTGGGGGTTCGATGCCTTGCTCAAGGGCACCTAAGTCGTGGTATTGAAGGTGGAGAGAGAACTGTACATGCACTCCCCCCACCCACAATTCCTGCCGGTCTGGGACTCGAACTCACAACCTTTCGATTGGGAGTCCGACTCTCTTACCATTGGGCCACGACTTCCCCAAATCAAATTTATCACAAATAATATAAATGGTTATTAATTAGTTTAAATTATTTCTTAAATTATTTATATACAAAGGTGTGTAAAAACAGATCAACAAGCATCGGCACCATGCAGTTGGTCAGTGTTTTTTGTATGATAGGAAAGGGAAAAAATAACCACTCTCCCCTCACGTGTGGATATTTTTAGGGTCTATTTGCTTGAAAAATGTTATTTTGAGACCCAAGTTTTTTCCTATTATTGGTGCACCATGTAAACAGTTCAGCAAGGGTTAGCAGACGGGTAAATAGTGACAGGGTCTTTCGTGGCCCATGAAGAAAAGTATTTTAGGCTGTAGTTGCCTCACCTGAATGGACAATTCAACCCAATTCAGGCATTTCTGGCAGAAGAGCAGGTCGATGGAGGAGTGGACAGACAGAAAAAGTGAAAACAACCCTTCCATGCTGGAATCGCTCCATCCTGCATCGCCTCAAATTACCAAACTCTCCACGTCTCTTGCCTTCAGAGTGGAAATTTCCAAAACGTCCCTTCAATAAGTTCCTCTTTTCTACATTACATAACACACCCACACACACTGTGTGTACGCTTTAGACCCTCAACCGTGGTCTTCCTATAAAGCAGACACCATGCAGACCAGTACATCTAACACCTGGGTGATGTTTTTAGCAGTCTTGCATGCGCTTATGAAGTTTGATGGAGGGCTGGAAGGAAGGTGCAGACACGTTTACATAAGCCCTGGCACATAGGAAAGCATGATAGAGGCCTTTCATGTGGAATAAAAGCCCTCAGTCCAGCTTCCACAAGTCTCCTTTAGATATTAAGAGTGACTTTGAATGCTAACTGTATGGATATTCTACAAAGCAGTGAGTTATAGCATGCTATTGACTGTTTATATGGTAAACAACTGTATATCTGTTCTTTCTACATGTCTAGTTCTCCAGTGCTGCCTTTGAGGGAGTGACAGCTCTCAAAACTCTGCACCTTGAGAACAACAAGCTAAAATCACTGCCGAACAGCCTTGAGTTCAGTACCCTCCAGAACGTCACTCTGTTTAACAACCCCTGGAGCTGCACCTGCCAGTTAGCAAACCTCAGAAAGTAAGAGACTACAAAATATGATTTTAAACTGTATTTAAGTTTTAAAAAGAAATTCATCAATTCATCAATATCCAAAAATGTCCCGCCTCATATACTTTATCTTGCTGAATATCTAGTTTCACTCTGAAATAAGTACAACTATTTAAGTAAAAAAATGATTTGCAAATAGCCGGCATTAACTATGAATGCTTGGATTTGCTTGTATAGATGGATGGACACCAGTCGCCATCACCCTGATGCAGTTTGCGCTTCTCCTGGAAGCCAGAAAGGAAAGCAAATAAGAGACAGCACTGCTTTCAGTCGCTGCAAGGCAAAGTCGAAGAGGGCCAGGAAGGGAGCACGGCTTTGAGATGGTGAGCAGCACTGTTAATTCAACTCTCGTGAATTTAGAACCTAAATGCAAACGAAAAGGTGAAAACATTACAAATGACATTAAATATAAAAGGCTACCTTAAAGTCCTTAGTAGTGTAGTTCATAACAGGGGGCCAGGACCTATTAGACGGCATTTGGCTTTTATCCAAAGCGGCTTACATTGCAATCAAGGTACACATTTTATCAGTTCTTGCTTTCTCTGTGAATCGAACACTTGTGTTTTTAATAAAAACACTTGTTTCACTAGTGTCACACATTACTGTTTGAGCTACAGGAAGGCCATTACTTGCAAATAAGGAATACAATTATTTAAATGATTCTATATTAACAATAATAATAATAAAACAACACTTCAAATAAAAATGTTTAACATTAAACTGTCACCATATTTTTTTAAACAACAATAGTAGCAGAGGTACGTCAGCTTTAGAATATTATCTTGGACAAGGGAGACTAGACCAAAAGGTTGAAAACATAATGGCCTGGTTTCACAGGACATAGTTCAATTAGGACATCTAAGTAATTTTTATAAATGTGCATTAGAAAAAAACATTACATGTGCATCTTGAGACAAAACAAAGAAGGTATATTTTAAGATCAGTCAGTGCATGATTCCATCAGTTGAAACAGCTCGAGACTTATATTTTAGTCTGTGACTAGGCTGAAGGCTTGTCTGTGAAACCGAGAGGGAAATTATTTTTAAACTATTAATACAATTTTTATTAATTATTAATTATTAATTATAAGATCGAAGTCAAAGTTGACCAAGGATTTTTGTTAGTTAAACCAGAGACCAGCAGTCAAATTACAAAATTATAACAAGCTATCCTGGTTATAACATTAGAAAACAACCAAGTCCTCCAGGTCTGAGGCTCACACCCTAAACAGAATTTTAATATCCAGACTCCTAAAAGGTTTATGTGGTCCACAGAGGTCTAGTAAATGTGACCACAGGATTAAAGTTCCAGCTATGATCATAAAAATGAGACATTAATCACAGTCCTCAGTATGAACACTCTCTTTCCACATGATTTGCAAATGTAAATAAATTAAGAAGAAAATGGGTAAATAACAAGTCTCAAGGGCTCTCTGTGGTGCACGGAGCAAGACACCACTGCTCTCCCATAATCTCTATAAAAGACCCTTTCATCAGGAGACCAGAGACGTGATAAACTGTGGATGTGATAAGATCTGGTAAATAGTTATGAATTGTTTTAAGCACAGGTAATCTCATTGATCTGGGAGTGAAGAAACCTGGTCCCAAGTTACAGATTTAGTCATTGATGGCCGTAATAACATTATTTAACATTAGGTATTCAACTTTTCTGTTAAATGGTTTATATAATCAAATAATCAATTCATTCAAAAACATTACCTTCCAGTAACTTCTGTGAGAAATTAAAGTTGCATATTTGCACAGAGAATCTAATGTTAGTCTAATGCTAACCCCTGAGTTTTTTTTACCTCTACCAGCATGACAGAGTGAATGCTAATACTATAATTGTGGTCAGGATATGGGTTTGGGCCACTGCCTTGTGGTAAAGTACTGTCTGCTGTGTTTTTCCAACCTATCCTTCTTGTTCCTCCTGGTCTTTTTGTGCATGTCCATTTTGGCTTTGGCACTATGTGCAGACCATCAGATGTCCAAAACTGAGCGGGGCCGTCTTATTTGTATGTTCCCGCAGGAGGACAAGGAGAAGAGGCCTGTCCAGGTGTCGGGATTTCAATGTGCAGAAAAGAAAAGCGATGCAGACTGCTACATTGGGACTGTCCATTTCCTCTTTCACTCATTTTTTTTGTGTGACATATAGATGCGCGGACTTGATTTATTCTAAATAACATGAATAGCATAAATATGTGTTCACAGACATCTTGAAGGAGCCTTGATGGAGCAACTGTGTGAGTTTGCAAAGAGAGGTTTCACAAACATGTACACAGCAAAGGAAGTACATCTCAAACTCTTATGGTATTTTATATGATAACTCAAACAACCTGGTGATAAATCCAGAACTATCACAGAACTAGTTTCTACACCACAGTACAAATCAGGAATACTAACATGAGTACTCTTCTCCATTACATGAGAATTGGTAGAATAGATTTGCATTGATTAGCATTTACGACTCAGCAGTGCCCTACTGAAGTATAAATGAGCACAGGTAATTTTTTTTAACCCTTTTTGAGTAAATCAAACCAAATGGCCACTGTAGAATGAATCTTGTCTATTCTTCTGATTCTAATGTTATGGTCTTCCACGACATACTCCCATTATGAGGGTTAGAAGCACTTAAAATCATATAACCAAAGAGTTATGATCACCACAGAGCTTTTCATGAGGATCCTCTTTTAACATTTTGAGTTCATCCTTAGCTTTAACATCTCCAAACGTTCTGATAAGATTTTCCCAGGCTTTGCAAACATAACAAACCTTGACAGTGACTGAGGCCGACATATTCAACATGTGACATGACCTGACCTCTTTTTTACATCTCTCACCAAAGTCAAACGCAACACTGTCCAGGAAAACATGTAAAGACTCGTAAAGACTATGTAAGGAATAACACAGCTAGTCATTATCACACAATAAATCCAGACAGGATGATCAGGATTGGTTGCCAAATATACAAATTAGCCATTAAGAATGCTACGCCTGACCAATCAAAATCAAGAAATGACAAGTCATGGCAGTGCCAGAAGAAGAGGATTTGCTAAGAGCAGGTAAAATGAAAAAAATTGAGACAAATGGAGGTTCTCCAGTCTAATGTTATCATTTTGTTACTGTGATATACTCATGCTCAATAAAAGACATTTAAAGCACCACTATAGCAATGGTTTCTTAAGAGAATGAAAACTGGATGCACTAAAATTGTGCAATATATTCTTTAAAAAACAATAGAAATAATAGATAGTTGTTCAGATCCTGCTACCTTCTCCATACCTGGATCTTAAAGGTATAGTTCATCAAAAATGAAAATTCTGTCATCATTTACTCAAAACCTGTATGACTTTTTTCTTTTGTGGAAAACAAAATGATTAATTAGTAACAGAATTTCCAAGATGCTCTCTTTTTTATGAAGCAAACTATTTTAGGGTATGATTGTATTCTGTTACTGAATTTTAGTTTGCTCCTCATACAAAGGTATTATGGCTTTAAAAGACTTTAGTTATAGTGCAAATAATATTTATTATATGTATGGTTCTTTTTGGAGCTGTACAGCTTTGTTTTATGGTGGAAAGCAGCTTCGTTTGAAACGAAATGAGATTGAATAAATGACACATACATTTTAATTTATACAATACCATTCATAAGATTGGAATCAAAAATATTTTTTTCATGAACCTAATTTATTCAGCAAGGATGCATGAAAAGGTGACAGTACAGTTCTATATTGTTTAGAGTCATTCTATTTTAAATAAATGCTGTTTTGAACTTTCTGATTTGAACTTTTTATTCATTAAAGAATCCGGAATCATGGAATGTTTCAGAACATCCACAAAAAAAAAAAAAAATTAAGCAGCACACCTGAATATTTTCAACCCTAATAACAATAAATATGAATCTTTTAATTAGAATGATTTCTGAAGGATAACGTGACAATTAAGACTAGAGTAATAGCTGCTGAAAACTTAGCTCTACCATCACAGGAATAAATGGGAGAGATATTACGGTTTTACTTTATATTTGATTAAATGAAAACAGCCTCAGAGAGCAAGAGACTTCTTTCAAAGACAAACCGACCCCAAACTTTTCAACAGTAATGTATATTTTAAACAAATCCCAAGCCATTTTTATTAAAATATAAGGGGAAAATTTAATGCAAGAATGGATAGCGAATCAAAAGAAGGCACACACCTTTTTACGTATTACATGTGAGTGACTTTAATATTAATTCTCTGTCTCCCTCTAGTGATACTGGCATGCAGTATACACAAAATTATAATCATCTTGATTCATAACAAAGGATCTTTACAAATCCCTTTTTTATTATGAATAACTTCTTACCAGCATTTCCTTAATACCCATGATGTTGATGACCTTACGGATGACCTCAGGTGGACAAGGAGACCCGGCAGCAATACCTGACAGACACAAAACAATGGACCTTAGCAGAAGGACATTTCATGTATGTAATCTATCAGAAGCTCCATTAAGCAATAGATGTTACAAAGGTTTTGACCGACTTACCACCCTCAATTGATGACAAATCAATCTGGGCCAGGTCAGGCTGACTAAGCATGTCAATATACATAGTTGGGGTGCCGTACACAAATGTACACCTGGGGAAACAGTGAATTTTGTGCCAGTTGCATTAAATAAATACAGTTCAGATGTTTTTCCAGTTATGCATGACGTTCACTACATGACCTTTGATCCTTACCTAAATTCAACATGACTGTCCTCTTTATATGTCCCTGTGTCTTTTATTTACAACAACTTAAATGTACTTTGGCTGAGATAAGCAGCACCAAATTATCTTTGAAGGATTTAGCATGATCTTCTATCGCAAAGGAAAGATGTGCAACTCTTTCACAATACATAATTCCTTGTTTAAGTAAAAAAAAAATGCATTGATTTTATGAAATGAATAACCACATACTTCTCTTTCTCTATTGCCACCAGGTTGGCGTGTCCGTCATACCCAGTGGATGGGAAAACCACTGTGGTGCCATGTACAGCCATGACCAGACCACCACCCACCGAGCCAAAACAGTGATACATGGGCACCGGCAAACAGATTCGCACATTCTTCTACAAGGAGAATAATGTCAAACATTACGCATACTGCATGTGCACTAAAAGAAAATGCATGGAGATTTATGGAGAACAAAAGATTTTCTGCAAAATCAGTATGCCAAGTATTTTTGCAAGTGTTCAACAAACTGCCTTTTCACTGAATTTTCATTGTTTTTGATCATATGTACCCACCCTCCAGTGGTAGCCTGTGCGAATGCCGATGAAATAAGCATTGTTCACAATGTTGTGATGAGACAGAGTTGCTCCTTTGGGCTTTCCAGTTGTTCCCTTAAAATAATAAAGATCAGAACTAAATGATTTATTTAGCATTTACTGATTCATATCTCTAGGATGTGTTTCAAGTCTTAAAGCTAAAGTGTGTAATTTTTTTAATGCTTAAAAAAGGGGAAAAAAAGGATTTTATGTACATTCTACTCTTAGTAAGTAATTTATTGGCTAATTTCTCTACATTGTAAATGCTGTTGTATAAACATTGATTTATTTGTCCCTAACAACCTAACACAGCAACATCAGACCAACCAATGGTGTGAGTTTAGAGCACCACTATATTTTTTTACTGACCAGTAGAATAGGGAGTGTATGGAAGCTTGTTTCTGTCATGTAAAAAAATGTAATTGCAATTTTTTAATCCCGTAATTCATAATTTTTTTCTCACGGTTGGGAGATAAACTTGCAATACTGATAAAAGTCTGAATTGTAAATGAAAAAGGTAATTGTGAGTTGTATTCCCAGAACTGCGAGTTATAAACTCAAAATTTCAAGAAATTCGATTTTTTTTATATCTCACAATTCTGATAGCTTTTTTATGATAGGCTTCCACAGGAGTGAGTGTTTGAGCTAAACTGAACATTTTTGCTATTTCATCTAGTGATGCAAGTGGTGTGGAAATCACACACTTCAGCATTAATGTAAATATAAATATACAGTCTAAAAATAAGCAAAATACCGAAGTAAACTGAATGTTTATGGGATCATCACAATTGAGGATCTTCTGGAGGTCTTGTAGTTGTTGTAGGTGTTGGCTGCTTCCTGCCTGCATCACATCTTTCAAATGAAAAGCTCCTGGCTGCTGACTGTCAGTTACGATCACAGTGCTTAGGTCTGGTAGTCTGAAAATAAAATTACAACCCAGTAACATTCTGGACCTCAATACTGATTATGTACACCATCCTTTTATGACATGACCTCTACCTTGAACTCTTGATTCTTCCAGGAGAGGCCATCTCCATCTCCGGACAAAGCTGCCTTAACATGTCACAGTACTTTTGGGTCTTGAATTGCGTTGGACAAACGACTGCATTGCACTGCACCTAAAAGAAGCATTAAAGGGATAGTTCACCTAAAAATGGAAAAATAACCCCATGATTTATTATTTACAATCAAGTCATCCTAGGACTATATGACTTTCTTATTTCAGATAAAATACAATAAAGAGTTATATTTAAAAATATCCTGGCTCTTCCAAGCTTTATTATGTCCATGAATGGTGGTCAAGATTTGAAGTAAAATAAAGTGCATCCATCCATAAAAAAAATGACTCCACTCGGCTCAAGGGGGTTAATAATGGTCTTCTGAAATGAATCGATACGTTTGTGTAAGAAATACTTTATGTAAAAAACGTAGTTCTCACGAGACTAGCATATTCTCACCACAGCTTATGCTATGCCTACATCCTATATGTCATCCACTGGACCACCACTTTCGTAAATGTGCATACGACAGCGGAAGCTCGAGATTATGGTTTATAAAGTTTTGAATATGGATATTATTCTTACACAAATGTTTCACTTAGCTTAATATGGCATTTATTAAACCCCTGTGACTGTGTGAAGTACTTTTTATGATGGATGGATGCACTTTTTTGGGCTTCAAAACTAAACGTTAGAAAAAACGTTAAAAAACATTATGTATTTTACATAACGTATTTCTTACACAAACATATAAATTTACTTCATAAGGTGTTTATTAACCCCCTGGAGCCGTGTGAAGTACTTTTTTTGATGGATGGGTGCACTTTTTTTTACTTCAAAATCTTGACCACCATTCATTGACATAAAGCTTGGAAGAGGCAGGACATTTGCATTCTGTTTGTAATCTCTGATTGTATTCGTCAGAAAGAAGAAAGTCATATACAACTAGAATGGTTTGAGGATGAGTAAAAAACTAAGGCCATAAAGGCAGGAAACATGGTTGCTTTTGGAGTAAACATGGCTAAAAGCTATAAAAGCTAGTTTATGCTCCAGAGAAGAAATGTAATCATGCCTTTATATCTCACACTTTATTTTTCAGAACTGCGACTATTCACCAGAACTGCAACTGTTTTTCTCATAAATGTGAGTTTATATCTCACAATTAGCAATTAACAGTAATCAAACTTTCATATAGAACAAACCCTGTTTTGTGAAAATAAACCCTAAACAGTCCAGCAGTTTTGGACAATCAGCTGTTTGTTGTTCTTTTCTGCATGTATAAACATTAACTTGCCTTTCTGAGAGCAAATTCTGCCTCTTGCAATTGATAAGCCGGGTTCACTGAAACCTGTAAAATCATAATAAACTTGAACAGGTTAGAGACCAGCTGTTGATACTCAAACAAACCAAATGTGAACCCTGACCACAAAACCAATCTTAAGTCGCTATGATATACTTGAAGCGATAGCCAAAAATACAATGTATGGGTCAAAATTACAGATTTTTCTTTTATGCCAAAAATCTTTAGGATATTAAGTAAAGATCATGTTCCATGAAGATATTTTGTAAATTTCCTACTGTAAATGTATTAAATTTTCATTTTTGGTTAGTAATATGCATTGCTAAGAACTTCATTTGGACAACTTTAAAGGTGATTTTCTCAATATTTAGATTTTTTTTTTTTTTTGCACCCTCTGATTCCAGATTTTCAAATAGCTGCATCTCTGCCAAATATTGTCCTATCCTAACAAACCACACATTAAATGGAAATATTTTTTTTAAATGTACACTTATGACTGGTTTCTTGGTCCAGGGTCACAAATATCAGTCAAAAACACTCACCAGAATGATCCCTGCCTTGGCTGTGGCAAACTGCATAAGTATCCACTCATAGAGGTTCGGTCCCCACATCCCCAAGCGATCGCCCCTCTTCAGTCCAACAGCAAGCAGACCTGCAGCAGTCTGTTCCACCTAAGATCAAAATACACAGTTTTACACCGGCCCTGAAGACACTCAAATGTAAGGTGGATTTTTAGCTAATACAGCAAATTTTTATTAAATGAGGAATAGATACATAATTTAATATTAATACATCACAAATTAAAAAAAAGAATCATGGAATCAGGTTCATAAAGGTTAATCTAGTTAAACATAAGGTGAAAGGCTGTCAAACAAATCTTGCAGAATTGCACTTTATAAAATCAATATTATCAGACCTTGACAATTTCTTGACATTGTACAATGCAATGTATCATTGGCTCTTATAACTTATAACATTGCTTATAATGTTCCTCATTTGGATAAAAGCATCTGTGTGTGTGAATGAATAAACATAAATATCTTTTACAACAGATTTTTACACCTTGTATAAAGGAGCATGATATGGATTGCTTAAACATTTGGAAGGACAAAATATTCAGATAAGCTTACATTGCCAAGCTACGAAACATGTTATCTGTTTCTGATGCAGAAAAGCTAGTTCATGCATTCATGACCTCTAGACTGGACTATTGTAATGCACTTCTAGGTGGTTGTCCTGCTTCATCAATAAACAAGCTACAGGTAGTCCAAAATGCAGCAGCTAGAGTCCTTACCAGGTCAAGAAAATATGATCATATTACCCCAATTTTACAGTCTCTGCACTGGCTACCTATTAAGTTCCGTATCAGTTACAAATTATCATTACTTACCTATAAGGCCCTAAATGGTTTAGCTCCTGCGTACCTAACTAGCCTTCTACCACGCTACAACCCATCACGCACCCTAAGGTCACAAAACGCTGGACTTTTGGTAGTTCCTAGGATAGCAAAGTCCACTAAAGGAGGTAGAGCTTTTTCACATTTGGCTCCCAAACTCTGGAATAGCCTTCCTGATAATGTTCGGGGTTCAGACACACTCTCTCTGTTTAAATCTAGATTAAAAACGCATGTCTTTCGCCAAGCATTCGAATAATGTATCTCTTAAATTGTGAGTGTAGTTGCATCTGCATTTTTATTCTTTAGCTTGGGTTAAACTAATTTTACTTTGTTGGATCAGCAGCTATGCTAATGATGTCTCTATTTTGTTTCTATGTTTTGTAACTAGGATTTACACAAGCTCCAGTCTGGATCCAGAACACCTGAGAAGAGATGATGCTGACCCTCAGAGGACCCCAGATGATCCTAACCTTGAATCAACAAACAGAACTAACAATTATTGCTACATGTGTGACTGCATCATATAATTACTATTAATTAATAATATTGATAGTTCATCGTCTAGCTGACTACGTCTTGTATTATTATTATTATTTTTCTAAAATCCTGTCAAACGTGCACAAACTACTAGCTACTACTAAATATTGTAGAAACATAATTTTCTGTAAAGTTGCTTTGTAACGATTTGTATTGTAAAAAGCGATATACAAATAAACTTGAATTGAATAAGATTTGGATGGAAATTTGATGTTACCAAATATAAATAGTCATTCTGGTTTAAAATAAACAAACAAGTGTGTGGTGTACAGTAATGTAATGTAATTTGCTAATATGTTCTTTTGGACTCAGAAAAGTAAATAAAAACTCTGCACTACAAAAAAAAAAAATAATAATAATATATTTCACATTGGATACATGTTGAATGGAACTGGTTTGCTTTAAATGTTCATGCTTTGTAATACATTATTGCTCATCTGTAAATGTTTAACTTCTTGTCACATTGATACACTTTAACCTACTGCATTATGTGAGAGAGAAGCCACACGTGAAGCACTTATCTGTGCCAGGTAGATCATACCAGTCAATTTAGAAAAAAAACAACAACTCAGATTTAGTGTTGCATATGCTAATAACAATCCCCTTGATACTTATTTAATGTTTAAGAAAGATCATGGATAACCACAAATAACATTTGACCACTTCATGGTAAATCATGTCAGTGATTAATCCAGAGGTTTTCATTCTTCATGTACATATTTAACAGAACACCCTCTACACAAACAAATACAGTGGAGTATGGGTATGTATTGCTACACTATTTAACACTATGTATGTATTTAACTATGTATTTAACACTATGTTTCTGCCAGTACTGGATTTCACATGGACTCGGTTGTTTAAATGTATTTAGGTCTGATTAATAAACAGCTGCTTAGGAATGTTTAGATATTTTTGGAATTATTTTAGAATTTGGCCAAGATCTCTCATTCAACACAGTGCACTTTTGACATGTGTTTTTCCTTTCTCCGACGAGGGATATCAAATGGAAGCACTGTGGCCAGTACCTTCAGTCTTCCAGGATTCACTTCTCTAACCAGTCCTTTGTAGAAAAATCAGATGCAAAATCACTCACG
The DNA here is from genome assembly GCF_963082965.1 of Carassius carassius. NCBI lineage: Eukaryota > Metazoa > Chordata > Actinopteri > Cypriniformes > Cyprinidae > Carassius > Carassius carassius. The sequence goes on from NC_081794.1 coordinate 17,948,763, forward strand.
TCTTGGTAGAACTGCGCAAACGTCTTGCGCATTCCATCTTGCATAAAAACCACAGCTTCACGGTCAGGGTAGCGCTCCACTGTGTGTTTGAGACACTGGTCCACAGTACTAGACAGCAGCGAATGGGAAGAGATGCCATGGGCATAACTGGTAGTCAGGGTTGGGATGCTGGGTGGGCTATCCACATGAATAGCACTAAAAAAAGAGGAGCAAAAAGTGTGCATGAGATGTCGAGAATGTATTTGTTTTTTTAATCTTTTGTATGTAGACTAAGTACTGAAGTGACTTCTGTAAACTGGAAGGAAGTAAAAAGGAAGTAGTTTTTTTGTTTTGGTCTTGTGAAGTTCATTCTGAAAGCAAGTCAAAAGATAAAAAACATCATTGCAACACTAATGTTTATGATAACAAAAGATGGAGTAAGGGATATCAGCTGTGCTATTTCCCATTTTAGAGACGCAAGATGGTCTTATTGGTGATCAACATGACTGTTGATTTGTGATTTGAAGGTAATACAGCAGCACAGTTGAAATTAGCACACACATAAATACAATTTATTCTGCATAAATCATGCAAAAAAAACTCATATAAACATGGAAAGAAGTAACTTAAGCTCACAATTTCACATCATCTTAAGAGAAACCACTAATATGTTGATTTGATGCCCAAAAGAACAGTCTTAAATCAGCCAACCATTTTATGCTGGTTCAATATGTGTGTATGTGTATTAATAATGTCCCCTCAAGTATAGAAATATAAGTAAATTTTGTTCTTGTGGGGACATTTTTGGTCCCCATGAGCAAAACAGAATCAAAAACTAAAAATGCATAAAGTTTTGTGTGAAGAGTAGGTTTAGGGGTAGGAAAGAGCAGCAGAATCATTAATTGTACTTTTTTTTTAAGTATATTTTTTCCCCTATCTGTTTCTCTGTAGTGTCCGTTAAAGGGTTAATGGAAACACTACAAAACTACAACTGATTTGCAAACCATCTTAAGTCCGAGTTATTTTCGAGTTTCCAAAAATATGAAGACACAATTCCAAAAACAAATCTTTAAAAAGCAATTTGACTTATGTTTGACAACTTCAGCCAAATAAATCATAAAACATGCATGTTTTTTTTACGATCTCTTACCAACTCTGTTGAGAAGCTATGAAAGGACTCCAGGGTCTCTGCAGAAAATTATGTGTTTTGCAGAAGCTTGCAGTCGTTCGTAGATTAGTCAGAAGAATCTTAGAAGACATATTTCACTTTCACCTTCACAATAAAAGTGAGCTCTGAAGAATCTTAGTTTTATACAGACAGTCGATGCTATTGTAAACCAACAAAAACACGTACGCAAACACGACCTGGCGCTTACATCTAAGATAATGCACACAACATTAAAATAAGCAACCGTAAATTATTCATTAACTGCGATGTTAAATCATGAATGCTCGATTTAGAAACACCAAGATCGTCCCAAAGTTCCCAAAAAGTTAATCGATTAACCAACAACACCTCACGTTGCAAGACAAGCAGCTGCAGAGGAATGATATGAACTGTAGAGGACGCAAAAACAAACGTTATCACATCAGGAAACTGTTGTTCGGTCATTCAGTCGTCCGTTTAGCATTTATTTACACATTTAAACGTCACACATTTAAGTGGAAATGTTTAATACAGATGCTTATTAAGCGAATAACTACCACATGCCCTGATCTATAACTTGAAATGCCAGCTCTGACACAGCTAGCAATCACTCAAATGTATTTATTTATTTTGTGGCACTCATTCAAATGGCTTGTGATTACTGTTACACGAATCTTAGTGATTTGCAATACTGTATAATTTTGTTTTATAATCATATGATAGCTACGAGTGTGAAAAGTTTGTTATTGTTCTCATGCTTCTCTCAAATGATATCTCAGCTGCAGGGTCTCACTGTAAGGAAGGGAAGTGGTTTTGAAAGGAATGTCGGAGGCGTAAACAAATGCATGCATTTCATAGCATACCCGACAGCAAACATGCAGCTACTAGTTACTTCTAACTACATATAGCCACGCTAAATTGAAAGCTGACGTTTTTAGAGAAAGTAGCTATATAACAAACTGCAACTTTTGTTTATTTTGATTAAAAAAATATTCTCCGTCGCTGGCAAACGACAGGATATATTCGCAGGTGTCGTTTCCGTTTATTAAATATTCTACTTTATACTGTACTTTTTTATTCTCTGCCGTTTGAAATGTAACGTTTCAGTTTTACGGGGAAAGAAACTGCTCCAAAGGATTCGAGTTGTTTGACTCTTTAAGACCGCTTCGAAAAGATTCATTGAAAGAACCGACTCATTGGAATGATTCACTCGCTAGTTTTGATTTCTATAACCGATTATTTGAAAACTGGCTACACAACCTTAACCTCTAATAGAGATTCTGCTGTCAATAACATGTAACGTTATTTTATTTTTATACGAAAGTACTCCATAACTCAATAACATATTCGGCTTATCTACAATAGATATTGTTCGAAAGAGGTAAATGTAGTTTACCGGTAGATGGCAGCAGCTTGTTTATGAGATTTGGGAGGCTCTTATTTTGCAATTCCACATCAGACTGTCCTGAAACCATGCAGCTGAGATTGTGGCAAGGTGTACTGTCAATATGAAGTGAATGTGGTCTGTGCAATCTATAACTTTTTTAAATATACATTTTTAAAAGGAGAGATGCAGCAGCTTATTTATGATATTTGGGAGGCTCTTATTTTGTAATTCCACATCAGACTGTCCTGAACTGATGCAGCTGACATTGTGGCAAGGTGTACCGTTAATCTGAGGTGAAAGTGGCCTGTGCAATCTATAACTTTTTTTAATATATATTTTTGAAAGTAGAGATGCAGCAGCTTTTTTATGAAATTTGGGAGGTTCTTATTTTGTAGTTACACATCAGACTGTCCTGAAACGATGCAGCTGAGATTGTGGCAAGGTGTACTGTCAATATGAGGTGAAAGTGGCCTGTGCAATCTATAACTTTTTTCAATATACATTTTTGAAAGTAGAGATGCAGCAGCTTATTTTTAAGATTTGGGAGGCTCCTATTTTGTAATTCCGCATCAGACTGTTCTGAAACGATGCAGCTGACATTGTGGCAAGGTGTACTCTCAATCTGAGGTGAAAGTCGTCTGCAATCTATAACTTTTATTTTTATAGATTTTTGAATGAAGAGATGCAGCATCTCATTTATGATATTTGGGGGGCTCTTATTTTGTAGTTACACATCAGACTGTCCTGAAACGATGCAGCTGAGATTGTGGCAAGGTGTACTGTCAATATGAGGTGAAAGTGGCCTGTGCAATCTATAACTTTTTTTAATATACATTTTTGAAAGTAGAGATGCAGCAGCTTATTTTTGAGATTTGGGAGGCTCCTATTTTGTAATTCCGCATCAGACTGTTCTGAAACGATGCAGCTGACATTGTGGTAAGGTGCACTCTCAATCTGAGATGAAAGTCGTCTGTGCAATCTATAACTTTTATTTTTATAGATTTTTGAATGTAGATGCAGCAGCATGCAGCTGACACTGTACTTTCTGTCTGAGGTGGAACCAGTCTGTGCATTCTAGAACTTTTATTTTTATAGCTTTTCGAATGTAGAGATGCAGCAAGCATATATTATTGTTCTTATTTTGTAATATGAGTATTAGAGGGTTTTTATTTTGGTATTCAGCATCAGACAGTAACGGACTGTGTGTTGGGGGGAAAAAAGTAGCGTTCGCTGGAAGAGCACTGCATTCAGATCAGTTCTCTGACGGTATTACCGTAATTCGCAGTTTATATGCGACCCTGGAAATAACGTGGCGGCTAGATTGAGTGCTTTTCTACTTGGCGGCTGACTTGACCGCAGTAGAAATCCGACGTCTCTTTGTCACATCGGAGACATGCTCTCCCTCATGCTTTTTCCATGTAGGGAAACAAAAAAACTGTAACAAATGGTTCCTACGGTTTCCACGACAATCATGTGAAACACTGGAGCAGTTTTTTACACAGCAGTGTTTTCCAGTCATTCTAGAATAGTGCGACAAACTCCTCTACTACCAATGTAAACAATGAACTGTGCTGGCGGGTATCCCAAAATGACAGAAAGGGGAGGAGACGCGGTCTCTGGGGGCGGGGCGCTGTGTCGTGACGACATCTCCTCATTCTCGATAGATACAGACGGTTGGTCTGGGAACGCCCCCGGGAACGCCCCGTCACGTGATGTGAATTTAGCCCGTGGGGGAAAACATTGCCTTGGCGCCAATTGAAATACACGGGACAATCACGCCGAAGAGTTGCTGTGTCGTTTTCTGTACCTCCAATAAACTAACAAATTATGAATTGAAGTTCTACATCCTTCCTAATAAACATACAGAGCCGGAAAGGATGACAAAATGGCTACAAGCAATATGTTGTGAGGATGATCAAGGGAAGTTGTGGAATCCCAAGACTAAGCATGTGTATGTGTGCAGTCGGCATTCATCACAGGCAGGCTATATTAACATCGTGTTCATTATTGACGCTATCAAAACTGTGTAAGGTTGTTTCAGAAAGTGGCATTCATATATAATTAGCCTTATCATTCTACCTGAAGCAAAACTATGTAACGTTAGCCTAGTGTCGAACATAAACCCACTTAAAAAAGCGTGTGGACACGTAATAACTTAGTTTTGTGTCAGCATTTTTACACTTTCATTCATAAATTTACCCCGTCTGTGTTTGCGAAACGATTGAATCGCGGAATCCAGTCAAAAATAGAACTTGCTGTATAAAGCAGAACGTCACGGAATTTGGCTATTTTTGAATGAATACATCTACATTAGGGCTGTAAATTGAATCAAATATCGATATGGACTAGTGTATATGAATATTAAAGTTAAAAGGGACTACAATTGTTCTACGTGTCTCTGGGAATGAGTGCTCAATATGTGCATTTTTGTCATTCAGTTCCCTTTCGAGGCGGGAACTCAACATTAAGTCAGCTAAGACGTATATGGGAACTCCTCCCTTCTCCGACTTTGCTGAAATCTTATTGGCTAACGCCAGCTGGGGGCAGCTGGCCAATTGACGCGAAGCATGCAAATACTGGGCAGTATAAATTGCATGGGCGCGAAAATTACGTCAGAATCTCTTTCTTCACGCTAGAAGTCTTATCTAAGTCATCGTGGAAGTTGCAATAGAGGACTACTCACCCTGTTTCCTCTCCGCATCCGATGGCTGCTAATGCTAGATTCGGACCTTCACCAGTTCTGTGTGACCTGCCTGGGATTCTCACACGGACCACACGTGCGCCCACTGTGCCGAGCTGCCAGTGAGTGCCCTCAGAGCCAGAGTGGCTCGGAAAACAGCGGGAATGAGACCCACTGCCGCCAGCGAGCCGCTGGTGGGCCCTCCCCCGCCCGAAGACGAGTTGACGTCGGCGTGGTGGGCTATAGCTTCCGCCTCGCGAACTTCGACCTCTTCGGAGCTGTCGAGGAAAACGACTCCATGTCGCTTTCGACGCCGGAAAAGGTTTGGACCTCTAAGTAAGCGGGATCGCTCCGACCAAGAGGGCCCTGCAGACCTCCAGGGGGAGCTCGTCAGGGTCTTCGGAAAGGCCGTCACAGAGCTGGGTCTCGCTTGCAACGCACCTGACGAGCCTGTGAAAGGTAACTGGACTCGTGGCTCCTCCAGTCGAGCTGCTACCAGACGGCATTGAGGCATGCAAGAGCTCGTGGTGAAGTCGTGGGCTGCACCCCAATCGGCGCGCACCCACTCTGCTACGCAGGCCATGTTCACGCACGTGGATGGGGCGGAAACCCTCCCCCCGTCGAGGAGACTGTGCACCTGTGCCCGTCTCCCTCTGCATTTGTTTCGGACCACAGCCTGCCTTCCAAGCCGTGCGGTTCACGGCCCTTAGACGGACAAAGCCTATACTTCTTGCTCCCTCCGGCCTCTTTGGTGACGTCATGGAGCTTTTCTCAGAGACGCAGAAAGCGCGCCAAGGCGATGAGCCACGTGATACCCCGTCGCTCACTCCAGTCTTCATCTGCGAGGTTCTGCGGTTTTTGTGTCTAAATGATCGCACGGTTTTCGGCCGTTTATGGATATTAATGCACAGTTGCGAGTCAAAATCATCACATTTTATTAAGATACAATTTATACAAAACGAAATTCACTATAAAGAAAGTCTTTCTACAAATCAAACATTTACTGAATTGGCCAAAATCATTTCTGTTTCGAAACAGATCACAACAGTCCATATGCATGATTTAATATGAAGCGTCCGTAACGGTCACGTCCGTAACGCATTATTATTGTTGTTCAGAGCAAAGTAATGAGATGAATTGTCGATCCTAATGAGCATAAACATAATTTAGCTTTGTAAATAAAGTTTCAAGTTATTTGTATTTATAATTGTCATAATAAATAAACTAAACCTTTAAAACGTTATGGACGTGACAGTGCACTGAAGCGCCAAGACCTCTTTATTATAGCCCTTATAAATTCAACAGGCAGTGCTGTTATGACCAAATTAGTACATTTATTTCTCAGGCATGCCTCCATCTTTCTGCAAAATGCTTACTGTGAAAATAAAGTTTAAAAAGGGGGGTCTTTGATACCTTTTTTTGAAAGCATGAAATATGCCTGGTTGAAAATGTAATTTAAGCATTGTTGCTCACCTCATATCTGGTGGATAAACAAGGCAATTTTCTTAAAAAATTTGTTAAAGCACATTAATACAGTATATTACAGACCTAAATGGACAACATAAAAAGGGTTTTGTTCTTTTGGTTAAAACTTTATTTTTTCATGGTAAAGATGACCTTTGCATGGAATTGCCCTCTTATGCACCTCGTCAGGCTCTAAGACCAGCTAAAATAGCCTGCCGTGACACCCCGCTCTGAACCGGACGCTCGTTTCGGCCGAAACCAGCAGTGGTAAGAACCTGGGAGGAAACGTCAGGGTCGGTTTAGGACCCCGCGCCGCGAGAGAGCCAGCGCGCCATCGAGCCGTCTCCCTGACTGACCGATAGTGAAAGAGTGAGTGCGCGGGAGGCCCGCCCCCAAGTGCCATGTTCAAATGCATCAGGTCCCCCATTCCTTCGGGTGACGATTGCTATGTGTGTTTGAATGCTGTTTGTGTGAGTTCCACATTAGAAGCATGTACACAATCAACAAAATAGCCTTTCTTTCTCTTACGCTCAACACTGTGTCACTCGCCCTGTCTCATAGCAACGCTGAGCCACAACCCATGATTATAATGGCCTCGCGAGGGAGCGAGAGTGCCAACACCACAAAAGACACGGTGTCACCCTCCACGTTCAGATGCATTATGTCCCCCATGTTCCTTCGGGCGACGATTGCTATGTCTGTTTAAATGCTGTTTGTGTGAGTTCCACAATAAAAGCATGTATACAATCTACAAAAGAGCTTACTTCCTCTTACACTCATCACTGTGTCACTCGCCCTGTCTTATAGCAGCGCTGAGCCACAACCCATGATTATAATGGCCTCGCGAGGGAGCGAGTGTGCCAACACCACAAAAACAAGGTGTCACCCTCCATGTTCAGATGCATTATGTCCCCCATGTTCCTTCGGGCGACATTGCTATGTCTGTTTAAATGCTGTTTGTGTGAGTTCCACAATAAAAGCATGTTTACAATCAACAAAAGAGCTTTACTCTCCTCTTACACTCATCATGGTGTCACTCGCCCTGTCTCAGAACAGTGCAGAGCCACAACCTATGATTATAATGGCCTCGCGAGTGAGAGTGCTAACACCACAAAAACACATGCATCGTGTCCCCCATGTCAAAACTATGGGTGACGATTGCTATATGCGTTATATGATGTTTGTGTGAGTAAAAATTTTACTTTAGAAGCATGTATCCAAATTCTTGCACCCAACATTGTGTCACTCGCCCTGTCTCTAACAGCGCAGAGCCACAAACCCATGATTATAATGGCCTCTCGATGGCGCAAGAGTGTCACACCATTACGCGACGCGACCCGCCCTCCCGCCAGTGTTTCCAGCCTCGCGGGGGCGGGGCCCTGGTCATAATAAGCCATCCGTGGCTGTAGAGGTAACGCGTCCGCGGTGTCATTTCATGGACGGTAGAAAGGCTATCCCGGGCGTTTCACCGTGGATACTGGGAATATTCACGATGGATATTCTCTCTAATTCAAACGCAGATCTCCCCGCTTCAATGGCGTGGTCCCGTCACTGACTTTGCCCCAGAACCGTCCTGTTCTGCGACAGGAAGTTCTCAGTCTGCTCGATAGGGAGCGATAGAGCGAATTTTCCCCTCAGATCGAGCGGAATGCGCATGTTGAATTGTTTGGACGATTGGCTGATTTTAGCCCACTCAAGAGATGTGCTATCAGTCACGTGAAAACAATGCTTCGCCGTTTGGATATGCTGGGACTGCGTGTAATAAGCAGAAGAGCGTGCTTTTACGAGTCAGACTGTAACATATCTGGGAATATGTTTGGACTCGATGGCGATGCGAGCCCATCTCTCTCTAGAGCATTTCATCGACTCTGCGCTGTTTCAGACCGGGCAGGTCGTTTACACTGAGGGAATTTCAGAGGCTTCTGGGACTGAATGGCGACGGCTTCTTCAGTGTGCCATCTGGGTCTGCTACATTGCGGCCGCTACTGTTTTGGCTGTAACTTGAGTTCCGCCGAGGGCGTGGTCTTCGGTCCACAAACACATACGGTCATTCACAGTTGCGTCAGCACTCTGAGACCGTGAAACAGCCCGGATATGTTCAGCCCAGGAGCTCTTTTCTCTACGAACGCGTCTACTTCGGGCTGGAGGAGCAGTGCGTCTGGGCGTACCTGCCTCAGGCCTGTGGTCGGAGTCACAGAGAAGGTGGCACATACACCGTTTGGAATTGAAAGCGGTGTCCTTAGCCCTGCAATCCAGTTGGTCAAAATTGGAGCGGCAACTTGTACTGATACAAACCGACAACACGTCTGTGGTCTCGTACATAAATCGCCAGGGCGGCGTGCGCTCCAGAGCTCTATTCAAACAGGCAGCGAGGCTCCTGTTGTGGGCTGACCGACACTTAATCTCCATAAGAGGGTCGCACATCCCCGTTACTTTGAACCGTGGAGTGAGCATGCTTTCGAGGAACGGGATTCCTCAAGGAGACGGAGGCTTCACCCAGGATCAGATCTAATGATTTGGGAGGGAGGAAGTGGATTTGTTTGCCACGAGCGAGAACGCACACTGTAAGACGTTTTTCTCGCTATCTCACTCCCCCCTGCCGGGAGATGCTCTGACATCGCGTTGGCCGGAAGCCAGGCCTACACGTTCCCTCCGGTGAAGATTCTGCCTGTGTTGTGCAAAATCAGGGAGGAGAGAGCGTCAGTTATACTCGTGGCCCCGAACTGGCCGAATCAGCCCTAGTTCGCGGACCTGAGAGAGTTAGTGATGGCTCCCCCATGGCGAATCCCCCTCAGGCAGGACCTGCTGTCTCAGACGAACGGCACAATATGGCACCCCAGCCCCGAGCTGTAAAACCTTCATGTGTGGCCGCTGCGTGGACCATAATAAGCGGGACGCTCTGCACTCAGGAGTGCTAAACACACTTACGGAGACGCGAGCACCATCAAACATTCACTGCTACGCGCAGAAGTGGGGAGTTTTTCACGTGTCGGATGTTTTGCGCTTTCTACAGCACAGTATGGATAGCGGGAGTTTGAAACCATCCACGCTGAAGGTGTATGTGACCGCTAGTGCCGCTTTTCATTCCCCGGTTGACGGGCAAGCGATCGGTAAGCACGCTCTGGTAATCAGTTTTCCCAGGGGAGCAAGGAGATTGTGTAATTCATGGCCGCCCTCCGTGCCGCCGTGGGATTTAGCTCTAGTTTTGAGGGCTCTATCTCTTACTACCGTTCGAGCCCTTAGCTTCGATTGCGGTTAAGGAGCTTCCCTGAAGTCTGCTTTGGGTTTGGTGAACGATATTGCATCGGTTTCAGACCTGGCGACTGTAACGTCACTCTCCGGCCGAGACCGTGTTTCGTTCTGAAGTCACTCAATACTGTGCCCTCCACTAGAGAGCGCTGTTGGACCGCTCTTGCGCATCCAACCCTCTCACTGCATTCCCCATACTCAAACAATGTCTGTCTCGCCGCAAACAGCGCTTCGAGCAGCATTGGATCGAGTTGTTATACCAAACGTTCCCTCAGACAATCTACGCGATCTAGCTTTCAGAATTCGAGGGACGGTTCAGGGGTCGGGCAAAAATGACCCGTTTATGACGGCTCACACAGCCAGCGCTTTTTCGCTAGCGACAGAGCCCGATGTTCATCCTGTTGGACTAATTCCTGCCGTGGACACGTTTCAGGATTATACACAACAAAACGCAACGTTGTCTGCGCATGTACTCCCTCTGTGCACGAACGGCACGAGCTTTTCGTGCCCGGACATTTTAACGCATGTGATAGCGTTGCAAGATGCGGAAATCTTGAGACCGCTAATGTTGTTTCGGGCTGCGTGGGAACGCTTGCCAGATATTTCTCAATGTGTGTTACGCACAATTTGTCACGGATACACCATTCAGTTTTGAAAAGGCCCACCTCCTTTCTCTTCCCACGGTCGTGAAACCGATGGAAATAGCGGTGCTGCGACAGGAAGTGTCAACTCTGCTGAGCAAAGGAGCTATAGAGGAAGTAAACCCCTCTCAGATGGAGTCAGGGTTTTACAGCCGCTATTTTGTGATACCCAAAAAAGACGGCGGGTTGCGGCCTATTCTGGATTTACGCCGTTTGAATCTTGCACTCAGGACAAGCAAATTCAAGATGTTAACGGTAAAGTCTATTTTGTCTCAGATTCAACCAAACGACTGGTTTGTCACGATCGATCTGAAGGATGCATATTTTCATATTCAGATCATCAAGAGACACAGAAAGTTCCTCAGATTCGCTTTGGAGGGTAAAGCGTATCAGTACCGCGTTCTTCCCTTTGGCTTAGCTCTGGCTCCCCGTACTTTTTCAAAATGCATGGACGCAGCTCTGGCCCCGTTGCGGCTCCAGGGCGTTCGCGTTTTGAATTACCTAGACAATTGGCTGGTGTAAGCACAATCGCAGACTCAAGCACACTCTCACCGGGACCTTGTGCTGAATCATTTACAAAGCCTGGGCTTGTGTATGAACTTCCAGAAAAGCGTTTTAATTCCCTCTCAACAGTTAACCTTTCTGGGAATAGACTTGGACTCTCGCGCGATGACAGCAAAGCTATCTCTCCCGCGTGCTCAGTCGATTGCGTCATGCATGCGTCGCTTCAAAGTGGGTCGGACAGTGACAGTGGGCTTGTGCCTCAGACTTTTAGGTCTAATGGCAGCGGCATTCCCTGTAATCCGTCTGGGATTACTTCACATGCACCCTTTTCAGTGGTGGACGAAAAGACAGAACATTTCACCCCGTTGTCCTCCGCATCGGACAATCTCTGTGACACGGAGGTGTGTGATGTCGATAAAACTGTGGATGTCAACAGAATTTCTTCTAGCCGGAGTTCGGCTGGGGAATTGTGCTTTCCGGGAGACCGTCACGACGGATGCGTCTTTGACCGGCTGGGGAGCTGTTTGTCAAGGGTGCCCAGCCCGCGGAGTGTGCACAGCGACACAACATTTTGTCACAACATGACATTTTAACGCATGTGATAGCGTTGCAAGATGCGGAAATCTTGAGACCGCTAATGTTGTTTCGGGCCGCGTGGGAACGCTTGCCAGATATTTCTCAATGTGTGTTATGCACAATTTGTCACGGATACACCATTCAGTTTTGAAAAGGCCCACCTCCTTTCTCTTCCCACGGTCGTGAAACCGATGGAAATAGCGGTGCTGCGACAGGAAGTGTCAACTCTGCTGAGCAAAGGAGCTATAGAGGAAGTAAACCCCTCTCAGATGGAGTCAGGGTTTTACAGCCGCTATTTTGTGATACCCAAAAAAGACGGCGGGTTGCGGCCTATTCTGGATTTACGCCGTTTGAATCTTGCACTCAGGACAAGCAAATTCAAGATGTTAACGGTAAAGGCTAGTTTGTCTCAGATTCAACCAAACGACTGGTTTGTCACGATCGATCTGAAGGATGCATATTTTCATATTCAGATCATCAAGAGACACAGAAAGTTCCTCAGATTCGCTTTGGAGGGTAAAGCGTATCAGTACTGCGTTCTTCCCTTTGGCTTAGCTCTGGCTCCCCGTACTTTTTCAAAATGCATGGACGCAGCTCTGGCCCCGTTGCGGCTCCAGGGCGTTCGCGTTTTGAATTACCTAGACAATTGGCTGGTGTAAGCACAATCGCAGACTCAAGCACACTCTCACCGGGACCTTGTGCTGAATCATTTACAAAGCCTGGGCTTGTGTATGAACTTCCAGAAAAGCGTTTTAATTCCCTCTCAACAGTTAACCTTTCTGGGAATAGACTTGGACTCTCGCGCGATGACAGCAAAGCTATCTCTCCCGCGTGCTCAGTCGATTGCGTCATGCATGCGTCGCTTCAAAGTGGGTCGGACAGTGACAGTGGGCTTGTGCCTCAGACTTTTAGGTCTAATGGCAGCGGCATTCCCTGTAATCCGTCTGGGATTACTTCACATGCACCCTTTTCAGTGGTGGACGAAAAGACAGAACATTTCACCCCGTTGTCCTCCGCATCGGACAATCTCTGTGACACGGAGGTGTGTGATGTCGATAAAACTGTGGATGTCAACAGAATTTCTTCTAGCCGGAGTTCGGCTGGGGATTTGTGCTTTCCGGGAGACCGTCACGACGGATGCGTCTTTGACCGGCTGGGGAGCTGTTTGTCAAGGGTGCCCAGCCCGCGGAGTGTGCACAGCGACACAACGCAGTTGGCACATAAACAGGTTAGAATTACTGGCAGTTTTTCTAGCACTCCAGTATTTCTCAAATCTGCTGATCGGCCGTCATGTGCTGCTCAGGTCAGACAACACAGCGCTTGTGTCATATCTGAATCACCAGGGAGGATTACGCTCTCGCCCCCTGTGCAGGCTGGCGAGACATATTCTTCTTTGGTCTCAGAACAAATTTCTGTCGATCCGAGCTGTTCATGTCCCCGAATGTTTGAACTTCGGAGCAGATCTGCTATCCAGACAGACTCTGGAGCAAGGGGAATGGAGATTTCACCCCCAGACGGTGAACCTCTTATGGCAGATTTTTTGAGAAGCGAGAGTGGACTTATTCGCATCGAGCATGACTACGCATTGCCCGCTATGGTTCTCCCTATGCCCTCCATCACCCCTGGGCTTGGACGCGTTAGCTCACGGTTGACCCCTGACCAGCTTGTATGCTTTTCCCCCGATTCTTTTAATCCCAGCGGTATTATCCAGAATTCGGCTGGACAGAGGGGAACAGCTGCTGCTGGTAGCTCCGCGGTGGCACACACAGCCGTGGTTTGCGGACCTGATCGGTCTGTTAGCGGGCTCTCCACGGGAGATTCCCCTCAGGCAGGATTTATTATCACAAGCACAGGGCATGATATGGCACCCGAGGCCAGATCTATGGAGACTGTGGGCGTGGCCTCTGAGCGGAATGAGCTAGTATGTCCCAGTGTTTCTGTAGAAACCACAGAGACTATGCTGAATTCTAGAGCTGCTTCCACGAGACGCTTATATGCTTTCAAGTGGAAACTGTTTACGACCTGGTGTGGAGTTCGTAATATGGATCCAGTTTACTGCCCAGTGGCTTCAGTGCTGGATTTCCTTCAGGACCGTTTTTCTGATGGAGTGACGCCGGCCACTCTAAAAGTTTACGTGGCAGCCATTTCAGCTTACCACGAATATATAGATGGTGCCTCAGTGGGCCGTCATCCGCTGGTTTCTCGTTTTGTACAGGGTGCGCGACAGCTGAGGCCTTTCCGCCCTGTGCGAGTTCCTTCAAGGGATTTATCTATTGTGTTACAAGGTTTATCAGGGCATCCGTTTGAACCCCTGGAAACTATAACAGATAAAATCCTGACTTTGAAGACAGTTCTTCTTATGGCTTTATCTTCCCTCAAGAGAGTTTACAGGCTCTCTCTGTCTCACCCTCGTGCATGGAATTTGCACCGGGTTCTGTGAAAGTGTTGTTGCGACCAAGGCCTAATTATGTCCCTAAGGTCACATCTAATCCCTTTCGCTTTCAGCAAATAGTCCTGGAGGCTTTACCCCCTGCTGAGGCGGGGTCAGAAGATCTAAGCCTTTGCCCTGTCAGAGCTTTAAAGGCTTATGTGGATCGTACAGCCCCATGGCGTGAGTCTGACCAGCTGTTTGTCTGTTTTGGACATAAAAGTAAAGGCCATGCTGTTACAAAACAACGCATGTCCCATTGGCTGGTGGAAGCAATATCCTTAGCCTATGAGGCGCGCGGACTTGCTTCGCCCCTTAGGAGTTAAAGCTCATTCCACGAGAGCAGTGGCTTCTTCTCGAGCTTTTCTCAGTGGATCTTCGATGATGATATCTGGCAGGCCAGAGAGTGAAGGTCCTCCTGGCTTCCATCGCAAACATCTGGGAGAGGTCTGTTTCATGCTTCATCAAAGACTACTGGTTTTCCTGCTGCAATTACTAAATGTCAGAGTTTTGAGTTTTTTTATTTATTTAAACTTTATAATATGATAATTATAATCATAGTTGTTTTTTTGGGGGGGGAAATCTAAGTGTTTTTTTTTTTTACAGAAATAAAAAATGTTTATTTTATTTTAGTTTATTTAAAACTGTCAAAAATATTGACAAACACTTTTTTTACTATCTTCTGCAGGGCAGAATCCTTGAAACAAAAACATTAGGAGAAAAATGGGTCTCTCAAATGTCATAATCAAGTCATAAATGTTTGCAGCCTACTATTGGACAACCACAGGAATGACAACGCATGTGATGTGGGCACCAAGATTCCAATCAGCTGTCATGGTTTAGCTAGATGGAGCTCATTGCTCCAAAGAGACTTGTTGACTAACATGTGTGCTTGAAAATCTAAATGGATGTAAATTGGAACATGGCTGGACTTTGTGCATTCAGGTCCACCCATTATCCAAGGGTCTAAATATGGAGGGCTCATCTAGGACCTACTCATTCCCATTCAAGAAACTGGATTCTGGTCAGAAACTTGATGTAACTATTTCTCTTGAAAGCACTGGTGGGCTGTCTCTGCCAGTGAAAGTCTACTGTTCTCTCGCCTTTTCCCCATCTGCTCTGTTTTGTCCTGAAGCATCTTTTCCTGGTGTTTCTCAGCTCCTGACAGAGAGGCGCTCCCTTCCATTTATTTCTTTATTACACTTTTACACTGTGATTAGTATTAATTCACATGCATCACACAGTTTTTCTTAAACCACATGAACCAATAAAATTTTTTTTATTGTCAGTCTCTTTAGAAAGACCTTCAGGATGCTCAGAATCAAGCAGCTCTTGGTTGCACAATGAAGATGAAAAAGAACTCCGAGATCCTGTTCTGCATTTTTTTGCAGCTGAGGGCAAATCCGTTGGTCATTCTCTGATTGAAGTGCACCATCAAAAGCCACCATACAGAGCAAACCTGCATTTCTAGAATGTGCTGTTAAATCTACATGAAAGACAGTCTGTGAGTGTGTGTACTAAAGTCTATGTAAAATGTCAAACACACAAAAGTATCTGATACTTAAGTCCGTTGGTTGTGTCTCTAGATTGAAAAGCTTTTCTCTGAGCTGATAGTATCTTCCTTCTTTAGCCATTAGCTGCCGATGTGTTCCTTGCTCCACGACTTCACCTCCCTCCATGAAGATAATGTGGTCTGCTTTCTCAACAGTCTCCAAACGATATGCTATTACCAGTACGGTCTAGTTCGTTATGTTATTGAGTACATCTTGAACCTGGAAAATAAGATCATGGATAGATACCGTTAATGAGAGAACTTCGGAACGTATTGTGTTACAGCAGATTAAAATAATGTGCAGCAGCTTATTAAGATATTAGGATTCTAGTATTAATTCCAGAGGAGTCCGTACAGTTTGTTGGGTGCCGCAGTCCATGTGGCTGGTGGCCTTATCAGAGCTCTGGCTATGGCAATGCACTGCTTCTGCCCTGCGGACAGCTGGCCACCACACTCGCCAACATCTATAGAGAAACCATCTACCTGTTTCATATTCTTGTTCCAGTTTGCATATGAAGTTGTGAGCATTGGCTTTCTGAGCAGCTTCTTTTACTCTTTCAAGTGTGCAGTCCTTCAAACCGTATTCAATATAATATATCACAGAGCCAGAGAAAAGCACAGGATCCTGGGATACCATTGTGGCAATGGCCAAATGAAAGAGAGTGATGTTTTAATTTACAACTACTACTAATTTCACCAAACCATCCAATGGAATTGACTGTTTGCAGATCTCCCCTCAAAATGCATGGTTATAAATGCTGGTGGTGTATAATTCCTTGCCTTTTCATGCAAGTATTGGTGTTGGTAGTGGTACAGAGGTTCTCCATCCAGTAACATCTCACCCTCCTTTGGTTCATAGAACCTCTGCAGCAAGCAGACGCAAGAGGTCTTCCCACCACCAGAAGGTCCTACCAATGCAGTTAGCTCCCCTGGAGTCAATTCCAGTGTATCAGACTGCACCAATTCAACAATGAGTACATGCAAATCGCACGAGTTCTCTGATCAGCTTTTGCAGTATAAACAAAAACTTACTTTAAGTGCTTTTTCGTTAGGGCGGGAGTGGTAGGAAAAGGTGACCTTTTCATAGGTTAGTCTTCCCTCAAGCTTCTCTGGTGCCAAATCACCTGCCTCTCTCATCTGTGGCTTTCTGTCAAGCAGCTGGAACAACTTGACTGCAGATCCCACGGTATTCAGCATGTCTCCATAGATGTATACAAGATGCTGAGAATATAGTGATGGACAGAATTTAGTCTCTCTAAATGAAGATTCATATCACTGTAAAATTCTTCTTGGCAGGCATACTTTCATGTTGGTCACCATGTCTTTCTGATAGAACACAAATGCAAGGAGGCTGCCGCTGCTAAGCTGTCCAGAGGAGATGAGATTTCGGCGTTGGAACAGCATTGCTACCTACAAGCCTACTGTAATTAACTAAAATGCAATGAAATTAGAATCAATGAAACAATATTGTGGAGATCGGTGCATGCAACTCGGGACTGTATTTGTATTTACCCTGCGGATTAAGAGATGAATGGCACTGTAGATGCCTTTACGCCTCAGAACCTGGAGCTTTCTGTTGAGAGTCTGTTCATATTGCTGTTGCTCCTGACGCTCTGCCTTAAAACTGCGTAGTCTTCATTGACGTAATGACAGAAGATGCCAACTCTGTAGTCTCTGCATTACAGTCCTGGAGCTCTTTGGCTGTTTTCTGATCAGAAAAGTGAGGCATTTTGAATTCATTCATGTTTTTTTTTTGTTTTTTGGGGGGTTTGTTGAAAACAAAATTTCAGGAGTGGCCAAAGCACAGCTTTATGAAGCTGTGCGAAATCAACATGAGAAGGTTTATTAACCTGGGAGATGTTGTTGTATGAATTCTGAATGAAAGCAAGAAGTGGCATTTCGATGCAGGTGAGAAGGGTTAACTGCCAGAATAGACGCGGCATAAAGAACAGCATGCCACATGTCTTCACCAAACTCCTGGTTTGTTTTCTACAAAGAAGCTTATCTCCTGCTTCATGAGGTTCTGGAACAACATGTGTCGTATTCTTTTGTTGAGTCTGCTGAGACTACACATGAACATCCCGCCACGCATACCACTGAACATAGAACTTAAAGACACAACAATTAATAAAAAAAAACACTTTGTACAAGAAGTTTTCGTTTTTAAGATATTTGCATGGCAGTGATGTTACACTGACCTTCCAAGTGAGCACAGTGCCATGAGTTCAATAGCCCATGAGAAATTGGAGTGCTGGTACTTTCCACTCAGTATGTCAATAACTTTCCCAATGCAGTACGGGATGAACTCAGTACGGGTCTCAACTATAAAAAATAAATAAATAAACAGGTTCACATTGCATCATGGAAAATGTATTTGGATTTAAAATCAAGAAGCAGTGCAGATAATATTATGGTTTCCTTAACCAGGAGAAACACTCACACAGCGCTGCCAGGCTGACGAAAAGCAAATGCCACCCCTAGATGAAGATAGTCGGGCCTAGAGTAGCGAATGACCCTCATAAGAAGCGCTTTGGCCACTTCATCTTTCTTCTGGTTTCTGGTGCCCTTAGATGATGCCCCATGTGGGAAGGCCATCTCCCACACTATATATACGAGCGTAGATGTAGCAGAGCTCAGGATCACCATGCCAGGATCAGGAACAGGACTGAAGCCTCTCACGGTCCCGTGCAGTATTGTCTGCATAATGTCAAACACCAGAGGTAGAAAGCTCAGTAGGGCTATCCATCGCTTCAGGAGAGGCTGAATACTGGTGTCCGTAAAAATTGTGCTCAGTGAATAAAGCACAATGCAGCCGATGGTCCTGAGAGCCCACAGGCACCATAGATCCAGACTGCCCTCTCCGTCCAACTACAGCAGTGTAGCCCACACACAAGCCCAGATGAAAAGATCACAGCACAACAGGCAGAAATGCACTGCTGCAGTTCTACAGATGGGGTGACCCCCGCCTCTGAGGACATCGTGAAACTGGAAATATGAAGATGAATCAGATAAACCAGTCTGGAATGGTTTCAAAGCCTGGTCACACTAGCCTGTTGTTAGAGGGGTTTTAGCAGATGGACAAGCTGGTCTCTTAATGTGACCAACTGAAAACCCATTGCTAATACTAGCAAGCCAGCTTAGGCAGGTTTACAAAGTTTTTTAGCAGCAACAGTCTTCTCTAGTGCATCTAAATACAGGAAATAAGCGCTAAACAAAACAAACAGATAAACAATATAGGCCTTAAAGGTCTTCGTTCTTACCATTTAGTTGCTCTCATTGCATTTTGTCGCATGATCACTTTTGGATTCACTTTCACTTGTGGGTGGTTTCAAAATGTCTTTTCAGTTTCATTACGCATTAGTAAGACTCAATTTAGAAAATGCATTTAATGACCGCATAGTTTCCTTAAAACGAGGCAGTGTGCACTAAAGTTTTTGTCTCATATTGTCTCATACTCGTATGTAGTGATTATCATGACGTTGTACGCTACGTCGGTTGTCGTTTCACCAGCAGTGGACGCGGACGCTCTTCATCGAAGCTCCTCGGTTGTTTACAGTTTTCCGTTTAGCTTCAGGTTAAGTTCTCTCATTAAAACCGTTTAAATCGCATTTTCAGCATGGGTTGCGACGGCGGAACCATTCCCAAAAGACACGAACTGGTTAAAGGCCCGAAAAAGGTCGAAAAGGTGGATAAAACCGCAGAACTTGCTGCTAAATGGAGATATTGTGCATTGAGTCAGGAGAAGCTGAAGCGGCCCATAGTCGCCTGTGAGCTGGGCAGACTGTATAATAAAGATGCGATCATTGAGTACTTGTTGGATAAATCAGCGGAGAGGCCGAACTCTGAGGTTGTGGCTCACATCCGTAGCATCAAGGACGTGAAGGAGCTGAATCTGACAGATAACCCGGCGTGGAAAGGCGAGAGGCGCAACATTAAAGGGGACTGTTTTGAGGACATGCACTGCAGCATGTTCATCTGTCCTGTGGTTGGTCTGGAGATGAATGGAAAACACAAGTTTTTGTACCTACAGACCTGTGGGTGTGTTTTCTCAGAACGAGCGCTCAAAGAGGTCAAGACCGAAATCTGCCACAAGTGTGGAGATCCTTTCCAAGAAGACAACCTTGTGATGCTGAATGGGACTAAAGAGGAGGTGGAGAAGCTACAGAGGGCCATGGAGGAGCGCCGATCAAAGGCTAAAACTGCAAAAAAATCAAAGAAGAGCAAAGATACTAAAGTCTCCAAGGTGCAGGATTCAACAGGAAGCTGTGACACCGCAGAGTCTAAACCGACATCACTAAATGGAGAAAGCAGCAGTGATTCAGCTCCGGGACCGTCTACATCCGGAGAGTGCTCTAAGACATTAAAGGCCCCCCTGGGACCCGTCATTGGCAGTAAGAGATCGATCCAGGACATGAAGGACAAATCTGAAACCTTCAAGTCACTCTTCACCTCCCACAGCTCGGCCAAACGTACCAAAGACCAGATATCCAACTGGGTCACACACACGCCTTACCACTTTTGAGTGCGTTCTTCCTAGTGAAGCTCGCTCTGTAGTGGTCTGGCTGTGGAGGAGCAAAATTAATGCATTGTATTAACCTCTTTCTTTTTCAACATTGCATTTTTATTTACCTTTATAAGATTATCTTAATTTAGTTGCATGCATAAGAGTTCAGTAAACTCATGTTGGCTTGAGTGTTAAATGTCTTTTCAATTATACAATTTTTGACTGGATCGTGCTTTGCAGCAGCATCTGGTCTTGAAATGCTTTATTAAGGTTTAAATGAGCTGTATTAAAAACGCATTTAAAGGCTGAAAAAAAAAAAAAAAAAAAAAAAACCAGCAGTGGACGCTGTTTGTTCTCCGAGTGTCCAGCAGATAGCGCTGTATAGCAAATATCAGGATGATTTCATGAATGCGCAGCCCTTCGTTTCTCTCGTGAGCAACTGTGTAAACAATGGTTTTAACAATGAAGCTGAGACTAACATTTACTATCATCACCATAGGGTTTTTTTTTTTACTTTTTGTTTGCGGAAACGTTTCAAGGCATAGTTATAATTGGCTTGCGATAACAGAATAAAATTTATAAACAGTTTGTCTGAAACATTGTTTGTCTGACAGAATGTAACTTCAAACAAATCTATGGAATAATCACACAAATGTTGGACTTTTCTGCAAATATTAACCAGAAAGTGAAGACGGGTTACCCAGGTTAACGCTTGTTTACTGGTAGAAAAAAAAAACAAGACAAAAAACAGAGCATTTATCTACTTAAAACTTTATTATTAAGTTTAAACTGAGTACAGAAATAAACTTTTTTATTGTAGTAAATACTTTGTATTATACATTGTGATATAAATGATCCTCTGTCAGGGGGCTCGTAACCCTTTCTGTTTATTTAAGCTGAACATTTGCTTTGGCAAAGTAACAAATCAACAGAGCGACCAGACGACCAACATCAGTACATGAGGAGTTTACATAGAAATCAGCATGAAGCGAAATGTGATGCTTCTGATTCATGACACTCAATAAAAATAGGCCTTTTGCAATGTCATATTGACATACTCAAGCACTCGCTTAGAACCAGAAAACATGAAGTGTGAGTTTTAAATCTTGGTTAAAGAATGTCTGTACTTCTACTGAGAAAACCCTTTGAGCCTATGTGCAATAAAAGCTAAATAATTTTTAATGATTTATTATACAGTGCCTTTCCCACCCTTTGGGAACTGGATGTGTAAACGCAACAGACCAACAATCTTCCTTAAGGGTCAGGTCTTTCAGTGCATGGTGTTTCAACAACACAGTGAGATATATAGTACTATTCAAACATTTGAGGTTAGTAAGATTTTTAGAAGAAATTAATACTTTAATTCAGCAAGGATGCATTAAATTAAAAGTCTGAAAATGTCTATTTCAAACAAACGCTGTTCTTTTGAACTTTCTATATACAAAAACTAAATCAAAAGATGTAAGCAGCATGACTGTTTTTAACATTTCTAGTAAGAAGAAATGTTTCTTGAGCACCAGATAGTTTCTGAAGGATCATAAGGCACTGAAGACCAGAGTAATGGCTGTTAAAAATTCAGCTTAATCACAGCAATAATTTACATTTTAAAATATATAAAAATAGAAATGTGTTATTTAAAATTGTAATAATATTTCACAGTATTACTGATTTTACTGTATTTTTAACATATAAAAGCAGACTTGGTGAGCATAAGAGACTTCTTTCAAAAATCTTATTGACCTCAAACTGTCAAAGAATAGTGTAACAGGCAAAAATAAGGAAATGTAATATAATAAGCATGAGATGAAACAAATCAGTCACAATGCTCAACATTTTCTGACTTGAAATAGCTTAATGCTGGGCAAACAACTTCAGCATTCTGTCATTTAGATCAGGAATGAAGAAGTGTTATTAATATTCACTTGAATTCAGAGGAATGCATTAACGGATATCATTGTAGTGCCATGGCCCTAATATACTGCATAAGGCAAGCCAGTGATGTGAGACGGGATGTTTCCAAAAACCAGTGTCATATGACAATGAACAAAACAAGCAAGGTTTGATGCTAAAATAAAGAAGTTATAAACAGCAAATTATATGATACTAATAAATGGCAAAGAAACATTTTTGTACCTGATATGATCACGATATCTAAAACATAAAGAAAACTAATCCAGGTCATATATCTGATGATGGGTTGTGTGTCTTGTCCCCATCTGTAGGCACACTGCTGTACTGGTAGTCCATGGCCAAACTGACTGCAGGTTTAGCTGGAGACCCAGACGCTGATGAACTGTTCTTCTGGGCTGCATCACGGGAGTCCAGCCAGTAAAAGGAAACCATAAGGAACAGAGCTGATAAGGCCACCGAGATGCTGCAGGCCATGAACACATACGTGTACTGGTCAGTACGGTCCACAAGGATTCCTGGAATACAGGTGCAGAGATATTACAGATACAATACAAATCTGCTCTATCACCATTATTTTGAAAACAAGCACCAAAACATGAGTCGTGCATGAGTGGGGAAGGATATGGTTGAGCCTTAAGCCAAAAACATGTACTCAGTGGCACTCCAAGGTGCTAGGCAGTGCTTGTCCCAGCTAAGGACATTTATGTGTGGGAAAGAACGGTCAGTTTGACTAGTCCTTCGCTCCCACCAACATGTAAATCCAGATTAGTGCTGTTACAAAGGAGCAGACATTCCATTCTTTTTACTCGAGCACAGACAGACCTCCTCACCGATAGATACACAATCCCACATTCATTTTAATTCTAGATCATAGTGATTTCTTCATGTGAAAAGAATGTTTGGGAATGTCTGTGAATAAATTTTTATTAATGATTTTTTGGGACTTTACTTTGACAGGACAGTTGAGACGTGACAGGAAAGGACATTCATTTCCTGATCTGAGCCAGATTTAAACCAGAGATAAGAGCAGTCACAACTTTTTTATTTACAACAAGATTGCAGGGTAAAATTAATGAGAATTTATAATGGAAATTGTATTTTGTAGGTACTATAACTAGTCATCTTAATGACATGTTTGCCTGCTCTTGTTTATTTGAAATAATAAAAATAAATCAAAATAAAAGGAAGATCAACCTACTGTAGATGAGCATTAAAATAAGCTTTAAAAATATATATTTAGAAAACATAATTTTATTTTATATTGCAATAACATTTTACAATATTACTGTTTTTACTTTACTTTTTAAATTAATGAAGCTTTTGTGAGCAAATGAGCTTTACAGTATATACAGTATAACACATTTTATATAATACATAATAATAAATACCTACATATTTTCTTTTATGTATGCATTTGTAATATGTAGATAAGTATTTGAATGTATATATGTGACCCTGGACCGCAAAACCAGTCTTAAGTCGCTGGGGTATATTTGTAGCAATAACCAAAAAAAAAAAACATTGTAAGGGGCAAAATTATCGATTTTTCTTTTATGCCAAAAATCATTAGGATATATAGTAAAGCTCATGTTCCATTAAGATATTTTGTAAATTTCCTACCAAAAATACATAAAAACTTAATTTTTGATTTGTAATATGCATTGCCAAGAATTCATTAGGACAAATTTAAAGGTGATTTTCTCAGTATTTAGATTTTTTGCACCCTCAGATTCCAGATTTTCAAATAGTTGTATCACGGCCAAATATTTTCCGATACTGATAAGCCATAAACCAAGGGGAAGCTTGTTTATTCAGCTTTCAGATGATGTATAAATCTCAATTTTGAAAAAATTACACTTAAAGGCAGGGTAGGTAAAAAAAATGTATAAAAAACTTTTTTTCCAAATTTGTTTAAACTTTATTTATATATCAATACATAATTAAAATGTAAGTACTCTGAAAAAGAAAGTATAAAAATCGAGTGTCTGTAGACCTCTCACGACTGTTTTAAAGACAGCTCATTATTTCCATTCACTCCACCCCCTCCCTTCTGGGCTCCTATAGATTATTTATCGTCTCTACTACGGCTCGCTAAGTAATGTTATGTTAGCTATATTACGCAGCTTCGTGTGCTAATGACACATGCTTCATGAAAAAATAAACAAAAAAAATATGTATGATCAAAATACAAAAAGAAAGATTTACCTGTCCAGCAGAAATAAAGCCATCAAGGAGTCACTTTTCAGCCCCTTGAGTTTCCTCAGTTCTCGCCATCGCTGGAAAGCCACGCCGATATTAACTCGCGTTTTATTTCTTTGTTTATCCAAAGACTTTTTGTTCATTGCCTTTTCTTTTACTGTTACTGTCTTCCTTTTTTGCCTGGTTTGCCTTCACTAACTGCATAGGCCGGTACTGTGAATTTTGCTTGCTGTTTCTCTGCCATTGTTTTGGTATTCCTAGGATCCGTGCCTGTTGAATTCCTCAAATCAAACGTGCGCGCGCAAGTGGGCAGGTCATGTGTGGCAAAAGGGTGGTTGCCATGGTTGCGAGAGAGTGACAGTCGCCTAAGCCAATCCTATGTTTCGTCCCGAAATGGAAATAATGAGCTGTGTTTAATACAGATAAAACGGTCCAGAGTCACTAGATTTTTATACTCTTTTTATCAGAGTACTTACATTTTAATTATGCATTGATATATATAGAAAGTTTAAACAAATTTGGAAGAAAGTTGTTTATACATTTACTACCTACCCTGCCTTTAAGACTGGTTTTGTGGTGCACACACACACACACACACACACACACACACACACATAAATTCAAAAGTAGTGTAGTAATGTAACACATTTACACCTTATTAAATGCAAACAAGATTTAAAAAGAGAGATATATTTAGCAAATATAAGTGGTCGTGTTGTGGCAATTGTAGTGCAAATGTTCTGTAAGGACTTTCAATAAGTAGGCTATAAAGCTGCATGCAAAATAGTTACACTTTTTTTTTAAATCGTTTTAGATGTAAAGTAGTATCATGTCACACTTCAAGACATGTTGACTTTCTAAAAGTTCATGTCAACCACCATTTATATTACAAAATGTACTGTTTATGAGGGCTTGCATATTTATGAGGCAAATATTTACAGTACCCACAACCCATTGTTTGAAAATGTCTGTCGACAATGAAGCAGCTGTTTATAGCCTGTGCAGGTTTTGAATGACTGTCTACTGCAGGGCATGGCTATTTACATCTACATATCCATAACACTTTCAAAAATTTGTATCAAAATATGAGTAAAATATGTATACTTTTTTTGATGGAAGGATTGGCCCTAGAAACGCCTCTGCTGTCCACAGAACCCATACTTGTCTCAAGTCTAGGGCAGGTACATAAGCTGAAATACCAGCATGACCACATTTACAACAATCTCTGTCTGTTTTAAAGGGTGGTATCTAGAGTTTAGATGCCTATAGATCATGTCTGGGCTGTGTTCTGTGAGTCATACACATTCAGGCAGTGATATGACACATAATTCAAAACAAGGTTTTCAAGTTACCTGCGAGAGGAGGTCCAATTAGCAGCGTAACGCTTTCCATGATGGATATAAGGCCAAGCGCAGAAGGGAACTGACTCATCTCCACTGTGTCCATCAGGACGGTGAACATCAGTGAGCCTACTAGGCTCATGGACAGTCCATACGTCAGGACATACATTAACAGCACTGGGAAACTGGCAGAAATGCAGCAGATACTATTACTGAGCCCATTTATGAAGAGTGCGGCTGAGAAAAAGTAGACATGTCGACCTTTAAACCAGGACAGGCTGAAGAGCACTCCGACGGGAGGCCGCACAATGATGTTGACAAAGCCCAGGATGGAGAGCAGCAATGCGGCTTGGCTTGGATCCATTTTGTGAGCCGTTGCATACGGGACCAGGTAAATAAGTGGCACCACAAACCCCAGCATCATCCAAGTGATGCCCAATGAAAACACCCGAAATCGAGGGTTACTACAGAAGAGGTCAAAGGCCATGTGTTTTCTGAGGAACGAAGCTAAACCCTGAAGGATCCCCAGCACGCATCTCTTTTTGCCTGCGGGTCTGGGACCGTTGCTCTTCACCTCTGACTTTCTGGGCTTGCGAGGCCTGACGGGTCTCATAACGGCTCCGCAAACACAGCAGTTGAGCAGCACAGCACCGAGCACCAGAAAGCTCCCTCTCCAGCCCAGCGTACTCTGCAGATAGTCACCTAAAAAAGGCAATGTAGACAGACCCAGAGCAGTGCCAGTGGAGGACATCGCATTCGCGAAAGGACGACGGCGCACAAAGTAGTGGCCAAGTATAGTGACCGCGGCCTGGAAGCTGAAACAGAAACCCAGACCTGTGAAGCAAACAGAGAGTTATGACTGCTGGATGAAATTCATTGTACTTGAATGTATATACATCTAAGTCGTTACTGAATTTATAAATATACATTTATATAAAAATAATATTTATTGTCATTAATATGTGGTTTAAAAATCAATCAATCAATTAAAAATAAATGTATTATTATTAGTTATATATCATTTAAGTATTAATAATAAATAAGTTAAATCTGTAACTGTAAATAAAACAATTGTTGTTTTTGTTGTTGTTATTATAATACGTTTAAAAATGAATAACCAGTCTATTTAAAACAAATGCATTCATTATTATTATTAATTGTATATAATTTAAGAATTATAAATAGAAGTATAAATACATTAAATCTGTAACTGTTAATATAATAATAAATGATGATGGTTTAAATAATTAATAAGGGATTTATTATTAGTAGTACATCATATAATAATTTATCATCAATTAATTAATAAATACATAAATTTGGTAAGGAATAAAAATAATTAAAATAGTATTTTATTGATCATACTATCAATATAATAATAATTTATCATAATAAAGATAACAAAAATATTTAGCTTTTAATTCAAAATATTAAAAGTATATAACAGACAACAATCATTATTATATTTATATTTAATAATCAATTAATAATATCACAAATTCTCATGTATTATTTGCTTCCATGCTGCCTATCTGAGCTATTTAATACATTTATTTATTGTTTAGTTATATGGTTATTAATAATAATAATATCTATTAATGAATGATCAATTAATAATAAATAATTACTTTTATTTTTCACATTTACTTATTTTTACTGGTCACATAAGTCTGCTTGTTGCTACAGTACATACAATTTTTTAACACCTGAATCTTGTGTGATATTGCTCTAGAAATCAGCCACTTTTGTATTCATATTCTTATTCATATCAGGTCAGCTGGTAAAGTGCTCAGTGATAACTCTTTACGTAATCACAAGGAGGTTTATGTATGTTTCCCTTTTATCTCTTATTACAGATCAAACAAGATATCATAATCACTTCCTCTGGCGGCTTAAGCTGGGTACACACTAAAAGACATTTAAAATCGTATCATTTTCAAAATGTGAGAGACCACAAGCATGAGGACCGTTTTGCTCCTAAAGTGACGATGTGTGTCATGATGTGACAAAGACAGCACACCACAGACATTTCCTAGGATTGTCGAAAGGGGAGAAATCGGCCCAAAATCAGCCAGATTAGCTTGTGGTGTGTACCCAGCATTACTGACCTGTGATGACCCCAGTGGTGATGTATAAGTCAATGATGGAATGTGAGAAAGAGCTGACTGCCATCCCAAAACCACTCAGAACTCCCCCAAACATCACTGTCGCCCGGCAACCAAAGCGTTCCACCAGCATACTACACAGAGGGCCTGCAAGAAAAACACATAAGGGTAAAAACAGCTTTAATTTGAGATGTTTTACTTAAACAAAACCCAGCATGACATGCCATATTCCTACATCTCAGGTTTTCCACAGCCAGCTACTCAAGACACCACCCTAGAACAATGATCTGCCTTGTTCAGATATGTTAAGTGAAACATCAACACTCTCACAACTCTCACAAGAAATTGATGTATGAGATTTGAAGAGGTACAATGAAGTGTGTGTAATAAATGACTACCAGAAAAGCCAAATTGACAGCAGACATGTCAAACTCTGACGTCAAATTTCCATCTCTGCTGGTTTAGGTTATCAACCTAAATCAGATAAAATAATGACCATAACTTCCTTCTCACAGTGGTGATGAATGTAAGTTAATGCATTCTATGCAATACATCTACCTGTTTCACATCTGATTAAACCAAAATGTGCATAGAGCAACAGAATGTAAAAAAAACGTTATTAATAAAAGAGGATAACCATATTAAATACAAATAAGTGTTTAAGTGTTTTTAAAACTGCTGCAAAAGTAACATAAGTCTCTAGATTGGAAGCATTTTTGCAAGTTAAATGTCAGTTAAGATTAAGCTTGGTTTAATATGCAGACACAAGTACAGTATAAGTAAGCCATTCATTCATATGTTGATTCCCTCAAAAATGTAAACACTGTAACTCTGTGGCGCTTTCAAAATATTGCTCCGTATTTTTGACCAGTTTGACTCAGCAATGTTGCCTCAGGGGTCCCCAAATTGTATTGTTTTTATTTTAAAATCATGTATAAATATAGGGCTGCACGAATTTGTCAGAATTATTTTTTTATTTATTTTGTCATATATTGCTGCTGTGGGAAAATATCTCACATTGCTACTTTATCACCCTGGAGCCCAAGAACGGTTTCCCACTGAAGCTAAGCAGGGCTGAGCCTGGTCAGTACCTGGATGGGAGACCTCCGGAGAAAACTAGGTTGCTGCTGGAAGAGGTGCTAGTGAGGCCAGCAGGGGGCGCTCACCCTGTGGTCTGTGTGGGTCCTAGCGCCCCAGTGTAGTGATGGGGACACTATACTGTCAACAAGCACCGTCCTTCGGATGAGACGTTAAACCAAGGTCCTGACTCTCTGTGGTCAGTAAAAATCCCAGGATGTCTTTCGAAAAAGAGTAGAGGTGTGACCTCGGCATCCTGGCTAAATTCGCCCATTGGCCTCTGACCATCATGGCCTCCTAACAATCCCCATATCTTCTGATTGGCTTCATCACTCTGTCTCCTCTCCACCAGTAAGCTGTTGTGTGGTGGGCGTTCTGGCGCACTATGGCTGCCGTCGCATCATCCAGGTGGATGCTGCACACTAGTGGTGGATGAGGAGATACCCCCAGACTATGTAAAGCGCTTTGAGTGCCTAGAAAAGCGCTATATAAATGTAATGAATTATTATTATTATTATTAATTAATTAATTACTTTGGCAGTTTTAATATGACATTCAATATAATTAATTATTCGCTCACAAACTCCTGTTTGGGAAACCTGAGCTCAGGTAATGCAATAAGTTTGGAGGTGGGATTTCTTATTTGTACAACCAATAAAAGATAAGCAGTATGTTGAGGAAACCGGTTTAGAACTATCGTCTTTTTTGCATTGTGATTTTGTTGTGCTATTGCTATCTCTATAACATCCTCACCTCCGGCATGCAAAACTGACGTCATTATCGACGGCACCCAAGACGTCTCACTGTTACTGGCTTGAAATTCTTCCTGAAGATCTAAGTAGAAGATGCCAATGCAGGAGGGGAAGGCCAGCGTCAGAGCCAAGACAAGGATGGTAGCCACCAGGACCACCCATCCCCAGCCACCATCCGGAGCATCATAGGTAACTAGATGAGCTTCATCAGAAGGGGGTCCTGGTCCTTGTTTTTCTCCCTCCTCAGATTCAGGCTCACATAGCTCCCCTGACTGCTCCTCCATGCTGGAAGGTTGCGGAGGTGCCATATTTTCCAATCTGATGGTAACCAAGTCACTGGTGTCTGGGTTTTTCCACTTGATCCGTGGAGCTTTGGGCCGTCAGCAGCAGAAGAGCAGCTAAACACATCCTTGCATATTCTATATCCTTCAAATAAAGTGCGCTTGCTATACCCCTATACAAAAAAAAAAGGACATAGAGCTTATCTTATTAAACAAACATTGTAAAAAAAATTAAACACACAATATTTAAACAAAAAACTAACAATTTTTAAATAAAGAAAATATAATGCAAAATACTGGTGAACCCACGAAGCTAAGTTGCTGGTATGAACTTGTCAAATTCCTCTTTGTTTACCTTTCAAGTTCAGGTAGACATGAGAGGTATTTGTTCACATCCATCCAAAGACATTTTTCACGGTTTATTTGGCCTTACCTGAATACTAACCAAGTTAATATTTAGGCTATCTAACAAGGAAACTAACTGTAGCCAGGAAATAGCATTGAGTGCTGTGAAGTAGCTTTTTATTGGATTAATCAAATTAATGGCAGGACATTATTCAAAAAGTACACATAACCAATAAAAGCAACTTATTTTTTGTTGAAACTGTTTATTTATTTAGACTATTATAGCTGTCTTTTCTACAGTTTGATTCAAGTCAAGTCTATAATTCTGCTAAAGGCTTATGATGTTTACACACTCAGTGGGTTTGTAAACAACCAAGATAGGCATTATAAGGACGATAAATTTGTTTAAATTATTAAAGATTTTCTGTTTTTAGAGAATCACCTGTGTGAATGATTCAAGGACTCGATTATTTGCTAGACACAGAAAAAATACATTCATGTGTCGCCACCTACTGGTGAACCAACGAATGAAAAGATTGGACATAGATTAATGATAATCTCCACCACTGGTGTTTTTGCTGTTTCTACAGCTGTTTTAGGGTGTTCTGAACTTCATGACATTTTTGTGGTGTTCTGAACATCATGACATTTTTGTGGTGGTCTGAACATCATGACATTTCTGCTGTTCAGGAAGAAGCGACTAAGAACAACAAAGAAAACCGACGCGCACGTGCGACTTTTTTTTTTTTAAAACAAGTGCTACGAAAATACTTAAAAAAACACTTCAGACATATCTGAACGGCTAAGTTAGCCCTGAAGTAAGCTGTTCAAACAAACGGTCTTTTTATTGAAAGTAACGTTACCTGAAATTAGCCACAACACCGGGGTCTCTAAATTCAGTGTCAAAATTCATCCCTGTTCTTTAAACCAAACGTACTGCCAGTCTCAAAAACCACACAATCCAAAGTTTGGAATAATAATAATAATAATAATAATAATAATAATGTAATAAACAACAAACGAACCTTTTCAGCGCAGTTTCAGGCATCCATGCCAGCGGTGTGTCTCTGAGCTGCGGAGACTGTCATATCAAATCAGCGAAAGGGAGGAGACACTCCGGTCCGGGAGGGAGCAGTTTCAGGATCCAACATATCATACTATCAGCATATCATACTATCAGCACATAACCCAAAATGGAGAGCTAGAATAAAGTGGTAACGGCTTCTTTAAAAGCAGTCTACACGTAGAGAAATGTGCAAACCGGGGCGAAGCCTGGCATTTCCTCTCGCCTTTACCCGAGAGCAGCTCAGTCTCATCCGCCCTGTGTCACGCTGAAGGGCGGGTTCCTGAATGCTAGCGTAGTTAAGCAAAATAACTCGCATACTTTATCAAAGTGCGTTTTAAATCCATAACTACAGCAAGTATTAAGGTTACTAAAACCAAAATTAATATTATGTTAAGTACTACTGATCCCGTGACGCAGGTTCTAAATCCAAACAAACATCTTTATTCTTAAACCCAACCACACATATCCATTATATTTCCAATACTAGACATTAAACCCAACCACACATATCCATTATATTTCCAATACTAGACATTTACAAGTAAAAAAAAAAATACACGCGGTGACCTTTCCGGCGTCAATTTAATTTAAGTATAGCTTTAGAGTCGAGACGTTAAAGAAACATTTCAGACCCCACCCCCCCTCCCCCTCCCTGCCCTGCGCCACACACACACACAATTTAGTCTGGCCAAACCCTTTTGAGCTAAAATCCTTCAGTAGGAAACACTTGACATAATGTTTCCATTCATTTTATGAGCGGGAAAAAGAAAGTCATATGGGTTTGGTGGTCGTTTATGGGTGAAATATATATTGTTAAAATGGTATTTATATATATTCATGGTTCCTACAGTCATCATGAGATATCAGGGAATTGTAAAATTATGGTTTCCCAAAATGCAAATGAATCAAACATTCCAACAGTTAATAATACAAATTTAACTGAATAAGGCTGCAAAATATTTAGCAGTCCAGAAATGACCATTGTGAGCAAAATCTCAATTTTGTTTAATTTAAAAAAATTTTTTTAATGGTTTTACATTTAGAATACATAAAGTTCTAACGTTAACCATTGTAAACAAAATAAGCATGCCACAAGTCTGAAACACAAACACATTTTATGATAAAAATCATACATTATCATTTTGCAATCTGTACACTGCAAGAAAACTGCATCAGAAGACAAACTTTAAACATGAAAAGAAAAAAAAAATGAAAAGGACATTCTGATCAAGACTACCCATTTCAAGAACACTTAGCTCCACAAACTCATCAACCTAGTGACATATTTGACACTTTACATCAATACTGTTGACAATGCAATACACCCAAAACCTGATGAAAGAGCAGGTTTTTAGCATGTTAAAATGTGTGTACTGTATATTAAAGCATGCAGGTGTTGTAGACTAACTATTATGGCAGCAGAAAACAACTCATGTTAAATATGGACCTTATAAAGTTATGGCAGAGGTCTGCACTTTTGGCCAGCTGAAAAACATCGGTTGAAAGCTATGTTTTTATCAGATACATGTGGTGTTGCATAAGCATATTTAGCCTCAGCAAGCAAGTTTTTCCAGTAGTACGGTGTTTGATTTTATCGATTTCTGTACAGAACAGTTAAAATAGGGCGATATTTTTCTTTGTAGTTCCACTTATGAAATATTATTAATACCATCTTTCAACTGTCCATGCACCAATTCAGCTTTACACTATGACAACATCCCAGCATATAACATTATATACCCGACACATTGCATGCTTCCAAGTTGGCGTTCCAAAATGCCAACCTCCTGTTTTTCAGAATAGCATATATATTTTTTCACAAAGAAAATATCTTTATCTATATATCTTTTTGTTTGATCTTAAACAACACGGGGAACACGAGACCTAAAGAAGAATAGTAGATTACTAAGGAAAAAGAGACACACAGAAGTCTCACAATCTCAAGTGCTAAAGCATTAGCAGTCAATGTGACATCTATATTCCTAAGTTCCTAAATAAAACTTGAGACTGCTCATGACATTTTCTTATGCCTCACATGGGGTTTGACTCTAAAAAAAAAAAAAAAAATCCACACGGTGAGAACATTATAAAACAGCTAGGTGCAAAATGAAAAAAGCATGGGGCGACAGTTGAAAAGCTTAATACAGATGAACCACTTAAACAAGAACAATAACAAACTCAGGGGAAACAGGTACAGTCAGTATCTGATTCAAGGAACAGAACCAAGTCAAAACAAGCATGAAATAACACCATTTCTGTCTTTAAAGAAGACTAATCTAGGAGCAAAGACATGTAGGGCACGACAAGTCAAAGGCACAACACTAGACATACAACTGGGACAGAGAGAGACTTAAACAGTGCCACCTAGATTTGAATCCAGGATTATTCTTTGAAATTAGACCTTAAACCTATTTGAACAATGGAAATGTACAATAGGATCCCTTGAGAGAGCAGAGATCCCATTACAAGGGCTTCTATGACTAATAATTGGGCATGAACAAATAAACTTTCTCCAGGAGGCGGAAAACATTAACACATCCAAAGAAAGGGAAAGCCAACGACAAAGTAGCTCACAAACTCAAGTACTTTGCCTTCTTGATATGATAAACCAAAGGACATGAGTGTAAATAGGTAAAATAAGTCCACGTATACATGATGCCATCTTACACCGACTCCTAGATTCAACAATATTTCATTGATAGATAAGAACCAAAATACAGCCTGGATAACATTCAAATACTGACAATTTGTGATGTAATCACAATAGATTCAGAGAAACCACAATGTAAATATTAAAAAAACTAAATACAGGAGATACAACAGGAGATCAAGTTTATCTGCTGCTATACAACAAGGGCAACCAGTTTCAAAGACAGAGCTTCAATGTTAAAATGAAGCAAACATCAAATGATTTACCTGAAATTATATTTGATTTTCAAATAAGAAATGGCAAGAACGTTGTATAATATTCAGAGCCCTTTACATTCAAAAACATTCCACTGACATGATCAGACTTTAAACAAAAACGAGTTAAACAGTTAAGTAGCCAAAATGTTACTGGGAGAGTTAGATCTGGTGTCAAAAAATGCAACAAAGAGCCACTAATGCAGTTTTGCCCTGACTCAAAACTTGTGGGCCTAACACCTCTATACAAAAAGTCTCCTGTTATTTTTTTCTTCCAGTCATCGACAAAGTGTTAAAAGGAAAAACACAACCGAACAATTTAACATCTCGGCAACCAGACTTTAAAAAAAAACAAAAAAAACAAAAAACAAAAATTACATTAGGGATTGATTCAGAACCTTCCCCAATCACACAAAAAAAATAAAAAAATTTTTTTCGACCACAATGGTACAGATATCTACAATTACATGACTTCCATTCAGCCTTTTCATAATACATATGTTTTGAATATACATAATCCTCACATGCCCTAAAACCACATATTTCGTAGTTTAAAAAAAAAAAAATTATTTCCTGTTTTGAAATATCCATAGCGACAAGGCAAAAAAATAATAAAAAATCCAAGATGACAAAAGTCATCCGGAGCAAATTGGAAATGTGAGACATCTTCACAGCGATGGACACACGTTTTGGGGCATCTGACCGGACAATTGGCAGTATGAGTTCTCCCTTCTCCTCTGGTCTTTTCCAGATGGGTAAATGGGTAGTTAACAAAAGAAGCATGTCGTATTGAAGACTGCATGTTCAAAAGCCGCTGTCTTCGTTTTATCAGTTGCGCCATCTGCTGTGCTCTCTGTCTGACAAGTCAATGGGAAATGAATGCTGAAATGATGCTAATGATTTACAGTGTAAGTTAATGTGGTTGTTATGAGAAGCTGTATTGACGGTCTATCTTGAATGCCATTTGGTAGTCCTGAGGAGATTATGCTCATATGGACACAGCCGAACCAACAGGGGCAACTGAACACCCCTTAAAAGAGCAGCTGTAAAGATTATGATGATACTGACCGGGATATGTGGAGGATGATGATGAAGTCTGCATAAATAAGCATTAGGATGAATGATGTATCCTTCCCTGTAATCCTCTCTCTGGGCAGTCTTGCATCAAAGGTGATGGTCTGAGGTTTAATCTTGGACACATTTTTGATTAGTCAATAACAGGGGTGATAGTTAGTGGTGGTGCTGATCGTTTAATGTTGCAGCACTACAGGGAGGAGGGGGACTGAAACCCCCAAAGTGGAAAGGCACAAGGGAGGAGAGGAGGGTGAAGTGGTGTTGGTGGGCTGATGAACTGGGTGTCAGCTGTATGGTGGAGGAAAATCTGCAGAAAGGAAGAGAGGGATAGGGCATCTGTGTGGGCTCAGGCACCAGGTTCCTCACATCCTGGACCCCCTCTCCTGAAGGATCTGTGGAGGTAACATGTGGATAATGATGAGCTCTACAATTTTTTTATATTTTCTCATCAGTCTGCTATGGCAGTTAAGGAAAATTAACATCCTCTTTCATTATTTAAATAATTAATTATATAAATACAGTTTACAGTTGAGGCCTGAAGTTTACATCCCCCTTTCAGAATCTGAAAAATGGTTTTTACCATTTTACCAAAATAAGATATTTCACATAAAATATGTTTACATATAATCCACGAGAGAAAATAAGAGTTGAATTTATAAAAATGACCCCATTCAAAAGTTTACATGTTGTCATATCATATCAGCGAAAGGAAGGGAGGAGACACTCCAGGAGGGAGCAGTTTCAGAATCCAACATATCATACTATCAGCACATAACCCAAAATGGAGAGCTAGATGGAAGTGGTAATGGCTTCTTTAATAGCAGTCTATACATAGAGAAATTTGAGCACCGGGACAATGGGATGGAATTTCCTCTCGCCTTTACCCCAGAGCAGCTCATTCTCATCCGCCCTGTGTCACGCTGAAGGGCAGGTTCCTGAATGCTAGTGTAGTTAAGCAAAATAACCCATATACTTTATTAAAGTGTGTTTTTTTAATATTTTCACACCGAGGACAACTGAAGGACTCATATTCAACTATTACAGAACTTTCAAACGCTCACTGATGCTCCAGAAGGAAAAATCAAGCATTAAGAGCTGGGGGGGGGGGTAAACTTTTAGAATTTATTTTGTCTTCTGGGAAACATGTAACTATCTTCTGTAGCTTCTGAAGGGCAGTACTACACAAAAAAATATGATATTTAGGCAAAATAAGAAAAATGTACACATCTCCATTCTGCTCAAAGTTTTTTTTTTTTTTTTACTCCCTGGCTCTTAATGCATCATTTTTCCTTCTAGAGCATCAGTGAGACTATTTATTAATATGGATTTTAAAATATGAATAATAATAATTATTATTACTAACAATGTGGGGGAAATCCAATTGTGTTTTCTGATAAAAGTTTTTAAAATGCTATAAAGAAAAAATAAAAATAAATAAAAAGTTTGCAGGCCTGTTTTGTAGGGATGCATATTTTGGCCAAAATTTTGAGATTATACTGTTTATCAATATGGCTATAAAACAATGATTATTCTAATTAGTAATAGTAGTAATCGGGTTAGTGAGATTGGGATTACTGGCACTCTTGTTCTTGGTCTAGGTCGTATCTTTCTGGACACGCTCAGTGTATTTAATTAAAAAGTTTCAGATCAACAAAAAATCTACAGTCATCACTGGTGTTCCCCAGGGTTCTGTTTTGGGCCTGCTTCTTTTCATTATTTATATACTCCCTCTTGGTTACATTTTGAGGAAACATGGTATTCATTTTCATTGTTATGCAATTATCACCCAATTTAATCTGTCTGCCAAACTCAATGGTTCTATTCCCCCTCTGTCCAGCTGTTTAGCTGAAATTAAAGACTGGCTTTTTTAGCTAACTCCCTGAAGTTAAATTGCAACAAAACTGAGGCCCTACTTGCTGGCACTAGATCCGTTTTGTCTAAATCTAATTGTTTTTCCTCGTACATTGACAATAATGCAATCTGTCCTTCCTCTCAGGTTAAAAGTTTGGGTGTTATAATGGATAGCACACTATCCTTTGAAAGTCAAATTAATAATATCACGCAGACTGCATACTTCCACTTGCGTAATATAAACCATCTTCATTCCTTTCTCTCAACTAATAATACAGCAGTTCTCGTTTAAGCACTAGTCACTTCACGTATAGACTACTGTAATGCCCTTTTTACTGGTGTTCCCTCTAAATTCTTTCTAGAACACCCTCTACTGAGCACATTTCTCCAGTTCTTCAGCAATTGCACTGGCTTCCAGTAAAGTATCGAGTTGAATTGCTACTTAATTAAAAATGCACTATATAATCTTGCACCCTGATACCTTACTCAACTCATTCATGTTTACACCTCTTCAAGTTCTCTCAGAACCTCATCTTCAATCTCTTGTGGTACCTCAGATTCGACTAACTACCATGGGTGCCAGATCTTTTAGGTATGCTGTCCCCCACCTATGGAACTCCCTTCCCCCTGATATTCACAAAAGTGATTTCCTGCTGACTTTTAAAATGTATTATATATTTTTATACAGGCTTTTTTTATAATGTTTTATTGAGTCTTTACTGCACTTTATCTTTTTATGATGAGTGTTAGTTGTGTGTTTCTGTCTAGTGTAGTGATTTGTTTTTTCCTTTTTATCTTTGGTTGCTTGTGAGGTGACCTTGGGTGTTTTGAAAAGCGTCATTAAATAAAATGCATTATTATTGTTAGGTAGTTATCACAGTTTTTTAAAAGAAATTATACTAAATACAGAAATATGAAAAAGTGTTCATTGTACCTTAGCCTTCTCTGTGGGCTCGATAACAATCCCGTTAGTTGAGTTGTTGAGCTCCCGGGAAACGACGCACAGGAATTCGGCCTGGTCTTCATTGCCATAGTTATAGGAGGAGCCGATACTTATGAGCTTGAGATAGACAAGTTGAGTCAAGTTTGTACCATAGCGAACAGATAAGCAACAAAAACAATGGCTTACGTAAGTCCCAAAGAAAGGTGTAGACATATTCTGTTTTTCAAAAACATCTACAATAAGTACAATTGTAACCTCCACAAAAAAAAAAAATGGAGGGACATGACTGTGTAAGATCATGTATAATGAAAGAAAACAACCTGTTAAGAAATAAAGTGGCTATCCAGAGATCTTCTGTATGTTGGAGTTAAAAGATGCTACAATAAAATACTGCTAAAATACTCCAGACAAAGGATCTTCACCTATACTGGTCAACACCACCACATATGCTTGAGAAGTGAAGAAAAAAACATAACCTACCTGTTCAAACTTCCATCCGTCTGACATAGTGGAGACCATCTGAGTGAGCTCCTCTTCTTGACATTGTAATACACGATACACATGCTTCACAGGGCCCTGTAGAAACAGTAATATTCTGAATTAAGGGCGAAAACAGAATTATAAGTCTCTATGAATCTACACAGGTTTTGGAAACATCCTTTAATAGGATAGTTTGCCCCAAAAATGTATGACTTTCTTCATTTACTCGCCTTGATGTCCTTTCAAATTTTTATGACAATATAGATATCAAAAAGAATGTACTTTTTTCTATACAATGCAAGCATACATTTCCGCTGTATGCAAAAGAGCAGCATGCACTTTGTTCAAAACATCTTTTGCAGAAATAAAGCCAAACATGGGGACATGACGGTGAGAAAATAACTAATTTTTTAAACTCCTCTTTGAAGCAGGTTCTCAAATTATGTCTAGAAGTCTGTGTATGTCTCTCTGAATGTTGGGCACTGTGCAACTGTACATCTTAAATGTTGATACAAAGAAGGTTTGCTGTTCCCAAATAGTTCTCGAATGAGGAACACACTGATTCTGATGAACTTTTAGACAGAGTGCTTGAAGATAGACAGTTAAACACTTCCTTTGAGCAACCCCAGTAATTCTAGCAAATCTGCTGACAGATTGCATAGCGGTGTTCCAAAAAGCATGCCCACAAAGTAAACTGTTGCTTTCCCAAATACCTGAGATGTTCTGTTTTCATTGTCTCGTATTCTCTCCTTCACCAGCCTCACAAGTGACGCAATGTTGTAAAACTCTGCTTCCTCTAGAACACCTGCAGTGGTCAGAAAATCAGTGAACACCTATCATGTGGTTACTGCATTATAATAAATAAACATCCATAGTCTTAAAAGCATAGCTCACACGTAAATGAAAACTCAGACAACATTTACTAACCCTCACGTTGTTCCAAACCTGTATGACCTTTTTCTGCTGCGGTACACGAAATAAGAATTTGCAGAACTTTTCAATTGTGTTTGTCCATACAATAAAATCACTGGGGTCCAACAACATTGGATTCCACTGACTTTCTCTGTATGGACAGAGAACACTGATATTTTTCAAAATATATAATTTTGTGTATAACAGAAAAAAAAAAGAGAAAAAAAAAATAGGTTTGGAATACGAGGCGAGTAAAAGATGTCAGAACTATCCTTGTAATGCTACACCCATGCCAATAAAAGATTATGATTAGGAATTATACACTAGTAGACCAAACTGATTAATAATAATATAAAAACACATCACACAATAATTGCCATCATCACAACAGTGACCAGCACTGACACGCACACACACAAAAGAAAATTTTGTACACAGACTGTAAGCCTTTCAAGATCTCACCAGTCCTGCAGGAAATTATCTTTTACACGAGTACACTGAGGTCCCTCTCCACACAAAAAAAATGATGTTTCTAAATTAAACTAGGTCATTACAGTTCTATTATGAAGTTTTTGAGGGCAGCGTGCCCAGATCATCTCACCCTCCTCAGCAAGGTTCTTGTTGATGATCAACTTTCCATGCCTCAAGTAGTTCAAGATGGGTCCGAAATATGTGGGATCCCTGTCAATCAAATATGCTCCTGTCTCATCCTGTGAGAAAAGACAACCGACAGTGTGAACACTGCTTGTTGAAATTGCAATTAAATTTTCATTTAACTTCATCATTATCATTACTGTTGTGGTCACTGCAGTTATATTGCTGAAACATTTGTGAAATCCCCTTGACAAACCACTGATTCAATTAGCGCAGGTAAAGTAATGCCTGGTTATTAAGTGAGAATTGAGAGAACCCAGTTAGTGAGTCCATTCATTCTTCAGTAAACTGAATGATTTTAGTATATTAGTGCAGCAACAACAGCTTTTTTTCAAATGCAAATTGTGGTTGCTATTTTTACATGAATTAACACTTTGGAGAGGAAATCCTCTGCAGAACTGTAAAAAACACTTGTATACTTGAGTTTAGGTTGGTAGCTGTGTGTTTTGTAACATGTAGTTTATAGATCCAACTGATGTAAGCTAATATACTAATATTGGAACAGCAACCAATTGATCAAAAGCAAAGGTAGCCAAGGAGGTTAATTTTAACTTCTTTCTAGCTGGTCTAAAATGGACATTAGCTGGTCACTGGCTGGTCCAACCAGGTAGAACAGCTTGGAAAAGCAACCTTTTTAGCTACCAGGTGGTCATCTTGATGGTTATTGGATTGAAAGATAACTTGTTAACCAGATAACGACCAGCCTGCAGCAGATAATGACAAAAGACCATCTAGAAACCAGCTCCAGAAACCCATCTACATTAGTTCACCCAAATCAAAAATTCTGTTATCATTTAATCAGCCACTTACTTTATTCTGTGGAACATAAACGAAGATTTGAGAACCGTCTCTGTGTTTTTGCCCATACAATGCAAGGCAATGGCAACAAAAATAGTTTGGTTAACAACACTCTTTGGAATATCTACTTGTGTTCCACGTAATAAAGAATATCTCACAGGTTTGGTATGACTTGACAGTGAGTAAATAATGACATGCATTTTAGGCTTGGGCGGTATCCAAATTTTGAAACCGTCAAACCTCCTCCCTATTTTACCTCGGATACGGTATTACCGTGAATAATTAAAAAATGATGACGTAAGGCTGAGACAGCATCACCAAACTGTTATTTGTGCCTAAACCATTCAGAAGCTGAATACCAAACACTAATACTTAAATAATAACAAAATTACATGCACAACAATATTAACAACTTTTATTAGCAACAAATAGCAATAGTCAAACAGAATTAAATTAACAAACATACAGAACCGTTTTTGCGCAGAGACGCGCACACAAATCAATAGAATCATCACACCGCACGAACAACTTTTAATAACAAAGAGCAGCTTATAAAAAAAGAGCAAATAGACCCACAACAGTCAACCAGAGTCGAATTAAAATAATAATAATATATATATATATATATATATATATATATATATATATATATATATATATATATAATAAAAATTATTGAAAAGCAATAGGTCTAAATAAAACTTCTTTCCAGTCTTCTTTCCAAAATTGTTTTTAATGAAAACCAAATACAAATACCTGTATCCATTAAATAAATAAAAAATAAACACAGTGCCAATAGCATCGATTGGCAAGTGGCATACAATCTAGTCAAGATTTTTCACGAGGGCATGTTGTGGAGCGACAACTTTACCTGCGGTGCTGAAAACCTGCTCCGATGGTGTGCTTGTGGCACAGACGCACAGGTACTTTCGTGCCACTTGCGACATCTGGGGAAAACACCAGGCAGCATTTTTCCATGAATGAAGTGGGTCCTCGTCTCCTTGAGTAACTAGCTCCAAACAATAGGCTGTTATTTCAGCTCCGACTCGGTCCTCTACGTTGCTGATGCCGACAGGACCTGCCATTGCATCGGCTTTTAATTTTATTAATTTTTTTTGCAGCATATTCCCAGAGTCATCTTTTTTAGTGAGGGCACAATTTGCAAATAGCCTCGTCCGAGACCAGGTCACTCGGTGCGGAACTCGCCATCTTTCCCCCTCTCTCTCTTTCTCCTCGTCTCGTTGTCACGCGATGACAACCACGCATACGCATTTTTAGGCATTAAATAAATTATATTTAATATTTAATCCTTGTCTCCTATATAAGTGCATTGTTTTTTGTTTTTTTATTGACGGTATGACGGTATTGAAACTGATACCATTGCTATTTTTAGATCTCGCGGTATACCATATTACCGTATTACCGCCCAAGCCTAATGCATTTCATTTTTGGATAAACTATTCCTTTAAACTGGATTGTATTTATTTAACACAGGATTAAACTGGACCTCCCATGTGCATTACAAATACACGAATACAATCCTGTGTGCTTGCTTAGCCCTATGTTGTGATAAACAGTAAAGTGTGTTCAAGGGTTAGCAAAAGACAGTGTAAAGAAATACTCTTTGAGAGAAGCAGTCAATCAGTGGAAGTTAAAAGCAGATTGTAAGTGTATTTATTTCTTGTCTCACTAGTGTTTAGCGCAGTTTTCGTTGCTAGGAAATGCTTGTTTTGTTTACTGTATTGAGATGTGCTAAAGTTGCGTTTGGTCTTGTACTATATCGCATACCTTGCGCCCATTCTTCATACATCGCTTTATACATCTGAGATGATTTAAAAGATGCCAGATCTTCTAATCATGATAACTGATGTCTGGCTAATTTGGTTCTTCAAACTAATTTGTGGAGTTGATTAAAATTATCTGGATTAAGTCTAAGATTACCGCGTGTTCTCGTGTTCCCAAAAACGGGCAGATGTATCGATACCAGAAACTACGATCAGCAATGCAGCGATTGATTAAGTGTGTAGCATGTGTGCAAGACACCAATACAATTATAAAGTAATTATTTTATCACAAGTAAATATTTCAGTGAGTAAAACTGTCTGTATCTAAATTATTATAGACTACACAACATTATTAATTTTTTTTTCAAATTAATTTTAAATTATTATTTTAAATTACTGTCCCTGGATCAGTAGGGTACTCTTATAATGGCTGGGACAGATTTTAAGTATCTTAAAAAGATGCAATCTAATCCTGTTTACATGAAATAATCCTGCTCCCAAGCAGGTTTAAGATTACAGATCTGTTGCTATGACAGCAACTCTGGTATGAGCTTTGAAGAACCAACCAATCGAAGATCATGCCAAATCGCCAACAATCAAATCCAGCTAACTGACTTAGTGGCATACTTTTCAGTGTTGCGTGCTTGCTTAGCCCTTTGTTATGAGAAGCAGTAAAGTGTGTTCAAGCGCTATAGAAAAGACAGTGTAAAGAAATACTCTTTGAGAGAAGCAGTCAATCAGCAGAAGTTAAAAGCAGATCCAAAGTCTATTTATTTCTTTTCTCACTTTTTAGTGCAATAGATACTGCTACTCCTGCAGCACTCTCCAATAATTTCTCATTTTCCCCACACTCCTGGTCTGACTGGAAGAGGTGGAGGTACTGGTCTGCTTATCTCTAATGATTGGAAATGAATTCCTTTCCTTTCTATGGGATGTGACAGCTTCTTTATATCACATTCAGTCACCATTATCCACCATTTAAAAATCCATTTTGTAGTCATTTATGTGTGGTATTGGTGTTTTCAGTATTGTATGGGTGTATCCTAAAAACCCCTTTAATTCAGGTGAGGAAGCCTGGGTATTGAGTGGCATTGCACATCCTGTCATGCCAGTGACTATAGATGCAATAGATGCATTTTGCAGTATTAAGTTTAATGATTTATCGGTTATTTGATCATACACTTAAACTATGATCAATCATGGAAATAATCAAAAATTGACATCCCGATTCCTGACACAACACATATCACTCCACACATCATCTTTCAATGTAACCTATCCTCACTCTCACCCTCTCGGCTATCTGCAATGGTTTCATCTTCGCTTCCTCCCCTTAAACAGTTATGATCTCTTGATGCTTACAGTGTTACTGATACTTTCTGCTACTGATACTTTCACTCTCTGAGGGAGAAGTCTCCAAACTCATCTTTTCTTATCATCCAACTGATTGTCTGCTTGATCATATTCCATCTCATCTCAATCAAG
Organism: Carassius carassius; assembly: GCF_963082965.1. Classification (NCBI taxonomy): domain Eukaryota; kingdom Metazoa; phylum Chordata; class Actinopteri; order Cypriniformes; family Cyprinidae; genus Carassius; species Carassius carassius. Next base: position 17,992,835 of record NC_081794.1, read on the forward strand.
CCATTTCTCCAGCAGTTGTACCTGCACTGCACTCACTCACATTATTAGCACATCCCTTCACACTGGTGTTTTTATCTCAGCATTTAAACAGGCTCGTTTAACCCCAATACCAAAGGAACCTTCCACTTAAACCATCTCTTTTAGAGAACTAAAGATCGGTTTCCCCTCCTTCCTTTTATTGCAAAAACGAGCTGTTGATGTGAGACATTTAACCGAGACTGCCTTGCTCTCAGTTGTTGAAGCCCTAAAGGCCCCGGTATACTTCAAACGAAATCGAAGAACAAATATATATATGACGCCATTTTGAACAAAATCAGGCCGAAACGAAGTTTGTTTGGAGTTTGTTTCAGCAGTTCGAAACAATTCACCAAAGCAATCTTTCTGGAGATGTTTGTTTTGGCTCCTAAACACCTTTGAGCTTCCATTGGTCCGTGGCGGTTACGCAATCGGTGGGTTTGTTCTGGAACTCCACGTTCTTTGACGTGCAATTTTTTCCCCTGGTTCGTTCCACTTTCTGTGGAGGTCCTACAGGAGAGGAACATCTCCTGAATACACTTGAGTGTCGAATAGCTGAGCTGCACAAATATATCCCAACTGTACTATCGCTTGCGGAGAGACTTTAAAGATACAGATGAAGTATTTAATTCCTAGAAAGAATTGCAACGAAGCTTGGCGTCGACGACCTGGACCTGGAGAAAAGCGACGCAGAGAAATATCTGAGACAAGTTTTCCAAAGCCATGAAAAGAGTGAAAGGAAAGAGTAAAGATATAAGGTAGCAACCAAATACGTTATACCACACCGCTGCTGTTTTTCTTTCAATAAGCGAATTTAAAGGGTATACTGTAACAATAAAATGCAAAATGTATATACAATAATAAACCTTTTTTTAACAAAAATGACATCACATAAAATATAAAAAGGTGTAACAATTTATCTAGTTTAATAAAATAAATGAACACTAATAAAACAAAGTAACAAACTGACTCCAATATTTTTTTTCCACATCATGCTAAAGTTTACAGACTATGATTCATCGTTGTTTTGTTTAGGAGATAGGCACGAGCTTACCACATTATCGCAACACATTTTTACATTAATCCACCTACCCTAAATAAACCTACCATTTTTGAGCAACAAAAAAGTGTTGTGTATTGCTTCTGGGTCTGGAGACGGATACATCACCCCTCCATTCATTTTATTGTTTGTTTCTATATTGTCCCCAAAATTAATTTAGAAATGTAACAATGGGGGCTTGTCTGGGATTCAAAATTGTGTCTTTGTTTCGTTTTGGTTGGAGATTTGTCTTATATTTTTTTATGAGGAGCGGGTGCTCATTGATAATGTGACGTGAACACTCTATTGAAAAAGTACAGTGCCTTTTGCTTCTTCTGGTCTGTTTTGGGTGGTCTTCACTTTAGGTGGAGAGGTAGAGGGTAAAGGAATTTGATTTAAAGAGTTAGTTCAGCCAAAAATGAAAATTAAGCCATAAATTACTCACCCTGAAGTCATCCTAGGTGTATTTGACTTTCTTCTTTCAGACAAAGTCGGCACAACGCTAACCTCATATGTCATTCCCAGGAACTGCTTCGTTTACAAGTGTGAACGCAAGCTAGATTAAAGTGATTATTACGTTTTGAATATAACTATTTTTCTTACAAAAGCGCATCGATTCGCTACAGAAGGCCTTTGTTCACCCCCAGAGCTGTGTGAGACTCTTTTTTTCAATGGCTGCGCTTTATATTAAACTTTTCATGGACCAATGCAGTGCAACACCCGCTAGGTTGCATCAAACGACTTGAAAGATCAAAGACAATTTTTTAAATAACTCCAACCGAATTCGTCTGAAAGAAGAAAGTCATATACACCTAGGATGACTTCAGGATGAGTAAATTTATGGCATAATTTTCATTTTTGGCTGAACTAACCGTTTAATATCCTTTACCCTTTCTCCATCTTTAGAAGTTTTTGAAAAATGTAGAAAAAAGATTTGTTAATTGCGGAGTTTTTTAATATTATTGTACCGAAGGAGGTGTAAGAAAAGGGGTAATAGAATATATTTTAAGAAATTAGTGTAAAAGTGAATTTGACCAATGTCTTCAGTGGAACGCATGGGAGAAACTGAGGGCACAAGGAGTTTTGTGCCTGAGGTTTTTCTTAACGAAGACTCAATAGAACATTTTGACCCTGCTTTGGTAGTTAAGCTTAGAGAATTGGATTTGATGATAAAAAAAAGCAGAGACAACAAACAAAACACCAGAACACAGAAACACATTAAAATACGTCAGAGGACGTAACATATCAATTCAAGGCTCTAATGTTTCCCTATAAAACCATCACTTTTCCTAAATTTATTACTTCAGATATATGTAACCTCTAGATTGCATTCTGCATGTGAATGATGCATTATTGAGCATCTCAAATGGGCACAAAATCACTTTAACGCACATACTTTTAAATGAAATGTTCCCTCCTGGTCGAGTCCTTAACCATCTTCAAGAATCGGCTAAAAACACATCTCTTCCATCTTTATTTGACCCTCTCCAGCACTCTCTATTCTAATTCTATTCTTTATATATATATATATATATATATATATATATATATATATATATATATATATATAATACATAAAACATGTACAAATACATTAATACATTTATATAATATATAAAACATTTTCTTTACTTGCTGCTTTTAGACTTGCACTCTATTTACTAACTGCTTTATTACTTTAAAATTACTTCTCTAATCTTTTTCTATTCTATCGGTTTTGGTTTTATTTATTATATATAGATTTTTTTTTTTACTTGCTACGTGTACACCATTAAGCTTAGCTTACTGAGACTTGTTATCACTTGCATATCATGTTGATTTTGATTGCTTCCATTGTCTTCATTTGCTTTCGATAAAAGTGTCTGCTGAATGACTAAACGTGAATGTATGCATTATAATTGTATACACATTAAAAATGAATGATTTATATTAAGGCGTGATGCATGCTTTACTGGAGTAAACCGAGCCTTACCTTATCCGAATCCAGATCTGGATCTTCTTGACATAATCGATACAGAAACGATTTGGGATCCCTGCACAGGGTCTGTTTGGTTGTAACAAAGTAGGTTCCCCCGACATTGAGCCGAACCCACCGAGCTCCTGGTTTCTCCGTGGCTTCTGGTGATGGGGAAGTGGGGTTGCTCTTCATAGGGAACCCAAACACTGCTCTGGAGCCGGAGACCCCTGGACTGGACAAGCCGCTCCGGGGCGGAATCAACAGTGTAGGCGAGGGGAGTCTCACGTTAACGGAGCCTCTGAATTCACAATGCTCGGTCTGCTCGATGATGCCATTAGCGCTGGGTTCAACGTGCAACTCTGCCATGTTTTCGCAGCACAAACAGTCAGTTCCGTCTTGATCAGACTTTAAATGCCTTTATTTAGCGCTCCGCACGGCGCTGTTACGCTGAACAGGCCGGTTTTACACGCGCTGATAAAGATGGCAAAAACGTTGCGGTGTGTTAGTAACGCGCAAGCGAGGCGACATATCTTACAATTCCCAAAAAACGCTACACCGATCCGATTTGTTTATACGAACGACCCATGTAAGTTACAAATATTATGGGTAAAACTCAACATATCACTTCCCGGTCAAATAAATCCATATGTGACAAAATAAAAGTCTGGACAATACTATTTGGGGGATTTTTTTAGATTTGATAATAATAATTGATAATGTGGGTATTATTATTATTATTTAAAACTAAATCAATTAACATCATTGCCGGTAACTGAAATTAACTAAAATATAAATATCTTACTTAATTAAACTTCAACAATTGCAAGTGAGTAAATGAAAAAATGCTGCATTGGTAACTAACCGAAATAAATAATAATAAGAAAAATAAATATTAAAATACTACAAAAGCACATAAATAAAATAAATAATAATAATAAAAAAAAATTTTTGGCTTTCTATAAAGTATGTTCATTTACTGTACAAGTGCTCAATACTTGGTAGGGGCTTCCTTTTGCTTTAATTACTGCCTCAATTCGGCGTGGCATGGAGGTGATCAGTTTGTGGCACTGATTGTGTAGCAAGTTTCATAATTTGAGTTGAATTACTGAAATAAATGAACTTTTCCACCACATTCTAATTTATTGAGATGCACCTGTATCACAATAATATTTCATTACCTTTATAATACAACAAACACAATTTTTTATTTTTAATAAAATTATACAACAGTGATTCACAAACAAGCTTTCACAGTTGTTTTATTCAGTTTTACATTGTACTGCAAGTACAAGTCTAGCTTGAATGAAACCAAAGAAAGTTTTCGAAATAAACTTATTGACCAACTTTAAGATATGGATTCGGTACAAAGTCCCATTCCATTTAAAACCGTTTCAATGTCTCTGGATAGGTTGTGCAGAGGCTCCAGCACTGGAGTGATGTGTTGGTCCACCCATTCCTGAACTGTAGAGTCTGAGTACAGCAGACTCATTTCTCCTCTCACATCTTGAACCTGGCTCTCCACATCATCAAGAATACTGTTGGAGGAATTGAGAGGAAAAATATGGATATATCATAAAGTACTTGTTAAAAATTCATATGCATAAGACCAGTGTTGGGAAGGTTACTTTGGAAATGTAATAGGTTACAGATTACAAGTTACCCTGTTTAAAATGTAATAGTAGTGTAACTTTTTCAATTACTTTATTAAAGTAATGTAACTAATTACTTTTGAGTACTTTTTGATTACTTTTCTAAATGTGTGAAAATTAAAGAATAATAAATAAAAGCATATACATCAACTCAAATACAGTTATCTAATAAGCATGTGTCGTATTCTGTGTAATAAACTCCTGAAACATTGGTGTTTTTTTTAAACTGCTGTCTCTTTGTATATGATATGATGATAGTTTTCTCAAAATAAGTAAAATGCACATGAAGTGACACAGAGCAGTTCTAGAAATTATGTTTATGTGTTCGTGTACTCATATATTGAGATGGCAGAGGTTGAAAACACTGCGAGCTTCAGTAGGCCTATGTGTAGTAAATGAAACCATGTCTTTGCCATTAATTTACAGGAGGGGCGGACTGGGAAAAAAATTCAGACTGGAAAATTCAAACTCATACAAACAAATTCATGGACAAAACTATTTTTGGTATGGACCTGAGATAAAAAAAAAGGTTTAAATCTTTAATTTGGGGACATGCAAAATAATTTAAAGTTCTCTCCTGAACTGCACCTTCACTTCCATTTTTCTCTTCAGTCTCTTTATTTTGCCGTTATCCATCTCTCTCATGACTTTGATTGAACTGATTGAACAAAACTGTACTTTACAATACAATACTCTAGAATACTACAATATCTTTATAGAAAAATCCTAATACTGTACACGAGTCATGTTCTTCCCTTACAAAAATTGACCATGCTTTTTTTAGCCTATATACAATAACCTTGTTTTGTTTTGTTTTGTTTTTTGCAAATGGATTTGTATTTATTTTTAAATAACTCAATTTGTAAAATCATTTTAAATTTTTGGTTACCACAGTTAAACAATAGTAACTATTTTCTCTGGATTTATAGTAATATATTAAAACGTTAATTTTCGTAAGGGTTGTGTTGTTGTCTGTCCGTAGCTCCCCCTAAACCTATGAAAAAAAATGTGATTTTTTTTCAGCTAAATTACTACTGTAACATTACTACAGATAATAACGATGTCCTTTATATAGTATTTTGAGTGATGACTGATGAGCAACGTGCTGCTGCTTGATTAAATAAATAAAAAAACAAAGACAAAAAAGCATCTTTACAGATGAAACTGACCTAAAACCCTGAACAGGAGTTCTGCTTCTCTGCTCCAGCAATCCTCTCTCTCTCTCTCTCTCTCTCTCTCTCTCTCTCTTTCTCTCTCTCTCTCTCGCATTGATTACTCTGAGTCTGATCCAAACCAGAGGCGCGGAGAGCACGCGAGTCATGACTAACACTTCATGACTTATTAGAGATTTAATTATCAAATGGCGGATTCGCAAATGATAGTTTTAGTACATTCGGAGTGCAATTATACAATAATGATATTAAATAAAATAGCGGGCAAAATCGGCTGCCAGGCCACCGGGAATTGTCCCGGTTCTCCCGGTGTCCGGTCGGCGCCTGATTTCCACAGACACGCAGAACGTGCAGGAGTCATATATTGCATTTTTGGGGCTTAATATTCACAGACACTAGTCCATGTCATGTTTTGATTCAAGTGTACTGACCTACTTTTGATTTAGTCATCCAAAATGTGGCATGTTCCGTCCGCGTTAGGCATTCCGTTTTTATGATTGGATTCTACAAACTAGACTTGTGTTTCCGCATCCCGGAAATTATTAGGGTGGGAATAATTTAAATCTGTATGTGGATGTGTGTAAATATTCAAATGTAATCCACTTTGTAATCGTTCAAAATTTCATAAGTAACTGTAATTTAATTACTCATTTTTTCTTAGTAACTGTAACTAATTACAGTTACATTAATTTTGTAATTAAATTACGTAACGCCGTTACATGTAACTAGTTACTCCCCAACACTGCATAAGACACAGGGTGCATCACAGTTTCCACAAAAAACAAACTGCTTTCAACATCGGCCTTGGTGAGCACGAGAGACTTCTTTCAAAAACATTCAAAACGATAGCACTTTTGAATAGTAGTGTAAATGTAAGAATACATATTAAAGGGTTAGTTCGCCCAATTTGCAAAATTATGTCATTAATAACTCACCCTCATGTTGTTTCAAACCCGTAAGACCTCAGTTTATTTTTGGAACACAGTTTAAGATATTTTAGATTTAGTCCAAGAGCTCTCAGTCCCTCCATTGAAACTGTGTGTATGGTATACTGTCCATGTCCAGAAAGGTAATAAAAGCATCTTCAAAGTAGTCCATGTGACATCAGAGGGTCAGTTAGAATTTTTTGAAGCATCGAAAATACATTTTGGTCCAAAAATAACAAAAACTACGACTTTATTCAGCATTGTCTTCTCTTCCGTGTCTGTTGTAAGACAGTTCAAAACAAAGCAGTTTGTCATATCCGGTTCACGAACGAATCATTCGATGTAACCGGATCTTTTTGAAACAGTTCACCAAATCGAACTGAATCGTTTTAAACGGTTCGCGTCTCCAATACGCAAATGACTTAAGCTGTTAACTTGTTTAATGTGGCTGACACTTCCTGAGTTCAAACAAACCAATATCCTGGAGTAATTCATTTACTCAAACAGTACACTGACTGAACTAGTCATGTCTATTGTTCGCTATCTGGCTCGGCTCTGTGTTCATCTTCAGTTCTCTCTTCACAGCAGTTCAGTCAGTGTACTGTTTGAGTAAATGAATTACTCCGGGATATTGGTTTGTTTGAACTCAGAGGGAGTGTCAGCCACATAAAAAAAAGTTAACAGTTTAAGTCATTTGTGGATTAATGCTTATTAGAGATGCGAACCGTTTAAAACAATTCAGTTCGATTTGGTGAACTGAATGATTCGTTCGCGAACCGGATATGACAAACTGCTTTGTTTTGAACTCTCTCTAACAACAGACACGGAAGAGAAGACAATGCTGAATAAGGTTGTCGTTTTTGCTATTTTTGGACCAAAATGTATTTTCGATCCTTCATAAAATTCTAACTGACCCTCTGATGTCACATGGACTACTTTGAAGATGCTTTTATTACCTTTCTGGACATGGACAGTAGACCATACACACAGTTTCAATGGAGGGACTGAGAGCTCTCTGACTAAATCTAAAATATCTTAAACTGTGTTCCAAAGATAAACGGAGGTTTTACGGGTTTGAAACAACATCAGGGTAAGTTATTAATTACATAAATTTGCTATCTGGGTGAACTAACCCTTTAATGACATAATTTTCATATTTGGGTGAACTTTACCTTTAAGAAACTTACATTGTTGCTTGTGTTTTAATCTGTTGTGCGATGAGTGGGTTGATTGTCTTTTTTTGCCTGTGGTAGGGTGTGAACCAGCCCCTCACAAACCTGTTGTTCAAGAATGAATACAAATGTTTGGTGAAAAGTCAGCCTTAACTTCACAACCATCTTAAAACTTAAAAGAGGCCCTAAACTCACATATTGTTCTGAAAATGTCTCAGTTCTGCAGACTCCAGCAAAGACGTCAACTTCACTATGAGTTCAGCTAGTTTTGCCCCAGCAAAGGAGGAAGACAATCTGGAACACACAGGCCAGAGAATATTCTGTAAATGAGTCTATTTTTAAGTAACCCTTGAGGGTTTCTAAGTGTTACACTAACACGTGCTTTTTTATCTTTTAGGGCACAAATATGAATATACGGTACCTCTCTATGTCTTCTACATCCACAGTACCAAGTATCTCAACAACCTTCTTTTGAGCCTCTTCGGTAAAGCCACCTGAATCACAGTGAAAAGCTATAGTGAGTTAAGCATTCTTAATATTTATATACTGCCATCAATTTACCGCCAAAAAAGAAATATAAATGAGTGAAAATGAAAGTGACTGACCGTGCAGAAGAGTTTGCAGACAGGACCCCAGAGAGGGCAAACCCACAGGCATCAGCTCACACAAAACAGACAAGTGGTCATATCTTAAAAGGAACCAAAGAAACATACATTTTGTTGTCTTGTCCAGTAAGACAGCTGTGATTCTAGTGATAGTCAGGATGCCATCTAACCTTTGCCATCCAGTTAGAGCAATTCCCTGTAGCTTAATGCCGGCTGACAGGCTGGATGCTACTTTGAGCCATTGAAAATGGTTGTCCAGATGTCTCTGGGTGCTGGTCACACAGGTGTGCACAGTGGTCGAGCCTTTAAAAGAGCTGGCGGCCCACTGCTGTGATATACCCACAGACTTATATCGTTCCATAAGCATGACTGGAAGAGTAAATGTAAAATAAAAAAGCATTTTCATGATCAAATGGCTCACAACATTTAACAGTAAAGTGTGTTTTGACCCAACTTACCAGTGTTGCCAACATCTAGAGTAGGGCTGTAATCCCACAACATTGGTTGCACTAATCCAACAAGACCACTCTCTAAAATAAGACCATAAATTGGATAGAAACTGTTTTAGTATAATGAAGAAAAAGAAAAAAAAGTGTGTATACACATTATAAAAGTGATAGCCATGAAGTAGAAAATGCAGTATAATTCTTTTGGCATAGACCTTAGTTTGATTTGGTCATTCATTTCATTTCACGTTGAGTCAACATGGAGGATGTGGAACATTTAAGATATTTTTGCCCAGTGAAAATAGAGGTGTTGACCTTTAAATTTATGAAGGGGAAGGAGGTGAAAGTATCATAAGCATGTAAAAAGCAACTGAAGGGAAGTGTCTGGTGTCTGAAGAGAAATAAACATTGAAGCATGTCACATGAGTCAAAGACCGACTATTTATAAAGAGCATCCTGAGTGAACAACCCCTTCAATTTTTTATTTACATTTTTTTATTTTAAGTTCTGAACACACCTACAAACCCCCCTTTGTACTATATAAAAAATATCTTAATATTTAATTAATTAATTAATTATTAATTATATTATTAAATTAATTAATTAATTTCTAAGATTATACATGGAAAAACGGGTTTTTTTCAGTCAGTGGGGTTCACTGTTTTGGAATGACACAAGGATGAGTAAATAATCACAGAATTATTATTTTTGGACTGTCCCTTTAAGCATGCATTTATACATATACAACTATTTATTAAATACATCCTTTTCTCTTATATGCAACAAAATCATGATCATTTTCCAAAATGGGTGATAAATATGTTAATATTTATATAAATAACTACTAGCCTTTGATGGTCTCAGGGGTCATGGACCTGAGCATATCATCCCACATTATCAAATTAAGGTTTGGCGCACTTTTCCGAATCCCCTTTGCCAACTTAATGACATGACTGAGGAACAGCTGGTGAACACTCCGACCTGGAACATCTAACCAATGTTTGGACTCATCTCCATGACCGAGCATGTACACCTACAAAAAAAAAAAAAAAAAAGTTATTAGATCAACAGATCAATATAAAAACTAATACCCTAAGCTTACATGTCAAACATATTTGAACAGGCAACAGTTCATTTGTAGGAACTATTATACTGTAGCCACACAAGTGGCATTTTATTGACGGAGGGATGTGCTGTACCTCGTCGGCTCCGATGTGCAGGCTGGTACTTTTAGGGTGGAGCTTCATGACTTGTTGTAGCATCTCTTGCACCAGCCTAACTCCTGCATCACGGTGTGGGTTCAGGGTGCCCAGACAGTAGTCCACCTCCCGCAGATCTCTAAACACCCCATGCTTCAGGACAAACTGATTAAAGACATTTTAAAATAGTAAAGAGTCTGAATTTGCAGAATTCAAATGGATAAATAATTCTAAATAATTTGGTAAATGACAAAAACAGGCTTCGTAGTTACTTCCAAATGTCCAAATGTCTGAACCAGGGGAATGATCTCCAGCCCTCTGCTACTGGCAGCATCCTGGATAGACACAATCTCCTCACGCCTGTTTGGATAATAGGTATTTTTATAAAGTCACATTTTCATTAAAAAAAAGACACCTTATTTTTTAAATATAAACTCACGTGTATGGAGGCTGAGTTGTAGATTGAAGAACTTTCAGCTTTCCTTCATAGGGAAACATATCCTCATATTCGATGAGCAAGCCATTGGCTCCAAGATCAGCAAATAACTGGATCAGCTGTAGAACCATAATCGTGGTTTATTCCTTAAAGTTTTATTTAAACAGTCATAAAAGAGTGAAAGAAACTGTACCTCAATTAAGTAACCAATTCTAGGAGGTGCCCCTTTTAGGTCCAAATGCACAAACCTTTTGCAACTGCGCAATGACTGGTCCATGTCAGGTACTGTTCAATAACAAATCTAGCAACGTCTTAAATATATTTTAAATCATACCTCATATTTAAATCACGGAATCAACAACTGGAATGGTATAATGTATTGTCCTTTAATCTTTTGTATTTTGTCATTTAATAAGTGCTGATACTTCTCGTTCTCCTTTCATGTATTTCTTAATCAGCCTTATTCCTTGTCGAATACTTTCAACTCAACGAAGCTAAGAATGAGATAGATCCTCTGTTTACAATCCTGTGCTCCTTTGCATTATCTTCTACTTCTTCTTCTTGGTTTTTAACAGCGACTGGCAACCAACGTAAATAGGTGCATTACCGCCTCCTTTGCACTGTCATGCACAGGCCCAACAACATGACAAAAAAAAAAAAAGTTTCCAAAAAAAGAAGCACGACGGGCATTGTAGTTTTTGTGCATTTTTAATCCAATAGCAATGCAATGAAGGACTACAAGCGCCTGTATGTCCGCTCAGGACCGGAAGTTGTAAACCGTAGTTCTCCGCAGGCATGTTATTTTAAAATAAAAGCGTTATTTTTATTATTATTATTATTATTATTATTATTATTATTATTATTATTATTATTATTATATTATCTTGATATCTTTAATCTCGCTAATCAAAATTAAATAAATGTAAAGGTAGTCTTTAACAAAATCAATACTGAAATATAAGAAAAGCAGTTTATAATAAAGTTAAAATTAATAATGATTAGATTTTTATCAGTCAAAATTTTTTTTCGAAAATTTTAATAAGTTGAATGTTAAAGTAACTGAAATTTACTGTTATAGTATCTTTGCACTGTAAGAGCACATTTAAGACGCTGTAATCTCTTGAAACAAAATTCGAACGGAGTAAACGTAGCAAATGTCGCTCTCTAGTGGACAATGTTTTAATGTACAGTACTGGTAATATTGACATTCAACAATTTTATTGATAACAAGATAGTGGTTAAAATATGTACGTTTATAGATATGGAAGGGGTGATTGATGAACTTTGAACAACTTTGAGGTTACTTACATTACACAGAAATTCAAAAATACATATATACCGCCTAAATGTCACAACATATGTCATCATAATAGCTTGTGGAATGTCAGGGATAGAGAAGGGACAGCCTTAATAATAATAATAATAATAACAACAATAATAATAATAATAATAATAATAATAAAATCAAAATATTAAATGGATTGTGATGTGAATAAAATACATAAAACAATAAATGCAATATAAAATGCAGTAGAATAAATCCAATTCAGCACTTATTGACGTTTGTACAAAGAGTGTGTGACCGAGTGTTGTGCAGAACCACGCAAACGTCTCTGCGTACCTTCCTCTGAACAGAAGGAGGATCAAGAGCCTCTCAGCACCGCGAGGGGGCCTGATGCAGTAACGGAGCATCAGCCGTTCAAGAGAGCTTCACAGGACAGGCGGGTGTGCGCACTGACTCACTCACTCACCCGTAGAGACAGACTGCGATTGGATGCGCGAGGCGGCCAGATCGTGTGTTTTGTGTTGCTGCCGCGCAGTATCTTTTCACGCAAGTGCCGAGGACTGCACGGGAAAAGTTTATTTCAGAGACTCTCCAACTAACGGGCATGGCCGCTCCCAGTTCCCCCTGAACGCCAGGTCAGTATGATCAGATTCCGCGGTCATTACGCTTCAAAGGCGCATTGTTGCAGATATAAAGAGTTGCATTGTTGGGACCGTTGGAAATGGTTGTTGCACAGCGGTTTGCTACCTTGTGGCCAACCACGAAAGCCGCTTTGGAGATCCGTGGTCGAAGAACCTGCTATCCATCGTGCTGCGGCAAAATGATCCCATCGGGTTTTTAAATTGCAGTCATGTGTTTCAATACGCAGTTCCCTCGCATTGAGAACAAACCTAGTTTTATCTATTTATGTGATTTAGATGATCTAGACTTAGAACTGTGTTTTTAATTTGTGCTTTGTTTTGATTAAACGTTGACTTGTCTTATGAGTAGCCTAATAGGCTGTCATCACTTAAATCGGCGCAAACGGTAAATCAAAGTTAGGACAAGTAGAGAATTTGAGCATTTGGCATAGGCTGTTATTCATTTTTCCCATTGGAAACAATTTGTGCGCATTATTGTGATGACACATTATTAGTTTGTTTCAGCGAGCTGTAATTAAGCACAGTAAACATTTCTCGGGCAGAACTGTTGGTTTTTACTGCTGTTGGTGCAACTGCATTTTGTTTGAAAGTTTATGGGCCAAACCGATCCTTCCCCCTTTCTTCTCCCGGCCTCGCGGTCGCCTTCGTCCGGGGAGGGACTGCACCGGCGCCCGGGTTGAGTGACCAGTAGCCGCTACCCAAACAAAGGAGGGTTACATGGGGAAAAACGGGGCTCTCCTTCTTGACTGGGTCGTTGGGGGAATATAGTGTTCCCTCATCTGCATCAGTAAAAAGTGAACCGCTGGAACAAAGTCAAATAGGCTAGTCTACTGTTTGACCTGTGAGGACCTGACGACTGAAAATCACTCCACGAGGGAACGTCGATAACGACTGCAAGGTCACTTTGTGTTCACGGATCCCAAGTGGCTCAGTAGATTAGACAAACAAATCCGTTCTATGCTGGCTGGCCTTGGTGCTTGTCGACAGGAGAAAACATTTTAATCAGAAAGGTAGCCATACTGTTTTAAGCCATCAAGATGAATGACAAAGAACCATGTCTGAGCATCAAGCCATTACGCGTACAATACGCTCTTTAAACAGCGGTTCAACGTTCATGTGTTGTTAATGTGTGAGACCTGTCAGATTTTTTAAACTATAGTAAAGTGCAAAATTAATTTCAAACAGTCACTAAAATGTCAAAGAAAACGTCACAATAACACATAATTAATATAATCATTTTAAACTCTTCTTTTAGTTCAAATGTGGGTGAAAGTCATGTCATGGAATGAGAAACCATGTCTTATGTCTGATCTATCAATGTCATTTAGTAGTGGCAGGTTCTTGTATCACTGGACTAGATGAATTGATTCTGCTGAGATCAGATACATTTTTATTCTGATGGTACATTAAGCCATTAACCTTTATTTAAATAGCATGAAATGGTTTGCAAAACTTCTCAAGAATTTATTATGCTGTCGTTGCTTATAAATCGCCTGAAAACTGGGCAAACACCAGAACACTTGTTATTTTGCACATTTTGTGAAAGAAGACGACTGTTTGTAAAAGTGTAATTCGGGGCCAGTCTCAAGATCCTTCAAGTGCAGATTGTGGGATTCAAAATGTTTTCTGTCTAGACCAGATGTCCATATAAACAGCGTTGAAAAGCTCAGGGTTATTTTCCCAGTTTCCAAATTTAGACAGACAGGTAGCTGTGTTTTGTGGGGAGGAAAAGCTATCATGAACCTCTTGTCATGATGTTTGCTTTTCTCTAGTAAATTTACAACTTGCTGATTTGAAAGTAGGGCACGTTGGCCTTTAGTGCTGCTAAATATTATGTAATATTCAAGACCTCTGTGTAACCGTGCTTAATTTGATCATGTCCAGAGTGTAAATATCACACTCCAAGCTTCGTTTACGTAAAGTGATATTAAAATTAACAGAGACCTGTATTTTATCAGGTTCAAGATATATGTGTGTGTGACTTATTTTTTCTTAATTTTTCGTATAATATTTGATTCCTTCTTCTTCCAGCTTTAGTATCGAAACCTTATTAAACCCTAAATTAAAAGAGAACTGCATTCAAATGTTATCTCTGCTTTCTAGAGTATAGTATCAGAAATAGCTACTGCATTTAATGTGTCTTTGCACTGCTTCAGCATGAATATTTACATTTGTAATGAGTGCTAATGTGGTGTACTTGATAGTAAATCTCTTTGATGCTCTGGATTTCACTGGAAGTTACTTTGAACCCCAGGAAGTGAAACTCCATAGATGCTTTCTCCCAGTATATTTGGATTCATTATGAGATTAAGTCAAATCTGAATAGAAATGACAAGTTCCCCCAGCAAAATGATATGGGATTTCTGTTGGAGTGACTGTCTCACTTAACTTGCAGACAAGTTGGTAGTAGTTTATTTTGCACATCGTCCGCAGTGACCGTGCTCTCACACCCAGAGGAGCTCTTCCATCTGCTACTTGTTTATAGAAACTCCACTTTGGTTCGCAGTCAAGTCCCCAAATGGGAGCCACATGGTAGATCTGAAATCCTCATGTGCTGCTTTTTCAATTAAATTAGTCTGTTTGCTCACTTTAATGAAGATCCGATTTACTCTTTAAAAAGAGTTGATAAGAGTTGCCTCAAGTTGTTTTAATGTCAGTGGAAAACAGTTTTCTCTTGTGATCCTCCTCTCTGTGGTGTGTAAGTAAAATTGTTTCTTTTTCAAATGTCATTGTTTGCCTTACACATCATAAATCACAGAAGACCTTTATTCCTCCGACTTCCTTTATATGATAACAGTGCAACCCAAGCTTTCAAACATGAATGACTCCTGTTGATCATGTGTGTAAATGTGGATGTTATTGGCAGAGTATGTTTAGCTTAGGGGATGGATTGTGGTGTCTATAGAGGATGGGGGTATTTTATTAGGCAGAGTGACAGGCTTATTGTAAACTTTGGTATTTGGGTAGGGATGGGTATCGTTAAGGTTTTAACGGTATTACTACTCTTAACGATACTGCTTAACGGTCCGGTACTTTAACGGTATTCTTATCGGTACTTCGTGTTGTGTTACTTTGTGTTGTGTTAGGCAGTCGAAAACTTTGCATTTCTCTGTCTGCACATAATGCACTTTTGAAATATGCTTTGACAGATTGCTTGTGTTTCGGCCCTTACATGCAAAATTTTGTTGCACTTATGACAACCAGCGTTGTCTGCATCAACTCTAGTGAAGTATAACCACACTTTGGAACGTTTTGCTGTCTCCGCCATCGTCACTCTTTGTATTAAGCAGGAGTTTTCGTACTGTAAGGTGCCGTGCACATATCGCGTCTAAAAACTCGTGGAAAACACTAGGCTCGCCGCTTTCTGTTTTTTTTCCCCAAAGCCTTCGGGCACTTGCGCTCCTGAGGAGTCTGACGTTGCTAGGCAACCATGACCTGCTCTCTCCATGAAGACGCGGAAATTTCAGCACTGGATAAATGGATTTGCAGCACTAAAAACTGCTTGTTAAATTAAAGATCCACATACAGCTATCAGCTGTTCCTTCATCTTGGCTGAGCTTTCAACGTTGTAACGGAAAAGGTGAGGAAGCTACATGACCTGCGGTGCGCTTGCGGCATTCTGAAAAGTTGAGATGTTTTTAACTCGATGCGGTGCGGACGCGCCTGGAAAAAACGAGCTTGTCGCACTGCGTGCGCGTCATTAATTTTTTTCCCTCCAGTACCGAAAGCAGAACCGATACCGTCAGATCTTACTGATACTACGGTCTTTCATAATTTAGCCCCGGGGCCAGTTTAATACCGGGTTTCGGTACCCATCCCTATATTTGGGTGGTGGGCTACTATTTCCACAAAAATATCAAGCAGCAATCTTTTAGTATTGATAATAATAAGAAATGTTTCTTGAATGCCAAATCAGCATTAGAATGATTTCTGATGGATCATGTGATTGAAGTACTGGAGTAAAGATGACAATTCAGCTTTTTCATTACAGGAATAAATTGCATTTTAAAATGTATTCAAAAAGAACATGATTATTATAAATTGTGATGAGATTTCGCAGTATTACAATTTTTACTGTATTTTAATCAACTAAATGCAGCCTTGGTGAGCATAAAATGCTTACCAATCCCAAATGTTTGTATCAAACTGTATCAGTAGAGATGCATTTAAGAAAACCAGTATTATGTTGTTTGTATTGGGGTTTATTAACAGCTGTGATACATATAACCTCTCTCTCTCTCATACAGTTCAGTACTGGATGTGTGCAACAATCAAACATGTTTGTCTAGTTTACATAAAAAAAAAACAATAATGGAAAATCAGTGCAGTGGAATACAAAATGTGTAGATGGCTCCTAAAAGTAAATTGAAATCGGCAGTGTGTTTACTGGCTCCACTTTTCCAGTCTTTTGTTCTTTTAGTTTGGTGTTTAGTGTATATTTTAATCAGATTCTCTACTAGGTCTTGTAGTGTGTACTCCGTATATTGGAGTGCCTGTGGTAGGGCTTGATGAAGTATTTATGAAATTAAAAGATGGGAGAATTTGAAGTTGCTGCCAAGGTTGGCACGAGTCTTTAGTGCAGAATTTGAAGACAGAGGGAGAGTAGATTGCCTTCAGCTCCAAACTGGTTAAATCAATGCTGGGTCAACGGTCTTGTCTTTGGAAGAGATACGTGGTTGCTGACAAGATTTAAGCAATAGTTTCATGCATCTTTCTCATGAGGTTCAGGACCCTAATCTCGTTCCTTTGGCTCAGTGTTGATGTACATCATACGTTTGATAGCTTTATAAAGAGTTTGAAACAAATAGAGAGAGAGGGAGAAAGGCTGACCTCTTCGAAGATGAGACCCGAGTTCATAAATTCAAAGTTTGGTTGAGATTCAAAAGGTTTATGAAGCTCAAGCTTTTTGATGAATGCCAGCAGTGTCCTGCTGCATATGAGCAGGAAGATAGTAGCTAATATTTTAGAAATGATGAGCAAAACAATATCAAAGAAATTGTGTTGCTAGTGAATTGTTTGAATGTGGCTCTGTGCTTGACTCAACAGTGCAAAGTTTTCTCAGTGGAGGGATCAGTGTAGTCTGTGTCTGGTTACAGTATTCAGTTTCATTCAGTCTTAGTAACCTCTATCACTGACTACGTTTACATGCTGTTAAAATTCGGGTTATGGTCGGGTTAAGGTCACTATTTGGGTTTCTGAAACTTTCGGGATAACCCGTTTACATGCGTGAGCAGAGAGAGTTACCAATCCCGATGTAAACGGCGAGGCACGGTTAGCGTCTGGACGTACGGACAACAAGACGCAATATGCGTCATTTCCGATTCTTCTTCCTGTATCCAAAGACAACAACAACAACAGCAGCAGCAGGCGGATAATGAATAGTTTGGGGCAGATAGCGATAGTCTTTGTTTGCGCTTTGGCGCTGGTACTGATCCACCAGCAGCACTTGACACTACTGTGCCTCTATACTGCACGCGGGTTTTTTTATGCGCCGTCTCTACTCAAAAGACCAAGTTTCCTTGCGAATAGAACATGCGCAGAACACACATTTTGATGGGGATATGCCGAAACGCGTTTACAAGACCAAATATTCGGGTTAGAAAAGGGGTACCCCAGGTATAATATCCCGGTTTTTAAAAACCGGTATATGAGCATATCCGGGTTTTTGCTGGTGTTTACATGGCCGTGCGCGACCGGGTTATTGCTAATATCCCGGTTTTGAACGGGTTATTGGCTGCATGTAAACGCAGTCAGTCTCTCTCCTCTATGGCTATTTTCAGAGGTGCCTTATGTCACGTCAAATCCACATCTAAAATTTGACAGCTAGGGCTGTGACGGTTGCCATGACAACCGCGTCTCCGCGGTGGTCGGTTGCTACCGCGGTTGTCTACTGCCACCGGCGGTAGTGCACGTGACGTCACAAACATAATACAAAGTTTTGTATATAAGTGTAATAACTGTAATAGTTGCAAATTCTAAGTCTATGGTAATTAACAAATTACCTCAAACACAGCGTTTCCTTTAGATTGGCAGATTTGAGCGCGGGAAAATACAGTTTATACATTCAGCAAATTAATTTAGTGTTGGGCGATGGATCTTGTTGGGAAAGCAAATACCACATCACCGATCTGGAGTCATCTGCATTCATGTCACCCATCGGCGTTTGCACAAGTTCTCGTGATCGCAAACGCTGGCTGGTAAGGTTTGGTGAGGCTTTCTCCAAACTGGCCAAATACAAACGAGACCGCGATAAATAAAAGATGGTAACAAGAAATATGGCAACGATTCCTATTTCAAAGAGAGCGCGGACAGATGAGGAGTTACTGAGCTTGCTTGGTGGCGGAAAAGTTAACCGGACGCAACACAACCGCGTTGCGACAGGTTTAGTCTGTCTAGTATCTATACAGGACATTTGAACTCTGTGTCAGTAGCCTACATCACAGACCGGACGGGGATTTATCATGTCATGTTGTGCTACATCCAGTGTAGCATTACTGATTATAATGAGTATTTTGTTGCGCTGCATTGCTCGCGTCCGTTAGACATGGTGTATTTAACTTTCTTATTTAGGCTACTTTCTTGTAGCCTAAATAAACATTATTTCTTTGATATTTATTTTAGTGTTTTGCAGGCGGCGTTCACTGACAGAAGTGCTCAAATAAACACGAACTGACGAGTTAAATAGGATGTGTTAGATGAGTGAGACAGTGCTGGGCTGATTTCTAGACGTGCATACATATAAATATATCCTGTATATAATATATATAAAATATATTACATGCATGCACAGTTTAAGTCAGCTTTAATCACCTTTTTTGGTAATTCCATGAATTAACTGACCACGACACTGCTTGCATATAGTTTATTTCGCAGTTTGATATGAAAGGATATGCACAAAGGAAGCACGCACCGCCTTTGAGCACAGGACCGTCCGCGCTCGCTTAACTTGCACCTGATAATAAAGTGAAGTGGAGCGCGTGTCTGAAACGTTTCCTGTTCAGTCATTCTGCGAGTCTGCGACTGAATAAATTCACTTCTTGTCATGAGAAAAAGTGACAGAAGCAGCAGTTGTGAGTGGGTGGCCATCCCCGCTCTACGTAAAATAATTTGAATACGTTAAACTGGAAAAAAATTATCGCCTTGGTTAATGAGCCAATTTTGACACTAATATATATATATTTTTTTTTTTTTTCAAACACCGCGCCACCGCGGAAGTGTGTAGGCCTTCTTGCATTTTATACTGTTACATTATGATTTTGGCATAAAATGGTCTTTAAATTGACCATAATATCGATTATTGCAATTATTTCTGGGGAAATATATTGCACAACAAAAAGTTGTTATCGCGACAGGCCTATGGCCTCCCATAACCGAACTTCACTATTGGCATTTTGGCAAAAAGTCATGTTTGGTCAGTATTTAAAATTTTGTACTAAATAAACTAAAGAGTAAAACACAATTTTATCAATATTATATGCAATATAAAATCAATAATTTGAAATACACCACAGTTGGGGTCAGTCAGAATTTTTTTGTTTTTTGCAAGAAGTCTCTTATGCTTACCTAAGCTATGTTTATTTGATCTGAAATGCTAAATAACAGTAATATTGTGAAATAACATTACGATTTAAATTTGAATTAAAAATCGAATTAAAAAACTATTTTCTATTTTAATATATTGTAAAAATGTAATTTATTCCTGTGATGGCAAAGCAGCCATTATTCTAATATGATTTGGTGCTCAAGAAACATTTCTTATTATCACGGTTGAAAACAGTTGTGCATTGGATGGGCAAAGTGGGCTTTTTTGAATACAGAAGGGCTGAAAGAACAAAGGCAAAATATAAGGAAGAGTGAATCCAGCCGCGGTTTAAATCCAGCTTAAGTCTGTCACAATCCATCATCTTTAAGCACCGGATGTGAACATGACAGTGTATATTTAACCTAAGAATACTTAAGGGGGTTTGTGTACATGTGAGAGAGGGATCTGGGGCTAAACAAATGCATGTTGACAGTAGAAAGGGATCTGCAGGCCATACTCTGGAAAACATCACTCAGTTCATTCAGTGATCTGTGTATGTGAGTGAGCATGGTTGTGTTCCTTGAGACCTGTCACTGTAATTTGATCATTGGATTACTGATATGTTGGTTGCCATGGTGTCCTCATGCTTGATTAGGTTACCATACAGATCCCCTTGATGTTGATACGTGCAGTAGCATTTTTTTTTAAAAATGTGTATGTTTGATTGTTTTAATTTCTATCAGATTCAATCTGTCCTGGTTGGTATTGTTATTGAGTAGATCACTTCAAGAATGTAAATTTCCTGATAATTTACTCACCCCAATGTCATTCAAGATGTTCATGTCTTTCTTTCTTTACTTGCAAAGAAATTACATTTTTTTGAGAAACATGTTCCAGGATTTTTCTCCATATAGTGGACTTCAGTGGTAGTCAATTGCTTGAAGGTCCAAATTGCGGATTCAAAGGGATCTACATGATCCCAGCGGAGGAATAAAGGTTTTATCTGCCATTTTCAAAAAAAAAGAAAATGTATATAAATTTTAACCACAAATGCTTCTAATCTTGCATTAGCTCTTCAATACGCATGTGTGACTTTACGCAATACGCAATCATGTTGGAAAGGTCACACATGGTAAGTTAGTTAAGTATCATCTCTTTTTAAAGTACATGCTAACAGTCTTATTCTCTCTTTTTGCAGTCGTGCGGACACAACAAAAGATGTGGATCCACTAACAGTCTGTCTTCTGAATAACTCAATGACAGATTGAGCCATGACAGAACAGGATGGCCGCTGTGATTTGTCCATCGCCCCGGGGCAGGTGTATATCGAGGTGGAGTTTGATTATGAGTACAAGGCGAAAGACAGACTAATCTCCATACGGCAGGGAGAATGCTACATGTTGGTTCGCAAAACCAACGAGGACTGGTGGCAGGTTCGTCGGGAGGAGGGCACCAAGGCTTTTTATGTCCCCGCTCAGTACGTCCGAGAGGTCCGGCGTGCCCTTATGCCGCCGCCCAAACCTCGTGCAAAGCCCCCTAACGTTCTTGAAATCGCCCAGTGCTGGTCGTCAAATGAAAATCTCAACCAACGTGCTCCTACGGAATGGTCCAGCTTCAGCAGGCCACCTCCTTCAACGACGCCGTCCCCATTGCCAGGTCAACAGACCCCGCCTTTAATGTTGCGGGACACCAATCAGAACTCTGGGATGAGGAGCGTTGTTGCCGAGCTCACTCTGCTTAAAAACAACAACCATCATAACTATCACCATGGCAACCCCACACTTCCACAAGGACGAGCGGAATCCCCTCCACAGGAGCAAGGTTGCCCGGGGAAGCTCCCAGGTGGGTCGTCGGTGGATACGGATGGAAGCGTGTCACCAGGAAACGGGTTGGATAAAATGAGAAATGACTCTGAATCTGGAGATGAGCTCAGCAGCAGTTCTACCGAACACATGCAGGTAAGAATGAGTGACGTTCACCCTCTTCCTCGTCTCTCTCTTACGCTCTCAAGATTATTTGTTCTCTCTCATTCTCCTTTCCTCCCAAACTTACTCATGTTCGACCTTTATCTGTTTCGATGTCATCTTCGGCTTTCATTCTCTGCATTTCCAGCACTTATCTTTACCAGAAATGCTCTCATCTCTTTTTCATCCTGTGACTGTCATTATCTTTTTCTGTTACGCATTGTTCCAACAATTACTACGAGACTAATCTAACATTACTTCCTCACACCTTTCCCTTTATCCCTCCCTCGGTTTTGCCTCTGACATTTACAGTGGCACGTCTTCTTTTCTGTCAGGTTAAATTGGATTCAGCAGTGTTTTCCTCTCCTCTTGCATCCCTTTCTTTCCGCTGCACGACACTTGTTCAGCAGGAGATGTAGTCTGTTCTCTGCTGTGGAGGTGAAAATTGTGGAAACCTCACAGGGTACACACCTTTTTTTATAAAAAAAAAAAGAAAAGATAAAAAAACTGAAATGGCCCAAAAGTGCATTTTCGGTTTTCGGCCCATAGACTTTTATCACCGAAACAACACGGCCGAAATGTTGTGATGACGCAAACAGAAACCGCGACCTGCACGTGCACCTGCATAGCGCAGACCACGAGCTCCCCGCGTCATTCACTTCACACCAGTGAGAACATTCTCTCTCTTCTTATTCCTTTATTCGCAGCACTAAAGCGTCTCCTAACAAAGAGATTAAGACGGACCACGAAGTGAAAACAAAGAAAAAGTACAGTCTTATAGAGTCTTTTAGCACACGTCTCACTGAGTTTCTTTTCGGATCCTCTGCACTTCATCGCGAATGACCATTACTTGGATGCGGAAATAAGGCAGCGCGCACGAGAAATGATCCAGGCCGCGCTGGATGCGGAGAACCCGCGTGGAGACGGAGAAGCGCCAATAGGCTACATACATACATATACATACAATAATATAAGATTGTAGCCATATTTCTGCTAGATTTCTGCTTTAATTTGATAAAAATGTTTATTTATGCCCTGGCCCTATTTAAATACACTCTCAAATATTTCTCAAATGTCAGGCAGATGACAAGCTCAACTGCTCAACAGCTAGATGGTTATCTATCTGAAGTCCCCATCCCCAGAAGTGATAACCCTCTTGCCTACTGGAGAAGTAATGCACTTTCTAGTCCTACAGAGAAAAATTTCAAATGCACTTCACGTAAATGCACTTTGTTTTTATGAGAGACCAGTTCATTTTAAAACCTTTCTGCAGGCCAGTAGGCCTGTACATTATTATTTAATATACAGATGAGTGGGATAAATTTTTAGTTTGAATTTTATTTTATACTGTGCATTGTTGCAATGTGCTCAATAAATATTTGCATAATTTCTAATTATGTATTTTTATGTTTAAAAAAAAAAATAATTTATGTAATTGTAATTATCTTTGAAACTAATATTAAGTTATGCAATTGCAATGTCTTAATTTTAGTAAAGTTAGTACACGGTCATAGCAATAAATGCAATGGTACTAATAATTGGCATAATTTCTTTCGGTGTTTCGGTTTTCGGCCTTGGTTTTCTCTTTTTCGGTTTTCCGTTTCGGCCAAGAATTTCTTAATTTTAGTAAAGTTAGTACACGGTCATAGCAATAAATGCAATGGTACTAATAATTGGCATAATTTCTTTCGGTGTTTCGGTTTTCGGCCTTGGTTTTCTCTTTTTCGGTTTTCCGTTTCGGCCAAGAATTTTCATTTCGGTGCATCCCTAAATATATATATATATATATATATATATATATATATATATATATATATATATATATACAGTACAGACCAAAAGTTTGGACACACCTTCTCATTCAAAGAGTTTTCTTTATTTTCATGACTATGAAAATTGTAGATTCACACTGAAGGCATCAAAACTATGAATTAACACATGTGGAATTATATTCATAACAAAAAAGTGTGAAACAACTGAAAATATGTCATATTCTAGGTTCTTCAAAGTAGCCACCTTTTGCTTTGATTACTGCTTTGCACACTCTTGACATTCTCTTGATGAGATTCAAGAGGTAGTCACCTGAAATGGTCTTCCAACAGTCTTGAAGGAGTTCCCTGAGAGATGCTTAGCACTTGTTGGCCCTTTTGCCTTCAGTCTGCGGTCCAGCTCACCCCTAAACCATCTCGATTGGGTTCAGGTCCGGTGACTGTGGAGGCCAGGTCATCTGGCGCAGCACCCCATCACTCTCCTTCTTGGTCAAATAGCCCTTGATGCCTTCAGTGTGACTCTACAATTTTCATAGTCATGAAAATAAAGAAAACTCTTTGAATGAGAAGGTGTGTCCAAACTTTTGGTCTGTACTCTATATATATATATATATATATATAATTTATTATTTTAGAATTTATTATTTAATAACATTATATTTATATAAAATAAAATTTAATTATGTAATTTTTTTTTTAAGAAAATGACACTTTATATTTGTACATTTATTACTTTATATTAACTATTATAATATAGCTCATTATATATAATTCTAATTATATATAATTCTATATAAATATTTAAATATATATTGTAATAATAATTACAGTTTAGTAGCAGTTTACTGATTCGCTCTTCTGGTGAATTAAAAATAAAACCTACGTTTTTGTGCAATATGCAAATTAAAGATTTATTTATTTATTTATTTATTTATTTATTTTTTGAGCAAAGTGAAACATGAAATATACATGTATTACGTTCAATCCACTACTAATTAGATGTCAGTTTTGGCCAACCACAGTATTATATAGGCCTACTTAGTAGTTTTTGAGTGATTGAGTTTGCTTTTTGAGTGTCCCGGGAGGCACTATTTAGTCTTTGTTATTATCCTCCTCCCCCATTTCTCTCTCTATGTCTCTCTAAAAGAGGGTGCTGCTGGGGAACAAAGGGGATTGTGGGAGAATAGAAAGTAGGTCGTATCTGGCTAGATCATGTTGTTGCCCCCATTTTATGTTTGAAAATATGTGAAAGAGATGGAAAGACATTGAGAACTTTGGGTCCGATGGGTTGTATATGCATCAGATCATCATTGTGAGCAATAAGGAAAATAATCATGCTCGTATGTGTGAGTTATAAACCTGTAGCTTGTCATGAATATCGAGTCGCCACATAATTACTGGTCTTGGTCAACACATCAAGATTTATAGACACTAACTTTTGCTTTTTGAAGAATAATCATGATGCACCTCAAAGTCAGGTTGGAGACTGTGGCTTAACCATGCACATGCATATATGCACTTGAAAGGACATATAGAGTACATTGGGCTTTTGAGGGATTTGTCCATGTCAGGCTTTGTCTATCAGGGTCAGCTGATAATACTAAACCATGTGATTACTTAATCAGCTCTTCAACAGCTATCCCTCATAGACATTTGCACTCCAGATCTCATTCATAACATCTGCTGTGTGTGATGTTTGCTTTAAAGCAGGATTTCACCCAAAAAGGCCAATTTATTTCTTTTGATTTCTGAGCCTTATGTGGTTCCAAACTAGGGATGTCCCGACATTGGTATCGTGCAGATACAAACCATGGGAAAATCTAGCTTAAACCATCGCCTAAATGCTTGAATATTAGCATTTCCCTTGCTGTGACATCCAGTTCAGCGTGCTGCCTGTCACGTGATAACAGTAGTAGCCAATTATAGTCGCATGAGTATGAGAGTTAAAGTGCTCTTGTGGTCCGGTCTGCCCTCGGTCTATAATTTCTTCCGAGGGAAGGGGTGTGCAATATGAATATTTTTGATCATGGACAAAAAATGCATTTCACGGTGAAGATAGTAGACAGGCGACGCACACGTGACCCATCATTCCCGCAGCTGCGCGCGTGCTCGCTCCCACCTCATGTTTGCGGCTGTCTGCTGACTAGGAAAAGACAACAGTAGCCCGGCACTGAGATAAAGAAAAGAAAAATGCCCAAGATGAGGCCCGTGCATCACTTTTAGGTACTTTTATAATCCTGTTCATCTTTTTTGGATTTTGATAACATTAAGTTAATAACATGTTTTAATGTCGCATCTTCCTTAATATTATCTTAGAGTTTCAATGTTCCGTTTAATTAATTCAATTCAAATATCCACTTAATCTTTCATTTTTTGGCCAATTTTTTGCAATAGAAATGCTAGCCTTTATAATTTTTTCATTCAAAACGTGGACATCACAACCCTTACAAAAACGAATCCTTGTTTTTATTGAAGTAAATTTTTCTTGTGTGTCATTTCTGAATGCTTGAGACTATAAACTGAATCAGACAACTCTATTAGTAAAATCATAGCCATAGGCAACTGTCTAGGTACAATTGTAATTTGTAAATATTAATTGTTTTATTTTTATTTGTTCATTCAATTTTTTGAATGCTCCTGCTAAATACTATTGTACCTGCAAAACAGTTTATTTTTGTTAGTGTATTATGTGTATCTTTGTTCTATTTTTTTTTTAAATAACAAAGATAAAATGATGATTTAGCAATATAATCTCCATAATTATCGGGAAGAAGGAGGCGGGAACCGGCGGACAATCAAACAGAAACTTTAATTACAAAATAAAGACAAAACAACACGTCAGCCCCTCACGGACGACTGACGCGCACAAATTAAAACCAAACACAACTAAAACCCAGACCTGGTCCTCTCTCATCCGTCACTGTCGTCGCTCCTGTTTTATATCCTTCCATCTCCTCCGTGGGAGTCGAGACCGGTGGGTCGCGCAGGTGTCACTCATTTCCAATCACTCCACCGGCCTCGCTCCGGTTCCCACGGCTCTCGGCCCCGCCCCACTCGTCACAGATGACAAAGATTTTTTATGTTTATAGGTGGCTAATTGAGCAAAGTGCTTCCATTTTTCTTATTATTATTATTGTTATTATTATTAGTATAAGTTTAAGAATAAAATAAAAATATCAGATTGATACTGGATTTGGCAAATAGCCATCGCTATCGGTGTCGGAAGTGAAAAAGTGGTATCGGGACATCCCTATTCCAAACCCTTTAAACCTTGTGAAGCCATAAAATAGTTTTGTTTATTTTTATTGTAAGTCATTGTTTGCTGAAAATTGCTCCCTTCAAATATTGTCCCCTCTGCCTCTTAATTTTGTCTTTGTTAATAATCAAGAAAATAATGTTGTTTTTTATGTTTCTAACACAAAATAGCATAATAGCGTCTTTATTCTTATTATTCTTTATTCCAATATTCTTAGATTTTCAGTAGATTTAGTTACCTTAACAACACAGGAACAAAAACAAGCTTGGAAGGCTAAGTAAATGATGAATTTTCAATTTGGGGGAGTTATTCATAGAATTACTTTAAGCCCAAAGTCATATTCTCTGCCTGCATCCCTCCTGACATCTATCTCTGCCCCCTCTATTTATGAATAGGCAGCTCCTGCGCTCTTAAAAGATTGAGGTCCAAAGCTGTTTACTAGAGTGGCCCACAGAGGACGGATTTAGGACCCCAATTTCTCGCCTTTTTGCTATGCTCCAACTTTATCTTCACCCCCTCAAGCAGATTTGCTCACACACAAACACACACTTTTTCACTCTCGCTCTTTTTTTCTAGCCATCAGAAGACACACTAATAATATGCCATCCCTATAATAAAATATTATGAATGGCTTTTATAACAGAGCAGGGCTTTTCTAACAGGCAGCTGCACAAAATTTAATTCAGCCTCTGAGTTATTATCAGTTATTGTCTGCAGTTGAGCTTTACATGTTTCCGTCTGTTTCTGTGTGTTTTGTTTCATGTACATACATTATTTTCAGCATTATATCATTCATTATAGTTCTCACTTAATAAGCCCAAAATAGTCTCTGAAGTATGTGTGTGTTTGGATTCAGTCGCTGAATCCAGTCATTGAATCCTGTAGCTCTTCCCTACATTGACAGTAAAGGAGGCCTGAGCATTCCTGTCATTCCTGTCCCAGCACACACACACACACACACACACACGGAGTTCAGGATAACCCAATAAAGGCCCTCTGATCCTGATGGGCAGAAAACAGCACAGCTCACTGTAATCTAATATTTACTCAAGGATCAAAGATCTCTCGCTCGCTCTCCTGTCTGTTGTTGTTCCTGTCCGTCTGTCTCTATTTTTGTCCAAATATGGACTTGAGGCTGAAAGATGGCAGTGGACATCAAATCGATGTGTGTTTGGGTGCGTGGGGGGGGTGGTACCCTCACTCTGTCAGAACATCTCTGTCTCTCTGCTGTCGATGAGCACAGCTGACATGTTGTGGGGGCAGAATGTGTCCTGAGGGTAAGGTAAGTTTAGCTTCACACACATTTGCTAGATTTCTGTTGTTTTTATATGAAGATGATTAGAATTTCCAAATACTAAATCTATAAGAAAATTTTTAATAATTGTTAAATGAATAAATCAAATTTTCCATTGAGGGTGTAATCAAAATATTCCAAAAGAGAAGTTTGATAACAGCACTGTTTGATTTATGTCACTTTTGGTGACCGTTTTGTACACAAACTATAGCCTATATGTGCAGACATGCACTTATAGATGAGTTTCACTACATGACCCTTTAGAAATCATTCTAATATGCTGATTTGGCACTCATTAGAAACATTTCTTATTATTGTCAGTGTTGAAAACAGCTGTGCTGCTTAATATTTTTTGGGGAATCGGAATTATTTGATGCATAGTAAAATATTGATGCTTTTCATCACTTTAATGCATCTTTGCTGAGTAAAAGTATTAATTTCTCAAAAAAGAAGAATAAAAACCTACTCAAATGCTTAAATGGTATGTTCTCTGAAATAATAATGTTGTATTTAGCGTTTTAAACCAACTTTGTGTAAAATGTCTAATTTAATTGGAATGGCATTTAGAATTACGTAAAAAATTTGACAAAACATTGTGGTTGATTGTTACTTGTAGTTTGTCACACTGAAAGTAGAAATTCAGGTGGAGCACATCCAATGAATGTGTAGTACTTTAGTAGTAGTTTTACTACTTTCCAAAATGTTTATACATATATATATATATATATATATATAAGACTGCTGTCATGTCAGGCCTTGGGTTTTCCATCTGTATCATCTTTTCTTTTCTGGTGTTTAAACCAATTCAGAGCAGCTGCAGTATATTCAGGGACATTTAGCTGTGGGAACGGCTAAAGTCAAATAGAAGAGAGAGACAAAACAACAATGTGTCACAGATTGAACTGTGGTAACCTGCCCCTCACGGGGGTTTATGACCTTTTGATGATGTTGGGCATTATAACAGCAGTGTATGAGTGCTTTTGTCACAGGGAACGTTCTACACCTCAGTTTGCTGAGCTGAGGAGCATCGGTGACAATAGAGAAATAATAATGTGGAATGATCCAGAGTGATCTGCTTACTCCAAAACAGTTAACCCACCCACGAGTAAAGTGTTTTATGAAAACATACATGCTGTGCAGTCAGCAAACCTACCCATGGATTTTTATTTTTTATGGGAATTCCCCTACCTTGAATATTACTTGTGCTTAAACTAGTCTAAATATATCAGTTGTCAACATCCGTGTGTGGAAAGAGGATAGGAAGTGCAAGGCCACAAGCTCCTACTGTCCTCGCCTGTGATTGGCTGATGTCCCTTGTCCTCTCGGTTTCTCTTCATGAGTTCATTAATAAAGTGGATAACACTGTGGAGATGGATGTGTCCTACTGTGTCTGAAAGGCCATAATATGTTTGATGTCTCTCTCCAGCATGGATGATTGACTCCTGGTTAATGCCTTCAAAGCTGAAAGTTGTTTGTAGATGCTCATGACAGACCTTTGCAAAGGAATAGTCAGGAGAAGAACATGTCCAGGTCATATTTCACCCCAAATCAAAAGAAAGATGTAAGATTTTTATTTATTTTTTTAGTTACAGAAAGCATCTTTTTATGAAGCTTTTTTTATTTTTTTATTATTAACACACTTCAAAATGTTTGTCATTACTGTTAGTCTTAACAAATAATGATATGAACTTGACTGTCTTCAGTACTTCACATTTGTGTGTGTACTTTGTGGAGTTGTCTGTACACTCAGTTTTTGCCAGCTTTTGTGACCTTTGACTCAGTTAAGGCTAAAGGACACAGGAAGTCACTACTGAAGAAGCTTTGTTGGTAGAGCTTCCTCTGTCCACTGTCTGTTTTTGCGCTTTCAGGATTACTGTATGTGTATATTTGGTGTCTGCGGTGTGTTTGTGTAAGAGCGGTCCATCAGAAGACCTTTGGCCTTATGATGTCCTCCTTTTAAAACACAAAAAACACTGCTGATGTCATCCATTGGCCTTGCACCAAATACTACTTGATCACTAAGATTTGTTGTGTGAGCTGTAGATTATGCTTGTGCTAATCTCACTATTACATAAAGAGATGCTTTTGAAATAACCCAATATTAAGCCAGGGTCCACTGTCAGTTCTTAAAGGGACAATTCACCCAAAAATGAAAATGTGGTCTGTCTCTCATGTAGTTTTGAGAGACTTTCGTCATTTGTGTGGAACAATGAAAATTTGTCATCTTTAGAATGAAAGTCATTGGGTTCGAAACCATTTTAAAATTTCACTGAAATGACTAAAAGCAAGATTTTTTCTAAATGTTTTAATGTGTTTCATAGAGGGTGTGTTAATCTCTGGTACATAGTGAGAAGCTTGTCAATGAGAGTGACAGTTTGTGATGTTTAACAGGATGCTCCCCCCCGCAATCCTCAGAAAATCAGCTCGACTGATCCTGTGTTTTTAACACAGTGTCTAGTTAAAAGGTTTGAAAACCAGTCAAAAAGACCTCTCTCGCCGTCTTCCCCATCACCCTCTGGCTTGCTCACCACTGAGTGGTTCCTGCTCTCAGATTTCACTCTTAACTTCTCTTTTAGTGCTCTTGGGGAAATAGCCGGTCTTAACAGTTACAGTTTTAACCTGAAGTTAAATCCATCCCTCAAAATGTCAGTTGCGACAGCTTATGAATCAACCAACCTAGAAAGGTTCTGAGTGTTATTTTAGTTAGTATAGAGCATGTCCCCCTTGTCTTCTTGCACCAAACACAACCCACCCCCCATGTAAAATCCTCTTATGGTACCTCCATAAAGAAGAGGGGGTTGGGGTGGATGGGAAAGAACTGGATTAAGTGGAAAGCGACACACAAACTCTTAGCATGAGATGTTTGTGTGCACATACATTTATCCAGGACTTTAAAAATGCATCTGATCTACATCTATGCCACAGTGGGTTTGGTGTCCATTGAATACCAGCCAGTAATATTAATTTTCTCTTTAAAGGGCAGTTTTTTTATCAACCTATTTACTTCCTTTTACACATCTTCTGTCTTTCTTTGGAAGGTTAATAATATCTCTTTCTCTGTCCATGCACGGTGTGATGGACTGCTGTCTGCTTGTGCCACTGGAAAGAAAGACTTGGGTGGATGTTTGTGCCAGTAAGAACTGGGTGCCCCAAAATGCGCCTTTGTACTGGCACAAAGAGAGTCTAAAGAGCCAAAGCAAACACTCCAAAGGGTTTCTCTTACAGGATAAATTTTTTTATCTGAAATTTGAATTAAAAAAATTTTTAAATTGTAATACTCCGTCAAAGAATCTGATACTCACTGTCAGTTTGAGAAATTAGATACTTTATTCTTTCCAAACAATAACTTAGAGGAACTGCCAGGAGTTCTGTCCATTAGGCGTGTGTGTGTGTGTGTGTGTGTGTGTGTGTGTGTGCTTTGAATTTCACGGTCCGTCATTGTAAGTATCAAGCAACGGAGTATTAAAATTAAATCCCATAAACTTATGCACAGAGTTGTGAAAGCCCAATCATTGCCTTTGGAACCACCGCAATCTAGCCTGAATTAAATGTTTGATTTTAGCATCACATAGTGGATTTGTTTGCTGAATCCAAGACCACTGCAGGGGAGGCACTGTCATCACTGGACTATTGACAGAAAATGAGACTCCAGTGGCCTCCAAAGGGCTGAATGACTGACAAAAGCCACATTATCAGACATCTGAGGGGGGCAAGGAGTCTCCATGCCTCTTTACCATTCGGTTTCAGCTGAAATACTCTCATCCAGACA
Source organism: Carassius carassius (assembly GCF_963082965.1). NCBI lineage: Eukaryota > Metazoa > Chordata > Actinopteri > Cypriniformes > Cyprinidae > Carassius > Carassius carassius. The sequence goes on from NC_081794.1 coordinate 18,024,951, forward strand.
GTCAGCCAAAGGGCAAGAAAAAGAGAACGTCACAGAAGAATTTGAGATGACAGATGTAAAGTACTGGTTTGATAGCTGTTTGAGGCTAACTGTGTGGGTGGGCAAAAGTGAACAAGAGGATGTTTGAGAACACCACATGAGGTTCTGAAAGAGACAGATACACAGGAACTACACATTTTATTATTTGTGGTTGAGACCTATTAGAAAAATGTTGGATATAGCAGCAATTTAATTTTGTGATATTTGATAGATGATGATGTTGCGGTTTGATTTAATTTACATCTGAATCTCTTGTATGTTATGATTTTGTCAGATTTTTTTAAATAACATTTTTTTTTAAATAACACTTTTATTCAGCACGGATGCATTCAGTTTATCAATAGTTACAGAAGAAATTTGAGACCTAATGTAACACTGTATACTGGAAATTCAGGTTTCATCACAGGAATATTGTTATTATTTGTTAATGATATTATGTTTCTTATTTATTATAATATTAATGCCGCTGCAAGCTTGTGCAGCACTGTTTGGAAACATGCAATTCGTTTGTGTATTACAAAACAACATTCTGCAGTTTATTACTAATCGTTTAAGGCAATTTCATGATTTCAATCTTCATACAGTAACCAGCAACAACCAGCCCTTCCTCTTTTCATCGAAGACATGGGATGCAGCACTAAACGTCTCTTGCTGTCGGTGCTTGTAATGATTTTTGCTGTTTTCTCGGACAGATTTAAATGCTTCCACTCTGCCGGCATGATTGCTGCTTTAGTGTGCACCTCTATGTGATCAAGTCATTGTTCGGTATAATTTATTTGGTCTTTTAATTGAAAGAGCTTTTTTTCTACTTTCAGCCGAATAATATTGGTTGCTGAAGATTTGGTGCACCCCTAGTTATTAATTAATTAAATTACCAAATACGTTCTAATTTATCTGCCGGTATATTGGTTGATAACTAGTTGGAGCGTACTTGGTCTCAAAAAATCTTTTCATATTTTGCTGCTTATTTTGCCATTCTCCAAGACAGGAAGAAACTGTCTTTCTGACTGTAAAATGACCAACAACTGTTTCCTATTTACATGATCAGTATTTTCTTGTAAAGATAGTTCTCGTAAAGATATTCTGCAGTCCATGCTCTGTGAGGCTCAGACCTGAAAGTTCATGGCTATAAATTGTCTAAGCAGGCTTCCTGTAACCTTAATTTTATTCTGTTCCTCTAGTGATTCAAAACTGTGAGTCAGAAAGAGATGTTTCAAGATAAATAAGAACATGTCTTGATTTGTTGTGGTGGTTTGGCAGATTAACAGGTCATTCTCCAAAAGGGAAATCAGATTTTAAATCCATAATCCAGACGACATTGTGGATTGTTGATGGGTCTCCCTTGTTTACGTAACTCATGGTTCTGGAGAAATTATTTTTGTTCTTACATAGTAGTTGGCTGTAGAATGTAGAATGTAGAATGACCTTTAGGATTTGAATTTGAAGAGAAACTATCTGGACATCACACTTGAGCAAAGTAATGTACCATTACAAGGGTTTATGGAAGTGCTTAGTGAGATTAGTGCCGTCATTAAACTCTGCTGGCTTCTCAAAAACATAACACCAAAACCAGTATGTCATCATAGGGGGAATATAAGCTACATGACAGCTAATGCCAAAGATTTCGAGTGGGTGCCTCTCTTTAAGTCCTTTCCTCTTGTTTTTCTCTATTAACCAAATTTTCAGGTCTAGAGTAAAGATGTTGGGTGCTCTGCAAGAGATCTCCATTATCTGTCTGTTAACCAAACAGACAAACACACTGCCACTTCCAGCTGTCTCTGTCTGTTTTCTCATTAGCCCGGAAGTGACATCCAACATGCAAAGCAGCCAGCCACAGTTAGAAATGTTTTTAAAGAACAGACTATATTATAGACATAATAGGGAAAAAAGCAGTTTTTACAGTGTTGTGTTGTATCTGCTAAATTAATAAATGTAAATCCTGAGATAAAAGCCATGTTGTTTAGGCTTTTTTAATCTATTTAGTTTTCTTGAGCAGCCTTCTCTCACTTGTACCCCAGACAACACCTCTGTCTGACTTCATTTCCTGTCTTTGTCTGCCTTTTTGTTCCTCACAGTGGTATTATTTCCTCTGCTTGTGCATTTTGAGGCTTGTCTTTGCTTGTGATGATGCTTTCATTCTTTCTCTCTCTTAACATAAAAACACTTGGTCATAAACTTGACTTAATAAAAATAATAAGTTGAAGTACTACTATATATATATATATTTAAACATATATGGCCGTTTATTGTGGCCAGCCAAAGGCACACCTGTGCAACAATCATGCTGTCTAATCAGCATCTTGATATGCCACACCTGTGAGGTGGATGGATTATCTCGGCGAAGGAGAAGTGCTCACTAACACAGATTTAGACAGATTTGTGAACAATATTTGAGAGAAATAGACCTTCTGTGTACATAGAAAAAGTCTTAGATCTTTGAGCTCAGCTTGTGAAAAATGGGGGCAAAAACAAAAGTGTTGTTATAATTTTGTTCAGTGTATATATATATATATATATATATATATATATATATATATATATATATATATATATATATATATATATATATGTATATGTATTAGTGGTGGGCATAGATTAATTTTTTTAATCTAGATTAATCTCACTGTGATCTTGAAATTAATCTAGATTAATCTAGATTAAAATGGCTCATTCGAATTCTGCCGAAGGCATTCAGAATATGTGTGTTACCCAAATAAAACTGACAAACAGTAAGTCTTTGAGAAGGGGTTTATCAAGCTAGGTGGTGCATTTAGAAAAGGGGCTCATCTCCTGTTTCCAAAATGCATCACAAAGTGCTTGAAAAAGCTGTAAACTAATTCCACATTGCACAAGGTGCAATGTTTCACACATACTCCGTCTGCAGTGTGTATGCGTTGCATATTTTTTTACGCACCCATGTTAACGGATTCCAGTTGCGTTCCAGGAGCGTTGCGTCTGCAGCAGTGCATCGATCGTTTACGTACCGAGTAGCGAACTGCAAACGCGTCCTGTGTGAAAGCACATAGAGTCCATGCTGCACCACATACGTAACGCACACGGATTGCATACGCACTGCAGACGGAGTATGTGTGAAACAGGCGTGAGCAGGGCCGTAGCTGGGGTCAGCGGGGCCTGGTGAAGGTTGTACCAGTGAGCCCTGTTTGAAATTGTTTAATTTGTATGTTCGTTTATTTTTATTTATTCGTGCTATTTACACAATGTTTAAGTTTTTTTCAAGTTTGTAGGTGTCAAGGTACAGAAACCAAATAATTAAATTTAAAATAGCACTGGATAGTCTTCAATGTAAAAATTAAATATACAATCAAACCTACATTTATTCAGACACCTTCAACATTTCTCACATTATTACAGTTTTGCTATATATATCAAAAATGATATCTGGTGTCTGAATAATTTTTGGTTTGACTGTTAAAACTACAAAGTAATTCAGTCAAGAGCAGTGAGTGATTTTCTTTAATTTTCTTGGATTAACATTACAGCAGCCGGTAGCTAAATTAGGCCCGGTCACTTTAAGAGACGATGAACGCATCCAATATAATACACATCCCATGTTTTTCCTAAACTGTTTACTTTCACTTAAGAAATAACTGACAGTTTTTTCGAGCATAATTTACATGGTGGATATTTTGACATATTTTGTATGTATTTGTCAGCACTAGAGCAAAAATAAGCAAATTCGATGTTCAAGTGTTTTGAGACGCCTTTCTATGCGTGAGCCCTGAACACCAGAACACCGCGAGTACTGAATTGGGCTCACCACTAATATGTATATATGTATATATACAGTACAGACCAAAAGTTTGGACACACCTTCTCATTCAAAGAGTTTTCTTTATTTTCATGACTAGTTTGTATCACGCAATTTCGAGAAAAAAAGTCAATTGTGAGATGTGAACTTGCAGTTGTGAGGAAAAAAGTCAGAATTGCGATATAAAATGTTGCAATCACTTTTTACATTTTTTATTCACTGGCAGAAATGGGCTTCCATAATATTTCACCCAAAAATTAAAATTATGTACTCACCCTCATGTCGTTCAAAATCTGTTGGACTTTCTTTCTTATGTGGAAATCAGAAGGTGATATTTTGAAAAAAAATTCTACTTTATGTAATTTGTCCATAAAATGAAAAAAATCTGATTTTCTGTTAAAAAAATTGTCAATGTGACAATTATAACAATAATTAATTAAACAATATGTGAAAAATTATTGCAGTGTTTTGATATGAGTAATAATTTGACATACACTGCTGCTCAAAAGTTTGGGATCAGTAAGATTTTTTGTTTTTTAAAGGGGGTTTCTTCTGCTCATCAAGGCTGTATTTATTCAATAAAAGATACAGAAAAAACTGTAATATTGTGAAACAAGAACAGCATTTGTTTATTATAGAAATCTTCAACATAAGTCTTTACTATGACATTTCTTCCCTCCTGAATAAAAGTATTAAGTTTCTAAAAAAAATAATAATAATAAATATTGACCCCAAGCTTTTGAATAGGATTGTATATTGTAACACAAAATCTCTTTTTTAAATAAATGCTGTGCTTTTTAACTTTGTTTTCATCACATAATCAAAGAAAAAGTATCACAGGTTCCACAAAACAATATTAAACATAACAACAGTTGCAACACTCGTAATAAATCACAATATCAGAATGATTTCTGAAGGATCACGTGACACTGAAGACTGGAGTAATGATGCTGACAATTCAGCACTCTCTTCAGAGAAATAAATTCTACTTTAAAGTATTGTAAAATAGGAAATCAATATTAGAAAATTAGAAATGGTATATAAGATTTCACAATATTACAGTTTTTTTCTGTATTTTGATCGAATCGAGCAGTGTATGTCATTGAAGTTGCAAAGATGAACATTGATCCAACAGAACAAAGGGACAGTTGCAAACACCACAGTCTCTCTCTCAGCCACACTGCTGTATGCATTATTCAGTGTGTGGGGTTGTGAGTGGGTGTGATGTATTGGGCACGAGGCGAGACGTGACCGTGTGCAAATTATCAGCAGAAGACTTTAACAGGCATACAGGGGGCTCACAACATTGTTTCTTTATTCAAAGCCCTGCATTGGGCAATTGCCGGCCAATGAAATGTCAAAACCACTGACTCAAAGCTGGTACATACTGCACAAAGCTATACCTCAAGCTTTGACTGTTTTTAAACACGTTTTCCAAACATTTCCCACATCTGCCATTGGTTGAAGAAACAGACAGCCCTGCCTGAAACTCACGCTATTGGTTGAGCCACTGTTGCTATGTCAGATTTGTTGAGATGCTTAAATAAAGCAATGGTTTGAAAGCAGTTTTTACTTTTCAAAGGAAATCAACCTAGAAGTGGTGTACTTGTAGATGTTACAAAATAAAACAAAGAAAGTATTACATCATAAATAATTATCTATTTACCTTTAATTACAGGGTCTTAGACAGATAAGCCATTAATTGTAATCTGACCAAATTTAAGCAGAGTAAAATTTTACAAGATATATACAATTGGTGACAACCAATGGGAGTACAGTCATTGAAGGCCATGTGATATGCCACCTGATAGAGTTAGTTGCAGCAGTCAAGTTGAAACGTCCAATAGCATCCATCCAACAGTTCAGTAACTTGGTGACCTCCAGTGATTTAATCACTGTCAGTGTGAACAGAGATTCAAATTAAGACCCTGACAGACTCATGAACCGGGACCATGGTAATTGAAATCTCACTGTTCTTCTGTGGAGCGTGTGAACTGCATCAAACTCCATTGATCTCTAGTGCCATGACCTCTGATCTCTGCAGGCAGACCTTCAGCATACAGGGCCACCATGTCCTGCTTTCTCTGAGCAGTTGCTTTACTCTCTCCCTCGCCAGTGTCCTAATGAGTGAACCTATTTTAAGAGAACTCCACTGCTTCTATATTTACCTCACTAAGATGCTCTCTTTAAGCACCTTGTCCCCGCCTCTTTGTTGCTTTGGGTTGGAAAGCCTTGATTGTCTTGTCTCGGATTCCTTATTTCTTTCATCCCCCCTCTCCATATTGCTTCATTTCCCTCTTACTGCAAGAGGGGCTTAATTTTCTCAACGGGGGCCTGTTTTGGCCCCAGTCTCACAGAAGACATGTTCTCTTACCTTCGATCTCCACATTACCTGGTGAGTTCCTGAGCACCAAAGGAGGAAAATGAGAAAACTGGGATATACAATTTATAATGTAGATGGGGTTCTCGCTTAGAGGTGTGACTTTGTGTTATCATTGGTCTGTACAATTGCAATTTGTGACATGATTTGGAACTGGAAAGAAGGTTAATTAAGTAATAATAAAAATAAATATAATAACTTTTGAATTTAATAATAATAACAGTAATGGTAACAATAATATAATAATATTATTAATAATATATTTACTACTTTTGAAAAGTTTATGGTCAGTAAAAAAAAAAAAAAAAAAAAATATATATATATATATATATATATATATATATATATATATATATTATTTATACATATTTATGTTTTACAATATTTTCATGTATTTTTAATCAAACAAATGCAGCCTTTGTGTTTGTATGCATGGTATGATTATTATAGTTAATTTTTTTTATTTTGCTGAAGTGTTCTGTAATAAACAAAGAAATAGCACATGCTGTCTGTCTTTTTCACGCCTGGAAGACCCTGTACTTTTGTGGTGAAACCCTCCTCAAAACTTGACCTACAAGAAATGAACAGTGTGTAGGAGAGAAGGATGATGTCAGTTGTTTTTTGAACGGAGAGCAGCACAAGGCAAGTAAAGGTTGCGTCACTGTGGCCATTGAGCTCATTTTGCTGATTAACCCATGTCATTCGCACAAGTGTCCTCACACTTAAGCTTTGTTCCATCAGTACGGTGGCTTTGTGGTCATCATGAGAAGGATTCATTGTTCTGCGTTTATTTCTGCAGCGAAAGGTCTTGTCGAGGGCAGGCATGGGTGTTCACTGCCACTAACATATGGCCTCAGATTGCTCTGTTGAGTGTTGGGAATGTCTTTTTCTTATAATTGTGCATGATTGTAATTCCCTTCCCACAATCCCTCGGTACTGCCATAAAGAAAAGGTTTCTGGTTATTTCCAATGCAGATCCTAATTTTTTTTTTAGACCATTTCAGAAGTCTTTCTGAAATCGTAGGTCTTTGCTCATCCGTGCCTCTGTGACACTTTTGAAAATCCTTTCTGGCTGTCTGTGTCTCTCCCGAATCACCTCTCTCTGTTTATTCATCTTTCTGTTCCTGTTTGTTGAGTCATTTTGATTTGTTCTGAGGGCAGTCCTCCATGAATAGCTATTGTGCACTCTGTACCAAGAGCCGTCATCTCCTTTTGTCTGTATGGCAGACGTTTGATGAGCATCTAAGACGTTTCGTTAACCCTGCTGTGCTTGTGTGTACAGGGGTGATGAACCAACACAGAGAAAAAACACTTCACAGCAAGTGCTGCACCACAATGCCTTAGCAACTTTGTTAAAAAGCAGTGTGCTAAATGTGAGTCCTTTGTCACTTTTCACTGAAATTACCCGGAACAATTGTACCAGGAATTTTTTTTCGCAGGAACTTTTTTCCCTTCAGACCTGTTGCTTTCTGCATTTCCACCACGGTCAAAAGTACCATGAAGATTAAATAAAAATAGTCTGTTGACGTAGGTCTGCGTGCATTTCTCAAAACAAAGTACGCAATGCATGGACATGCATCCTCGGTAGTTCGGAGTTTGCGAGTTCAACTTGGGAGTGTGATCTCCCGTGGACGGGACGACACAAGTCCGGTAATTCTGCAAACAGCAGTGTATTTGATAACATCACCTTGGCTACTTCAATTTTCCTCCCAGTATATATTTACAATAAGACGATGTATGATATCAAACACCACTGCCTCCTTTCGTTTTCATTTAAACATATTAATGACAGCAGAAATGTAGTTCAGAAAAATGTGTAGGCTTATATAGCCTACATTACAATGAAACAAAAAATATTATAATGATTACTGAGCTCCCGCTGATCGTGTTTTTAATAAGTTTTTAATCACATTTTTAAATAGGTGCTGTCTTTATAAATAAACCACAGATTTGAGTTTGAAACAACTACATTCTCAACTCAACCAATCAGGATGTTTAGCGCCCAAGACCCACCCCCAAAAGTTTGAAAAAGTACTACCTCGCCAGAAGGGACTTTCTGAGGGGCATTTTTTTACCCAGAACTTTATTTAGTTCCTGGTTCCTGTGGTGCTTAGGACACACAGCTGGGATTTATTTTATTGGATGTTGCTAAGATTAACAACAAGTGATTGCATCTAATGTGTGTGTTGTCAGGTTGTTTGGCCAACGCTGATGTTTGACCTGCCAATAATTTGATTTACCTTGACAAGATTATCTGTTTCAGATATAGCTACTCTGTCTGAATTATTAGTCTGTGATTAAATGTGTGTAAGACAGAAAGAGGAAAAGGAAAATATCTCTCTACTGTAGAAGGCATTTCCTTTATGCCGACAGATAAGATCAAAAGACATTATGTAGTATTTCTTAGTACTTCCTGTTTTGCATGATGCACGATATATTGACCTTTGGAGAGTATTTCTAGCTATGCAAATTTTTAATTTATGAAGCACCTTTTGTGTACTTCACTGAAGATATAACCCAAGGAAGAAAGAAATGGTGAGACTGTTGAATTATTGAAAATGTAATGCATACCCAAGGAGGTAAAGTGATACTGTAGTGCAAACTACTTCAAAATAAAAATCTAAGCAAACCACTTATTTGTAAGTTTATATTTGTAGAAGGGTGTTTCAATATAAATCTATTGGCTTGTTTTTCCACAGGAAACCGTTATTAATATGCCATTTTTGCTGCTATGTTTTAGGTACAAGTTAGTGTAAAATCCTGTTGACAGCCAGACAAATATTCAGTTCAAAATTGTGGTGCAATTTAAACATTATATTTTGAATGAGGATCTGTTAACACATCTTTTTAGGTTGTTATGAACATATGTTTGTTGTTAATGTGACAGAACTTTATGTGGAGGTGTTATAATCTCTTTTCCATCACATTGCAAAGAAAACAGGCCAGCCGATAAGATTCATACATTTTGGTCACATTCCCAGAACCGCTGATGTTACACAAGACTTGCTCACAAAAGGATGGATAAGAGGATAAGAACACTTGTGTACACTTTTATTTGGTGTTGTATGATGAACACCACAGTGAAGACAAAAATTTGAACGGTTGTTTGAAAAATTTAGAGATAACTTTCTTCATGACAAGTGGTGTTAGAAATAGAAAGTTGTGCAGCACTGTTTTGTGTACTGTACTAACCACTGTATTTCTGCTTTTCTACAAGCACCACCTACTGTCAGAGAGTGAATTTGCATGTTCATTCAGCCCATTCTGCAATTTTTTACACATTTTGTCATAAATATATTTGAATATTTGATAATCATATTGCTGCGGTATGTAGGTGCAATTGTGAAGACATTTAAAATAGAGGCTCTTGTGATCAGTTCTGGCAGCCAGTAAACTGAAGGTTTTAAGTGATTCCTCAGTCCAGCATGAGTCAGCACTCGTGAAACTGCATTCTGAACTTTTTAGATCAAGCTCTTTGGTAAGTCTTCCAGTGTAAGTGTTAAATAAATGGGTTTCAGTGAGTTTTTCTCTGTCAGTAGAGAAAAGAGAGAGAGAAGAAGAAGAAAAAAACACTGAGCAGAGAATCTCAGATCACCAGCAAGTTTAGTTACTTTACTACCTTTACATTTTTTTTATTCAAACTGTTAGCATAATAGCAAGTTAATTGCTACTGTATGTTAGAGTAGAATAAAATCTTGCTCTTATGAATCTATCTGTCTCAAAGTCTGTGTGTGTGAGGAAAATCTGTTATTATCATCGTAAGTCAGGGCATCATCTGTCCATATGCTTTGGCATTAAGATCACTAGTCTGTCTTGAAGATCATGCTATTTGTTATATACATCTAAATATTTATTGGCCTTAGAGGAATAATAAATCATTAAATATGTGTTTAAGTGTTTATATCATCTTTAATTCAGCTCCGTGATAGGGATCCATATTAGGGATTTCCTGGAGCAATTTAAAAGGGACCAGTAGAGCATCACAGTCCCGCCCACAGCGCGAGAGAGCTGAGGTGCCGGAAGTAAATTTCCCATTCATTTTTCCCATTGACGTTTTGAAAAATCGGTATCTAAAGAGTTTTAGAGCATGTCTGAGGATGACCAGCTATGGCTGAAGTCATAAGCATACAACACATCATTTCGAGTGAAAAAACGAAGAGAAAATCCAAAAAAAGTCAAAGGGACAAGACTGTGTACATATTTTCATTTCCGAGCGAAGGAACTACTCATCCCATAAACCACAGCATCTCACTGAAGTCGACTGAAGCCACAACTGCGAAAGAGTGGATAAATTCCCCAGAATTTATTCAGTTGCAGAATGACAGAAAACAGTTCTCCCCAATCAGCACTGCTCTAACCAACTGTGTAAATGCCCACCATTATAAAAAAAAAATTGAAAAACCCTGGAAGGGTAGAGACAGAGTGGGATTATGGCATCTACAGGGTCAGGTCAATAGTTAGGCAAATTAAAACTAAAGAAAAACGTTATGTAACTTAAGCTTTGAAAAGACAGACAATGAACAAAAAAGATAATTTACAAGAGCTGCGTCACAATTCATACCAAAAGCACATCCCTTATTGCATGTTCGCTATTCCCAATTCAGAAGACCGCACACACAGCCTGTGTCTCTGAATACTTCTCATACTTGCTCCTCTCTTCCCCACGTGGTGTGAATCAGACAAGCCGTTCACACGGACGAGTCGTACCGTTCCCACTTGTGGCAGTATGGATGGCTGGATGCAAACGTGCAACCTGCGTCGACTCGCGCCTGGCTCTGCGTTTAAAACAAATGTAAATTCAGTCTAACTGCTTGCTAATTTCACTTGGATGAAATGAAACATTCAGCACATTTTCCACTTGTTCTTAAATTCCCCCTGTTCTATATATATATATAATTCTATATATATCTATATATATTCTATATATATCTATATATATAAAAATATATATATTTCCAGTAAAATTCAGTAACTAAGTCAGTTCTATAAAATTAGTTATACCATTATAATCTTGTCTGCTGAAAAAAATAAAAAGAATAATAATAAAAAAAAAAATATATATATATATACAGTACAGACCAAAAGTTTGGAAACATTACTATTTTTAATGTTTTTGAAAGAAGTTTCTTCTGCTCATCAAGCCTGCATTAATTTGATCAAAAATACAGAAAAAAATTTAATATTGTGATATATTATTACAATTTAAAATAATTGTTTTTAAATGTATTATACTTTAAATTATCATTTATTTCTGTGATGCAAAGCTGAATTTTTTTAGAAATCATTCTAATATGATGATTCATTATCAAAGTTGGAAACAGTTCTGCTGCTTAATATTTTTTCAGAACATGTGATACTTTTTTAGGATACTTTGATGAATAAAAAGTAAAAAAAATAAAAATAAAATAATAATAAAAGAAGCTATGTTTTTAAAATATAAATATTTTGTAATAACAATATACACTACTGGTCAGTAATTTGGGGTCAGTAATTTTTTTTCTTCTTATTAAATAAAATCAATACTTTTATTCAGCAAGGATGTGTTAAATTGATAAAACGTGATAGTAAAGAAAATATATTATTAGAATATATATTATTAAAATTATTATAATTTTTTTTAATAAATGCAGTTCTTTTTAACCTTTTATTCATCAAATATATTAGACAGCAGAACTGTTTCCAACACTCGTAATAAATCAGAATATTAGAATGATTTCTAAATGATCATGTGATAGACTGGATGTTACATGTGACACTGAAGGCTGGAGTAATGATGCTGAAAATTCAGCTTTGAATCATAGGAATAAATTATTATTTTTTTTAAAGTATATTCAAATAGAAAACTATTATTTTAAGTTGTAATAATATTTCACAATATTACTGTTTTTTTCTGTATTTTTGATCAAATAAATGCAGGCTTGATGAGCAGAAGAAACTTCTTTCAAAAACATTAAAAATAGTAATGTTTCCAAACTTTTGGTCTGTACTGTATATATATATATATATATATATATATATATATATATATATATATATATAGAACCCCTCCCAAAACACAATTAAAAACGGAAAGGATTTCAGGGTTATAATAGGAATTGTATTGGAAAGAACAACAGTAATTCCTTTTGGAATATTGGCAAAAACAAAAAGGAATTTTGTATTGTTTACAAGGAAACTGTAAGAATTTCTGTCTTCGCAATTAGATATTTTCCCCATATCGCACAGCGATAGTGCAAGCAGTGTCGTGGTCAGTTAAGTCATGGAATTACCAAAAAGGTGATTAAAGCTGACTTAAACTGTGCATGCATGTTATATATTTTATATATATTATATACATTATATATTTATATATATTTATACTAGTGGTTGGCCTTAACGGTGTTAACGTGCTGCGTTAACGTGAGACTCTTATCGGGCGATAAAAAAAATATCGCCGTTAATCTATTCTCAAAGTTGGGTTGGGAGCTGGGTCTATACTAAGCAAGCTATGATGACTTTCACCTTGATATTTTATATAACCGAATGGCTGAGGCCAGCCTAAAAAGATGCTCATTGCAGTTGACGGGCCACTACTGTGCATCGTCACGAAAGCTTATCCTTTCACGTGTTTTTAAGCCTTACCGCTTGTCGATTTAAACATTAAAGCATCCAAACACAAGACGCGGAAAAGCTGAACAGAGTAGCTGGTTACTCGCGCGCTGTGTTCGGTGCGCAAGAGAGAGAGAGCCACGTATGACAGACAGCGACACTGAACCGAGCTCTCTTCTGCGAAGTTCTCCTCGAAGTCCCTCCTGCACCTGAACGAACAAATACAAATCGCAATTTGAACAAACAAAAAGATGTGAAAGAGCCCAATTCAGTACTCGTGGTGTTCTGGTGTTCAGGGCTCACGCAGAGAAAGGCGTCTCAAAACACTTGAACATCGAATTTGCTTATTTTTGCTCTAGTGCTGACAAATACATACAAAATATGTCAAAATATCCACCATGTAAATTATGCTCGAAAAAACTGTCAGTTATTTCTTAAGTGAAAGTAAACAGTTGAGGAAAAAAATAGGATGTGTATTATATTGGATGCGTTCATCGTCTCTTAAAGTGACCGCGCCTAATTTAGCTACCGGCTGCTGTAATGTTAATCCAAGAAAATGAAAGAAAATCACTCACTGCTCTTGACTGAATTACTTTGTAGTTTTAACAGTCAAACCAAAAATGATTCAGACACCAGATATCATTTTTGATATATATAGCAAAACTGTAATAATGTGAGAAATGTTGAAGGTGTCTGAATAAATGTAGGTTTGATTGTATATTTCATTTTTACATTGAAGACTATACAGTGCTATTTTACATTTAATTATTTGCTTTCTGTACCTTGACACCTACAAACTTGAAAAAAAACTTAAACATTGTGTAAATAGCACAAATAAATAAAAATAAACGAACATACAAATTAAACAATTTCAAACAGGGCCCACTGGTACAACCTTCACCGGGGCCCCGCTGACCCCAGCTACGGCCCTGCTCACGCCTGTTTCACACATACTCCGTCTGCAGTGCGTATGCAATCCGTGTGCGTTACGTATGTGGTGCAGCACGGACTCGATGTGCTTTCACACAGGACGCGTTTGCAGTTCGCTACTCGGTACGTAAACGATCGATGCACTGCTGCAGACGCAACGCTCCTGGAACGCAACTGGAATCCGTTAACATGGGTGCGTAAAAAAATATGCAACGCATACACACTGCAGACGGAGTATGTGTGAAACATTGCACCTTGTGCAATGTGGAATTAGTTTACAGCTTTTTCAAGCACTTTGTGATGCATTTTAGAAACAGGAGATTAGCCCCTTTTCTAATGCTACACCTAGCTTGATAAACCCCTTCTCAAAGACTTACTGTTTGTCAGTTTTATTTGGGTAACACACATATTCTGAATGCCTTCGGCAGAATTCGAATGAGCCATTTTAATCTAGATTAATCTAGATTAATTTCAAGATCACAGGGAGATTAATCTAGATTTAAAAAATTAATCTATGCCCACCACTAATTTATACACATGTCTCTGAAATCAGCCCAGCACCGTCTCACTCATCTAACTCACCCTATTTTAGTTCGTGTTTATTTGAGCACTTCCGTCAGTGAACGCCGCCTGCAAAACACTAAAATAAATATCAAAGAAATAATACAGTTCAACAAGAAAGTAGCCTAAATAAGAAAGTTAAAAACACTGTCTAACAGACGCGAGCGACGCAGCGTGACAAAATACTCATTATAATCAGTGATGCCACACTGTGAATTACCGTAGACTTACCATAGAATTTGCAACTATTACTGTTTTAATTTTATTTTAATTTACTGTTATTACACTACCGTGTATAAAAAACTTTGTATTATGCTTGCTATAGAGTGTGTGACGTCACGTGCACTACCGCCGGTGGCAGTAGGCGGCAATCGTCACAGACACACAGAGTGTCAAGAAGGTCTTTCAGAAAGGCAATTTGGAAAACTAATGCGTAATACTTACTACTTCTGGAGGTGTAGCTGGATCACGAACAGTTGGCACTGCTCCATCCTTCAGGAGAAACTTTTGGGCAAAAACTGCTTTACACTGACCCTCATTCACAAAGCAGTGGCGTGTAAATGATTCTTGCAGACATAAATTAATTTCGTTAACAGTTGAGGGAGCTTTTTTTTTAACTAAATTATTCCACCTCGTCTTCAGCGGCTCAGATTTCGGGAGTAAATGGAGAAAGCTATTTGGATTCATACATCCAGGTACAGAACAACTAAAGCACTTCGTGGGTGAGGCCTGTGGCTAATGCGATGTCACATTAGTAGCAATGCTAAAAACAGGTAGTTGGGGGACACAGCTTTTTACTTATGGAGTAAAAAGGAGTCGGTGGATTTTTATCATTATAGGGTTGTTGTGTACACATACTGCCAACACACATTTATATCCAAGCAACATGTGTAAGTGAATTTTGCATAATAGATCCCCTTTAAGTTATATTACATCGGTGAGACATGTTTAGAGTTTCTGCTCAAGAGTGCCCTCTGGCTACGAATATGAATTAAACATACATTAAGTGTTTATATTGTAGTACTCAATACTGCTCAGTGCTCACAGGACTAGAACAGAAATTTGAAGTAAACTTAAGATAATCTCTATGTTCTCCAGTGTTACATGAGTTTTTTTCCATGCTTATATGACATTGCTGGTGGTTCAAGTCAGGTTAGCCATTTGAAAATATTACTATTATTTTCTTACAAAACTAAGATACTTAAAGTGGCTGATAGTTTTGCTTTGTTTGATTGTAATGCTCCATGTACTATATAATGTGACAGAAAGTCACAATTCTTTAGAACAAACTCTTTTTGAACAAATAGCATGTTAATGCAAAATTTATGCTATTCAAAAACAGACATTTGTATTAGAGCTAACTTGATTCTATACTTGAATCAAGAGAGGGAAGAATTTATCCCTGAAGGTCAGTCCAAAGATTTTACAGGTCCGGATTAATAGTTTCCCCTAAGCTGCCTTTGCTACAGTCTGCTTTTCTGTAGATATCGTAACTCTTAGAAAAAGTTATATCAACAAAAATACAAACAGTGGAAAAGTTACACTTGTCTTGCAGAGCGTGTCAGTTCAATTAAGCTTTTCAGTAGTGCAGTTTTTTAAGCTTTTGAATCGGTCAACACATAGAGGGAACTCAAAGAGAGAAGGACAGAGAGAGGGATAAGTGGGGTGGGAGAGAGAGATAAAAGAAGAGTCATCCATCCAGCCCTTCTGTCTAGGAGCATCCTCACCACAACTCACTTCATAGTTAAATCTAATTTAGGTGACAATGTCTCCATATTTTTAACTCTCCTAGTCTATTTTGTTTTTTATAAGAAAGATATGTAGCCAGTGTTTGTCTATGGAGTCATTTTATAACTATAATAATGATTTGTAATGCTATTTGGTTTAATGCATATAGGGGTTTGACATTTAGAAAGTGTGCATATGCATTAGAAAAAGTATGCATGGTTAAATAATAGAGCACGGTGTCTTGGATTCGATTCCATGAACTGAAAAAAATGTATACCTTGAATGCTTTGGATAGTGTCTGCCAAATGCGTGTAAAAAAAATGCATATGTGACAATAATATGCAATATGTTTCCCAAAAACGTAAAGTCTAGAAAACATGGACTGCTAACAGTGAAGATTGAGATTTCTTAGATAAAAAATATATGAGACATGAGTTCATTCACAAACAGTGATTTCAGCTGAGAGAACAGTGTTGCTCACTAGGAGTCCTCTCTAACATTTCTTAATAATTAAAGGGATAGTTCACCCAAAAATGAAAATTATGTAATTAATAGCTCACTAGGAGTCCTCTCTAACATTTCTTAATAATTAAAGGGATAGTTCACCCAAAAATGAAAATTATGTCATTAATAACTCACCCTCATGTCGTTCCAAACCAGTAAGACCTCAATTTATCTTTGGAACACAGTTTAAGATATTTTAGATTTAGTCCGAGAGCTCTCAGTCCCTCCATTGAAACTGTGTGTACGGTATACTGTCCATGTCCAGAAAGGTAAGAAAAACATCATCAACGTAGTCCATGTGACATCAGAGGGTCAGTTAGAATTTTTTGAAGCATCGAAAATACATTTTGGTCCAAAAATAGCAAAAACTACAACTTTATTCAGCATTGTCTTCTCTTCCGTGTCTGTTGTAAGACAGTTCAAAACAAAGCAGTTTGTCATATCCGGTTCGCCAACGAATCATTCGATGTAACCGGATCTTTTTGAAACAGTTCACAAAATCGAACTGAATCGTTTTAAACGGTTCGCGTCTCCAATACGCATTAATCCACAAATGACTTAAGCTGTTAACTTGTTTAATGTGGCTGACACTCCCTTAAAACAAACCAATATCCCGGAGTAATTCATTTACTCAAACAGTACACTGACTGAACTGCTGTGAAGAGAGAGATGAACACAGAGCCGAGCCAGATAATGACTCGTTCACGAGTCAAGAACCGGTTGCATCGGTTTTCGGATCACCAGTAGTTCTTTCTGACAGTTCGATTCAATAAACCGGAGGAAGAAAACGGTTCATCGGTTCTTTTGCGCTCAACGTAATGGCGTCATTGGCAATGACTGCAAGCCTTCGGTTTACCTGGGCTCATAACATTAGCACAGAATCAGTTCAGAATCAATCACCAAAAGAATCAGTTCAGTTCAGACGCTCTGTGTGTCGGTTTGCTTCACGCTGAATCACACATGAGCAGTATCATCAGCTCCTTGGTTCTCGAATCGGACGCGTCTAACAGAAACTGTTCTTGACTCGTGAACGAGTCAGTCTGTTGTTCGTTATCTGGCTCGGCTCTGTGTTCATCTTCAGTTCTATCTTCACAGCAGTTCAGTCAGTGTACTGTTTGAGTAAATGAATTACTCCGGGATATTGGTTTGTTTTAACTCAGAGGGAGTGTCAGCCACATTAAACAAGTTAACAGCTTAAGTCATTTGTGGATTAACGCGTATTGGAGACGCGAACCGTTTAAAACTATTCAGTTCGATTTGGTGAACTGTTTCAAAAAGATCCGGTTACATCGAATGATTCGTTCGCAAACCAGATATGACAAACTGCTTTGTTTTGAACTGTCTTACAACAGACACGGAAGAGAAGACAATGCTGAATAAAGTCGTAGTTTTTGCTATTTTTGGACCAAAATGTATTTTCGGTGCTACAAAAAATTCTAACTGACCCTCTGATGTCACATGGACTACGTTGATGATGTTTTTCTTACCTTTCTGGACATGGACAGTATACCGTACACACAGCTTCAATGGAGGGACTGAGAGCTCTCGGACTAAATCTAAAATATCTTAAACTGTGTTCCAAAAATAAACTGAGGTCTTACGGGTTTGGAACAACAAGAGGGTAAGTTATTAATGACATAATTTTTCAAATTGGGCGAACTAACCCTTTAATATGGTATTTTGGGTGATGAGGGGAACCAATAAGAACAGGAATTTGCATGGTTGTGGGATGCACTGTCTGCCGTAGTGGATTTGGGACTATAATCAAAGCACATGGCCCCCAGGCTTTTCTGCACTTCAACACACTCACTGAAATGCTTATATAGCCAGTGTCAAATTCACTGATTATAACAGATGCAAATCTACTTATTTTAATAATTAGCTAGTTGGTGGGTTGTCTGATCAACTAGTTATTCTTAAAGAGATAGTTCACCTAAAAATGAAAATTGTCATTATTTACTCACCCTAATGTTCTGTATGACTTACTTTCCTCTAAAAAAAACACACACAAACGGTATTTAAAGGAATGTTTCAGATGTATTTGTCCATACAGTACATTGAAAGTCAGTAGAGTCCAAAATAGCATTGTATTCGGCAAATTGTTATTTTATAGACAGAAAATTCAAAGAAAGACATTCTTCCAATGATCTTGTTATAAGATGGATGAATGGATATGTTTCTCCTCCACTACAGTTCAACAAGTTAGAAAAGGTGTAGAAACGTAGAATATCAATCTGTTTTTCTTGTTGCATTTTTAACCCATTCAGCATCTGTTCCAGTGAGGAATGTGTATATATGTTCATTTTGCTGCTCTGACTGAGATTTCGTATTCTCATCGAGTCCTATAGAAACCATCAGCATTAGTCTGTGTGTGTGTGTGTGTGTGTGTGTGTGTGTGTGTGTGTGAGTGATATCATGCAGCATTAGTCTGTGTGCTGAAGACCTAAAGGTTAATTGGTTGTCTCTCTGTCAGAGTTTGAGCATTGCTGAACTCGCTGAGATGTGAAATAGAGCTAAAATTCCCCATAAAGTTTGCTGTCTACTAAATCAGTCTTCCTGCAGCCACACTTACTGATTTGAGTGTGTATGGCCGCATCCTTCGTGGCACACTTTCAGTAGATACTATGGTCTCATACTGTAGATACAGACCTCATGTTCAGTTGAGCGCACATCCATGAGGCTCCAGGGGCTCTGGGGGAGGTGACTGTGTGGCTGTGCCTGCATGGCTCTGCATATGTCACAGATGTGCTAATGTGTGGCTGAATGGATGGATCCTGACTAAAGGCAGTCAGATGGAAATGTAGGTTACGCTGGTCATCCATACTCAGTCCAGGAGGAAGAGAGTGAGATTTGCCTTTGTTTATGAAATGGGTGGTTTGTGATGGACAAAAGAAGAGCAGGAAAAGAGTCTGCTCTCTAAAAACAAAGGGAGCAATATGATTGATTAAAGGTTGTTGCTATTGCTAATAGTTACATTCTTTTTGATGTGAAGAAGATGAAGCTTTAATGTAACTGAGTTGAACTAACTAATCTTATCTCATGAGAAAAGGTAACATTGATGATTTTGAATGTTATGGGAATTTGTAATTCATTTACAGTTTGGCAAATTGGTAGTGAATTTGTATGATATATATATATAAACATGATTTTTTTGGGAAAAAAAGTAGCAGTGTATGAAGATCAGCCCTTAAGCTGAAAAAAAACTAAACCTGACTATAGGCCGATCTCACAACATCGTATGAATAAGATAAATGCCACCCAGTTTGCTAAAATTTTATTTTTGTTATCAAACCTGGTGAAATTTTTGTAATGAACATTATAGATGGGCATTAGTCCACCGATAGGGTAATCAGCCAATCACAGGCACTGCCTCCTGTCATGTGGATTTTACCCTGTTTTTTTGTGTAGAAAATAACCCTGTCCTACACAGTCAAGCACATCCATGAAGAAACATCACAATATTGTGACCTTGTCCAAGTTTTCAAATTGTCTTTTCACTCGCCCTCTCTCTCGCTGCACTGTACCTTACACACATTCTTTCGGTTATGTAACCGTCTTAGTGTATGTCACAGTTCAGCACACAAAGGCATTTAAGTGAATGTGTGTGTGTGTGTGTGTGGCATGCATAACCGCTCTGAAATACTCATTTCTGATTGGTCAGTAATGGCATTTAGTAATTGAGTTTTGTTCTATGATGATCACTGAACTTTATAAATGGACATCGTCTCAGAGAGCCAAGTGCCTGTGTTAGTTTCTGAACCCTGTTGAGCTTTAATCTGCATGTAATCTAATACAGTTATTTCAATTCAAATCAACATTTAATGCCCATTTAAATTATTCCTTTTGTAATTAGAAGGATAATGTACAGTCAGCATTAATCAAAGTTATTTACAATACCAAGACCCTCTAGAAATTCTTATGGAGGACCTTGCTTTTGTCCTGTTTGGTTCAAACACACACACACACACACACACACACACACACACACACACACACACACACACACACACACACACACACACACTCTCTCTCTCTCTCTCTCTCTCTCTCTCTCTCTCTCTCTCTCTCTCTCTCACTGTTCATAAGTAATGAGGTGCTTAGGAGGGAAAAGAATGCAGGGTACCATGTTTGCACATAAGCATTCTCTGGTGCAGGGTTTATTGGTCTGATGTAGACCTCTATTGGCCATTACAAGAAGAGGATAGATAGATAGATAGATAGATAGATAGATAGATAGATAGATAGATAGATAGATAGATAGATAGATAGATAGATAGATAGATAGATAGATAGATAGACAGACAGACAGACAGACAGACAGACAGACAGACAGACAGACAGACAGACAGACAGACAGACACTTCATAACCAAATGCATTTTTGGAACCAGTCCTTATTTAAATCTCATATTTTGTCATAGGGGCTGTAGTTCATGGACAGTCACAGCTGCTGCTGTGCACTTCCTCCTGGGTGTGTGCTACACATTTCCATGTGGAGGCATGTGGCTGAGCATGGATTTGAATACAGTCCTCTGTGCTTCTCTTTGTGTGTATGGAACATTGTACATATAATGAGTGAAATGAACTTATAATCACTGCGACATATAGACTTAGAGATATTTTTTCGTCACCTTTCTTATGAAACAATCCAGTGTAGGCTGGTCTCTCTCAGTGTGCTGTTCAAATGCAGATACAGTGTACATGTGGGGCAGATATGCAAACCAGGGTTGTGGTTTGTATGCAGATACTGAGTTGAAGAGTTTCAGTATCTCCATTAGACCGAAAAGAACAAGACCTACGACTCAAGAGACAAGCAGAACTCAGAAGGTGAACTTTACCACTGTATTTTTAATGTTTGATTTTTAAATGCTTTATTATATTATATTACATTATATTATATTACTTTATATCCATATAGACTTTTTTGTTTTTATTTTAAAATTTGCGATTCCTTTTATTATTTTGATCACTTTGAGTTTATTTAAAAACAAAACTTTTTTATAACAACATTGCAAATGTAATCCTGTATTTTGCTGCAGCTGACATTTTTAAAATGTAAGATTTTAACATCTCTCTTTGTTTTTCTTTTTTTTGTATGATATACAGTTAGTTGGTCATGTTCACAACCAAACCAAACTGCCACTACTTACCAAATAAAAAATAACAGTACATTTTTATAGATAGATAGATCGATAGATAGATAGACATTAAATATTAATCTGAGTTGATATCATTTTATTATGTAAGCTGGAAGAGCATGTAGTGATACGACTTCGAACTGGTGCAGTGCAGTTTAGTGATAATTATATAAATAAATGATTATTTGACTGCCAGTTCAAATGTATTTGGCTGAATGAATTGTTTGGATTCTCCTTTGAAATGTTTTGCTCAATGCCACAGAGTTTCCAACAAAATGTTGGAATATTTCCGAATCTATTATCACGATTAACCTTATTATTTCAACATGACAGGAAGTCCCATATGTTTCCATGCATGACAGGATGGATGACCTAACAGGCCTTTTTCTCTCTCTTCCAAATACTGGGACTATTTGAGGTCTTTGCCAACAGCCTTTTCATAAAAACAGGAATTGTCATTTTTTTAAAGGTTAGAAATGGGTCATTGTTTTGTTGGATTGGTCCTCAGATGTTTAAGAACCCCCTGGCAGGTCACTTAATAGTAGCATATGCATTCACAGACTTCCACATTACCAGTTACAGTGCGTTTCAAGTCAATCAGTCAGTGGTGGCTTTGTTGTTGTTCTGGGAGCAGTATTTTCTGTTATGCTAAGGTGAGAGAATGGCTTCTATTTCTGTTCTTCCTATATATATATATATATATATATATATATATATATAGTTTTCAGTCGCTCAGTTAACCTTCAGTCGCTCAGTTAACCTCTTGTATGTGCGTTCATTTGTATTGTGTGGCTTGTTTTCATTATGTTGAAGCTCACAATGGGTTACACGAAAATAACAGCGCCTTTAGCTATGAGGACGTGGTCTGTCTAACCGTAACGAGGTAGAGACACTTTCTAAAATAACTCTTTCAAACAGCTTTTCATTGAATAGCTTCTTTACTTTCATTTGTACAAACCTGACATTTGTACTGGACTTTTGCAACCTCAATACAGTAGTATGTTATACTCATGACCTTGAAATTTCTAGCATTGTTCATAAAATCAAATTGTTCTTTAAATTATGATGTCTTTTCATGTAGAATTGTCTAAAGGGCTCCTCCTGTTGTTCTGTGCTTCTCTTTCTTGAAAAAACATATGCAAATATTTCTGTGCTTAATTTTTTACTTTATTGAATTCTCGTCATGCTTGCTTCTCATTTAAATATGTTTTTTAAAGGAACAGTGTTAGATGCCAGCCTGTTGTCGACCGAGAACATTTCAATAAAATGGGCTCCCTCTGAATCTTGGATCTCTTTGTCAGTTTTTCAAATGCTTGGCAAAATAAGTAAAGTTTTATTAGCTGATTAAAATTACATAATTTTCCATAATTTTTCTCTTCCTCTTTTTTTGTGTACAGGGCATATCTCCCACCGGACAGGGTCGACCCGAGTCCCCCGTTTACACCAACCTCCAGGAGCTAAAGATCTCTCAGTCGTCTCTCCCACCTGTTCCCTCTTCCTCCCCTCTGCACATCCTGGGTGACTGGGAAACGCACAAAGATACTAGTGGAAGAAACTTCTACTACAACCGCATGACTCAGGAGAGGACCTGGAAACCGCCCCGCTCTCGAGACAGTGGACTCACTCGTGGGGACACATCCAACTCTGGAGACATGGAGGTAACACAGCTGGAAAAATGTCTATGTTGGTCAGCTATGTAAATCATATATATCTCATTCATCTGTAAACATACCTTCTTTTCACTGATGTAATGATGCTAATGACTCTGTGCCCACACGCTTGAGCATGTGGAAGTTTGAACTAGGCCAGAGTTGAAGTAGGTCTTCAGTCTATATTTAAGCCTTTGAAAAATGCTGTTCAGATATTTAAGCTTCAACAGACGGCTGACCCAGCTTTACTCAGAACAGAGTGGAGCAACTTACTCTCTGCGGAAATCACAATTATTACAGATGTTTTTATTATTATTTTTTTTTAACAAAAATGTGTTGTTATTCTGGTTACTGTAAACATAACATGTAGGTTTGTATTTACAATAGTACAATGTTTGACCTATTTTCCAAATTCATTTAGTCTTATCTGAAGTTTCAATCTAAGTTTCACTCTTTCCATTGTTCATAGCTGCCATCTAGTGGAAAAATGTGCGCATAATAAAAGGGGGACATGCAGGTTTTTTTTGTTGTTTATCAGTTTAAATGCTATCCGTTACAGATGCTTTAACTTAGAACTAAATCAATATTACAAAGTTTAATTTGTTTTTTAATTATAATAATAATAATTGTAGTAATATTAATATATATATATATATATATATATATATATATATATATACACACACACACACACACACACACACACACTGTATAATGTACAGTCGTGGCCAAAAGTTTTGAGAATTACATAAACATTAGTTTTCAAAAAGTTTGCTGCTAAACTGCTTTTAGATCTTTGTTTCAGTTGTTTCTGTGATGTACTGAAATATAATTACAAGCACTTCATACGTTTCAAAGGCTTTTATCGACAATTACATGACATTTATGCAAAGAGTCAGTATTTGCAGTGTTGGCCCTTCTTTTTCAGGACCTCTGTAATTCGACTGGGCATGCTCTCAATCAACTTCTGGGCCAAATCCTGACTGATAGCAACCCATTCTTTCATAATCACTTCTTGGAGTTTGTCAGAATTAGTGGGTTTTTGTTTGTCCACCCGCCTCTTGAGGATTGACCACAAGTTCTCAGTGGGATTAAGATCTGGGGAGTTTCCAGGCCATGGACCCAAAATTTCAACATTCTGGTCCCGAGCCACTTAGTTATCACTTTTGCCTTATGACACGGTGCTCCATCGTGCTGGAAAATGCATTGTTCTTCACCAAACTGTTGTTGGATTGTTGGAAGAAGTTGGAAACAAGAGGGTGTTTTGGTACCATTCTTTATTCATGGCTGTGTTTTTGGGCAGAATTGTGAGTGAGCCCACTCCCTTGGATGAGAAGCAACCCCACACATGAATGGTGTCAGGATGCTTTACTGTTGGCATGACACAGGACTGATGGTAGCGCTCACCTTTTCTTCTCCGGACAAGCCTTTTTCCAGATGCCCCAAACAATCGGAAAGGGGCTTCATCGGAGAATATGACTTTGCCCCAGTCCTCAGCAGTCCATTCACTATACTTTCTGGAGAAGATCAATCTGTCCCTGATGTTTTTTTTGGAGAGAAGTGGCTTCTTTGCTGCCCTTCTTGACACCAGGCCATCTTCCAAAAGTCTTGGCCTCACTGTGCGTGCAGATGCGCTCACACCTGCCTGCTGCCATTCCTGAGCAAGCTCTGCACTGGTGGCACTCCGATCCCGCAGCCGAATCCTCTTTAGGAGACGATCCTGGCGCTTGCTGGACTTTCCTGGTTGCCTTGTAGCCTTCTTTACAAGAATTGAACCTCTTTCCTTGAAGTTCTTGATGATCCTATAAATTGTTGATTTAGGTGCAATCTTAGTAGCCACAATATCCTTGCCTGTGAAGCCATTTTTATGCAACGCAATGATGGCTGCACGCGTTTCTTTGCAGGTCACCATGGTTAACAATGGAAGAACAATGATTTCAAGCATCACCCTCCTTTTAACATGTCAAGTCTGCCATTCTAACCCAATCAGCCTGACATAATGATCTCCAGCCTTGTGCTTGTCAACATTCTCACCTGAGTTAACAAGACGATTACTGAAATGATCTCAGCAGGTCCTTTAATGACAGCAATGAAATGCAGTGGAAAGGTTTTTTTGGGATTAAGTTAATTTTCATGGCAAAAAAGGACTATGCAATTCATCTGATCACTCTTCATAACATTCTGGAGTATATGCAAATTGCTATTATAAAAACTTAAGCAGCACCTTTTCCAATTTCCAATATTTATGTAATTCTCAAAACTTTTGGCCACGGCTGTATGTATGCATGTAAATGTGGATTATTAATATTTAACAGTAATTCAGATATAATAATATAATATGTCATCATATATAAAAAAAATAATTGCAACTTTTATCATTGTTGTGCAACTAAAACTATTATCATTGTTTATTTAAAAATATATTAATAATAATAATAACAAAAATAAAATGTGTATTCATGATTATTTTTAAAATAATAATATATTGCTTTTTTACCTATAATAAAAACTAAGCTATTTTTAAATAATATTAAAATGAATTATTACATTCAATTTCAAATATTATAATTATAATAAAATAAATAGTGCATTAAAATGTATTATTTTAAATTAATATATATTTTTATTACTGATAATTTGTTTTGTATATTTTTTAATTTTATTTTTAATACTACTACTACTAATAATAATAAAATACATATTAATATTTATAATAATTTTTTATAGATATATTTTTAAAAATACCCTTGTATTCACTTTTTTATTTTTATTAATTTTTTTTATCCAAGGCAGTTTACTTTAATGTCGTTATTGCCACGCCATACTGATTTTCTTATTTTTCTGCCATTTTTAGTCATTGTCTCGTCTTCCTGTTTTCATCAGCATTTGTCTTCTGAGGAGAACTGCCTCAGCAGCACACACTCCAGTCAGTCGGACAGTCAGTACGGATCGCCCCCTAGAGGCTGGTCTGAGGAACTGGATGAACATGGCCACACACTCTATGTATCTGAATACACTAATGAGAAGGTGCCGTAAGGAGCTGCTTACATTCAGAATCTCTTTTTGTTTTGAATGAGACCCAGAGTAACAAATTTATTTTTCTTGTTTCGACAGTGGATTAAGCATGTGGACGAACAAGGGCGGCCGTATTACTACAGCGCTGACGGATCCCGCTCAGAATGGGAGTTACCAAAAGTAAGTTAATGTTTTTTTCCTCAGAAATCCCCAGACAGCCTTTCTTCTGTCTTTAGATCAAGTGTGTTCATTGATTGTTTAGCTTTAGTGTTAACCAGGGCAGTAGGAGGATTCCTGGGAAAATCTAAAAGTAAGCCTGATTGTCTAATCTAGTTAGTTAAGATCAGTGTCTCTAGTGCTGCAGTCGCTGCTGTCCTCTCACTCTCATTCCATCTAACACACACACACACACACACACATGTTGTACTCTGGGGGGCTGAGCGGGTTGGGTGGGCTTATGTTCGGAGGAGGGGATCTGACCGCACATGGTGCTGTGGACGGTGAGGAGAGAGGTACCTTTTTTTAATTTTTTTATATTAACAGCCAATACTTGTTTGGTATATAAACTAACTGGATTCTGGATGGATTGGATCGTACAAATTTTCCTTTAGAATTTTGTATACATGATGTTGTGAATGTTGTTTTTGTGGTGACTCTACGCGCATTGTATTTTGTGTTTCTCGCATCACTAATGGACTAAACTGTCACTTTCTCCCTCTCTTTTTCTTCCTGTTTGTTCCCAGTATAATCTCTCTCCTCCAATCTCTGAAGAAGCTCCTAAGAGTCACAGTTTGGAAAGAAAACAGCAGGAGCCCATTCTGCTGACCAAGTGGAGACACAGCACCTATTTGCTGGACATCAGTGACAAGGTATGCGTCTGTTGTTAAACACAAATCTTCTTTAGCACAACTAATCTTCACAATACAGTTTTTCGTGCAATATATATGAATACACACAACACGATTCCAAAGGTCCAAAAGATATTTTTGAAAGAAGTCTATTAAAATATAGTAAAAACAGTAATATTGTGAATATTATTACAATTTAAAATCCTGTTTTCTATTTTATCTGTTGTATTTGTTTTTGTTTTTTTTATGTTTTATGTTATGTTTGTTATAATTCAAATTGAGTGACCCTAATTGGATTTCACCAAAAATCACACTATTATTAAAAATAGGTACAAATGTTTAACCTTTAACAAAAAATAAACATAAGAACATTTTATTTATATATATAAAAGATAGTATTGTAACTATTTATTTTAATTTTGGATGCTAGCAATACCAAAATCATGGGTTTCATTTCCTGCAAAATGATCACGCTTGAACTGATAAAAATTTACAGCTTCAACAATATGTATATTTCCTCAGAAAAAAAGTTTTTGCAAAATGCAAAAATGTAAATCGAAATACCCTCAGAGGATAGTTGGGAACCTGACATGCCAAAAAAATGTTTGTTTTATTTCTTTATTTATCTTAAATTAACCAGCATGCAGCCTAAAAGCCAATTAAAGGCTGTCAAAGTCCTTTTTTCCTTCACTAAGATGCCAGTGAAGATTAACACGGCCCAAATATATTTCCTCTAGGAGGGCACAAGGCTTTTAACAGTCCTTAATCTTCAGCATTTTCCATGCGCGCGTGTGTGTGTGTGTGTGCATATGGTTTGTATTTTATCTATTTTATCTTGTTAATCATTTATGCTGGTTCTATAAAGATACTAAATGAAACAAGCCTGACATTATGTTGCTCATGTGTCACACAATGGTTTTCATTCCAGCTGCCATTCAAAAGCAGATGGTTCAGCGTTAAACGCCTCCCCAGGGGCTTCAGCCTGTCACTGTACAGAGAAGTTAGTCGCCTCATTATGCTAGAACCAATCAGATATGATTACAGACTTCTTGATTTCTTCACTTCACAAATTGAAATAGTTTTCAAGCGAATCAAGGAATCAAATATGCGTTGATCAAAACCTGCTCAGATCTGCACTTTTTCATTTACTCGTGATGTATCTAGTTGTGATGTTTATTTGTATGCTTGCTTTATACTAACTCCTCATTAACTCAACTGACATCTCTTTTTTTAATTCTTGTCCATATTCTTAAAAATCATTCATGGCAAGACAGTGATTTTGACTATTATCCATCATGCAAACCCTGATAAACCCTTTTTCTCTTAGGAGATTCTTAACTGCCTTCAGAATGGGTCTAACTTTGTTTTGTATTCATCCTCTAACTCCCTCTATTCTGAATGTTTAACAGCGCACTTTTTCTGCTTGCAGGAGTCTGTAAATGCCAAAAACAACTCTCCTGAATCAGACTCCTGCCCTTCTTCACCCAAACACCCCTCCACTGTTAGTATACACACTAACCCATGTTTAGATTTTATGCATGCTCTTTTCAATCTATTAAAGTTTAGTTGTCATCTAAATGCATGTTATCATCTAAATTTAAATTTTACTGCAAATAACAATAATACATTCTATTATAATCATTATATTAATATATATATAGATATAGATATAAATGTTTACTTACTAAGCTCATTTTTCTCCTCTCTGTAGCCCTCAGAAAAGTGTGGTGTTCTCAATGTCACCAAGATTACTGAACATGGCAAGAAAGTCAGGTAAAAACTGCATCACTTAATATTGCAATTGGGTGTGGGGAAATAGATAAACTAATCACATTTTAATAAAATGATGATATTTATGCAATATATATTCTTAAAAGAAACGTTGTGGTCTTTGTTTATTCTTCAAAGAATTAATGTAATGTGCCGCAGTGAAAATGTAAGCACTGGTCATTAAAAAACAAGGTTTTGATTAGCTTGATCTTTAGAATAAGTGTCACAGATGCATCTGTTGTTTTTATTGTCCTGCAGGAAGAATTGGGCCTCCACCTGGACTGTCCTGCAGGGATACGCTTTACTTTTTGCAAAGGGTCAGGGCAGCGGCACCAGCTGGGTATGTATTCATACAGTTTACAATGGTCTGTACATCTGGGACAAATGTGGAATTATTCTCTTAACCCTGTTAGTCAGCATTATTTCAATTTACATGCTTTGAATGCTGACAGGATTCCCCATAGTCTACCTTAAATTTGCCTGCATTTATTCAGGAGTGTATCATGCAAACTGCATTCACATTTAGTGCTCGACAACAAATCTAAACAAAAAGAGACCTACATGCTTTTATCTAAAAACTAGCATTCAGATGACTATTAATATTAGCTCTCTTGCCGATTTGTACCTCTCTCCTTCATTTATATCTCCCATGTGTGTTGTGAGTGTGATTTCATGCATCATCACTTTCTTTTCTGTTCTGTTCCTTTCTTCCATCTCTTCTCTGTCTCTTCAAAGTCGTACTGCCGCAATGGTTCCTTTCCTGAACTCCTCCTTTCATTGCTAAGTAACTGGAAGCGTTCGATTAAGCCCCGGCCTGCAGTGTCCTACACGCACTGTAGACGCAGCCGGGCTCCTCCTGTATGTGGCAGCCTCTCTGGACAAAATGAATGTGCCCTCGATGCTGATCCAGGAACAGTTTTTTCTAAAGTTGAAAAACTTTTTAAATAGGCTAAATTGTTTAAAATGAATAGCATTTAATATAAGTTCATTATTTAAATAATTATAAATGAATAATAGGTTGTGTGATGCATATCTGTTTTGAGATCAGCTGAGCAGGGCACGTTGTCTCCCGTTTTATTTGTGCACGTCCTACTTTCTGCCTGTGCACCACACTTATCGCCCCCTGTTATGTGCTTGAAACTAGTTCCTCCAGTAAGAGAGATTGAATTTCAAACTTTTATCATGTCAAATAACCAGACTTAGTAAATGAAAATGTATGCACTAAGAACCTTAAGATTGTTGGCATGCATTTCTGCATATTCTGACTAATTGATTTTATGCTATTTGAATGTGTAAGCATCTGTACACAAAATGGAGCTTAGCATTGCGCAATGCAAAATGTGGGAATGCAATTTTCAAACCTAGGCCGTAAATGATAAAACAGTCAAGTGTGTGCATTGTGCATTTAATATTTCAGTCTAACCTATTATTGTACTCTTGGCACCCAGAACTAATTGACACTTAAAATGCAGTGTAACTCGCTTTAGACCCAGGAACATCACTTTATAGCTTGTGTTTAACAGCATTGGACTAAAGAGAATCCTAAATAACTCTTGATGATTTGCTTAGAGAATGACAGGATTTAAAACAAGTTAATTCACCTTGTTTTTCAAGTTTGGAGGCAACCATTCTAAACCGGAATTTACAGTGGACCTGCGAGGTGGTTCGGTTGAGTGGGCATCCAAAGAAAAATCCAGCAAGAAACATGTCATTGAGGTGGGAGTCTCATTGTTAGAAACAATTAAAGGGATAGTTCACCCAAAAATCTAAATTCTGTCATCATTTACTAGCACTCAAACACAAAGGAAGATATTTTGAAGAATGTTGGAAACCAAACTGTTGATGGTAGCCATTGACTTCTACAGTATTTTATCCATACTATGGAAGTTAATGGCTACAGAAAATCTTCTTTTGTGCTTAACGGAAGAACAAAAGTCATACAGGTTTGGAACACCTTGAGGGTTAGTAAATGATGACAGAATTGTCATTTTTCCGCGAAATAGCCCTTTGTTTTAACATTTTTGCATACAGAGCAATTTCCTAGTAAATATAATAAAGATAATTAAAGATAATAAAGCAATAATCTATGAGAGAATGTTAGTTACAGTGATTTTTTTCACTTGTTTAAAAAACATCACAGTGTCTAGAACTCTATTAACTGTATCAAAATTACAATATCACAATTACTTTGATAAAATATGCTTTTTATTCAATGGCAACAGTATCACAATTAAAGACAAATGTGTTTAGCAAATAGCTAATTTATTAGTTATTTAATCATTTTTATAAGTAATTATTTAGTGTTTATTAGTTATTAGAAATTGCACAAAGTTCTGTAATACAATTAATTACTATGATTTGCGATTTACAAGAACATAGCAACTATCCATATACAAAATAAGTTTCCCTGTATTACCTAGAAATATTCTTACTGTAACTGAATCTGTCCTGACTCTTGTTTAATATGCTTCCACTGACCTGATCTGAACTTTGACCCCTACAGCTGAAGACACGAGTGGGCACGGAGCTGCTGATCCAGTCTGAGATTGACAGTGTTATCAACGACTGGTTCAGAGCGCTTTCTGAGACCATCAACACACATGTGAGTCAAATCAACACACCCCATTATGGCTTAAACGGCATACACAGGGTACATCGATGTTATTAATGGTATTAATGATAATGCACGTGTTGTAGGCTTGGGAGTCTGATGAGGCCATTGAAGAGGACATGCCGGAGTCTCCAGGAGCTGAGAAACATGACAAAGAGAAAGACCCACGAGACTCCAAGAAACACAGAGGTAGAGAAGACATATTTGTAAAATAAATCATAGCTACATAAAGTTTGTCGAGTCGTGACACAGACATGTGTTTGTACAGTCGTAAAGAACCCCAGTTTGGATTCGTCTGAGCAGAAGAAGACCAGAGTCAAACTGAAGAAGTTCCTCACACGGAGACCCACATTACAGGCTGTCCGGGACAAGGGCTACATAAAAGGTACAGCTTAATTGGATTTTTGGGCTTTTGTGAATGATCTACATACAGAGGAAAGAGAAGACACCTCTGGTAACCCTTCTGTCTGTTCTCAGATCAGGTGTTTGGCTGCAGTTTGGCTGTCCTGTGTCAGAGAGAAGGTACTTCCGTGCCTAATTTTGTCAAGATGTGCATTGAGCATGTGGAGAATACAGGTATTTATCTGTTTGTTTCAGCAGTTGGATTACGAATACATTTTTGAGTTGTTATTCTAGGACTAAATTCACTTCCTGTTTCGTTTCTCAGGCTTGAATGTTGATGGCTTGTATAGAGTCAGTGGAAACCTGGCTGTCATACAGAAACTGCGCTTTGCGGTCAATCACGGTAGGGAAGAACTGTTTTGTTCTGAGTATAGCTGTTCAAAACGATACAATCTCGCAAACCGTTCTCACACACCAGTCTTGTTCCTGTTGAAATAAAGCTGAAATAAAATGAAATATTAGCTTGTACAACTTAAACTTGAAAAGCTTACTAATTATCTAACTGAAACAACGAATTAAAATGAGAAAAGCACATCAAATTACTTGAACATATACCTAAAATGTGTATAAAATATAAAACAAAAGCTAATTCAAAATATGAATACATTTTATGGTAGTATATACTGTAAATGATAGTGAAATAGTACTGTGATGCACATCTCATACGCTGAAAGGTCAAACAATCCGATTTTGTTATTGTGGGTCAGCAGCTTTGGTTTGAATCGGTATGAAGGATGTGTTTATGTCTGCAGATGAGAAGGTGAATCTGGAAGACAATAAGTGGGAGGATATCCACGTGACTACAGGTGCTCTGAAGATGTTTTTCCGGGAGCTTCCAGAGCCTCTGTTCACTTACGCATCCTTTAATGACTTTGTCGAAGCCATTAGTGAGTTCTTTATGAGTTTGTGATGCTTATCATGTGAACTTCTTCGTTCAGATGTTCTGCTGTTTTAAAGTTTGTGGTAAATGTTTTTGAACGTAAACTATAATATTCTGAAATATTAATACAATTTAAAAGCACAGTTTTTTATTTCAATGTTTTATTCCTATGATGTAAAAACTATTTTTTCGGCAGTCATTGCTCCAGTCATGTAAAATCATTCTAATTGACTAATTTGGTGATCAAGAAACATTTTATTAATGTTGTGCTGCATAATGTTTTTGTGGAAACTGTGACATTTGTTCAGGATTTTGATTAAAAGTTTAAAAGAACAGCGTTTATTTGAAACAGAATGTATTTTAACATTTGATCACTGGATAAAAGTGTTAATTAATTTCAGAAATAATCTTATTAACCCTCTTTAAATCCTCTTTTTTTTTTTTAATAAGAGGATGTCCATAGAATGGACATTGATTTTATTATTACACACCCAGAATACTAAGAAAGCATCAACCACAAGAGGGAGCAGTTTGACTTGGGAATAGTTTTTCCTCCCGTTCCTAGGCTTGGATCATCTTGATCATACCCTAATCCTGCTTTTTTCAATTTGCTTACTTTTCAGAGCCCTCCGATTACAAGCAGCGAGTCCAATCCATAAAAGACTTGATCAAACAGTTGCCAAAACCCAATCAGGAAACAATGAAAGTATTATTCAGACACCTGAAAAGGTAAGGAATTGCTCCCGTCCTTGTTTTAAATGGAACATTAGTATATTATGCACAGGATGGATTTGTCATTTTGAGTTAATAAGCTTTCCTTTCCAAACCATCATCATTCATTATTGATTTAGGGCCATGCTGGTGTGTGTGTGATTGTTAGAGGTGAGGAGGGTGTGGTCAGTGCTCTGCACAGCAAGCCTCTATCGAGTTATCTCACTGTATCCATTACTGGGACAGACCTGGAGACTAGCCAACTACATCATTATGAGGAGCAGGACAGAGTCTGGAGGAAGAGTGTACACCACATCCTATCGATGCATTGCCATTGGCACTGGGTGTGATGCACGGGCCACAGAGAGAGAAAGAGAGAGTCTTGAGAAATATTGAGAGCAGAAGACAGTGACGGAGAGACAACATGAAGGGCTGTAAAGTGAGGAAAGTGTGAGCGTGAGGTGCCGTGGTTAATTCAGGCGTGGCGGCCTGATTGTGATGCAGTAGGAATTTAATTCAATTAGTTAAGAGCCTTGACTGTGACATCAACCTTGGGAGCTTCACATGAAGCGGCAGATGTGGAGAACGCAACTGTTATGTTGCTGATGCTTCAGGCTCTTTTAGTAGATGTTGTTTAGTGTTGAATTTGTTTGAAGCGATGTCCTCTTTCTGGCAAAGACCCATCCATTTAGACAGGAATAGACTGATTGACATTTTTAAAATGTTAAATGTTAAATTAAAATGTTGTCCAATACTAAATTTAGATGCTGTCTCTTTTAGTTGTATTTAATAAATGAATAAATAACGTAATTGCATTACTGTTGAAAAGTTTGGAGGGGTTTTTTTTGTTCAAAGAAACCTCTTATGCTCACCAAGGATGCTTTTTTTAATCAGAAATACAGTAATATTGTGAAATATCATTACAAATTAAAATCACAGTTCTCTCTCTCTCTCTTTCTATATATATATATATATATATAAGTTTATTCTTGTAATGCAAAGCTGAAGTTTTAGCAGTCATTACTCCAGCCTTCAGTGACACACAATCTTTCAGAAATCAATTTAATATGCTGATTTAGTGGTCAATAAACGTTTTTTGTTTAATAAATGAAATAAAAAATTTATTGAAATAGAAATATTATAAATGTATTTATCAATCTATTGTGTCTTTCCCGTTAATTTCTAACATTAGTGTATATAAGCTTACATCATTTAGTAGAGTATTTTTAGTTTTGATTTAAGAGCCAGTGACTGGTAAAACAACTACTGTGTGATTTACCTGAAAGAAGATTGAAGAGTCCCTACTAAAACTACTTTTTTTTTCTTTCTTGTAGATTTAGGTTTATAAAGCAGCTTTTTATAACCATATATTGTTAACTGTACCTCTGTTATCACATCCATTCCAACCCTTAAAATAATCAAGAGCTATAAAGCTGCTTCCTCGGTGGCAGGTGAGAGTCACATCAATCTTTAATCACTCTGGGCTTTCTTTAGGGAGTTGTCTTGTTCAGTCTTGTGAGGTCTGATCATTTCTACAGTATTCCACCTTATTTTTGCTCTCAGGCACATGAAGTGTCCATTTCTTCCTCTCTTAGAGATTTGCTATAATCTTTTGTAAATCTGAAATGACGTTATATTTTGACTTGTCCGTGCATGCACATCATTTTAAGACAAATTTAAATGTGTTTTTAGGGACATCACCTTCACACTTTCAGCAACTCCAGGTTCAAATGAAGTGGGACATAAACAAAGAAAACTCTATTTTCACTCTACATATAGAGTGAATCATTTCCCCATGTTGTTGTACGAGACTGTGCTTTACTGGGTAATTCTGAATGCAATTCGAGACCGGTATTGAGTCTCAATCGTAATTGCTATATCAAACACGCACAATGACATTTGCCTTTGCCTCCATTTGCATTTAAATGGCTCATGGTCCACTGTAACTCAAAATGGAGGACAGAGGCATAGCGTTCCAGAAAAATTATGGTTTGACATTTTGCTGTTGCAGAGAAAAGGCATCTGTATTTATGTAATATAAGCACAATACCCAAACATTTTTTTTAAATGCAAAATCACCAGCGTTGGGAAGATTTGGCATTTTAATGTGGAGTAGATTGGTTTGCATGTGGTTAAGAAAAAGAAATGCATTTACCTGCCACAAATTCACCTTTCACTATTTGTTTGTCAGACAAACGGAAGCTCTTTATTCACAAAATATGAGCTCTGCTGTTGATTGATGGTTAGTTTTTCTCCCAATTTACAAGGAAAACAAAACAAAACACTTATTCTATCTTTCTTTTTCAGAGTGATAGATCATGGCGAGGTGAACAGGATGACTACCCAGAGCGTGGCTATCGTGTTCGGCCCAACCCTGCTGCGGCCAGAGGTCGAGACGGGCAATATGGCGGTTCACATGGTCTATCAGAACCAGATTGTAGAACTCATCCTTCTAGAGTATGACAACATTTTTGGCAGGTAGAATCAATTCAGAGAACACAACGCCAGTTTAACATCTCATATCCATCGCACAAAAACGCACCACTGCTTAATGGATTATATAAACAAACGTGAGTGGATTTACTGTGACATATGACTGGATATAAGCAAAGAAAATGACTACAGGAAGATTCTTTATGCACTTAATATTTTTTGAAGTTCTGAGGATATACCGTTACACATTTTTCGTTCTTTTTTTTTTTTTTTTCATTTGGATCGTCATTCCTTGGCTTAGAATAAGCTGGATGGACTTTTGGACAATTATGGATGGTCACTAGTCTCCATTATGCACTCTTTTTTTGAGAAATGGGAATACTTTTCTTAGTTGGACACTGGAATGGACTTTGTCTTAGCCAGTATTGACGACTAGTATGAAAACTGACTGAGTGGACACTTTCAAGTCTTTGCAGTGAAATGTTTAAAAGAAATACTGATTTTGACTTGTATCTGGGCTCTTGCGTGGCTCAGAGGTTTTGTTTTCTTCATTTTTTCCTGTGGAATAAGCTGAAAGTGCACTGTATTAGAAGACAGTATTATTTAACAATGACTACTGACCTACGGATAGTGGGGTTGGACAATGATTAATAATCAGTATTAGGACAGGATTCCTGTTTCATATTGGGAAAATTCTTGTTTTTTCCGTATCCACCCATGTTTGCCCTCCATCCACACCTCCCTTAAGTTTACTGGAAAAGTTGTGCGCCTCATGCTACTGGATAACAGACATGCTCTTCACACAGTTATGTCATCCAATAGAAAAACTTCCTTTTAATGAAAAGACCCTACCTTCAATGAAATATCCGGATTTTCACGCTTTTGAGATCAAACCGGTCTTGTTTCCTTGGAAGAAACGGACTGTGTTGTGCTGAATTGTGTAAACAGTACGCAGAGAACCAGATCTCTCCAGAAGAGCTCTCAAAAACAGTCCGAGGTCTCATCTCTCGCCCTTGTATCTCTCTAGGCTTACTGGAAAAAGAAAAGTGAGCTGCTTAGATCGGCATTTAGGCCTTACACGGTTTCAGATCAATACAGAATATTCATCTACTGTTTCCGGCTCTGCCTCTGGATGGAAAGGAGCTTGATAACAAATTGACAGGATGGTACTGGAAATAGTGCTGCAGTTAGTGTTCACTGAAGGTACGCATGATAAACGCCTTCTCTGTCTCGTTTTTAACAAAATATGAAAACATATGTACAGAATACTTGAACTTGTTGTACAAAAAAAGAAGTGTGATGGCTTGAAGTTGTGTGTCAGTAACAAATGAAAAGATCTAATTTTGTTGATGTATGGATGTAGGTAATGAGTATTAGATGGGACGGGGGAGGGTTGATGTCATCACGGATTTGTGAACTGCACATTGTGAATGTAATTTTCAGACTAACTGCTGTTTCTGAAATTGACGCCTAATCCTAATTAAAAAGACAAAAACTCATGGATAATATTAAAGTGATAATGCTCGAGTTATTAGTCTAGTGTTTATTTTCATTGTTCACGTGTCGCCATTTATTTCGATATTACACGAACTGAGAATGTGGAACGACGCAGGGAACTATCAGCCGTTGCCTTCCTTTTATTACAGTGATTTAAAAGAAAAAAATAAATAAATCCTGTTTATTTGAGGAGAGCAGATTGCACAGCACTTTCCTGTATTTTTTTAAACATTTATTCAGGAGCTTTATTAAAACGCTGTAGTAATTGGTTTAATCCAAAACACCCTTTACCAAAATAATTTCCTTACATTTATGGTGTTTAGTTTAGCTTTATATAATTCACTCTGTTTTTCTAGACAGGAATCTATGAAAAAGTGACATGGAAAATGACAGAATAGTGACTGGGTGGAGATCAAATCAAACACCTGCTTGAAACCATGAGCTGTACAGGCTAAAAAGAGAAAACAATTAGCTCATATCCATAATTCATAGCTCTGACCACACTCTGCTGCAGCTGGGGCCCCAGAGGTGTCTGAATTGCACACCATATGCTGCTGCGTGTCTGTGGGGCAGAGGTGCCAGGGAAAGCCCCTGGTCTTGTGTGTCCGTGGAGGCCTAAGTTTGGTGAGGACATTTGAGCAAGCCATTATGACCCATAAAACATTCATGACTTTGACTCTTCTTTTTGCATCTTACTCAGTGTGAGTGACAGACTCTGACCAAGAACATGTTTGTGTGCCTATAAACATATATGACTGAAGACTTTCATAAACGATAATTGAGTTTGCTTCTTCAGGGATCCATTTTCATATCTGTGTTTTGGAGCCCCAACTAAACTGAGTAATCGTGTTCATTAAAAAAAACAAAACATTTTGCACATTTGCTGCTCTGTGCAACCGCTCTGATATGAATAAAAAAAGTGCTGCTAGTTAAACTCTCCCGAATGAGTCTCAGATCAAGAGGAAAAGAATAAGCCAAATATTTGACAGCACCTCAACTTAATTTGCATGTATGAGGAGGGCAGATTAAATCATTTTATTTGACAGGGTAACTACTTTTATAGGGCTACATATAAATGTGAACTGTTTTGTGGGCTGTATATCTGTATGCATGCAGGCTGAATGACATTTATAGGAATGTCCTAGCAGCTGATAAGCATGCGTCTGCTGTTGCTTTAAGTGATATTATCAGGGTTCAAGATACCTCTTATGTGAAATAATTGACCATTGATGCAAATATTGCATGGAGATGTAAACCACGCCGGAAACAGGGCAAACATGTTGTTGAAATCCATTTCCTTTCCCTAATTGGCTTTTATAAGACAATTGCGTAAATATTGATGCTACTTTCATGCAAAGTTTTGCTTGTTCCTCACTTGAGACATTTCTGTGGCTCCTGTGCTTAAATGCTCCATTTACAGAATCTTTTCAAATACCATCTCAAGTATCCTTTAAAATGATGCACACGGGCCATGGCTAAAGTAATAATAGGAGTGCTTAAAATGTTATCTGCCCATGCTTTGGTATTAATGAAGTTTGGATGGTTGGACTTGATGGTTTTGCATTGGGAAATTCAATGCATTTTAAATAGACGCCTGCTTGTGGGATTTACATAAGGTAATTGCACAAAGCTGGAAATACTATGTCTGCAATAGGGCCGTTCCCTCTTCTCGTGCACTAATACAATCAACCCCATTAAATAGGCCGTAAATATGGAGCTGCTGTATGATATGAGCCTGACAGATAATGGACCCCTCTGCTTGTCCATTTACTCATCCTGAGTGAAGCCTGATTGGTTTATCCATACTCTATCATCTGACCCAGCATTAAGAGCTTGTAAATTTTGCAGCAGAGAACACCTGAAGAACCCTGCCTGGAGTTTTATAGAGTGTGTGTGCCAATATGCAAATAAGGGTCATTATACAAAATTGGAGCCTCTTCCAGAGTGCCAGACAAGAAGTTCCTTTTTTGCAAGATTTTCAAAATTCTGTCCGACATATAAGTGTTCAAATATGCACTGTGCCATCTGAAGATAAATGATTGCTTTGGGAAATTATGCCTTAAAAGTAACAGAGCTATTAAATATGACATTCTTGAAAACAACACAGTGCTTCTTAGAAAATTAAACACTGATATTCTCGCAAATATCAATTATAAAGCGTTTACTGAACAAAATCATAAAAAGAGATTTTAGTTTATTACTTTAACATTGGAAAGAGCATGAAAGGGTTAATGCACAACTATTAAGAATTATTTTTATAAATGTCAAATTAAATAAAAAAGTAATAAGAAAACAACAAAATGCTGGCTTTTATTTCTATACTTTCGTTCACATAAAAATGTGCATATTTGATAAGGCATTAAAAATTGTATTTAAAGGTATTTATATAATTATTTAACTAAATTATTTATAAAATTACGGAGACCCGCACATGGAATGCAAGAAAAAATAAATTGCGCATGATTTACTAATTTGTTCCCTTAATGTACTAAAACGTGCAATTTACTAATTTGAGGGAACAAAATAGTAAATTGTGCGCACAATTTATAAATGGAGGGAACAAAATAGTGAATGGTGCGCACAATTTATAAATTGAGGGAACGAAATAGTTAATGGTGCGCACAATTTATAAATTGAGGGAACGAAATAGTGAATGGTGCGCAAAATTTATAAATTGAGGGAACAAAATAGTTAATGGTGCGCACAATTTATAAATTGAGGGAACGAAATAGTGAATGGTGCGCACAATTTATAAATTGAGGGAACGAAAGAGTAAATAGTGCGCACAATTTATAAATTGAGGGAACGAAATAGTGAATGGTGCGCAAAATTTATAAATTGAGGGAACAAAATAGTGAATGGTGCGCACAATTTATAAATTGAGGGAACGAAATAGTTAATCGTGCACACAATTTATAAATCGAGGGAACGAAAGAGTAAATAGTGCGCACAATTTATAAATCGAGGGAACGAAAGAGTAAATCGTGCGCACAATTTATAAATCGAGGGAACGGAATAATAATAAATAATAACGGAATAAATATTAGAAAGTTTTCACAGCAGCACAAATAAAACTTTACACATGCAACCCCCCCCCCAAAAAATGTATAAAGCTGCCACTGGGGTGGTACACTCTCAGAAAAAAAAAAAAGGTAAAAAAAAAAAAACTTGTCCGTGGGGCAGTGCCTTTTCAAAAGGTACTAAAATGTACAAAGTATGTTCTAATATATTTTAAGGTACTAATATACACTCTTTAGGGGTAATCAAGGTACAAAGGCATACCTTTTTCAGTGGAACCGCCCCAGTTACATCTTTGTACCTTATTTACCCCTAAATGGTACACAGTACTATAAATTACACATTAGTACTTCAAAACACATTAATATTTTAACAAGTTCATATTAGTGCCTAGAGTGCACATACTGTATTTGTACCTTTTGAAAGGGCACCGCCCCAGTGACAGTTTCGTACCAGTTTTCTAAGAGGAAACATGTAGGCCTATATGAAGTATACAAATGACTCACATTTCTATATTCACTGCATTTTTAATAGGACAGTCATGTCTTAAAAAAAGACAAGTGAAGACAGGAGTTGAATTCGAAAGTTTAATGAGAAGCAAAGAGCACTGCTTTAAAAATTTCTCATACACACCCTGAGTAAAGACAGTGAAACCCTTTAAAGCCAGGCATCTTGTGAGTAAGACTGACAGTAATTTAAAAGCAATGCCCCTCTTCACTAGTCTCAAGTGATTCGGTCTCTCTCTACCCCTTAATTAGTTTGTCTCCAACTGCTGATTTAGCCTCGGTGTCCTTGCAGGAAGCCGTGTGGTGGGTCTCTTTTACAGGCTGATTAATCTTGTTCAGGCCCGTGGAGTGGTGTTAGACCCCGTCAGCAGCTTATTAGCATGTGTGCCTATAGCAGAGCCCCCGCTACTCCTAAGGCTTAATAATATGTGTTTCTTCAACGAACATCCTTATTAGTGCTACTAAGTGATGATCACACTTATAAATAGTGCTGTGTGCTTTTTAATTAAGGTCTATGAAATCATAGGCTTGATGTGTGAGCGTGTGTGAGCGCATGATAAATGAGGGGTATTCGCACTGGTGTTTTGACTGCTGCTCCCATGAGTTTACCTCACACACTTTCCCTAACAAGAGCACACACTCACACACTCTTCACACCTTTCTCTTGATGATTTATGATCTGAGGTGCAGCAGTTTCAGAGATACAGGCATGTAATGTTAAACATCAATTAGGTTGTTGCCTACTCATACATACAGCATTTCCCTTTGGAATTTTTATGCTTAAACAGGGCGAACCATCCTTAACATTGAAGGCGACGTGACAGTGTTTTTCAGACAGTCTTGTCTCAAATGCATGCAGGTATTTAATCACCTTCATGTTGTTGGAAAAAAAGGATATCACCCAAAAATGAAAATGGTCATCATTTACTCCCCCTCATGATATCCTCATGATATTGACTTTCATAACATAAATAAATAAATAAATAAATACTTTTAATTTATTTATTTATTTAGTGTTTTTTTCTGTGCTATGGAAGTCAATGGCTATACAGCTACGGTTTGGTTACAATATTGTATGTTTAACAGGAAAAAGTAACTTGTTTGGAACAAATTGTGGTCAAGTAAATGATGCCAGAAATAGAAAATTTGGGTGAACTTTAAACAAAACCCAGGGATGAAAAAAAAATATTTTTTTAATTCGTTTATACTGTTGTTGTTGGTTCTCTGTTGTAGTCAATTAATACATCTCTGTAAGGACGTATAATTTCACAAATGTAAGCATGCAATGTTCTTTTGAAGTTTGAATGTGAAAAAAGAAAACCTTCGCGAAAACAAATACAAAATTTGTTAAAAAATATCATTTTGAAATCGACAGCGAATGGGACCGAGTCAGTACTGACTGACTGTTGTTACAATTTCTGAAATATCAGCTGCATTTACACTGCAGGTCTTGTTGCCCAAATCCGATTTTCTGACTATATCCGATATTTGCATTTACACTATACACTGCTGAAACCAAATGTAGACGTTCTGACCCGGAAAAGAAAGCAAAACAGCACGAAATACAATGGATGCAGATGCAAATAAAATTATACAGTGTTTTGCTTTCCAAAATATTTTGAAAAGTCAACAAAAAAATCAGCAAAACATTGGTCTCGTACGGCGGAGAAAAAAAGAGGAGCCCTTGTTGCAGCCTGGGCGAATTTCGCGCCTATAATAAGTAATGTGATCTCAGTTGGTGGTGTCCACCTGAGTTGACGTCACTTTTTTAATGACGTACGACTCGCATTTACTGGGGAATATCCGATTTGTCTGCTTACATGGCACATGCAAAAGCACGTATCCGGTTTGATATCCGATTTATTACCACATATGAATGAGGCCTGAATCCGATCTGAGAACATCGGAATCCATGTGTTTTTTTCCTGCTTACACGTTCACCGATCATATCCAATCTGTGCCACATGAGAGGAAAAAATCGGAATTGGGTCACTTGAACCATGCAGTGTAAATGGGGCAAAAGTGTATTCCAAGTGGAGGAACTGACGATCTTCAGATCCGCCCTGTCTTCACGAAAGAAAAAGCGATGTCCGATTCCTGAAATAATATTTTTTTTTTTTCTGTGAATTTGTTTAACTGGATTACAAAAGAGTACATTTTACACCTCGAGCTGATTTGTTAAATTGAATTACTTAAAGCTTTTTATAGCTCACGTAAGGAGAAAATAATAAATGTAGGTCTGATCGTCACACTAAGCTATCGCGTGACATTCGAAGACTTATACTGTAGCAAATAAATCACAAGGATCACATACACAGTGAATTTAATGTACTATTCAGTGTAATTTCTTGGCCAAGACCATGCAAGAATTGTCATGTGGAACTAAATCAGAGCGAGTAATGATGTGAAGACTAATTAAACCTCTGGGTTAGCTCATGCTAATATTTTGTACACGATTAGCCTGATTGTTCATTAAGCTTCATGAGTTCTTGTCAGACAAACACTGCGGCCATGAATTCATACCGTTGTAATGTTGTAACATGAACACTAGGGTGTAATGAAGATCATGTTTTGGCACTTCCACAGTCTTAATTCTTGCTGTCAGCTTATTTCTTTTGATTGCACATTATCCTTCTCCCAGAATCCACCTACACGTTCTCTTCCCTCCTTTTCTGCTCCTCTCCTCCAAAGCAGAGCTGGCAAGAGTTGCCAATGCAAAATAAATCCATTTTGATGTTCCTTACAGCTCTCTTCTCTTCTCTCTCAAGTATGCTGTCGCAATTCAGTTATGTTTAGAGGAGCTCTGGTGATTCATGCAGTTCAAGATATTCACCGTGCCCTATTTCTCCCTCTCCCTCCTCCCCTCGCTCGTCTAATGAAGTTAGTGTGTATGCAGCGGAGAGAAGTAGATTAGAGCCGAGGTGATGAGGCAGAAGGGGAGCCTCAGTCCTC
This sequence comes from Carassius carassius, assembly GCF_963082965.1. Taxonomy (NCBI): domain Eukaryota; kingdom Metazoa; phylum Chordata; class Actinopteri; order Cypriniformes; family Cyprinidae; genus Carassius; species Carassius carassius. The sequence continues at coordinate 18,068,879 of NC_081794.1, forward strand.
CTGTATGCAGACCCGAGGAGGGGCCGCTGGGGTCTGCCGGGATCAATTCCCTCTGCTCCTGAGGTGGAGATCTAATTGATTTTTGTACCCTGAGCCATCTGGCTTAGAGTAAGTGTGTTTCATTGTGTGTGTGGAAGACAACAGATCACTTCTTGAATCTGGTTTTGGGCTCACATTTCTTATTTAAAAAGCACTGACTGCATGCTACTCTTTCTGTGGGGGATTCTAATTAAATCATTATGTGCTTGAGCATGTCTTTGACATCATCACTACAGGTCATCTGCGTTACCGAGGACAGACGACATCATCAGGCTATCTTCATTTCACCTGAGATTATGTTCACTCAACACAATAACCAAGGTGTCTCATGCTGTTTTTCATTTTATAAATTATTCTTCAGTGACGAAAAATCTCATTTGAAATGAAAGTGGCTAGTGTTCATGCTGTTTTGATAGATTTTGAAAAACATTTTTCCACAAAGGCGATAGATTTGGAGCCATACATTTGACTCCTACATAATTATTCAAACTATCAAACCAACAAATAAATAGATTTTTACTCGGGTGGACAAAATGTGCTTTTTTCAAGCAATTACACATTAGAATTTTTATAAATAATACAAACTAATAACTGCAAAGAAAACAAAATTATGTAATTATGTATTTATTTATAAATTTCATCTAATTATTGTAGAGGATCGGATGATCAGATTTGCAAATTTAGGCAAAAAGCCGATCCTGAGATCATCTTTATGCTAGCGTTATGCTCCATTTCTTCAGACGGTTAGTGAGCTCATGTTACAGCAGTGATGATGTTTGTCTCTTCTTACAGTCTCCAAAGGATGATGGTATTACAAATACAGTATATATCAGCAACATCTATAACAGCATGTTACTTGTAATGGATAGTTTTTATTTGTATCAGTCTATAATAATATGTGTGTTTGTGTATTTCTGTTTGTTAGCACATGTGTTAATATCCAGCCCTGTGGCAGTCTCACTTCTGTATTCTCAGCTGGATCAGAATCAAATAAAAGAACCGGGTTAGGTCATGTAAGGTAGAGTAAGGTTTTGCAGTCATTTGTACTATTTAAATGAACAGAAATGCAATTTCCAGAAATGGAATATTGACAGCATTTCATCATTTACGTATAACACACACACAATGTATGTTGATATACGTAAATTATGAAATGTGTGTGTGTGTGTTTTAACTTTATTTTAAATAATTCTTGGTGAGCTTTCGGTATCTAAAGTACAAATGCAAACACACAAGTAGGGGTGTAATTTCTTTTGGCAAATTGAATCTCATATTGGACCTAAAGATCATCATAAAATAACTTAAGTATTCAGCACACTGTTTATCATCCATTCTGCTTACAGAGAAAATGCAAAGAAAAGCAAGCTATTTAATTTGGTTCTGCATGATATGTAATAACCACCAGAATTCATCTAATGACACCGACCCTTAATGTGAACTTCTGCTGTGCTTATTCCCCCTATAAAACTGTTTATTAAAATCAAGTGTGCTGAAACAATCCAAGTTAAATATGGATGGGGAAATCTCAGTGACTTTGTGAATTCAGCATTAATCCTCGTGCCTACACGCGGTGAAATCCAGCACTTGGCTAAATGAACATGATTTTTAAGTAAAGGGTAATGTTTTGAGCACAGATGTAGGCTATTTGTGTTTGATTGTGCTATCCACTAAATTTCCCAAGGGGTGTTCTGTTCTCTGCTTCCACTATTGGCTTGTTTCTGTGCTGTTGTCCATCAGCTTTCAGCTACTGCTGGAAACAGGGCTCTCGTTTCATTCTGTGTGCACACACTTCCAGCCTTGTGTGTGTTCTCCAGATTGCTCAATACTAAGTTGGCAGAAGGGTCATGAGATAGCTATTCTGATATTGAGTGCCCAGTTTGATCATTCAGATGAACGTATACATTAAGCTTTGCAGCAGAGAAGAGTGTCCTTCTATAACTGCTTTAAACATCCAGCTGCCACAGAGTTTAATAATATTCTGGCTATTGCTTTAAAATCATTTATGGCAGTTTGACACACAAACACAGTGAGTCTATTCTGCATACAGCAGAGGGCTGAGCATGAATCACATCGTTTTCAGACTTCAGTAAGATCATTATGATTTCTGTTTTGCTGCCTTAATAATTCATGCTCTCCATCCAAAAACCCGCATGGCAACCTGATCCTAATCAATGGATTTTGTTGGAGCTGAGGGATTGTGTTCTCTGTAGGCAACAGAGACTAAATTCATTAAAAACAACTCTTCTTTTGAAAATTATGCTTAGGTCTTGTAATTAAAGATCTAAATATCGTGTAATGGAAATATTATAGAAAAGCTGTAAGTGTTGAATTCTTGAAGTATTTTATTGTGATATGGGGAGTCATTAAAAAAAAACAAACAAAAAAAAACCAAATGATCAAACCAAAAACTATCACTAAAAAGGTTAAAACAGGGACATATAAAAGACTTTGTTGCCTTGATGTAGACAAAGAGTTACAAATTGGCAAAACCAAAAATAATAATAAAAAACAACACATTGATGATGTTTTGGCTTCGTTAAAAGGGCAGCACAGTTTCATGGTGAAGGACAATCTTTAGATGCAACATCAAGGACTCATGCGTGTATAGCATACAATTAGTTTTCAGTAGCTTCAAAGTATAGTGGGGTAAGAGACAATAACATGAAAGTGACATGTAAAAGCTAACAGTTCTCATATACTTTAGGGGTGTTTTTGTTTTGTTTAGTTTTGTTTTTGTTTTGTTTCAAACAATGCATTTTGAAAATAACACTTTTTTTCCTGTTTTAAAACACTTTGAAATGCTAGAGTTCCTTCCCCAGCTTTGATTTCATTTATCTTCGAAATTATTCTTCATACTAAAATATATTATTGTATTAATACAAACTACAGTATTGTACACTACATTGTGTAATAAATAACCATAAAGAAAATACAAAAATAAGACACATAAATATAAAAGGTCTCTAAAACTAAAAATGTAAAGTTATACATGATGAGGGATGGGAGGGGTAATACTGCCTTTACTGAAAAATCAAACAAAACAAACAAAAAAAAATTACACAATGTTCACTGAAACAAACAACATCAAAAAAACTTCATTTCAAACAAGACAAAAATTAATACTGACAGGTAAAATGGCTGACCGAAAAGAAACGAAAAACACTAAAAGTGAATTCTTCATTGATCGTATCTGCTTACATTTGTTACCTGAAGAAAAAGTGTTGTGCAGCTAAAGATAACAAGAGAAACAAGTGCACCAAACAGGGGAAAAATACTTCAAGGCTGAAAAAAAGAGCTATTTTTTCTCCTTTTTGCTCATTGATCGTCTTTCCTGAATTCTTGATGCAGTGTAGTCCTTACTGGATTGAACAAATAAAAAAAATTATGATAAAAAGAGGCAGTCTTGTCCTTTAGTCAGGACTAGTGGTTTAGGTGCAGAGGTCCAAAATTTTGCTACCAAAATCAAAGACAGCATGAGCCCCACGCGAGTGTGCTGCTCAGCGACGGCGTCACAGCAACGGCACAGCACTGTTCAATGGCACTTCCAACATGCATGTTTTTGCATAAGGGTGGATGATGGGTGGGGAAGGGACTGATGGCGATCACCTGAAACCAGCTGTCCAGGATTATTGGGTTTTAATGTCTTGGGATTCATTAAAGCCCTCCCACCATAACCACATCAATCTTTTAACATTTAAGGCTCACAGTCCTTCTTGAAATGAGACGACAGACAAATGTTGTGCTAGCGAGCACTAGCGTGGCTTAGGGGTGCTAATACTGGAAGGTAGACATTAAACAACACAAGGCCCACATAGGTGTTCCATAGGTAAACTGGGGAATATGGTAGTGCACAGGATACTTTTTTTTCCCTTCAAATGCAAGAAAATACTGAGTTTTGTTCATTGGCAATAAAAACGTATAGAAATCTCTCTCTTCCAACTGTACAGCTTTTGAGGGTAAACCGAGAGTTACAAAAAATTAGTAATACTGATAAAAGAAATTGACCCAAGGCGTTTTAGTAATAAACATTATTAGCCAAAACGTGAGTAGCTTTCAGTCTGTATATGCATCATTTTCTTTTTTTTGTTTTTTTTCCGTTAAACCTGCATTTATACAAACCATACTCAAACACTGAAAATCGTCTTCATGTGGAAAAAGTAACTATTTTGTTATTATCAGGCACACCTGGGGGTTTATACACAGTAGTGGGTTTAGATGCAGCGTAAGAGCAGTCACGCTCTCTTCCTCACTTCATTCTTGTCTTAACAGTCACTTCTCAGGAAGAGAGAGAAACATCTGCGGAGAGAAAACGTCTTTTTTGTTCCTTCAAATTAGTAACTTTGTAAAACGACGTCGTAAGGAATAAGGGCCATAAAAACAGAGCTGTAGCTTCACTTCACGTCTCCGTTCATAGTGGCTGTGTTTTCTTTATTTTCAATCTTTTTCTTATCATCCACTGGGTTCTCTTTTTCTGTTATGTCCTTCATGTGTTCAAGAGTTCCTGTGTCCATGGCCTCCTTCGCAGTTTTCTCATCCTCTTCGTTTCCATCTTCACATTCATCCTGCATCACTATGACTTTCAACGTTTGTCCATCATTTTCCTCACTCTCACCTTCTTCTTCTTGTTCCACCCCTTCCATCCTCTCTCCCTCCCCGTCCTGGTCTTCATCTGCTCCCTGGTCGTCTTCATCTCCCTCCTCTCCGATCTTGACCACCTGAATCTCATCCTCGTCCACTAAGCTCCCCGAGCCCATCTCCTCATCCTCCTCGCTCTCATCCTCTCTGGTACTACTCCCCCGCTCATCGGAGTCCAGGTGGGAAGGGGGCGAGGTCGCTGTGCTGCCTGTCCGAGGCTGCCCTTCCCCAGGATTGTCCTCTTCCTCGACTCCCTGGCCTAGCCCTTGGCCTTGAGCCTCTTTCTTACAGTAGGAGTATCGGTGGTTCATGTGTTGCGAGTAGGAGCCAGAGTGGGAGAAGCGTTTGCCGCACTTGTCGCACTGGTACGGCTTTTCCCCGGAGTGCAGGCGCATGTGCTCTATTAGGTGGTGCTTGTGTTTGAAGGCCTTGCTGCAGATCCCACATTCATGAGGCCTCTTTCCTGCAAGAGATGAAGAGTTGTACTCTAATTAATATTTATCTTGGAGTACTTCTTATTAGAATACACAGAGTAATAGTCATTTCAGAGCTTTTATTCTGTGCAATTGGGAGTTTCATGTAAGGGCGTAATAGGTCCCCATGTATAAGATGGTCATGCAAATTCGTCATGTTGACCAACAGAACACTCCTTGGTCACAAAGTGAGTGGTGCTAATTGCGCTAATGTGAACGCTAATCGTGCTAATGAAATCTGAGAGCTTTCTGACCCTGCATAGATAGCAACAGAACTACCACATTCAATACCCAAAAAGGTAGTAAGGACATCATTGGTTCAACTGTGATTTTATGAAGGTACGGAAAAGAAGGCATAAATAGTAATTTTATTAAACAATTTATTCTCTTCCATGTCAGAATTCGACATGCGTTCACGAAAAGTACAGTACCACCTGGCTTAGAAGACATGCACTGGGCCTTGCACTACGCAAGCAGAGCAATGCACACAAAAAGTATTCTTGTAGCTTCATAAAATTAAGGTTGAAACACAGATGTCACATGGACTATTTTAACAATGTCCATACTACCTTTCGCGCCAATTCGGGCCCGACTCCTCCACACACAATTGAGCCTACAGGCTGATAGAGGCAACCGTGGTGGACAGTCGAGGTGTCATTCTTTTTTTTTACATCATGGTTGGCTCATACATGTACAAATGAAAACTCTATCTTAAAGATTTTTTTTTTAAGTAAAAACCTCCACATAGCTCCTTTAACGTATTCAAAATCATGTCACATCCACTGGAAGTTTATGATAAATGCTTGTCAGTTGATCGACACAATTACACCACAGTATGATATATTAAATAAACTCATTTTCATCTATTATTCGTGCTATAAAAAGCTGTCACACAGTTCAACTAATAAATGGCCCCAAACTAAAAAATATATATATATTGTAACCCTACATGCAACACTAAGAAATCCCCCACACCCAGTGTTCAACCCTGAATCTTTAATGCATTAAGAATTGCATTACATTGTTGTTATGTAGTCATGGATAATAGGACCAAACAATGAATCAAAACAAGCTGTGGTGCACAAGACAGGCCAGTTCCACCAAGCCCTTTAAGTTTATAAACTCTGGCTTTACACAAGAAATAAGTGAGAGAGAAAAGACAGCACAATTTGTGGTTCAAGGCACTGTGATGTCATTTGGATGAGTGCTGCTCAATTTTTGGCCAGGTATTTTAACAGTGAGAGGTGACCGACTCTTGGCTTCACTAACTTCTCATGTTTTTAAAGCAAAAGAGGGAGTAGGAGTGTAAATTACTAACAGAGAAATGATGCAACAGCCTGGGTTCGGTGTGAGAAGGTAATGTATTTGGCCAGCGGATAAGGGAAAATAAATCACCACACCCTCCAGCACGTGTAATTTAACAGCGGCTGGAACTTGAAATTCAGTTCTGCTTCCTGTGTAATATGTAAAATTACTGCAACACAATGTATTCTGTCATAATTTCCCCTTCAGTATCACTTCAAATCATATTTCTATGAATGCCTAGCCATTTACATATGAAGGAACATCTAAAAACTGTCTAAACTCCTTACGCCTACTATTTTCCCCTTGTGTGTGAGATTCCCACCTGTGTGTTCGTATTTATGGCGGAGCAATGAGCTGCTCTTCTGGAAGATTTTGTCACACAGGTCACAGGCGTACAGCCCACTCTCCGTCCTTTTCATCTTCTTTCTCGTCGGCCCTGAGTCTGAGTCTGTCTGTTCTTCCAATGTCGAGGTGACCTCTGACCCCATCTCCTGTTTCTCCTCCTACATTGTGAGCAGATCATTTTGATTTGATATAACCAAGGTACATTTGTAATCATAAAAATGATTCATGGTACAAGGTACATTTGTATGCATGGCTCTCACCTTGATGCCATTGACGTGTATAATGTTCTTCTGTGGAGCGTCGTTCCCTGCTGGGCTGGAGGATGTAGTGGTGTAACTGTAAGTCAGCTGTGGGATCAGGATGGTCTGTTTAGTGGTGGTAAGTGCACGAAGACATTGCGCTTGTCCCTGGTCAGTGATAGCCACTAGGGTGGGCAGTTGAGTGGTCACGATGTTTATGGGATTGGCACTTGGTTGGCTGGCATATATGGCAGCATTGGTGCTTGCATTGCTGAGCAGTTCCTTCTTTGTGCAAGTCAAATTTAATGGCTCCTCTTGAGCCGAGTAAACCGTGTTTACGTGACTGCTAGCCACAGCAGCTGTAGCAGCAGATTTTGGTAGCGAAAGATCAAGAGGTCCCTCCCCTTCCTCAAGAGTCCTGGCTGGGACAGGACCATCGGCCGACAGGTTTAGTGGTGAAGGGGATGTAGGGACACTCTCTATCCCATTCTCCCCAGCTGCTACGCCCTCAGCTGGGCTACAGCAGTCCCTCTCTCCTTGCTCCTCTGTGATCAGTTGCTTATCTGGCTCTGTATGGGGTGATGCACCTCTAGTCCCATCCAAATCTCCAGGAGTGGTCTGCTCATCCTCAGCCAGGGATAAGGAGGGATCTACAGAGATCTGTCCCAACTGCATCTTCTCAAACCACTTCTTCACCACCTCTGCTGGAAGATTAACAGACTCTGATATCTTTGCCAGCTCCTCCTTGGTGGGCTCGTTGTTTAAGGCAAAGTAAGCCTTGAGCAAAGAGAGAAGGTTTTTCAGAGGAGGCTGTCCAGGACACAGTCCTTCCTCCAAGTCTATCTTCCCCTCAAGGTTTTTCCCATTTACCCTATGTCCATCTTTACCACAGTGCTTAAGTGTTGTGTCATTGTGTAAAATACTCTTCTCGTCCACAGTGATGGTGGTTTTGTCCCTATTCATCTTGACTGTCAAGTCCTCTGGCAGCTTCTGAGCCTTGCAGGTTTCTGTGTTCAACCCCAACGATTCTTTCTTCGGACTTTGAATGACCACTTGGGCCTGTGAAGGGTCTAGACTGTAATTAATGAAGATCTTAGCACTGCCATCCTGGTCCAAGATGGGAAGACTAAAGGCCTGTATGACTTGCTGGGGTGCTTGGGCAATTCCCACCCCTCCTGCTCCAACGATTCCCGTCCCTGTTTGCTGCCCCTTAGCTTGTGTGCTTTCCAGCACTTGCCTGATGACATTCCCATCCACTGCCACCTTCAGCATGTTCTGTAAGTCCCCGATGTTGATGCTGATTGGGGATACCAGACCCACTGTTGGGAGCACAACAGCCTGTACAGCTGCCGCCCCACCTTGTAATATGCCATTTACGCCTCTAGTAGATGGGGCCACCACCACAGTCTTGTACTCATAGTCCAGTGGCTCAGATTTGATCTGTGTCAAGGGAAGCTGTTCCTGAAGGGGTTTACTATTGTCCAGTTTGTCTCTGACTTGGACACGTGCCGTTGGGGAAGAGGTTGGCAGGGATGGGGAAGAGCACTGCGGGGTCTTGGCAGCCCCAGTGGCGGGAGAAGATCGCGGCCGTCCGTTTACTGAGAGGAGGCCGATGCATTTCTTACTGCTGATGTGGGAACTATAAGAACCGGAATGAGAGAAACGCTTCTTGCAGTTTGAGCACTCATAAGGCTTTTCTCCTACACAACACACACAATAAAGAAATTTGAAAACTGACAATTCACATAAATATAAAGAGGTCTTCAACTGGTTCAGATTTGTGATGATCAAATGAATGGAGGGTCAATCTCATTAGGTAAATTAAACACTTCATAGGTGGTCCTCAAAAGAAACTACAGGAACTACAGTGCAGTTTTTAAAGGACAAACTCTCTTAGGTAGCCTCTGAATGTAAGTACTGTAAGTACTTTGAAGTACTTGAATGCTGAATTGCCCTACAAATTTGTACAAAGAAGTAAACAAATGCACACACACATATGCATGCTTGCAAACACACATACACACACAAACACACAGAGATACAGCAGCATAGCATATTTCAAGCAGTCCTCACCACTGTGGATGCGCAGGTGTTCTTTCAGGTGGTGTTTGTACTTGAAGGCTTTGCCACATTCAGTGCATTTAAACTTTCGATTCCCTCCTCCACCTGATTGAGTAACATGCCGCTAAAAATGTGAGAGAGAATGTGTTATAATCAGATGAACAATACTTCTGTCATAATTTATATGTAAGTGTAAAATCTCATAAAAAGTGTTTTTAACCAGCTCTTTGTATAAAATGTAGCTATGTAGTTTAAATGCTTAATGACAACATTTATATTTACAGTACATTTTACAGATTTTAGTTCTTTTCTTTAGGTAGTGCATGAGTGATATATGATCACTTGTGTGATAAATCCAACCATTTTGAGTTTTAAATCTTTGGGTTTCACTACCACTCACAATAGTCTAAAATTGCAACCTTATTCCCAGAGTTGTCCCTTAGAAACTATTTTGAACATGTTAGATTTAAAATATGGCATTAAATCACACTTCTCACAAACACTACAGAATAAGGACAGAATACCTGTTCTCTGCCAGCTTTGTGTGCAGTCATGTGTCTGTCCAGCTGTGTTCGGTAGGCAAAGGTGTAGCTGCAGAGAGAGCAGCTGAAGTTGTCCTCGCTCTTCTCGTGTCTGTATTTAATGTGTTCTTTCAGTGAGGTGTAACGCTTGTAGCCACGAGAGCAATAGGGACAGGTGAGGAGCTGAGAAAATGAGTCTGGCGTGCCTAAGAGTGAGAGAGAAGAGAGTATTACAGATGGGTAGAGGTGCATGTGTGTATTCATTTTTATTTTCTGTGACTCCCTTTTTTATCTCTCTCTTCTTTTTTCCTCCAAAGCATATATTAGAAACATGAAAAAATCTGTTATCTTTCTGTAGTTGTAAATGTATGCAAATTTGCATACAATTATTTGCTATGGTGTTCAAATATATCTGAAGAGGTGTGCAAGTAGACTAATGTACTGTAATACAAGGGAATCCAGTTGAATGCACTGCTGGCATAGATGATTTATTTGTGAAGTGTGTGTGTGCGCATGTAGACATGGATCAATGCACTGGCAAATGAGAATATGAGAGTTTGGGAAAATCTTTAATGTTTTACACTTCCCATCCTGAAATATCTCCAGCATGAAGAGCTGAAGATCAGTAGCCAAAATAATAAGAACAAGGATTGGCAGCTGGGTAATTAAAGAATACCACGACAACAAGGCAAATAATTACATGGATGAACAAGGGATTTCATTAAAAAAAAAGAAAAAAAAACAACATGCTGGTAAAGCCTGTTATAAAGGCAACATGAATAACAAGCCAGAGAAGATCTGACAGCACATACTAGCAGAAAAATAAAGCCATGGATGACACATCATACGCTGTCATACATTGAGAAATTAACAAGTTTAATTGAAGTACCATTGTAGTGAATACAAATTAAGATATGCCACTGTCTTATTTCTCAAAGGTTTTTGTCCAGCTCTCACACAGGTAACATATTACCTGTTAACAGGTAATATATTAACCTTCTCTCTCCGGTCAGGTGAAACGTTCTCTCTCTCACAAACACAGCAACAGGGACGTGAGAAATGAGCTCAGGTATGGAAGATTTGCACAGGTGTTGCAGGTCTTTTGTGCAAATTGAAATTGCTTATAGAAAATATGCCTAATGGAAGCATGTCAATTAAGCAAAAAACTCCCATATATCGCAATCGCAAAAAAGTTTTTTACACTTGCATGAGGAGGTTTTTAGGCAATTTGAAAAAGGACTGTATCAGAAAACTGCAATGTTTTGCATTTACAGGTCACCCGGTGTAGGTAAAAATCTCATGATCATTCTTTAATGCGCTATATTACGTTTACGTTACATCGGTTTATAGAAACACTGCCATTTTGCAATCGTTTTTTAGCGACATTTATAAAATATTGCAAAGGTTTTGTGCAAATCTGAAATTGTTTCAAAGTGTGGCTACTCCAAGTGTGAGATTTAAATGTCAAAACGTATGTGAACCCTCGTGCCTTCTGCTGTATTACTCAAAAACACTTTCACAACAACAGATAAACAAAATAGGTAATGAATAAGAGTTCACACTTATTCTAGCAACTATTTATATTCATCTTGCGTGATGTTAACCGATGAAGTGTTTACAATGTATGATGCGTGTGAGTGTGTACCATTTTCATCATGTCCGCTGGTTTCTGGTGTGCCCTGTCGCGGTTCGTCTTCTGGAGCCTCCGGGAAGATGACGGCCGTGTCTCCTTGCTGGAGCATCTCCTCAACCAAAGCATCTCTGCTCCTATCATCCTCATCCGACAAGCACTCTTCTTTCACTGCAACACACACAAACACATACTTACAGTGATTCTCACTGCTGTTTCTGTGGACAGAATATCAGTCATACGATACGGCCCAATGCAGGATAAAATCTGAAGGATGTGTAATTTGAATGAGACCAAATAACAGCAAAAAATATTTCGTGGTGACTCTCTATTAAACAGTACATTAGCTAAATACTAAGAGGAGTTTGAGTGGGTATGAGCTTTAGATACATAGCTTCACGTCCGTGGGTATGTACACCTACAAAAACACATATTAGTCCTCGATTGCACATTTACCTATTAAAAGCAAATGAAAAAGAAATCACTCTGGTGCAGCTAATTCAATTTCGGGCCTAATGCACAATCTGAGCTCAACGTCCCCATTAAATGAGCTTCTTTAATTTGAGAAATGTACTCTCATTCTCTTTTGCTCACAAACGAAAGATTGGCTCAGCTAACGATTGCAAATGAACAAGTGAAGGCTTCGGCAGAAACTGAGCCCTCGGGCGGCACGCTGTTCTGTGCCTTAGCAATGCGCTCTCTCATGCGTATGCTGAAAATGAGTCCGCAATGTCAGCAATTACAACTAATGGCATTTGCTAGCGAGTCAAAACAACATTCGGAAACACCTGAGGACATTTGTGCGTTTGTGTGTCGGAACGATTTAAGAGATCCTGCAATATGTGAGGGACAAAAAGAAAACGAAGAGGGTTTTTTTTGTTTTTGTTGATGTCAGTGTTCTTTTGCTCATTCTCACTCTCTTTCTCAGCAGCTCTTTTTGTAGTGCACTCTACCCTTGTCAGCAGTGATGTCTTCATAAGGGACACTGAATCACACCGACACTGTTTATTTGTCTGACATGTAGGGTTTTCTCACCACAGTATAGACAGACGTCCTTGGTCCAACGATGACACATATCCTGTCATCAGTGTTATTATATTTATTTATTTAAACTATTATTATTACTTTTTTTTTTTTTTTTTTTGTCAAATTTTGTCTTTAAAATGTATATTCAATTGTCAATAGTTATTATTATTATTACTGTTTTTAGCTATTATTTAATATTAATTAATTATTTATTAATAAGTAACATGTTAATTTTAGTATTTTCATTATTTTTAATTTATTAAAAAAACATATATTAATGAAATACAAATGTAATAAAAATATTTTAGTCCATTTTACTCTGATTGAAATGGTATGATTTTACTTTACTTTTAATTCATTACATGCATCCAACAATTAGAATGAATAGAATGAAGATTAGCCAAATCCAATTAAATTTAAAAATATTTTAATGTATTGTTAATATATTGCTATAGTTGTCTCATTGTATTATTATTTTTTAATTATGATAAAACTATTAAATGTTGATTAAATCAAGCACCCAGTCAACAAAAAATAAATGTATTATTTATTAATAATTAACATGTTAATTTGATTCTTTTCATTTTTTATTCTAATTTATTTTATTTTAGTCCATTTTTTAATTTATTTTTTCACTTTAGTCCATTTTATTATGTCCATAAACACAAACTTTTATTAATTCATTACATTCATCCAACATTTAGGATTAATCAAGATTAACAAAATACAAATAAATCTGAAAACATTTTAATGTATTGTTACTGTCTTGCAGTGTTATACTTGTCTCATTATATTTTATTTATTTTTTCATTATGAAAAAACTACACTCTAGCCGTTTACAGACAGAAAAAAACATGAACACATTGAAAAGATAAACTCCACTGAAATGACTGGCTATCATGATCTCCAGTGATTTCAATAGCAAATGTTTCAGTAGGTCCCTCCTGAAAGTTCCTGAGAGGTTTAAATCGTGTTGAAATCTGGGTGTGAGATGTTCCACTAGTGAAGGAACAGATGATTACCAGAGCTCTCGCTCCAAGCTTTGCCCTGCACTACACAGCCATCACAGCACGCTGTTGTCAGGACATCACAACACAACTGTAGCCATGACAGTCTCACATTATAAGTGGGCCAGAGATAGAGACATGAATGTTAGTGGGGCTGGACAAGAGAGTCTCATTCCTCACTCTACATGAAGTTCTACACTACAGCGTTTCCAAGAATCGCTCACAAACTAGGCCCAAACACTTTATTACGCTACATTATTAAAGTCCTGTGACATCCTGTGAGGAACAATATCCCCTCATGCCTTACAATAAAACAAGATGAGACAGGCAGATATTGTCTTGTGATTGTACAACAACCTAAATTTTCTTTGAAGAGAAACAAATAAGATACTGTTGTAGTCTAAGCTCAGGGAAGTAGCTAACACATGTGCATGATTATATATGACATCCTGACCTTGTTAAACACATTAAGGGTGAAGGTCAGATAAAGTGCATGAGTGTTCTGTGACGGGCTTGGTTTGATTTGACAATGACGTGCTATTAGCGTGCCAGAGCTGGGTCACATGAATCTAAAAGCTCAGCCAGTTCATGGATTTACTTTAACTTGGATGATTAAGTAGAGAAAATGAAGACATATGTACATAAAATCTTGTGAGGTACTCTAAGTGATGTTCCACTATCCATTAAACCCACTAACAAAGCAGTTACGGATGACTATGGCATTCTCACCGAGGCTGAATGTGGCCCAAATCTGATTTTCTGCTCAAATCGGATTGTTCTGTGAGGTTGCTTACATGACCCTTCAAATGTAACCTTTATCAGATACTGGTTTAACAAGAAAACACTCCTAAACTGATTTTTGCTTGTAAAACATCATAGCATGTCCATTAGAAGTAAATAGGTAGAGGCATTGTTGAATGTGAGACAATTTTTAGTATAACAGTAATGATAATTAAGTTTAATTATCAAAAGGTTTTATATATATATATATATATATATATATATAAAAGCCACAGAATAAAAAAAAAAATTAATAGCGAGTTTTTATCTTGAAAATCTGACCTTTTTTCTCAGAATTTGATATATATATATATAATTGTTTTTATACAATTCTGACTTTATAACTTGCGATTGCAAGTTTACATCTCACGGTTGTGTAAAACAAATTCTGAATTGCGAGTTTGTATCACATTAGATGCATTAAAATGACAGTATGAATGAATGAATGAGGCATTTATATAGAATTGTATTGTGTATTGACAGTTAATACAATTATAATGTCACAAATTTAAAATAAATGCTATTCTTTTAAATGATCTATTCACCAAAAGAATCCTGAAAGAAATTTATAACAGTATCCACAAAAATCTTAAGCAGCACAACTGTTTTCAACATTGATCATAAGAAATCTTATGGAGCCCCAAGTCAGCATAATATAATGATTTCTATTAGTAACACTGTAGACTTGATTTAAGTTAAAATTATATTTTTTTTTACAGTATTACTGTTTTTACTACATTTTTGTAAAAATAAATAAATCTTAACAACTGCAAATTCTGGAGGTAGAATGTAAACTGTGAGATTCATATGATTCTGATTATTGCATGCCTCTCACGGCATAGACCATCAGCATGCACTACGTTTCCCAGAATCCACCAGCTTCACCTTTCCTGATTAAAGTTCTGGTGAGATTTCCATTATGAGTCAGGCACTTACAGCACTTTCCCCAGTGACCAATTACTCCATCACCATATGCTCATGCACTTTAAAACCTAAGAGTCAAATATAGAATGTAATCCTCCCTAACAGTAAAAAATGAGGTAAGCCCACTTGCCATGTTTCTTGTTCCATTATGCTAGGTGCCTCTACTCACCGCATTACGTAAATGGCTGATTCCTAATGCCTGTTCAAGAAACGTGTGGTTAAATTACAGGGAAACAGAGTGGCATGACATATCGAATTGGATACGCAACGTCACTATCCATACCACAGTAATCATGTATTGGTTCACGGAGTATTTACCCCATAAATGACTGCAAGAGGAGCGTTTTCATCTCTGAGAACACGAGAGCTGACAGTGAACGAGTGGCCAGTCATCTGATAGTGAAGAACAAAGCACAGAAACATAGCTTGGATGGAGGGAAAGTAAATGTGGAGGTTGAGGTACAAGAATTGTAGCCAGAGACCACAGAGAGCCAGCCATACGGTTTATAAGTGAGCTGGACCTCTAATACAGAGATTGCTGCCAAGATACAAAGAAAGAAAAGAAAATAAAGGTGCGGGGTTGCCCGAAATGGAGAGTCAGAGTTGGACTGATAGTGCTGAACCATTATGGCTAGTGGCTGCTTTACAGCTCTGAGCTCTATGAATGATGGGAAGCTCAGGCAGAGAAGTGTATATAACTCAAACGCGACATGTGAGAACAGAGAACAATGCACATTACATCTCAGCAGACCGATTTCTTTATGTGACACACCTTGCTCGTATATCTGGGCCTCTTGCTGCAAACAAGCCTTTGGCAATGAAGAGAGGGAAAAGCTACGAAATGAAGAGGAAAGGGTGCTGCAAAAGGTGCTGTAACATGTTAAAAGGAAGAATTCTGGGAAAACATAAGAGACTCACAACAACAATTCATTCAGAGTTACAACAAAGAAGCAACAGGTAGACAAAGAAGGACTGCAAAGAGATGAAGGTGGTATGGAGGTAATAAAAGAAATGTTCAAGAGAGTGTGTGTAGTCCCTCTCTCTTAACTCGGGTTTCTGTGAAGTGTTTAATGTTTGGAGAGCGCTGCCAAAAACAATGACTTTCTTCTTCACCGAAGCTCTATCCTGCAGAGAACTGACAGAGAAGCCAGGAGAGAGGAATGAATGAATGAATACTGGCAGAAATTAAATTGACAGAGGACTTGAATTTGGGGGGCGAACTTTGAAATACAGAGTGGAGAGAGTAGAAAATGTGCCGAATGAAAAAACTGAACAAGGGGCTGCTGTGCAAGCAGTTGCTGTGGTTATAGTGGTGGTATATTACCTGCCATGATGCCTGCGTCCCACAACACTAAGCTTAATGCACAATAGCACCCTGGTAGCCCACATACAACAGAGTTTACGTTCACCTCTTCCAGCATAATCAATCCCCACACTGCAGGCAATACATATTAGCCCAGGAACAGGAGAAATGCCTTTCGTCAAAAGCAAAAGAGCTCCATTGTATCCCAGTTACCCTTTCTCAAGCCTTATTATCCAGAGGGAGCCAAGATTTTACCATCACAATAAAATCTAGGTCTGCATTTTCTGAAGGAAATACCTGTGCTTGAAAGGCAGCAAAGTAATGGTGTTGAATTGTCTCAATTAGTGTTTGTTAGAGAGATTATGTTATTAAGTTAATTTTGATTGAATAGTCGATTTGAAAAGTCAACTAGTTTTTCAATAGGGTGCTTTTTCTGAATACCATAGTCAGAACTTTTCTATATAATATTTTTTCTTAAAAAATTCAAATTTTCTTTCTTTGAAAAAAGTCATGAATTTCTTATAAATTAATGACTTTCCAGATCTATTATATAAATTAGACTTATGAAATTCCCTGATATTTAAAGTACAGGTTTTCCACGAGAACCTATATATATATACAGGGTGCGATTTGCTGGGAGGGATGCGTGGGATTTCCTCCTTTCTGGTCAATGTATCCCTGCCTCTACTTTATTATTTTTACACCCCCCTCAAAGTGATCAGTGCTACTACACTAGTGGCGAGACGGCTCACAAAACTTATCACGAATTCCGTGGTTTGATTAAAGTCAATTTTATTTTAAAATGCGCTACTTTGGCTGGCTCTGATATAGCTGCCGCGCACGCGCGCAGCCTCTCTGTATTCATCACTCTGCAGACTTGCTCAATGTCCCGCCCACAGCGCTATCTGATTGGTTACACCCAGTGGCGCCCCCAGAAAATTTTAACAGGGGTGGTCAGATGAGGCCACAGTAAATCTTGGGGTGGCACACCAAAATAAAGAGAAAATAATTAAGGGTTTCCAATATTGACAAAAAAAATGGTATCCCTGGTATTTCTGGGATTTTATCGATAACGATAAATAGACAATAATGTCACTTTAATTGTGCTGATATCTTATTTCTAATTTTGCTGACAGATGACTCCTGAATTTTTTATTTTTACCTTTACGCCATTTTTTCTAGAAGTGTGCACCATCTTTTAGGTCAAATACTTGCATTTGGGCTGTTACCAAGCAAATGCAATCAGTATCAACAAAAATGATCTTTGCAATGCAGAGAAAACAGAAGCTGCATCTGAAGTGCCATTGAGATGTTTTTACACACTGTTTAATGCAGCTCTGTGGGACATGGTAACTTTAGCCTGCAGTTATAAATTAATAAATAATGTTCTGATATTTTAAAAATAAAACATTGAAAACTGATGTTCGAAATTATTTAAAAAATAAGAAGGTACCGTAAATATGAAATTAAAACCAGCAGTAGGTGGCAGTGAGTCACTGTTAATAAGTGAGTCATTGCGATTGAACCGAATCATTTAAACGGTTGATTTATTCAGGAACGAATCATTGTCATGTTGCTCAGAGACGCAAAACAGTGGCTGTGTTTGGAATGATTTTTGTTTGAACTGTTGTATAAAAGCAATGTCACACTTGTAATTATGCTGACTTTTAGAGAAAAATGTAACTCTTCGTGTGATAATAACTATATGAAATTATATAAACTATATAGATCTATAAATTTTCTGCCCCATATCTTGAAGAAATGTGATAATTCTAAATTTCCAGTGAAAGAATGCAATACAAATGCGTATGCAAACCAGTCTAGACCATCTAGACGTATGTGCACACTCTGTGATATGTTTGGACGGGGGAGGGCGAGGTGGGGAGGACTACTCCGGTGCTGCCAATCTGCGATCTTTTTTGGTGGCTGCAGCATGTGCTGCATTTTTATTTATTTTTTCCCCCACTTCTTAAACTATTACGAATTTACATTCTGCATTTAAATTTATAGTAGGTTACACACTGAAAATCATCCTAGGGGTGGCCACAGGGGTGGCCAGAGTTTATTCAGTGGTGGCCGTGGCCACCCCTTGGGGGCGCCCCTGGTTACACCTCACGAGTAATAGCCTATCAACACTTGCGAGACGGTTGAATCCGGTCCGCTGGGCAGTGGAGTTGCTAACTTGGCGTCTTCGTCGCTAGATTTAGCGACAAATCTAGCGACTTTTTGGGCAATCATTATTTAGTCTCTGAGACTCTCTGGTGCTGCCGCATGAGCGCGAGGTCTCTCTTTCCCAGCGCGAGCCTCTCTCTCTGCATCTGCTGTGTTCAGCGAGTGCAGAGAGGAGCAGTATTTCAGTAAAAAAAAAAAAGATATTCTGTTGCTTCTAACTCTATTTTACAAGCAAGTATAGCCGACATCAGTCACAGCACAACCACTGACTTTATCGTATGTGTATTTGATTTCATTAGTGCAGATGTTTGAGAGCTGGTTATGTAGTCTTAATGGACCGCGTTTCAGTCAAATTTAATATTCATTCCGTTGAACAGAAACATTAAAATATAGTAATAAAAACAGTTTTATTGAGAATTTTATTAAATGGCTAAATTAAATTGCAGTATGTGAGCATAGGGAGGCAATACAATACGATGCACTTACATCATTAATATGCTAATTAGCGCATGACGTCATCTAGTTCATGTTCTCATGATTTATTTTTATGAATTAAAATGTTTCAAACCCCCCCCCCCCCTGTTTTTTTTCACAAATCGCACCCTGTATATATACAGTCGTGGCCAAAAGTTTTGAGAATTACATAAACATTAGTTTTCAAAAAGTTTGCTGCTAAACTGCTTTTAGATCTTTGTTTCAGTTGTTTCTGTGATGTACTGAAATATAATTACAAGCACTTCATACGTTTCAAAGGCTTTTATCGACAATTACATGACATTTATGCAAAGAGTCAGTATTTGCAGTGTTGGCCCTTCTTTTTCAGGACCTCTGTAATTCGACTGGGCATGCTCTCAATCAACTTCTGGGCCAAATCCTGACTGATAGCAACCCATTCTTTCATAATCACTTCTTGGAGTTTGTCAGAATTAGTGGGTTTTTGTTTGTCCACCCGCCTCTTGAGGATTGACCACAAGTTCTCAGTGGGATTAAGATCTGGCACTCCGATCCCGCAGCTGAATCCTCTTTAGGAGACGATCCTGGCACTTGCTGGACTTTCCTGGTTGCCTTGTAGCCTTCTTTACAAGAATTGAACCTCTTTCCTTGTTCAGGTTCTTGATGATCCTATAAATTGTTGATTTAGGTGCAATCTTAGTAGCCACAATATCCTTGCCTGTGAAGCCATTTTCATGCAACGCAATGATGGCTGCACGCGTTTCTTTGCAGGTCACCATGGTTAACAAATAATTTCAACATGTTCTTCAACATGTTCCCTCCTTTTAACATGTCAAGTCTGCCATTCTAACCCAATCAGCCTGACATAATGATCTCCAGCCTTGTGCTCGTCAACATTCTCACCTGAGTTAACAAGACGATTACTGAAATGATCTCAGCAGGTCCTTTAATGACAGCAATGAAATGCAGTGGAAAGGTTTTTTTGGGATTAAGTTAATTTTCATTGCAAAGAAGGACTATGCAATTAATCTGATCACTCTTCATAACATTCTGGAGTATATGCAAATTGCTATTATAAAAACTTAAGCAGCAACTTTTCCAATTTCCAATATTTATGTAATTCTCAAAACTTTTGGCCACGACTGTATATATATATATATATATATATATATATATATATATATATATATATATATAATTTCTTTAATTTGTTTTGCAATACTATTCAAACGTTTCAAAAGAGGTCTCTTATGCTCATTATTTCATTAGGTCTATTTGATCAAAATACAATAAAAACATTAATATTGTAAAATATTATTACAATTGAACTCTTTTTTTGTTTTAATACTTTTATAATTTTTTCTCGTGATGGCAAAGCTGAATTTCCAGCAGTCATTACTCTAGTCTTCAGTGTCATATGATTCTTTAGAAATCATTCTAATGTGCTGATTTGGTGCTCAAAAAAACTTTTTTGATTTATATCAAAGTTAAATACGGTAGCTTGATATATTTTTTTTCATATATAACTTATTAAATTAGACATTTTTGTAACATCATAAATGCATTTACGAGTGCAAAACAAAAAAATAAATTTTTTTTCTGTGTGATGACAGAGAAGTTGCATATTTAAATTCATCCCTTTTAAAGCATCACAGTCACACACATTCAGACGGAGGTCTTTGGCCGTTGCATCATGTCAAGCTCTGTTTTTGGAGCATCCTGCCACAAGCGTTGCATTTTTAAGACGCCGTGTCAATTTAAAAATAGTCGAACTTTTAAAACATGCATACAGAGATACCTTCATTCTCTTCTATCTAGTTGTTTTCGAATGCAAGAACATGTAAACACTTCCTGAGAAATTTGAGACTTAATATACAGAGCTTCCATGATAACGATATTTCACAAAAGGGCGGGCTTACCATCGTCCCATCTGCTGTCAGGGTCAACGGTCCCGTTAGGGTCATCGTCAGGGGCCACACTGTCACAGTCAGCCCCGTCCAGGAGACTCCCTTCCTCCTCCACGATGTGAAGCTTATCTTCATCATCTGAGTCTGACTGGCCCTCCAGCACATGACTGTAGTTACTCACTGCAGAGACACAGAGAAAACACAACACTTAAAGAGAATGCTAACATATGGAGCCGGCATGTGCTTGCAAACCGCAGAAGGCTTGATGAAACCCTTGAAATCTGGAAAGACCCTGCTGGTGAAAATGACTACAATATAGAGCCAGACGAGATTAAAGCGAGAGACTGCAGCTCAGTTGTTGAAGCGGGAGATGACTGAAGAGATGTAGAGAGATGAAGCGTACTTCAGGGAATAATTCAATGAAATGCCAAATAGTAGTGGAGCAGTTCCTGCGTCTTTCAGTGAGCCAATGAAACAAGGCAAAGGATCACTCGAGATTGAATCAATACATCAGAACGGCTCGTGTTTAAACCATTTGTGGCCAAACGGTCCAGTGTGGACACAGTTCGACGGTGTAATCAGATCATGAAATGATGATCAAGCTGCTGTAATCATGAGATCACACACCGTACAAAACTGGAAATGTATCTTCTTATAGGTGTGCGATCAGCCGTTTGTAATGATTAAATGCATCTTTTATTTTTTGACAAAAGGGTGGGACAGGTTGACCTCCATTTAAGCAGCACAGGAAGGAGAGACAGAGAGAGCTTGAGCTAAAACACCATTGATTTTCTGTAACAGGCCAGACGGCCTTAATTAGTAATGTGTGTGTTTGCATGCTAGGCTAAGTGTGATTTGACATTCTATTAAAACAGCGGATGACGGAGTGGTAAGCTCACCTAACACGTTCTCATTCGTTAAAGGAAAGTGCTGGCAGGACAAGGCTTCTAATGGAGCAGGCATAAATCAAGCACTGAGGTTTTGGAATGGAATGGAATGTTTAGATTTATAAATTCAGCTAAAAGAGAGACCTTTCCAAACCCAGTGACAAACATCCAGCACTTGTTTATGCCTCGGACTGAAGAGTTCATGGCCACCTGAGGAATCAGTATTATTTTAAAGGTATAGTTCACCCAAAAATGAGAATTCTGTCATTATTTATCCACCCTGTGCTGGATTTCTTTCATCCATACAATGAAAGTCAGTGGGGTTCAATGTTGTTTAGGATCCCATTGACAAAAACAGCAGAAACATTCTTCAAAATATCTTCTTTTTTATTCCACAGAACAAGTTTGGATGAACATGGAAGTGAGTTATTGATCCAAAAAGGTGAACTATCCCTTTAATTGGTAAAAAAAATTCTAGAGACTGATAGTGATTATCATCGTAATATGAGTGAATCCTTCTTGACCGTTTTTTTGCAGGGAAAGGGATAGGTGTGCAGAAAACCCTTCCTCTTCATCCTCCTCCTCTCTCTCCATTTCTCTCACAGTTTTTGCTCTCCGTCATTCTTCTTTTCCACTCATCTAAGTACCTCTCTCTCCGGCCAAATCGATTTTCCTTTGAGAGGAGCAAAGTCAGCAGAGGGGCTGGCCATACACACACACACACACACACACACACCATATCTCTTCTGCTGGGCTTATCTGGCACATTTACATTCAGCTGATTTTGTGCTTTTTGTTACACACTTTAACCAACTCTCTCTCTCTCGCTCGGTCCCACACTCTCAATCTTCTTTTATTTCTCTGGCCTGTACTTTCATTCTCCACCTGTTCTGTGCATGTACAAACCTCTTAACCTCTTTCTTTCTCTCTATCTCATGCTCCATCTTTAGTTTTAAGGTCATGGATCACAGCAAAGACCTGCGGTGTGTCTATATATGTACCTGAAAAAGAGTCTCAACATGGCAGTGGTTGAAAAAAGCTGCCTATAACAAAATGGTAAAAAAAAAAAAATCACATAATCACAAAGATAGACCCATCGCTCACTAGCCACAAGTTCTGTCAAACCTTTCCGAGTGATGCACGGATCACCACAACAGTCAATTCGGTGTACTGTGAAGGAGATGCTACCAATCCCATCAGGCTGTTCAGCCAAGGGAAGCAAACAGTGTGGCTAGTCAGCAGAAGACAGAAGTAAAGGGACAGCGGAGAGTGTGTGAGCTCACTGTGAATGATCCATGACAAACAGCCACGAGCCTTGTTCCGCCGTTCCACATGAGAGATTTCATTACAGCCTTCAGGAGGTACACACAGGAAAAGTGACTAAATAAATGCTTTACAGAGAAAGGAATAGGTCACATTATGCTGGAGCTGTCAGCTAAAACTGTGTAAAGGCACAGGAAGAACAAACTGTACTACATAAAAACACCTAAAAGACGACATGAAACATTTAATATCTGTGCCTCAAAATAGAAAAGTCAGAGGTCAGTCTAAAAAACTAAAGTAAATAAATCAATCAAAAAAATAATTACTACTCATATTTAAAATATTTTTTTAAAAATCATGAGATGGATTACAAATTTCTACTCTCTTTAAAAAAAAGTAAGCAAAACAAATCTTTATATAATTTTGTGAAAAATTCTCATTTTCTGCTTTACTTTATAAAGCTGCTTTGAAACGATACTTCTTGTGAAAAGCACTGCAAAAAGAAGTGTGCATACAGTAAATATGCTTTTAAACAGAAATTAAGCATTTCATAAATTAAATTACAAAAATATATTCTGGATAGTATTTTAATGATTTGTTTTTGATTTAGTTTAATGACAATATAAAAGGCAATTTAATATAGGAAAGCTTTTTTCACACAGTATACACAACAGTTCAAAAGTTTGCAGTCGTTAGGAATTTTATATAAGAAATACATATGAATACATTCATTTAGCAAAGATGCATTGATCAAAACTGAGAGTTATAAAAAGAATCCTGAGAAATAATGCATCACAGTTTTTAACATGGATAATAATAAAAACTTGTTTTATTGAATTGTTTTAAATCAGCATATTATAATGAAGGATGACGTGACGATAAAGAGTACTTTTTGAAACCCCTGGTTTAAAGGCAGAACAGAAAATGACGGGGGAAAGGGATACTGAACTACAGCTCATTGTATTTTTAGCATGTGTGCTAACCACCAAGCCAACGCTCTACCATTACTCAGTTACATAAATGCTTGCTAAATGTATTTCCTATCTCCTAAAATAAATCATACACTTGTCCAAATACAAACACTGACATTCCACCGAAACCTTAAATGATATTTTTGTGTGTTGTCGGCATGCACAGCACTATGAGTATGTCAAGTCAGCCTATGAAACCATTAGCCTAATGAGTCTGCATTCTTACTGGTCAATCAGTTTTCCAGCTATGCCTTCTCTATGGATTTTACAATCAACCCGTTGAAGTGATATGTTGACTGGGAAAAAGCTGGCCTCCAATCTGCTGCTCTGTACCTGTATGATAAAGCCTGAATTCCCAGAACTCCAGGTGATTCTCTGAAAGTTCTTTTTAAAGCAAACACAACCGAGACCCCCCAGTGACATCTGTCAAGGCACACCGATAAATGCCTCTAAAAGCCATCCCTAAACAAGTAGACAAATATATTGTGACTCACATGGGCAGAGCTCAATTGCCTGTTAGCGATACAGTACATCACATATAGAGCCTTTAAATAATAAACTGAGGGTTCACCCATCTAAACTCCAGCTCAGGTAAAAGACACATGAGACTCTGAGGCAGACAAGAGTTATTGATTCGTCATTTAGGAAGGTGAGCTACAGGTTTCCCATGAGACTTTGCCACTAAGAACATTCTCATCTGGTACTTGCCCTCTCAGTCTCTATGTAGAGCTTATTGAAGCACAAGCACAATGTGTAGGACATTACTAGATCAAAATCAACATTTTTTTAAATGCTTCAAGTGAAATTATAATGCACAGTATATGAAAATGTATATTCATTTTGGAAAAGGATTACATTTTATTTAATTTAGGAGTATTCTTAAAGATTAACTTTAAGGAAGCATAAGATGAGTACAAAGGTAATCTAGATGTAAAAATACGGGAAATGTGTCCACGCATAATTAAATATACAATGTTAACAGATAAAATAAGAAAAGCATTTTAAAATTAGTGTTGTCAAATGATTAAACGCGATTACTTGCATCCAAAATAAAACGTTTTCTTTACACAATATAGTGTACTGTGTATATTTATTATGTAAACACACACATTAAGAAATATGTTATGTTTATATATCAAATATATTTGTGTGTATTCACATATACCTACATAATACATTGACACACATAGAAACAGTACACACACTTATTATGTAAAGAAAAACTTTTATTTTGAATGCAATCAATCGCGTTAACCATTTGACAGCACTATTTAAAATACATTAAAACTGGAAACAATTATTGTATTTTTTATACTAGAGTTTTTGCTGTATTTTTGATTAAATAAATGCAACCTCGATGAGCATAAGAGACTTCTTTCAAAAACAAAAAAAAATCTTACCAACCCCAAATATCATTTTAAGATTTTGTATTGTTTGTGTTGTTTAATTGGTAGGCTGTTATAATATTAACCAATACCCATTAAATAACACCCATGATACTGATAAAGTGTGCGTCTCTACTAATGCACTGAAAACATGAATGTATTAAAAACACAAATCTTCTGACATCTGCATAGTTTTCAATTTTAAGAAGATGCACAGAATTAGGCAGTAAGAATCAGATGTGCTAAGAGGACAAACAGTGAGTTAAATCTTTCAGGAGTGGCTCTTCTGGAACACTCTCTGCAGAACATATTAATCATTGTGGCCCGTGGTGTAAGAAAATAATCGCTGGGGCACACTGATACCTCACTCAGGATTCTGTTCATGGGATTTATCACCAATGAAGGGATATTGAGGGGGGCACAAGAGCGGTAAATTACAGCATGCTTTTCTCTTCAGCATTACGTTTACCTCCCAGAGTCCTGAGCTCTGCATTGCTGGCCTTTTTTTCACCTTTGTATGGAAAGTAACTGGTTGTATACCTGCAAGTCTGTCTGAATCAACATATGAGAACACGATGTGGGTGATCGCCACAAAAAAACCTTAATGGTCTGTAATTGGGTTTCCATTGCAAACACAGTTGTCTTTAGGGCTTAGGTATGCATTTTTTTCCCAAAGCTATCTTTGTGTCGAGAGAACTGGTGTTTGTTTTAGAAAGAGGTTACAGTAAGAATGGATAGTTGGGTTTTTCGTTCGTTTGTTCGAGTGCTTCTAGTTCACTCCTGCAACCCTGAGAAGCTATGTGTGGAATGTCCAATCATAACACTCTCCCTGAGTGGCTCGACCATAACGACAGATTGCTGTGTCGGCTTTTTTTTTTTTACTTCATTACAACAGGCACATACTGCACTGTTGCTTTTCAGCTGCAAAGACTAATTAGTGGTGCTTGCTAAGGAAAGCATTGCTGTTACTGTTGCTCATACTTATGTCAGATTTGGTGACTACTGTTTTTGAACAAACCTTTGAGATAAGTATTAAAATTTCAGAAGTCAGACGTCAGAAAGAGCTTTATTGCAAAGTATGTTTGCACATTCAAGGAATTTGTTTTAGTGTCACAAGCTTCCAGTACACAGACAATGAAACATATGAGAATAAAAATACACAAATGTATAGAGGGTTAAAATAAAAAAGAAAGAAACTGAAAAATAACAATTTATAACTTGTTTCTCATTATTTGTAATATGGACTTAAATGATTCCTCAGATCATACATTTTTATGAGGAAAGGTGTGCTGTTACTTCTACAAGTGATTTGGGTGCAATATTGACAAAAAAATATATATTTTTAATTTTTACGATAATTTATATTTTGCTGAATGTGTTTTTGTGATGATACCTTGGCTGGTTTAGGCCTGTCATGGATTAATAAATATGACGCTACAATCACCAGTGATGTTGAGAAGTGACTTAAAGCGATAGTACACCCACAAATGAAAATTCTGTCATTTATTACTCACCCTCAAGTCATTCCAAACCCGTAAGAACTTTGTTCATCTTCTGAACACAAATTAAGATATTTTGGATAGTTTGGAATGACGTGAGGGTGAGTCCTTAATTACAGAATTTTTCATTTTTGGGTGAACTATCCCTTTAATGAGTGATTTATTGAATTATTAATTCAAATGATTCATTCAAAAAGCCTGATTCATTTAGAAATGAAGCAAGTGTCATTATGAATGGATTATTGAATCACTGACTCCAATGAATAGTTCAAAAACAGATTTATTCAGGAAGGAAATACTGAAGTGTTGCCCTGGGACGCACAAATGTTCTCCTTCAACTTAGTTTAGAACACTTTTTGTTGGCAAATCAGAAATATTGACAATTATGTGTCTAAAATGTAACTCACTCAATATCAACTTCTTGTTTGTTGAACTGTTGAATAAAATCAATATCACATTCACGATCACGCGTATACGCTTAAAGTCGGGAAAATGGCTTGTGTGATCTTACATAACTATATCATATCTTCTAAATACTAAAGGGATCATTTTTGCATTTATAATTTATAATATGTGTTGCAATAGATTTTATTACACAGTGAATGATTTTGCTCTCTGAAGATCTTTGATTGGTCAAGTTTTTGTTTGTTTTTTTGCACAGTCAGTGACATATGTAATAATCCCACATTGTTAAAACAACAATATTACTGAAGATGCTAAATATCGCGTACCCCTAGATTTGACATACAGTAAGCAATTTTGTAATACAAGTACCAATGAAAAGGAAGATGGGAAATAAAACCTGAGAATACCTGGGAAATAAAAAGAGAATTGATCCTGATGGATGTTCCTGTCAATAACTATAATTTATAAAGTCTATAACTGTAGCATCTCTTATAATAATAAAACTCATAGCTGGATTTGTGACAGAAGTATAACACACAGAAGCAGCGTTGGAGGAATGAAGACACACCCTGCGCTAGAACTGAGCTATATATAAACCAAAGCTTCAATACACACAAACACACACGTCTGCTCTTATCTTAAAGCTAGAGATGTTTGAAAACTGAAAAATAACAATGCAGAACTGGAAAAATGAAGTAAAGCCTCCTGGACCATGAACGCTCTGACTAAATGGCAATCCTTTTTACACACAAACTTCTTTTTTCACTGGCAAACACAAACAGTGCTTCAAACCACATCCCCACCCAGCATTCTTTTCTCTTACACACACACTAACCACAACAAGACAGAGCCATTACATCAAATAAAGGCCTGTCACCGCATACATCTCTGGGTGTCTGGGGAGTGTGTGTGAACCCACTCCTGAGAAAGACTCGGGTTCCACATGCAGCCTGTATCATTATGTTTCTGTTTTCGGAGGCTGGGCTTGGAGCTGCACCCTCTGCTCTGGGCTGTAGGGGGCAACCTGTTCCCAAGGAGACGTCAGCGAGGCAACAGAGGCAGATGGAACACAGCATGGCCCAGTTTGCAAAGCATTTAGCATTCATGTGACATTCCTGATGTCAGAGATGAAAAGAGATGGGAAAACGAAAGAAAATTATGTCCGACATCAACAAGACAATAACTAATGTCACAGGCTTATAAAGTCAAAATCTAAATTTATAAGTACAAAAAGTCCATAAAAAAATTCATATGAGATATTGGAAATACAACCGAAAATAATATATATATATATATATATATATATATATATATATATATATATATATATATATGACAATATTTTTTTTTAGAGGTTTAGATGTATTTTTGCCTCTTAAAAACCATAGATTTAAAATATTTACAAGAACTAACCCTGGCATGTTCACATAAAAATATAAAATATTATATTTATTTGAAAAGTGTTTTATTTTGACATTGAAACTGGACTTTAAAATTGACAAAAAACTAATAATAATAATTTTGTTGCGTTGTGCTATTATGTTATATATTGTTGTTATTATTTGCTAATTTGTATTATTTATTTATTTTTTTTATAATGATATATTGTTATATTTGTTATATTACATTATATAGTTTATATATTATTTTATATAATAATTATTATTATTGTTGTTGCCGTTGTTGTTTTAACAGTAATTATAAAAACAGACAAATATTACTGTTGTAAATAACTGTATTGTAAAATAAACAACAAATGTTGGAAAATAACTATAACAACAAATGCAAGTTTAATTTTACACAGCAAGTTACAATACTAATATTTATGTTTTAAATTCTTCACTTACAAGCATTTAAACCCTTAAGCGTTTAACATTTCTGTTAAAGTGCAAAAATAAAAGACAGGAACAGTTATCAAAATCCAAAACAAACAGGGGTCTAAAATGAAATGTCCAGAACTGACTGTTACAAATAATATCCAATATGGTGTGTCCCTATGGAAAACTTAACCAAATAAAAGTTAGTTGTTGCCGTAAAAGCTCAACATATCTTGAACATGTGCGCAACTAAAGCCGCAGCCCTGACATGCTGAATTACATACTATTCATGCTCCTACATCTCTTTCGCCTCACTCTCCCATGCTTTCCTTCCCACTTCCTGCCTTCAGGGAGTCAGCACACAAGCTAGTGTTATAGATGACGGCGGCGCCACTTGCCTTGCTAAGAGCGTCATTTCACAAGTGCATCATTATCCAGCCAATGCTAAGAAGCTAATTAGTCGCAGCAGGCAGTCTCCTCTTTTCACTGAAGAAGAGCATGTCAACCACAAACACATTGCGAATGTTCACTTAGCTCGACTGCAGGTTGGTGATAAAAAAGTGATGTGCTGCTGTTATACTGCAATACGTGTGTGTCTGTGTGTTTGAGCAAAGGTGACTTTGAGAACTTACATCTGACCATGCATGATGTGTGTCCGGCCTTCACATGAGACTATGTGAGTGTATTTTGAGCTAATCTTGCTGAGCGCAACTGGGTTCTTCTAAATAAGGTCACAGAGCGCGGTCATACCTGCGCTATGATAACAAAGCACGCTGCCCAAGTTAGTCAGCGCTTACTTTAGTGTGTTTTGGTTTGAGGTGAGACTGACCCCCTTTACAAAAATAATGCTGTTTCATTTATGTGCTGATTGGCTAAAGACTAATTTAAGAGTCTGAGAGTAAGTTTGTTTTTCATGGCAGTGCATTACCTGTTGGTGAAAATATGGGCGGTATGCTGAGGCACTCATTCATTATCAGAGCCTGTTCTGTATCTGCGCAGTGCTAGACTTTGTGTCTGTTCATGTGTGTTTGTGCTTCACCGTTCTGTAGATATAAAGAGGAAACATCTGCTGTGCCTGCTGGGTAGTCAGTCAGTCCTGTACCTGCAGATATGGTTCACTAACCTGAACCTTGCTTTATACAGTTTCACTACCTTCTCTTTCTCTCTCTCCTCCCACTCCTGCTCTGTCCTCACACTCGTCTTCATAAGCAGATCAGACAGAGGTTCAGTGCCGCCCATGGTCACCACGCTGGATTTAGATGCTAACATAACACATTTTGTTTGGGGTGGGAAAGTCCAGTCGTCAAGGTAACACTACCAAAATTAACACTGACAATGAAGAAAGCACTGAACTGTTGTATGAGAACACACAGACGTGACCACACATCTGGGTCAACAGGAAATAGGGATTTCTCCCCCCCCAAGACTGGAACAGTTAAAAAATTATATATATATATGTATATACAGTACAGACCAAAAGTTTGGACACACCTTCTCATTCAAAGAGTTTTCTTTATTTTCATGACTATGAAAATTGTAGTCACACTGAAAGCATCAAGGGCTATTTGACCAAGAAGGAGAGTGATGGGGTGCTGCGCCAGATGACCTGGCCTCCACAGTCACCGGACCTGAACCCAATCGAGATGGTTTAGGGGTGAGCTGGACCGCAGACAGAAGGCAAAAGGGCCAACAAGTGCTAAGCATCTCTCGGGGAACTCCTTCAAGACTGTTGGAAGACCATTTCAGGAGACTACCTCTTGAAGCTCATCAAGAGAATGCCAAGAGTGTGCAAAGCAGTAATCACAGCAAAAGGTGGCTACTTTGAAGAACCTAGAATATGACATATTTTCAGTTGTTTCACACTTTTTTGTTATGTATATAATTCCATATATAATTCCACATGTGTTAATTCATAGTTTTGATGCCTACAATTTTCATTGTCATGAAAATAAAGAAAACTATTTGAATGAGAAGGTGTGTCCAAACTTTTGGTCTGTACTGTATATATATATATATATATATATATATATATATATATATATATATATATATATATTATTATTATTTCGGTCATCAGTTTTTCTGCATTTACTGTGCCATTTTGAGGGAAAGTGTGTGTGATTCTTTGGAATGGATTTAAAATTGTAAAATGTGATGTAAATGGAAAAATGGATTAAATATGACTAGTAAACACTTATTGGTAGCAGAAGATATAATCACATTCATCAACGTTAAAAGCATGCAAGAGGCAGATGATATAATGTTGTGAATGACAGGTGGAGTGGAGTTCAGCAGCCACCGATTCTAAAAACTAAACTAAACTAAACTTAAATCTATCATTTGTCATCTCTATAGATTTAAATATTGACTGGGGATGGTAAGATTCACCGATATGCGTAAAATTTTATGATGCGTATTAAAAAAGTGTGCATTGGATACACGTTGGCATTGTTATGCATGGTTTCTAACATATTTCTATTGGTAAAAAAACAATTTATTCATATATAATTATTAGTAGATGCACTATACTTTTATTATTTAGAAAGTGATTAATCATTTGTGACCAATAGATTGATTTCTCCTCTCTAAACTGTTACTCAAGCGCATTCTCTCTTCACCACTGCTGCTATCGTAGACTGTATAAAAACATGGACCGTGACATCACCCGCAGTTCTCTGAAGAGCGTTTTTGAAGCTCAAAGTAGGGAGAGGCGTCCATCAACATCTGACAACACGTCACTACACGACACTCCCAGGTTATCGAAAATGGGCAAAAAGACGGGAGGTGGTTGCTGAAGCCACGCCCACCTAGCTCGACGGCATTGACAGCTGCAGCAATCCACCTGTCACTCAAGTGGTCATGCCCTTAATTATGCAGAACTTTAAGGCTTAATATAATTTAAACGGATGAGTCATAAAAAAAATTCACCCCCCTCACAATTGTCATAAAGGGCAAAATTAGCTATTTAGACCAAAATAATTTTTTGCACCTGGCTGTAAACACATTTTTTATTGCTGTAAAGTTGGGCGTTTTAATATGGGGAGTCTATGGGATTGACTCCCTTTTGGAGCCAGTGATGAATTGCAGTTTTACTCACTTCCTTGTTGGCTTCACGAGAGAGAGCAGGAGGTTGGCTGCTATGTGAACACGACATAAAACAACACAGAGGTGTTAGGAATCAGAAGCCACTGTCTGAACCAAAGAAATAAAGCAAACTATCTGTAAAATTTTGAATTGCATCGCATCATATTTTTTTTCCATTGCATTGTATTACATTGAATTGCATTGTGTTAAATGGAATTTAAATCGGATCACACTGCATCGTAAGGGGTGAATGGGGTGCTTGGATTTACCAAACATCTTCGACTAAATGCAATAAATTTTAATATAAACTCAAACAATTATTATCCAGTACATACAAGATCAAATGTTCTGAGTCACATAATTTTTATTTATTTATTTTTACAAATTTTTTGTACTTTTATTTATCTTGAATTTTACAAAGCCGGTGAGACCAAGTTGATAGTTCAATGAAGCATAACTACACACCATTAATTCTCCTGAGCCATAAAAGAGCAACCTCTGAGCTATAAAATATTCCTCTGGTACAAGCCTTCCTGTTTGGTGGTTTTTCCAGACGTGTAATAGGGTCTGCTCACTCTCTTGGACACAAACACTGTCCGAAAGTTTTAATCTATGAAATGATCAATAAAAGAACGAGTGAATGAGCTAGTGGTGTCTAGACGAGACATTGAACAGCCTGTCTGACTGACCAACTCAAGCAAACCACTGAACAGCACACTCTGATACACTAACTTATGCACAAATCCAAATCAACACACACCGTGACTCAGATATGATTAGTCATTTTAAGAGCATCTGAATACATTTGTCAGAGTGTGTGTGTGTGTGTGTGTGTGTATCCAGGGCATTTCCCAAACAGTTCAAGTGAGTCAGACAAAGAGGACAGAATATTTTGTTATGATTAAGAACATCATGTTAAAATAATCTTATAAAAGATATTCTGATTCATCATTGTAGCATTCCAGCCATGATGCAATTTTATTTTAGTATTAATAATAATTAATTGGCTGATGGATGGTGTTTTTCTCTCTCTGTTTCTCTTTCTAATATAGCACATCCAGACTGAAAACACCTTAAACCGGATTAAACCAGTCTGTGGTCCAGACCGACAGGAGGCCCACTCACAGTCTCAGCTGTTGGATTGTGGGAACAGGTGAAGTGTGCAGCAAGGATGACTATTCTTGTTAACGGGGCACTGGAGATGGGGGAGGGAGAAACAGATAAGCCGTCCCTCTCTTTCCGACCTAAAATAACAAAATAACAGCATTTGATCTGTGAGAGATTGGGCTGTGAGTATATACAGTGGTACAAAAAACTGTTAATGACTTGAAAAGACAAAGAATTGCTGTCACAGTCCATATTCAAAGTCTAAATTTTGGACCGAGTGTTCGCCCGGGGCAGATCCTGTCACACGGTCAGAGAGAGGAAGACTGAGAGAGCGGGGGCTACTCAGACTCTTGTATTTAAAGGTCAGGTCTCATAAAGCTGATCATTCAGACAGCCTGACACTAACAGAGGTGAAGAGATGCCACAGGCGTACACACACTCGCGCACACACACACATTCAGAGACTCGCACTGGAGGCAGGGGGATGAGTCAACAAAACAACCCCAGAAACTCTCCCACGTCACACGCAGAAACAGCTCAGATCTGCAAATTTCACTCTCTGTTTGCTTCACAGCCCCTTGCAACTCGTTCTCTGGTGACTGTGAAGAGTGAAATAATTTGTGATAATTGTAAATAAATTGTGGACACAATTATTGGCCGACCCTTTTGGTATACTAAACTGGTATATTTAAAGTCTGCTAAATTGGATTAACTGATTTTGGACTAAATTGTGCAGAAGTAGTGCTCAAGTCCAACTAAAGATATAGGCTACTGAAGTATATTAGATTGTGCTAAAGTGAAACTATTGGAAGTATACTTCAGGTACACTTGAAATATCTTGCATTTAAAGACCGTTATCATTCAAAGATCATACAGTCCTCATCAATAGTGACGTTAAAACACATTTTAGGCTAAATATTAAGAAATGTGCATTGTGCACACAAGTAGTACTCCAAATAAAGTTGAATTATAATTTATATATCAGTAAGTCTCAAGCGTTATGTCAGTAAATATGTTCTTTATTTTGAAATAACTGTATTTTAAATATATCCGTTTTTTACGAGCGAATGCTAATAATTTGAAAAATGTCAAATAAACGATCGGTTAATCTGATAAAAGCGGCCGTTTGTTTGCATGCTTTGTTAAATATTCAAATTCAAAAGAATCGATGTTTTACTATAGAATAAGTGATACATTGATCATAATGAATTAATTTATCTGGACTCAGAATTAGTCACACAGAAAAAAATTCATTTCTATTTTATTTATTTATTTTTAACGCTTATGAAAATAGCCTGCTTATTCAGTCGAGTCTGTTTCTGTTTATTTGTAGCCACAGTAGCCTATCCGTCACATTTAGGATGAATGATAATATCTCTATTTTTATAAAAGCTCCCAAACAAAAACATTATTATATTTTTATGATAAACTCTGGAGACGAGACTTATGACAGATAATATAAGTTACTACACGAAATAAAATACACGATTGTGATAGAGAATAAGAAGCTGACGTCTGATTTCTTCAAGCGGCCATATTTACCATGTTTACTATGGTAACGTTAATGTTTAGCGTGCATAGTCGCTTATAAATATTTCTGCCTTTTATGGTGATTATAATCCACAACCGGTAGCCAGTGCAAGGAGATAAAGAGATGTGTAACATATGCTCTTTTGGGTTTGTTGAAGACAAGTCTTGCCACTGCGTTCTGAATCATTTGTAGAGGTTTGATTGTGCTTGATGGAAGTCCAGCCAGAATAGCATAGCAGTAGTCCAGTCTAGAAATGACAAGGGCCTGGACAAGACGTTGTGCAGCATGCTCCGTTAGAAAGGGCCTGATCTTTCTGATGTTGTGCAATGCAAACCTGCAAGATCGAGCAGTCTTTGCAATGTGGTCTTTGAAGGTCAGCTGGTCATCATAGATAGTGATAGTGAAATCATGCTGTAGAGTTGGAGTGGCAGGGAAGACAAGAAGCTCAGTCACACCAAACTTTTTAATGGTAATTTAGAGCATTTTCACTCCCTAACAAACAAAACCTCCATTACAAATGTAATCTCCAAGATTCTTCAAACTATTGTCTGCCTGAGCCCCAGAAGGGTATCTTGTTCCTGGGCAGTGAGGTGGGGTTGAGCCCCCATCCCTTGGAGCTCACTGATCCGTCTATTGCTGCTCCATTACACACTACTAAACGGACAGGACAGCAATCACTTACACAATTACAGGCAGCTGAGATATATCTAACCTAACCAGCCATGAGAGAATGTAAATGTGTGTGTGCTGAGAGGCACAGGGAGAAGAGAAAAAAGGGATTGGATGTTGGTGTAGTCACTAATTACAAGAAGTGACAAGGATCAGATGTCCTGTTTTTACCTTGATCACCAATCACAAGATTTAAACAGCCTTCCTATAGACACACATACAGCACTATTTACAGTCAACATGAAACAATATCCTCAACCCGTTTTATTTAACTAATGTTACATACTGTACTGTATTTCCAAGTGAAATGTAATATTCAACTAGAAAAAATTTAATGCATGTGTGGCTTTTATCCATCGGCTATTGCTTGGATTGCAAAAAAGTAGGCGTTACATGCCAGACTGAAGTCAGGTGGTTTGGGACAGGAGCAATAAAAGATTACAAATACAGACATTTCTCTTTGGAATAGCTTGGTTATACCAAAGGAAAACCAATGAATGTTGCATAATAAGTATAGGAATATAAAGGGGGTCTTTTACGGTAAAATAGATAAAACAACTGACCTGGCAGATAGATGATGTCACCAGGGACAGACACATTGACATACTGAAGCTTCTCTTTGTCTGTGACTTGTGTAAGTGTGTGTGTCAGAGAGAAAGAGAAAGATATACACAGACAGAAATCAATGTGCACACTGACAAATCGCTCAATGTAAAACAACACAGAGCTCTAATTTCCTCTCACCTTTACTAATGGGATCTCTGACCTAGACAAGTGCACACGCAACAAATTCATTATTTGCTTGTATAATACAACACTAAGCTTAAACGTTGTCCTATAGCATCATAAGAGCATTCGAGAAGAGCGTTTGTATTGAACTACCCACAGTGACCTAATAATTCTATTAGTCAATGTGACCCTGAACACAATCCTTCCTGTGATAGTTCTCAACACACACAGTCACATGCACACAGGACACTTTTCAAAGATTGACAAGGTGAATATTTGTGCGCGTTTGTCCTTTAAACTTTGCGGATCCTTTGACACTTCAGGAAACTCACATATGCAGCTTTTAATAAACACAATGGGAGGGTGTGACGCAATGCTGTGCGGAGAAGTGTGTGTGTTTAGTGACTGATAGATGGTTTGTCCCTGATTCCCCCTTAAGTGCAAAGGGGAAAAAACTAAAGAAATGAGAGGAAAGAAGAGGATTGAATGCTTTGAAGCAGACCCAAAGGCAGATTTGGTTGTGTTGGCACACTTTAGGAATAAAACAAGCAGAAACATCTGTTAACTCTTTTTTGTATAGTTTTCTATTATACAACAGTTAGTTCCGGTCCTGTAATCTGATTGGCTGAGCAGTGTTCCAAAAGTGATGATATTTAGTTTAACAACACACTGACATTTCCCTGTTTGCAGCATTTGTCAGTGACACAAATCTGTTAATTTAGCTTTAACTTCATTCTGAACTATTTGATTGGCAGAGGGAAAATGCTTACAAGAACTTTACATACTGTTTCTTAAAGTGATAGCAAATGCAGTGTAAAGACTCAATGCCACTTTAAAGCCATATAAAATTATGCCTGCTCAGACCCATTAGTATCAAAGTATGCAACTGTAATTGCTGTGTAAATGCATTCATGTCACCTCTGAGCAGCTAGACAGCTAGAACACATTCCGGTTCCACTTCTGGGCCAACTGTGCAGAGTAAATTTTGCATAAGATGTTAGCTACTTTATAATCAGTTTTTGATTGTTAGATGATTATGAGGATTATAAAGCAACTAATGGTAATACTAAAACATACAAACACAACATCACTGTTCTCAGGTGAATATCTAGAAAGTAGATAGGTAAAGTATAGGAAAATATTGAGAAAAGATGAGACAATCACTGCCTTTACACGAAGAAAACAGCAACTCTAAGCACCACGTAGAAATTCCGATAACTTTTGGTGGAGTTTCCAAGTTTCTAAATCTTATTAACATCTTTGTCGAAATTCTTAGGGACATTGTTAAAATAGTCCATGTGATGTCATTACGATATCCTTACTACCTTTCTGGGCCTGAACGTGTCAGTTGCATTGCTGTCTATGTAGGGTCAGAAAGCTCTCGGATTTCATCAAAAATATCTTAACTTGTGTTCTGAAGATGAACAAAGGTCTTAAGAGTTTGGAATGAGACAAGGGTATTTAAATAACAGAATTTTCATTTTGGGCTGAACTATCCCTTTAATTAAAAGTTTAATTAAAATTTTTATAAAAACTCACTTAACCTTTGTGACATCATCAGCTGCCTTTTCAAATCAAAGATATATCATGATGTCACAGAATGCTTTTTTTCTGTGAAACATATGGTAGTGGAATGAAAAAAAGCAAGGTCTAGAGACATTTCTTGAAATTTGTATTTCTTTAAGCTTCAGCATCACATTATGATTATTGTGTCATACATGAGATGCTAAAAAAGATGCAAGATGCAGTCAAACACTTACATCCACTGCATGTTTATAAAAAAAAAAACTGTGAAAAAGCAGCACAATCGAATGCAAAAATAAAATGCAATCTGTGAACAGACCCTTAGTTCATAAATATTCTGAAATAAAATACAGAGGTGATTTAATATTGTGATTAAGACATCAAGAACAAACCCACAGTGGATCCATTCTGGTGTTATGAAAACTGCCACAAAAATTACTTGTAAGCAGCTCAGAGTAAATTCTAAAAAACGAGAGTTATCATCTCGTAATTACAGTAATTCCAACTAGAGGTGAACGCAGCAACAATCCATAAACATTGTCTCAAACCAGAGTCAGAAACACGAGTAACAAAGCACGAGTCCTCCATAAGCACTCAGAACATCATCAATAAAGAGTTCAAAGGGACGCACCATTTGCTTTTTAATTATTTGATGAAATGAAAAGGAAACAGGAAGTGTGTGTATATGCAGATGAGTGGCGGGTGTTGTGGACATGTTATTTGTCAGGAATGTGAAACACGCTCTCACTCTCATTGGGCTAATGGCATTTGATTTTTGTAGCTAGGCAACACTCCCATGCGTGACATTTACCTGCCAGACCAAATAACCAAATACAAAACATTCACATAGACACATTAACACATGCAGATGAGCACAAAAGCGAGAAGAAATACCAAATGGTCTTTGTTCATTCAGACATTCTTGATATGCATGAAGGCCTTGGTCATCATCAAAGTAGCAAAGAGATCACAGTTTATGAAAATATACACAGATCATCTGCTGATCTTCAACACACGCCTCCTCACACACACCCACACACCACAACAAAAGTGGTCAAATAGGCTAATCGTGCTCTCAAACGATCACATTTGTTAATGCTTTTTACTCTCTAAAACACACACACAATTAGTATTGAATAATAACACCAAAAACACCAGAGCTCTAAACATCCTCTTAATCTGAGAGAAACAAACAGCACATCAGATAAACAACAGAGATTAGAGATTACAATCATCTGACTGTCGTCACACACACACACACACACACACACTCACCTGTGGGTTTGCAGCAACAATCAGGCACAGACTGTGAGCGTAATGATTATTACACTAAGACATGATCTCTGGACTATAGGCCGGCATCATAAGCATGTGCTCTAAACCATGATGTGTGTGTGTGAGAGAGCTTTACAACAAGGCTTAAATGCTCTACTGCACAAGGCTTGGGGGAAAGCTGCCCCTCCTGGCACCCACTTTTAACCCCTAATTCTCTTTGTAGACAGAAAGTGTGCATAATCAACCCAGGCATTAATTTAACACAGTATTCCACTGTGTTTTTCTCAAACATACATACAGTACACAGTTGCCCTAAAAACAGCTACACAAGAGCGTTTGTCCACACTAACTGAAACTGCAACTCAATGTGATAATTACAACCAATTAGAAAATATTTGATTTTAAATCTACAGATATGTTGAGTCAGATTTTGAACCAATGCTACTTTTTATGGACGGGGCAATGGACATAATGTTCCATTGACTGTCACTTACTGTGGGTAGTCAAAAAAAATTATAATAATAATAATAAAAAAATTGGGGTTTGGCCACAATTTAAAATAAATGTTATAGCATTAGAAACAAAATATTTAGAAACAAGAAACATTTTAGAAAAATATATAATGTTATAATATATAAGAAATATATTAACAGTATATATATATATATATATATATATATATATATATATATATATACACACACGCACACACACACACGTGTTTTTGTAAAAAGTGGGGACATCCCATAGGCATAATGGTTTTTATACTGTAGACACTGTATATTCTATGGCCCTGCACCAACCCTACACCTTACCCTAACCCTCACAGGAGGCTTTGTGCATTTTTACTTTCTCAAAAAACTATTTCTGTATGGTTTATAAGCGTTTTGAAAAATGGGGACATGGGTTATGTCCTCATAAGTCACAAGTTGTGTCCTGATATGTCACAAAAACCAGAGCACACACAAACACCAGTTTTAACAAATCAAAACCTAACAAAAGCTGCAAACTTATAAGACATTGTTCCTCACTAATGGAACACAGTGGATCATACACTGTATTAGCAACATGGTTATTATTTCAAGACACCTGAATGAACTGAAACTCAAAATCATTAAAAATCATCATCAAAAATGATGAAAAAGGCCCTTTTATTGTAATGAAATGAAAGTCAGTTTTGTTTTGTTTTCCTAAAAAATATTTTGTTGCCACTACACAAACTCAAACATGTGTCCATGTATCCACATACAAAAACAGAAGTTTAGACATACTGAAAAAAATGCTCTGGACAGAATCAACTCGACAGGTGTGTGCTCTTGTATGCGTGTTATTTATTCATTCAGTTGAATTTGTTCCCCATGAGTCTCCACCGGCCAGGTCCTCGTCACACAAGAACTGTTGCTTTGACGTTATTTCCTGTGCTGTTTCACAGTCCTTCCCCCTTCCTTTCTCTATCTTTAACAACATCTTTTCCTTATTTAAAAGAAATCAAACGGAAACTGAACAAATGGAAGTTATCAGAACCCACACTAAAGCGCTATGAGTGTGTAAACCAGGTGTGCTCCAGACCTCTCCTCAATCCTCCCTGTGTCTGGGTCTCATCCTTCTCTTATATCCCCAGACAGCTTTATTAAGTCAGCCTCGAATCCATGATAAAGAAAAACTGTGATGTCTCTAAGCTTGTAGGAATATCTGGTGCTAATAGATGATTTATAACGAGTCAGTACTGTAAAATCCCCAGACTTCTAATTATGACTTTGTCTCAAAACCTACTGCGCTGACTATCTGGACAGCATGAGTGTTTTCAGAGACATTCTGTGGCATCATAAGAAGTCTTTGTGATTTGACTCTGTAAATGAACGGTAATGAACAAGGTTAGTCCATCAGAGATAATTTCCCATGACATGGTGACAAGAAAGTGAATTTTTTTTCCTAAACGAAAAGATTGAAATGGATGTTTCACTGGGGAAAAAAAGTACATAGTGTTTGTGCTGGAGGGCATGTCTTCCAGGTCTCAGAAGAAGAAGAAAAAGAGAAGCAGAAGTGAAAAAAGTAAAGAACTTGTTGACATTGGGCCCATATTTAACCGCCTACACACCAGGCTGAGCTTTGATGTAGCAGGAGAAATTAAAAAAGGGTGGAACAGAGAACCGAAAGAGAGAGAAAGAAAGGAGCAAGAAAAAGAACAGAGGGACAAGGAAAGAAAAACACACCAAAGTCATCAACGTCTCAGTTTTAAAGTGAGAGAGAGAGCGAGAGAAAGGTCAGGCTACAATATTAGCGGTTGAGCATCTCTTGCAAGAAGATATCTGAGAGTGATTAGGCTTTTAGCATATTTGTTTGCTAAGCATCACTACAACTATCGTTTATTCAACTTAGGGGTTCATTCGAATCATTTAGATCATGTACTGTAAATGGGCGTATCAATCCTGAAGTATCGATATATCGATACTGATGCGAGTATCAGAACTATCTATACTGATGCGAGTATCGATACTGATGCGAGTATCGAAAGTATCGATACTCCAATAAAAAATATCGATACTAAGGTGTGTTTTATTTAACTGTAATTTTTTATAAAAATATGCATTGAATTGGCTGAATAACCTATGTTAGCGAATAATTGTGTTGAATCCGTGTATCATTGGTTCATTAATTTTTTTAATATAATATTGAATGTAGAAAAATAAAAAAAAGCTTTTTTTTTTTTAAAGAAAAATGAGAATTTAGCTTAAATTTTCATTTTCCGTTCAGTTTGAATGTTCGATTTCTACACATGGGCGGGAATTAAATGCCCCTTTCTGCTGATTGGTCAGCCGAAGATCAAACCGTGACGTCATCAGTTCTTCCGCAGTATCACGCAGCAGAATAATAGTCCTCTACTGCTGCAGTTGTACGCATTTATTGCAACTACATTTCATTGTTT
This sequence comes from Carassius carassius, assembly GCF_963082965.1. Classification (NCBI taxonomy): domain Eukaryota; kingdom Metazoa; phylum Chordata; class Actinopteri; order Cypriniformes; family Cyprinidae; genus Carassius; species Carassius carassius. Next base: position 18,110,771 of record NC_081794.1, read on the forward strand.
TTCATCAAATAAACAGACTAATGAATAGCTTAACACAACTCATACCGGGGCAGAGTCTTGACAAGGCTTTCTTCTGTGTAGATATAAATTCTATTCTTTGCATCAGCTGGGCATAGCAAGCTATGATATGACAGCTGTCTGTTTGTTTAATTAATACATTCATTCATTCATTCATTTCAAAATAAATATTTTAAACACCAAGACAAAAAAGAGAGAATAATAAATTGGCCTGGATATATATATATATATATATATATATATATATTTATATATATATATATATATATATATATATATAAGCCTATAATGTTCACGCAAGAACTGTCATTCTGACTGACACCCAGAGAACAACAGATATTAAATAGCCTACTGTTAAGAGTTTTTTTTAAATTCTACTACGAGCTGCTGTGCACGGGCACAAATGACTGCAATGCAAGATTTTCATAATAACTTGCCATATCAGTTTGTTTCTCACCAGACCCTCAGTATACCTTCAGAATACTTGGAATATATGCCACGAGATGCATAGGATTATTTTACGACAGATATTCATCAACTTCTAAAAAAAAACAATCTCTGCTATTAAATTGGCAAGTGCGGGCAGGACATTTTTTGTGTTATTAAGTAATAAGCCTTTAGAACAACATTAAGGTGAGTAGTGACACTAGTTCACACAGTTTCAATAAATTGCGATAAACTGTGGTCTCTTTGCTTGGGTTAAATAAATAAAGCTTTAGCGTTAGTCTCGGTCTTCTTGAATATCTTTCTGGAGCATGAAACAAACATGAACCACAGCGAATACTTGTATTTTAAAAGGCTTAATTTAGATTTTTGACATTAAATGCATCATATAAGTCGCAGTAGGCCTTTCCATCATGATAAAAAATTTTAAGACATTTATAATATTTTATCTTTTTTTATTTTTACCTTTTTTATTTTTTTAGTAAATTCTTTTCTTTTGAACCCTGCTTTTCTAGAACCATTAAAAAATATTTCACAAAAAAACATTTAGCATCACAACTCTTTTTTTTAACCTTGATAATAAAAGTTTCTTGAGCATTAAATCGTTTTATTAAAGTAATTTGTGAAGAACAATGGGTTGTTTATTTATTTATTTATGATATAATTTTTTTTATTGTAATGCTTTACAACAGTAATGTTTTTTTATCATATTTATGCTCAAATAAATGCAGCCTTGATAAGCATAAGATACTTCTTACCGACCCCCAGCTTTTCAACAGTAGTATAAGTGTCTCACATTTTTTGAGAGAAATGTGCTATTTTAATGTGTTAAATCACATTATCTGTGTACTTGAGGCAAATTCTTTGGTTTGAAAACTTGCATGAAATGTTGTTTCAAGCAATGAACACACATCACTTTTCTGAGTCCAAGATATAAGAGAACAGAGAATCTAATGTCTGACTTTATTTAGCCTAGCTTTCCTTCACACCGTCCCTCTCATACACACAGTTCATACTATCCACATCCTCTCTTCTCGTGACACTGCCACAATGGCTGAATTCCCACCAGCCCTTATCTGAGGTAATGTACTTCCTGGGTCATGACCTTGGCAGGAACAACCTCAACTTCCTGGTGAACTCGCGTCGAACCAATACGCTTTTTCTTTTGAGTTTTCCATGATGTGATGTTCCCCAGCTGTTCAAAAGAGTGGCGCACTTTCACTCCACAAATGTTCTCACGCTTTGCTACTAAATGGCAGCTTAAAATTAAGCAAGATTAATCTTGAAATGGTCCACGCTCTCACTAAATCTGATAGCTATACATTTTAAGAAACTTTAGCCCTAATTGGAGTATTTCAAAGGTTTATTTTGCAATGATTTGGTAATTTAGGATAGAGTCATTCAAGGTTGATCTGTGCCAGTGCTGCAGAAATGTTACCCTCCACATGACACAATCTCTCCTAAGGGCAGTTTATACTTGTGTAGCTAAAAGTCATTCATTTTTAATGAGAGTTGGAGGTTTGAGGTGACATGATGGAGGGATGCGACAAAGTTGAGCAGAGTTGAACTTTATGCAAATATGGTGGGAGTTCAGACAATGAAGCTTGCGATCTCCCAGCTGATACATTTAGATACATTTAAACTGAAACTCTACTATTGCCAACTTGGCAACATCTAGCATCTCTTTACACACAAACACACCAGCTACTTTTGATAACAGCAGTATATTTTGCTCATGTGTTTACATTCCACAGTGTCTGAGTCCTCTGAAACATCACCCGTAGTTTCTGCATTCCCCATTACCGTGCTTCACTCCTGCAAAGAGGTGGGAACTGGTTGCTGAAACCACGCCCACCTAGCTCAACGGTGTGGACAGCAGGGCAATTCACCTGTCACTCAAGTGGCCACGCCCTTAATTATGCAGAACTTTAAGGCTTAAAACAATTTAAAAGGATGAGTTACAAAAAAATTCACTCCCCTCACAGTTGTCATGAAGGGCAAAATTAGCTATATAGACCAAAATAGTTTTTTGTACCAGGCTGTAAACACATTTTTTTGTGCTGTAAAATTGGGCATTTTAACATGGGGATTCTATAGAAATGACTCCCTTTTGGAGCCAGTGATGAATTGCAGTTATAGTCACTTCCGTGCTGATTTCATGAGAGAGAATGGAAGGTTGCTACACACCTAAAGAGATGACTGAATTTTGATTATTGGGTGAACTATCCCTTTAAATTTCTTATACACTACAAGCTTCCATTGACTTCTATTCTTTTAAACTTTTCTATTTCTAATAAAATATATTCTCTTTTACACAGATATTTTTTTTATTCCCTAACCTTAACATAAACCTTTCTGCATGTTCAGATTTTTATTAAGACATTATGTGTTTATTAAGCCTGGCTGGTCTCTAGGCCAAAACCTATGCCACACACACATCTGTGGCCTGAAGCTAAAGTCATATAAACCATAAAAGCTCTTTCAGGATCTAAATGGATCTTGGACTTGTGGACCCTGACTTAATCTGTCTAAACTCAAAATATTACACTGCCAGCCAATGGCAATAACGACAGTGGTTCTGTCCTGATTTCCTACTGTAAATTCCCAAAGCATTTTAAAGTCTTTTCACTGCTCGAGGACAGAGATCAAAACATCTGACATCTGACAGTCAAAATTTAGAGCAGAAAAAACCAGAGGGAGTGAACATGAGCACATGACAAGTGAAAAAGAAAGATAAATATCAAATAAGGAACAGTAGAATCATGTCTTTGGGGTTGGGGGGTGGGGGGTAACTACCTTTGCCACAATATACAAAAAGGCGCAACTGTTTTTGTCAGAGTAATATTCAAGGTTTGAATTTCTTAATTTAACAAGTGTCCAGTTTACGTTATTTTTTGATAGTTTTATGAGTAAAATGAAACACAATCATAAAACTAAATTGAATGGAAAAAAAATAACCTAACGGATGAAGAACTACATTGTAAGTACAGTAAAAAAGTAAACATTTTTGTTTCATTATAGTTGTCAATATAATTTGTATCAGTTTTAAGTTTGTCAGTATATTTAGATTCTTATATATTTAAAGTATTATTACTAAAAAATAAATAAAATGGATATTATATTTTCTTACAGTAGGACTATGGATAGTTTTCAGTCTATGATTACAAGTTTTAAATAAAAAAGTAAAATAAACTGAAACATGTGAATGCTATGCTAAGAATGCTAAAAGCAAAATAAAAACTAAACTGAAACTATTTAACTATTAACTATTATATGAGCACTACACCAACTCATATCAACACAAAAACATCAATCTTAAAAACAAGGCCAAAACAATTAAAAATCAAAATTACCCATGTGGGAGAAACAAACACCTGGTGGGGATTTGGATGAGGAAGAATGGAAAAGACACATGGATGAAGAACGAAAGACAGAACAAAAGAGGAACAACCCTGTCCACCTCTGAGCCACATGTGCTGAGCGATGATGACCACTTAATCAATAAGGCCCCGTTTCCAAGACAACCCTGATTTCATGTGCCATGTCCTCAGACACGATGATTGTCTATGATGCCGCCCCGAGTGTGTGGGAGTGCGAGTGAGAGTGTGAATGAAAAAAAGAGGAGATGAGTACATTTTGAGTAGATACAAACACACACACAGCATGAAGAGTGCTTGTTTAATTGGTGCACTATTGCGCTCTTGTTTTCTGTGTCCTCTTCCAGGACGACACACCCTGTGATGATGGGATAGGGTGGATAAATGTGTTAGCAGTAAGTCTGCGTTATTTCATACAACGACTTCATTAATCGTGCACGATAACAAACCCGAGATGGCGACAAAAAGGTGATAAAACCCCACTCAGGTACACAAATGCAGTTAATGCATGTTTACAGAGGCGCCCTGGTGAACGAGGGAGAGGAAACACAGCGAGAGGAAGGAAGGGAACAGAAAGACACAGGAGATAGAGATTAGGAGAGATAAACGCTAAAGGAAGAGGGATTTATAAATAGGGTTTTATCGCTACACTTTTACCTGTTCTTCTCCTCTCTTACAAATCTCTCCCACACACACACATATAAAGGTTTAACCTTTGAATCATGCGCTCTCTTTCTCCCAAGCAAACACACACACACAGCTGGTCTCTTAAGCCCCTCATTTTTGGGTCAGGAGGTTGTGCTTACTACTTCATGTGGAGCTATTTCAGCCATAACGTAGATGGATTGAGCTGCACTAATCGCACAGCCGACCCACAGCAGCAGAGTCATGGCCACGGGTTACACAAGGCCCCAATGAATCTGTTACCATGAGAAGAGATTGAAATATGATCCACACAGAGCATTCACTAAATTCTCTTCTACGTCTGTTGACAATTAGGCACGTAAAAGAGATTTTGGTTCATTATTACACAGCTTGATTCTGATTGGTCAGTTGCAGTCAAATGTTTTTGTATAATGGCGACTAAATTGAATATTGAGTATTGTCCCTGAGCACTGATTTCCTTCATTGCTGTGCTAGCTTTATGTCTCTATTATGTGATCTTGCTTTTAACATAATGAAATCATTTCAGCTCATATTAACGAATCTGCTTTTGCATTGGGGTCCTGATTACACCATTGGGTATTTTGTGATAATGACCAACTGTACATTATTACTTACTCTACCAACTTTAATACCTTTAAAAGCAATGCCATTTGCAGCACGCTTAATGTACATAATGTGCCCTACTACTAAGTGAAACAGAATATTCAACAAGAAACAATGGAGTACTGATGGTATGAATGGATTTTATGAATCGTGATTTGACTGGATCATTTGGTCAGATGGATTGAGATAATATAGAAAAATATATTAGCTTTTTATAGTTTTAATTTTAAATATTTACACACAGCCAACAAAGTTAAAGCTAGATAGATAATTTTCTATAAAATCAAGACAAAAATAAATTCCATAATAAATTATATTGAATTTTGTATAGATTTAATTTAAAATATTTTAAACAGACTGCCAAGAAAGTTAAAGCCGAACCCAAAATGCTGATTATTTTCTAGTAAATTAAGACCAAAATAAATTCTATAATAAATTCTATAAAACTTTTCTAGTTTTACTTTCCAAAATTTTAAAAGACAGCCAACAAAGTTGAAGCCAAACCCAAAAGTTTGAACGTTTACTAGTAAATTAAGACTTGGCTCTGCCATCAGAGGAATTAATTACATTTAAAATATATTAAAATACTATTAAAAATAAGATATATAACTTCAAATAACATAAATAATTTACAAATGCATATACTATTTCACAATATCAATCGTGCACAATCTGACATTAAAATAAAAAAAAATATTGATGTAATATTGTCTTCAAAAAGAACACCTTAGAAAATACAGAGCGGTTTTACTGATTGCTGTTCCCCAATGTTTCTCGTACATTAGCCTAGAGCTTCAGATTCTAGTTTTCTGTGGTTTTTGCAGAGTTGTGAGTGTATATAGTCAACAAGGAACTATTTAGCTCCAGAATGCTCGAGGAGAAGCCCTGATTGAATCAGCATGATTGGAGCTATTATCATGTTTCCTGTGCAGACCATGTGACGGGAGAGACGTGGCTTTTGATGTGAGCCAGTTTGGAAGCCTATGGCTGATTCGAACAAGCATTCAGTTATCAAAGTAGGAAAATGATGCAGATTCCCTCCAGTGTCCTTCAATCCATCTGGTGTTTAAATGTTCAGTGTGTGTGAGTCCATGTGTGATGCATGGTCGAAAACTGTCCTGTGGGCAGCATTTAATGTAAAGGCTTATCCTGCGAGCGTGTTTGTGAGTATGCACGTCTGACCTGGACGTTATCTGGTGAGCCGTACTTGAGTGTAATTGGGGGAGGGGTGGCGTCAGACATACAGAGATCAACCTCAATAGAGAAGATTAACCATGAACTAATCATCCTCTCTCTGGGTGCTTCAGGTGGTCTGCGTATTTGCGTGCACATGTGCGTGTGTATGAGGCAAGCGGCATGCAGCAAAACTCCTGCGCTTTTCCATAATCCTGGTCTCCAAGCACTAGCCTGCGAGCAGACTAATCCACCGTATTTACGTATTAATAACCAGCCAGGCCACAAGATCATCATTACACATGGTGTTGTTGTAAATTAATCTCTCTAAATGGGATGCTTCAGTGCTACACGACTCCATGGGACAACCTGGTGCATGACTGAGATGCGGAGAGAGCGCCACAAAACACACACACACTAGTTAACTCAGGAGCAAATCAATAATTGACAAATCAACCTTTTAAGAAAATTGTCAAAGGTTACATAAAATGCTTATATACTTTGCATACATGCATATATATGCAAAATAATTTTAAATTATTTTAAAAAATCATAAATATTAATAAACCAATAAATCAAGTATTCTAAAATGAAATTGGATAATCAAGTATATCAAATATATCACATATTAAAAAGAATTACTATACTTACATTAAACCATATTTAATTATATTTACATAGTAGTATTTTACGTGTGTTACACGTGTTATCTGTCTGTCTATTTAATCTATACTACTTCTGTTATCAGCATTCAAGCTATATTATCCACCAAAGGCATCTCTCGAAACAACTCCATACCGCCTCACATCAAACAGGAGATGAGAGCTAATGGCTGTGAATTCCAAAGTTCCAGCATGGCATACTGGCCATATACGTCTAGACATTCCCAGCATCTGTAGGGCTAAAGAGATTCTCCTTGATTTAATAGATTTATTAGGCTTTGATTTGATTAGGACAGAGAGAGGGCTCAGTTCTAAATGACAGCTCAGGCTGAGGGCACATTGGCTGCACAGAGGCTAAATTAAAGGGTAAGTACAGTCTGTATCGGCTGCTTACCACAAGCCCAGACCCCTTTACCACTCTTCAGAGATTTCAATTCAGCTAACGGCATCCCTAATCACTCTCATTATCCCAGACATATCAGGTTTTTAGCTTGTTGAAACTTAATTTTCAGCAGTTCAATTTTCAGCTTGTGTTGTGCTTTCTGACAGTGCTCTTTTACTTGTTCTTCTCCTCTCTTACAAATCACTCCCCCCCACACACACACAGATATAAAGGCAAGAATCATGGCAAGACCTAAAATGTTGGTGGTAAAAAGTCAGCAAATGAGATCCTCAGGAGACACAATGCCACAAAAATGACAAAAGGAGTTAAAGAGACAACAGTAAATTCTCTTCAGGGTCTGGTATCAAACCAACCTGTCCACCATCGTGCACTTTTCCTGTTGATTCTGCTGTCCCAGCAGAGCCAAAAATGTTTTATCTTATCAACGAGGGCATCTAAGCCAGAAATATGAAGAAATGTTAATACCTATGAAGAAATGTGCATTAGTGTGTTGGGTGTGCAGGGTAAACAAAGTTTTTTGATTAGAAAAAAAGATGCATGTCCAGTTCAGAGCAAGGTCAGCATTCAGGTGGCGGTTAGGAATGCATGCACAAACCAAATCATCCACCCACACACAGACACACAAACACAAAAACACACACACAGGCCAACCATGTGAGTCTCACACGCTTATCTCATGAGTGCATTCCCGTTCTCCACCCTTTCTGTTGCCCTCTTCCTTTCATTCCTCTTCTTCTTCTGGCCTCTTTCTTAATGTCCTCTGCCTGTCCAACCATTGCTTAATAGTAGTTCTCTCTTCCCCTTTTCAGATAACACACATTAAACTCTGGAAGACACTGACTTCCTTGTCAAATGTAAGATATACGATAAAGCAACAAAACAGCAATCTGCAGTGACAAAGAGAGCTGAAGTCATTTATTTTCAGTAATTAAGCAAACAACTATTAGTTATGAAACAATAGTCATCTTTATGCAAATACACAATGATGCAATGCAGAAACTGCCACTGAGAGTGTATAAAGTGATTCTTAAAGGGATAGTGCACAGCAATAAAAATTCTGTCATAATTTCCTTGTTTGTTCCAAACCTGAATTTCTTTCTTCTCTGGAGCACAAAATAGTATATATATATATATTTTTTTTTTTGTCCAATACATTATTGTTTTGGACGATATTTACTTTAATTATATAAACAATAAAGTTGTCAAACTCTTCAAAACCTCAGGTTTTTTGTTCTGCAGAGAAAAAAGGCATTTGGAAGTTGAGTAATTTACCAAAATGTTTATTTTTAATACAGTTGTGGCCAAATGTTTTGAGAATTACATAAATATTAGTTTTCAAAAAGTTTGCTGCTGAACTGCTTTTAGATCTTTGTTTCAGTTGTTTCTGTGATGTACTGAAATATAATTACAAGCACTTCATACGTTTCAAAGGCTTTTATCGACAATTACATGACATTTATGCAAAGAGTCAGTATTTGCAGTGTTGGCCCTTCTTTTTCAGGACCTCTGCAATTCGACTGGGCATGCTCTCAATCAACTTCTGGGCCAAATCCTGACTGATAGCAACCCATTCTTTCATAATCACTTCTTGGAGTTTGTCAGAATTAGTGGGTTTTTGTTTGTCCACCCGCCTCTTGAGGATTGACCACAAGTTCTCAATGGGATTAAGATCTGGGGAGTTTCAAGGCCATGGACCCAAAATTTCAACATTCTGGTCCCGAGCCACTTAGTTATCACTTTTGCCTTATGGCACGGTGCTCCATCGTGCTGGAAAATGCATTGTTCTTCACCAAACTGTTGTTGGATTGTTGGAAGAAGTTGGAAACAAGAGGGTGTTTTGGTACCATTCTTTATTCATGGCTGTGTTTTTGGGCAGAATTGTGAGTGAGCCCACTCCCTTGGATGAGAAGCAACCCCACACATGAATGGTGTCAGGATGCTTTACTGTTGGCATGACACAGGACTGATGGTAGCGCTCACCTTTTCTTCTCCGGACAAGCCTTTTTCCAGATGCCCCAAACAATCGGAAAGGGGCTTCATCGGAGAATATGACTTTGCCCCAGTCCTCAGCAGTCCATTCACTATACTTTCTGCAGAAGATCAATCTGTCCCTGATGTTTTTTTTGGAGAGAAGTGGCTTCTTTGCTGCCCTTCTTGACACCAGGCCATCTTCCAAAAGTCTTGGCCTCACTGTGCGTGCAGATGCGCTCACACCTGCCTGCTGCCATTCCTGAGCAAGCTCTGCACTGGTGGCACTCCGATCCCGCAGCTGAATCCTCTTTAGGAGACGATCCTGGCGCTTGCTGGACTTTCTTGGACGCCCTGAAGCCTTCTTTACAAGAATTGAACCTCTTTCCTTGAAGTTCTTGATGATCCTATAAATTGTTGATTTAGGTGCAATCTTAGTAGCCACAATATCCTTGCCTGTGAAGCCATTTGTATGCAACGCAATGATGGCTGCACGCGTTTCTTTGCAGGTCACCATGGTTAACAATGGAAGAACAATGATTTCAAGCATCACCCTCCTTTTAACATGTCAAGTCTGCCATTCTAACCCAATCAGCCTGACATAATGATCTCCAGCCTTGTGCTCGTCAACATTCTCACCTGAGTTAACAAGACGATTACTGAAATGATCTCAGCAGGTCCTTTAATGACAGCAATGAAATGCAGTGGAAAGGTTTTTTTGGGATTAAGTTAATTTTCATGGCACAGAAGGACTATGCAATTCATCTGATCACTCTTCATAACATTCTGGAGTATATCCAAATTGCTATTATAAAAACTTAAGCAGCAACTTTTCCAATTTCCAATATTTATGAAATTCTCAAAACCTTTGGCCACGACTGTACACTGTCACTGAGGTGGTTATATGGTACAAAAACTAAAAGCTACTTCTTTTTACCTTATTGACCTATCTATATTTCAAAAGAATTAGCTGAGCTGGGCATTAATAGGGATACTTAAAGGGATAGTTCACCCAAAAATGAAAATTATGTCATTAATAACTCACCCTCATCATCCGAACACAAATTGATGTTTTTGATGAAATCCGAGAGCTTTCTGACCCTGCATAGACAGTAGGGCTGAAACGATTCCTCGAGTAACTCGATTACAAAAAATTATTGAGGCAAATTCCTCTGCCTCGAAGCCTCTTTTGATTTATTTTAAATCTCACGTCAGGTTCTTTCGTAATGTATTTTTTTTATGTGACAACGAGTTACGTCAACAAGAAAGCGGAAGGAGACACAAGCGCTGCGTCCGAGTCAGCAGTGTTTTGATTTGAGGGCGAGGGCAAACATAAAGAGAATGTTGTGGCATGTGTCCATTGCAAGATAGAGCTGGCATACCACAACTAGGACCCTATGATTTCCGCGATGCAAAAAATGTGGACGGAATCGCGAAAACCAGTCATAAACATTTACATGTTCTGCATGTCTCTGTTAATGAATGGAGCAGAAGCGCGTCTTCATTTATTAAACACACGGAAGCGCGCGTGACGCTCACGGTGATTTCAGCGGCTGCTGTCTCACTAAATAAGGACGTGAACACATGAACAACATCTCCAGAACTGCTTTGACAGTCACTTCATGAGCATTTGACCGTTTGATTTGAGTAAAACTAGCGTCACATCACATACACAGAACTGTAAAGGTACGTCAACCCGTCAAAATAAAAGTCCGGTTAAAGACAGCAGAATGTACATAGCCTACTACAAAAAAAAAATCCAACATAATTTTTTTTAAAGTTTAATCACACAACATTTCTTTCATGTTTTATTTTAAATAGTAAATCCCCTTTGTTTACCAAAAGGTTAAGTTAATTTTCAATAATTAAAAGATAAATTAAATTAATGTTTTATGTGTTTAATGTTTAATGTGCATCTCAGAAAATGCTTTATTTAAAACCCCAACTGAATGGCACTTAAATGCACTTAATTCATCTGTCAACTTTATTGACATTGTTCACAGTACAAGTACAGACAGAGAAACAATGGGTAATAATTAATTGTTTATTTTTGATGCATGCATTGCATTCTATGCATTTAAAAAAATAAAAATATTTTTTTTCTAAAAAATTAAACTTAGTTGTTAATTTTAGGAGACCCAAGAGTCTTATTTTCTCTTGCATAATTAATATTGCACTTTAATTAAGCAAAAACACATTTTATAAGATTACTTGATTTATCGATGGAATTTTTGGTAGAATACTCGATTACTAAAATATTCGTTAGCTACAGCCCTAATAGACAGCAATGCAACTGAAACGTTCAAGGCCCAGAAAGGTAGTGAGGATATTGTTAGTCCATGTGACAGCAGTGGTTCAACCTTAATTTTATGAAGCTATGAGAATACTTCAGAAAGAAAATGAAAGGTCTTACAGGTTTGAAACATGAGGGTCAATAATTAATGGCAGAATTTCTTTTTTTGGGTGAGTTATCCCTTTAGGTCTTACCAAAGCTTGATTTCTCATTTACTGATTGTCTTAGCACAATCAGGAAGGCAGGACAGTGAGCTGGGCTGGCAGTGCCCATGAGCGGATGCCAGGCAGGAACATGCAGAGGGGCCGTCTGTGCCAGCGAGGGCAGACTCGGTCTTTCAGCGGTCATGAATGAGGCTTATTTATCCCAGCGCGTGAATAAGGCCAGTCAGTGCAAACAGCACAAAAGGAGACAGAGGTTCGTTGGCATGCACACAGTGTTGCCTCAAAAGCAGTGTTGCAAGACTTTGGTATTAGTGAGAGGAATTGGATGAAACAGAGATCCAGTTTGTGACAGGAGCGTTTCAACACTATGTTTGTGAGAGAGACAGTCTGATTCTATTAATACTGAAATAATAATTAAACTTCTGCAGTGTTAAAAGTCTAAATCCACTGTCACGTGTGCAGCAACAGCAATCGCACACTTATCCTAAAGTTACATGCACTTCCTTGTTTTCTTTTGTTTTGTGTTGTAGGTTTTTTTTTTTTTTTTTTGTTACTTTGTTTTGTTGTGAGGGGGCATTGGAGCTGTACATCCTGGGTAAGTAATCTGTCTTTGTCTCTTCCTGGTTTTGTTTGCATTGGCCAGGATGGGGGTCACTCAAAGTAGGATCAGGGGTATGATCGGGTGCTAGGGCTGGACAATAAAACATGTATCTCCAGTATATATAAAACTGTTTTAGTCAATCACCTTTGAACTTGAGAGTGCTGAAATAAGGCTATTTTAATAGTTTCCCAAATTTAAATCTTATTAAAATGACAAAAAGAGTTGAGTTGAGTCCATCTGAATCAGTTTGATAAATCTATCTAAATAGAAAATAGTTATTTTAACTTTAATAACATTTCACAAAATGCGCATTGACATGCATGGAGGATTCCTCATTTCTATGAGAAATACAATCACTATCACTAGCTTTCATGTTTAAACAAATATTAAGATTCCCATCAGAATACGATTCCAGCTGGTACCATCAGCAAAGGATGGGTTTACAGACAGCTTGATGAAATGATTCATTTAGTTAAAAATATGCCACGTCCAAGCATCAGTAACTTCAGCCTTTTATAAATAACCTCTGAGAAAAGCAAAACAGGGGTAGAGGACCACAGTAATGATTCAATTAATCACTTTACACATGTCTATTCATGCCCAATCTAACCTGATTAATGTGCACTTCTTAATTATTATGCCGCCTCTTTTTGAGACACTCATTCAATGTCATTCCTGACGACGTTAGCAGCTTTTAACAGCGCAATTAACACAGTCGCCCGGTTTTCTTTTATGGAATTATAAACTCCTAGAGAAGAGAACAATGCCCTCCCCGCTACTTGATTTGAATTCACAAGCACTCTTTCATGTTCTCGTCTGCATCCATTAACCAAACACATCTATTTGTCTTTGATAAAAAATTTGTAAAAAAAAAAATCCTTTTTATGATCTCCATGCTTTCAGTTAATACCAAGCATAAAAGCTTGATTTAAGGTAGAGAAAACATGGACACATGATAAAATACAAAATTGGCAGATTATGAAAACAAAGTTGTTGTTTTTTCAATAGTTGTATGCAGTCTGAAGGTGATATTTCATACCGGATTTCTGTTTCTCACTCAGCTGGTGAGCTCATAAAGACTCATAAACCCAACTGATAAACAGAAACTAAGATATTTCTTCCACATATAGGTTTCTGCATATGACTGAACAGCAGACTTCCCCTGAAACTAGACCACGTGATCCACAGGAAATCTTCAATCTCAGCTTTCTTTTGACCTTGCTCAGTCTCGAAACCTGAAAAGGACTTTATATGCCTGCCTATGATATCCCACAATCATATGCAAGTGGTTTTGAAAGATGCAATATAATTTATAAATATATATATATATTTGTCAACTTTTGATTGAATTTCTTCTGAGAAATACGTATTTGAATCATTAAATATGTGCTTAGCTATCTTAATAATCTCACATGACATATGACTTGGAAGCTTTTTTGAAAGCAGTTTCCTTAGGAGTTGCCTTCATACAAAAACACTGCTGTTTAGTCATTGGCTAACTGGACAGCAGGACAGCTGTCTATGTTTTTGGCCACAGCCAATGTCATGCATCTTTTTTTCTCTCTCTCTATGCAGACACACCCTCATGCATCATTCCATTTGCGCAATATTAAGAGTCTCGTTCCTTTCCTCTGCCTCACTGACCTGTTTCTTTTCCCTGTATTTTAAAGCAAAGTAATTCAGAATCCATGTCTGCTGAAGTCTTTCACTCCAAATCATCAAAGGTACCATGTCTCCTCTCTCTCTCTTTTGTCGGGTGTTATTTATGAGACGTGTAGCGGAATTCCTGTGAGCCTGCAGCACCTGCTGTAGTTGGACGGAGAGCCGAGCGGCAGCTGCCGTACTCTGTAAGAGCAAGGAAAATGTTGTGAAAGCACTGTGATTATGTTATTTAAGTGTTAAGGGAGGCCGGGAACATTAAAGGACATTGAAAAAGTGTAGTGGATTTGTTCAGGGAGGCTGGGACTTGCAGAAGAACTGTGAAAGCATTGTGAAAACAAAAAGGTCTAACAACGTTTTCAAACACATTATGAAAGTGTGCTGAAAATGCTAAGTGGACCCAGGGAGTTTTTAAGTATAAAACATGTAGCTGAGCTCAGGAATACTTCAAAACAATGAAACTAAGAAACGTTTTACAGTAAGGTTAAATTTATTACAATTAATGAATGCAACAAATATTATGACCTAACATTGTTTACTACATTTAAAACCGAATAAATAAGCTTAAATAGTCGAAGTTTAAAAAAATCGAAATACAGAGAAAATCGCCTTTGAAGTTGTCCAAATGAAGTTCTTAGCAATGCATATTACTAATCAAAAATTAAGTTCTGATATATTTACAGTTGGAAATTTACAAAATATCTTTATAGAACATGATCTTTACTTAATATCCTATTTTTTTTTTAAGCATAAAAGAAAAATCGATAATTTTTGACCCATGTATTGTTGGCTATTGCTACAAATATACCCGTGCTACTTATGAATGGTTTTGTGCTCCAGGGTCACATATTGTCAAGTGTTACTCAAAGAACAACTAATAATAAATTTAAATCAATGCTAAAATGAAAACACAGATAAACATGCGCTTCCAGTGAAGTGCAAATATAGAAAAAATAAACAGATGAGTAACTTTCCTATTTTTTTTGCCGATATCTAGACCCAAATTCAGTCATCACTTCTTGTCAGTGTTGTAACCAGATAAACACAGCGCACAGGTGAACAAGGCAAGGTCAGAGTTTGTTTTGACTGCAAACACCTGAATTAGGACAGGTGAACTTTAATCTGCCAGTTTGGACAGAGAGCATCATGTACAGTGAAAAAATAAACACATTAGCACCTGAATGCTGTAGCATCTACTGGATACACTCAATTCAACTAAAACCTAAAAACATATCCTTAAAATCAACACTAAATCCAAATTGACCTTATTTACTGTCTGAATGCACACTTTCGGTTTTGCTACACGCAACTGATGTTATTCCAAATACAAAATGCTTGTTTTCTTCTATCAAAATTCATTAAACCACTCTGCCTCTATCCAATCAATTCCTAATAGATAAGAAATACATCATATTATAAATGTAAAATAGACTGCAAATATAATTTCAGTTTAACTTTGCAGAAAGCCAAAAAGTGAACCACAGATCAGATCAAGCATGGAGCAAGATTATTACACAAGTCATTTATTTGCTCTTGATGTCTAACCCCAGTTCAGTATCAGGTAACTATCAGGTAAACTTGGCAAGGCCAAATACTGTGTACTGCAAATACAGGAGGGATACCACTCCTTGCGCTGTGATTGGCTGTAGCGTGTAGTGGGAGGATCTGATACCATCAGGTGCCAGGTGCAGACGGACAGAGGAAGGGTGGGGGAGTCTGACAGCACCAGCAGAGGTGCACGATCACTGCTTTAAAGATGTCCAAATCACATACAGGGAGAGCGTAGAGCCAAATCTGGTTCACATTAGGTTGGTTTTAAAAGGAAATGTTGCAATGACATCCCCTCACACGGGACCCCAGGATAATTATTACAATGGCGGAGGGGAGAAATTCCCGGGATGCCATTTAGCACATGGACAGATGACATCAGAGGAACCCGTGGGGACCTGAGGCAAACATATGGAGCTGGAGAGCAGAAACAAACAGTTTACTAAACACCGCTTAAACATATTCATCATCACATGACAAGCCTTTCTGCCAACACACACACAGGCATGTTTAACGCTTGCTAACAGATCGGATAGACCCCTAAGAAACATTTTAATTGGGGTGACAGCATCTCAAATACGAGAGGCTGTAATAACATCACATTAATAAAAAACAGAACACTTATATACTTTCTGTGTGTGTGTGTGTGTGTGTGTGTATACATATGGGCCATTTTTCAGAATTTGTCCAAATTCGGAGCTGTAAAGGCCTTGAAAAAAAAAATATTTTTCCAAAAAATTTGTATATATGTAAATTGTACAACATCCAAGTTACACATAGTAATTGTCGATTTTAATTCTCATATATTATATTTTCAGAAGGTTTTGGAATATTTCTCTCTACCGAAACACAGTAATAATAATTTCATTAGAAGAGTTATATTCATCAATTAAGATTTTGCTTACATCTAGATTGTAAATATGTACAGGTAAATCAATAACAATTACATTTATAACAATATTTTAAGTAATTTATGAGATTTGCTGTATTTTGAATTTCTTTTTTTTTTTTAAAGGTAAAAAGCCTAAATATTCTTTGAACATCACTTTTTAAGGGAATCAGAAAGATATTTTCAAAAACAACAATGGTGAAAAGATATTTCAATGTAATTTTCATAAGTTTTCATAAGGGTTTAGGATTCAGAACAGCCACCTCCCAACTGAAAGTACCCACAAATTATGATTGTATATATTAAGCTGACTAATATTTGAAACATTATTGTAGGTTTCAATAGATAATAGAAGCATAGTAATAAACATCTAAGATTTAAATACTTAAATTCTTTTTAAATGGGTTTTTGTGGTGTGGGACAGCAATTTGCACCAGTTCTGTAGAATGGCCCACATATGGCCAATTTAGCAGTTTTTTTTTTTTTTAGCAAAGGCTTCACTTTTTCCCCATCGCATCTTTCTAGATGTTTAGCAGACTTGACGGTCGTTCTGGCGTAAAGCCTTTCACAACGTGACTAATACACACACTCATAGTATGACCTAACATCCTACTTATACAATCACTTCTCTAGGGAGTTCAGATGGACAAGGACACACAAGCGCACACACACACATCTCCAGGGGGCCGTGGATAGAGAAGCATTACGATGAGTACCCCCTCAAATCATAGTGCATAGTGCAGAGCTCCTCAGAACCCCAGAGAACAGAGATCTCACGCTGCCTCCCAGCATCCCTGACATTTCATACATCACTCTGATAGATCACCTTATCAGTGCAGCCGCTCGCCGGCATAAGAACAGTATTCATAAGGCCGTGCGAGCCTACGAGCTGACAAAAGTATATGGCATATTCATCATTACCTTCTTAGCATTGTTTTGATGCGATAAGGGATGAAAGCATTAAATGAGGATGCATTACTTCTAGCTGTAATTTCGCTTTCTGATGCAACAGGGCTGCAAATGTTGAAAAAGGAACGGTGACGGCTGAAGGTGTGTTGATGCTCTTTAGGAGCTGTTTCTGTCCCAAAGAGACTGCCGTGCCTCGTGGATCAATCAGGAGATATTGCAGGTTGTTGCCTATTACGGATGCAATATGGGGATGCTGGGATTGGATGTGAGCGCGAAGCTGGTAAGATTAAAAAAATGAAAAATACAGCTTTTCGTTTTTAGCAGAGGTTCTTTATACACAGGGGGTGAAGATGAGAAAAACACTAAGCAGTGATAAGACTTCCACTGCTTATCCTTTGCTGTGTCCATATTACACACTGAACAGAACAACATAGAATTACACCATGTTAAAGCTTCAGCTTTTATTTTCTGTTTTTTTTTTTTTTTTATTCCTGACAGATATCATACCTGTCGCTGTGACAGTCTAAACTCTGTAAACTATTTCCCCCAAAAGTTTTGTTTGATAAAAAAGTAAGTGGGCCTTTATGGACCCTTTTCATAGACTATGATGTGTTTCCACAGATATTAGATATTAAATCTAGTTTTTTTTAATACACATTTTAAGAAATGTAATGTACATTTAACACTAGGCCTGTGTGTTTCCTTTGGCATTTTTACAGAGAACTGGTTGTACGAGTGTTTCTAATACAATGGCAGAGGGAGAGACGACAAATTTGACATTTTACTCTCCTCTGCAATCAATCGTTTGGAACGTCAGAAATGCTATCACTGATTTTTTTACTTTTGCAATTGGGGCAAGTGGGAAAGCAAAAATGATATTTGTTGTAAACGTTTTCTCAAGTAAGACAACTTCTGCTTCTTAGAACCTCGTAAATGTGAAAAGAGCACATTCATGAAAATATATAGCTGCATTTATGTTTTAGTGAGGTGATCCATCACAAGGGGATCATCATATTTAGGGCTCCTCCATGGCATCAGAAACTTTGAAAACCGCTGTAATTGCATGTTAAGTCACAGGAACAATCCTCCTGGAGAAACCTAAGGTTAAGTGGCTCGCTCCAGAGCACAATGGTGTTCGCTCATGGATCGCTCCTCAGGGATTTAAGCTTGCAACCTTTTGGTTACCAGCCAAGATCTTTATCTACTAGATTACACCATGAATCTATCCAGGAAAAGTCCAGCAGGCCTATATTGTGTAAACAGTTAAACACAAACTTTAGGATTAAGCCCAGGAGAAGCATGAAAGAAAGAGAGAGGGAGAGACGGAGAGAGATGCAAATGACTATCCTAGCCCTTAAGAGATGTCCAAGTCATATTATTAAAAACAATAAATGTATCAGCACAACAGACACACAAAATTAGCCCCCACACAAGCCAATTACGAGCACTCATATTCTCAGGTGCACTGAAGAAACCCTAACAGGTGCACACACTCATAGACACAAACTCGTAGACTTATCCCTAAAGAGCAAGCCACTTAAGTTGTCAGGCTCCGATCAGAGTCTTTTGGACAGGTGTACACACAAACATAATATCCCCAAAGAGTAAAGGAGAAGAGAAGGAGGGGGTAAAGTCTTAATTTCCTGTGTGATGTGGCAGCGACCTTCCCATCATGCCTGTTCACACACACACACAATTTGGAATAGATGATTGTATTAGATGATGTCATACACCTCACACACCTGTTCATATGACTCACGCTGACAAGAGATCTGCTGAGAAGTGTTTATCTCCAGAGAATCTATTTCATACACACTCTATTAGATGAGATCAACACAACACACTGACATACAGCAGAAAAATAGGACTGATAGGAAACATTCACACACACACACCCACACACACACTCATTGTGGAATGTGTGCTGCTGTGTCCAGACAGCAGAATACTTGTGAATGATCCTAACAGGCTGTTGCTATTCCAGGGCTGAGCTGTAAGTGTGTTAGTGTGTGGGTTTACTTTACTATACTGTGAAGACAAAATTGTCTGCAGAATGATCTGATGAACAAAATTTGAGAAAATCCTGTTTGATCATGTAAATAAATGTGTGGCTTGTTTCAAGAATGCACAGATATTAAAATGATGTCCGATACTGACATTACATTCATGTTACAGCAGATAAATTACAAATTAAACGCGAATCACATTTTTATTAAATTAAAATTAATAAATGAAAAAATATAATAAATACAAATGGTCTAAATATGTTTTTCAATTAAATCAATTTAATTAATTTAAATTAAACTAATAATAAAACGCTAAAAACTGAAATTAGTCATTTTATTAATTTTTTTCGTGATCAACTTTTTGAAATCAGTCAATTTAAATGCTACACATGAACAACAGCATCAAAACATCATGCACTCTATAATCAAAAATATATTTGTATTTAGATTTGCTTCAGTTTACATTCAACAGTGTTATTAAATTATTAGTGTATTTAAAGACTAACTTTCATTTTAAGTTCATGTTAAATTACTAAATAAAAAATACAGTAAATGAGCATGCACAATTATATTGTATTCCTCAATATTTTATATTCTACAAAAAGCTTCCTTTTAGATGGAGGGTGAGGGAGGGGCATATATAAAGTGGTACATGATGTGAACTTCTCATATGTTATTTGGGTATCAAAACGGAACTCAGTCTTTAAGTGTTACTGAGATGTGTTTTTGACCACTTGAGTGTACATGTCTTTCCTCACCACTCAGACACCTTTAGGATATTTTAGTCCATGGACTAGCGCTGTTGACACCCATTCGCTCTAACACTTGTTCCTCTATCACACCTCTCCATCACAAGCGACAAACGCTCCTCCTACACACTGACATGCAGAGAGACAAGGATTCCTCCACATCTCATCTTCCTCTCGGAGAAGAAAGGGTCAAATGCAAATGAGTGTCTCTGCATGGGCAGTAGTTTCCCACAGGCAGCGGGAGAAAGAGTGTTCCCTCCCTCTCTGCACTCTTTCAATAGTCCTTTTCTTCCGCCGCTAAGCTTCTCTATGCCCGATAGTGGCCTGCTGCATAGGTAGCAAAACCCCTTTTCTCCCCCTCGCTGAAGCTTTAAAACACAATAGCTCACTTAAGCATGCACACACACACAAATACACACACAAACCTACCAATAAAGTACAACCGTGCACGTCTAAAAAGGGGGTCCCTGAAACCTGGGCTCTTCTGAGGAGAATGAAAACGAGGGAGAGATGAAGGAGACAGAAATAAAGAGAAGGTTTTTCTTTAGGAGTAATGCTTCCTCTCCTTCCGTGGGACCAGTGAGCGGGTCTGATCATTAATCCCCGTTTGTAAAAGCACAGAGATGTTTGGAGGCCTGTTTGCTGAGAGCCAAATTTGGACAGGGCTGCAGGAATTAAGCAGCACCTGAAATGAACTGTGTACAGATTTCAGTTCTTTCCAGGATGGACGGATGATTCCAATGAGAATCTTCTTAAAGACAAAATTAAACTATAATTCACACTCTTTACTATAAATAATATTATTATAATAAAGAAAAAACATTTTGGTTATTAATAGTTAGTAAGGCTGTATTGGCAGGGAAAAAATATTTATCAGCAATGTCAATCGCCAATAACAATGCAGTCTAACCAAATCTTGATTTATAAATGTAAAGTTTGAGCTTAAAAAGTCCCACCCCACATTATTTCCTATTGAAAATTTTGTTTCACTAAGCAAACAACAAAACACTGTTCAACACTTACATTTTTTATAATTTTTTTATTTATTATTTAAATAAATAAATAGTTTATTCAGTAAGGATGCATCGATTTGATAAAAAAAAGACATTAAAGTAAAACCTTTATAATTTTACAAATGTTTTCTATTTAAAAAAAATGCTGTTCTTTTAAAACTTTCAATTTATTAGTGGATCCTGAAAATATCATTAAAATATAAAGCAACATAACTGCTTCTGCAGCACAAAATCAGCATACTAACTGCATATCATCACAGGAACAAATTTGTATATGTAAAATGTATTAAAATAGAAACAGTTATTTTCAATTTTGTAATAATACTTCACCATACTATGCTTTTGTTCAAATAAATGCAGCCTTGGAGAGCAGTTCTAAAAATCTCGCCGACGCCAAACTTTTGAAGGGTAGTGTAAGTCACACTACACATGAAGTTTTGCATGCTTGTCTTATGTTGTTCGTATTGTCATGAGTGGCTATCACCATTGCCTATAATTGAGTCCCATTTCCGTTTCTTTCCTTTTCATTCACCTAATCAACAAAACAAAAGGACCAATTTCCTTCTCTGATCCCTCTAAAGAGAAGCGGACAAATGTGTTCAATGAAAGAGAAAACACAAACTGGACCTCGATCAAATAGAAATGCACCACCACGCTCTGTCTACAAGTTCTCAGTCACATACAGTGTTTTCGACGTGCTTTAAACACACATTCACACACCGGCCCTTGACAAGAAGGCCATGTTTGTTATGCAAAGCACAGGAAGGGAGAGAAGAGCAGCTATCTTGCCAGTTTACAACAGTCCTTCACTGTCACCTCAGCAGGCCTCCAAAACACTGACCTCCATCTTCAACAAATCCCTCCCCCACGTGACCTCCACACAGGGGGCAAACTGAAAGGGAATGGGGGCAAGACGAAAAAACAAGGGCTGCTTCTGAGTTTTGTTACCTAGAGATCTATTCAGAGCATGTGTATGTGTGTGTGTGTGTGTGTGTGTTGGGGGCTTTAACACACAGCCAATTTGTTACGCTGGACACCTCACAATGGCGGGGGTGGGGGTGGGGGGGTGAAGTCATACTTGAGGCAATGCATGGGCGCCCATGGCAGAGGTCACTAAACATCACCCTGCTACTGTGTCTTAGAGAAAGAGTCAAAAAAGTAAAGGGACGGAGAAGAGAGGAGAGAGCATTTCAGATGGACTTTTGGAGGAAGTCAACGAAAGCATGACGGATAAATGAAAATTTCCTCCTCGGCTGAACCTAGCACACCAGGGAGAGACCCTAAATGTTAGCAGATGGCTTTTAAAATGCCCTCGCAGCATGTCCCGCAGAAAAGCGGTCCTCCTAACTCACATATACCTACAGAAAAACAAATACATTTTAAAAATACTTCACAGTTTCCTAACTATAAAGTGTCAACTTAATGTGCATGAGTAAGAGAAAAACAAGCATGTGTGTTTATTGCTTCAAACCCCTAGAAAGTCTGGTACGGGGTGTGACACTAGCCTAGCGCAGTAATTAAAGTTTTATCAGTCAAATAAATTCCGCTACACCCATTTTATCACAGAGCTGGCAGTAGCCTGACGTTGGCCATAGCTCTCCAAAGGTAATGACAGTAAACAAGCTAAATATTTCTCATCATTCATTGGGTGTATTTATATAAATGCAGTTGGGTAAAACTTTGTGGGTTCTGCTCATTTCAGAGGTGTAAATCCTTCCCCTAAAACGTCTCGGAATATAAATACAGTCTTGCTAAGGTTCTTTTGAAACGTAACCTCCATTTTAGAAAGCCACTACAAAGCACAGCACGCCCAACAGCCGCTGCCATGTTTATTTTCTTAGCCATGCTAATACCGGTCAGCCACATTCCTCTATTCCCAAACTGGGAGGTTTCAAATTGCCCTCCAGTACTCTCGGAAAGAGCCAAAGGAGGAAGGGACAGAAGGAGAGCTGCCCTGTGAACAACACCTGTCGTCTTGCGGACTATTAGCACCTTCACGTTTACAGCTCAAGCCCCTGATCACCTTCATGTTACGTGCCACGAGAACCCCAAGTGGCTGGGAATGTCGCTAGAACCAGTCCAATGCGAAAAGGTGAAAAAAGACACACTGGCACACAGTTAAAGCATCTTCTTAGCTCTATCAATAGAAGTGTTTTGGGAATACGTATGTTCAGAAGTGGCATACTCGAAATGCACTTTGGAGCTGTTGGTGATATAAGCAAGTTGTGTTTTTAAATAAGATTGATTAGGGCTTTACTGCACAGCAACATAGTTTTCAAGATGTTTAGACACAGTTCACCTTCCTCGCATCCTGCAGATAACTTCACCTGAGACGGCTTTAAATACTCTGAAAAACTGTTGACTATTTAGCATTCCAATCCAAGACGGAGAGTCAAAATCTATGGGTTGTTCCCTGGGCCTCAAGTTTACTCAGTTTAACTAACTACAGACTTACCCAATGATGAAAAAATTAACAATTTTCTGTATCTCTAAGAAGTTGGCATATTTTGTTTTCAGGGTAGGCCATTCAGTCAGTCTAGGGTTAAAAGTCAGAGAGAATTAATGAATTCTCTAGCTTGTAAAACATTCTTCACCTGCCCAACAGCTCATCTCAGGGTTAACACCCTGCCTTTAGTCAAAGCAACAGGCAAGTCACATATTTTTCACCTGATGGTGAAGTGCTGCTGTCACATGGTCAAAGTGTCTGGTAAAAGCTTCAGCACCAAAAAAAAACAAAAAAAACTTTACCTTCCCCCTCAGCCCCTGTGTAGAAACCACTGTAACCTTTACAAATGCTTCAAATGAAGGTAGGCTATATTACTGCAATATGACTGACTCATGAGTGAGAGTAAAGAACATTTTATTGATAGCCAAAAAAAGAAAGATTAGTAGATTGGTTTAGGTATTTCCATATTTACTGCTTTGTCTCACACTAATCTGTAAATGCAAGTCAGGTGACCAATTAAGAGCATCATAAAAATAAAAATGTAGTTCTCAAATAATGTTGCCTTAATGAGCTATTATCATCTTTGTAAACACAATTTGAAATTTTCATATGAATGCAAACTGGGAAATTTTTGACACACGGGTTACCATGTTTGGGATGACCTTTCAACATAACATAGAAACATAAAAAGGTTTGGTAATTATTCATGTTTCTAAACTTGCTTTTGCATTTTAAAGTATATATTTACGTGTAACTGTCGTATTGCTGGAAACTGTCTCCATGTGTGTTTTATCAGGCCAGCTATGTTGCCAACAATTAGGCCTTCTATTAACAGCCACAATCACAGAAGACCTAAGGGAGATTTTAATTATGTGTGATTGTTAAGTCGATGAAGGTTGTGTGAATTATAATAAGATCTGAAGATGTTATGAGCAAACAGTTTAGTACCACTCATATCACATAACTTTCCAAGATAATTTATAGTGTTTAAGCCTTCTGTGGCAGATTCAAAATAGTTCTAAAGTAGGTGAGTTGAAATGAAAAACATTCCATTCATCATGATTATGGTAATTAAAGTGAAGGTACGTCTGGTAAACACAAGGTGAATCCATCTAGAAGACAGTTTGCATCCAGTGAACATTTACTGTTGGCCTTTACACCAAACGGTGAAGCACTCAAGCGGCCACATTCCAATTATACACGGTCTGATCAACACTCCTCACGGCCGCGCGGAGGGGGAGGGGCGTATGTTAATGACGCAGGGAGCGTTCATCACGCACCGGGAGCGCTCCGAGGTCAGTCCGTGACTTCAAATAATGAACGGTAAGGACGCAAAGCGTAAGAACACACTTAAATGAATGTGGGTTTAAAATTAGAAAACAAGCTTTATTTAACACGGAAGGACTGAGTTTAAAATTAAATGACGTAACATGTCATCGAAAGTTATATCTGGAGGTGTTAATATGATCAAATAAGTACAAGCAGGTGCGTGTCCGCGTTCAGATACCTGCAGTGCGGTGAGCAGTGCCAAACGCCCATGACAAAGCACTTATATCAACCCAACACCGCAGAAAAGCGCTGCAAAATGACCCTCAAACCTCACGGTGTAAAATCATTGTAGGTTTCGAAACAATTTCAGAACACGCCTATGCTTTTACCGCATGAAAAAAAATCATGAGCTATGCTCCAGCACCTATAAGAACAGAGGATGCTCTTTGCACTGAACCGATGCTTTTAAGAGTAAGCTGAATGATAACAGGCACCCATCCCTTCTGCAGTTAAAAACAAACGACAACAGCAGCTGAGAGTGAGAAGGCATGCGAAAAACACTACATATGCATCTTGTTTTATACCTGCACAAGTTGACATTTGCAGCAACGAACGATTAACGCCTCCCGTCTGCTTTCAAAACGAGACAATGTATCTCTCAGAGAGAGAAAAAGAAAGACTCCTTCCTTGTCAGCAAGTTCAGGTAGCAAAAAAACAATAGCGAGATGGTCAAATGGCATTAACGTAAAAAACTAGGTGACATTTTTATCCTCCCCTCCGATCAGGTAAACACATATTTACAGGTCGCTCACACACGCGCGCGCTGAGAGATCCGCTACATGGCGCGCGCATGGCGTCAGCCTGACGAAAAGTGTATTTCTTTACTCATCTCTTCACAAAAAGACACTTAATACAACTTATGAGCCGACGAAATGAAAAACGGTGGATTTCAATCTAAAAAGAGAGAGAGTTTGGACGAATAACATTATTTTAAAAGTATTTTCAAGTTTAATTTCTCTATCTCACGCACGCAAGCGAGAAGTAAAACGCGTCACATTTCTCGCTATCGATCGATTTCCTTAGTAAAATTACTCAGGCTCACATATATACCTGGACACAGCTTGCCGGATAAATCGTTATAATTCAAAGAAACAAATCGCAAGAATGATTTACCACATATAAACCCGAATCCTACACAGTTGCGCACGTGCATTACATAAAGCGGATACATAAAGTCCCCGAAACAAATAAACTGTCAGTGCATTAAGTCCAGCTGCAGCAGCGAGATTTATCAGGATCCTGTGCGCTGCTCGGGATGTATACGCATTCCTTATATAGGCTGCAGCAGTTGTTCTAGCAGCAGACAGCCCTTCAGATTCCTTTCCTTTTCTCTTCAGCGTTACCACCCAACTAGAAATGTGGCAGGCTGGCTGCACAAACAGGTTGCTTTAACTGGCATCGTGCTCCAGAGCTCTCTGAGCCCCGATCCCACAGGGACGCCTGGACTGGCAGGACTGTTACATAAACACACCCTTATTTTTTGCTTTGTAAACTTCAATCGGAGTTCAAGAAGAAACTTTCCTGTCAAACATCACCCCTAACTGCACACATGCCCCTGTTTTCTAATGCAGCAGTAACAGAGAGAGCAGCGTGCTGCTGTTATCAGGCAGTTTCTTCTGAGCTATATCACAAAAGTGCGACTTGTAGATAGTAAAACAAGGCAAACTGTCACATCGGCGATTTAAAGCCACGTATTCGTAAACATTACTCTAAAACGTTTACATACACACTAAAATTAGAGGTTATTTTTAGGATTCTGCTAGCTCGCTAGCTACCTGCTACCACGCAGACAGCGGAACAGCCCATTGCTGCAGATATATCAAAGTTTGTTGTCAACGAAAATAAAACAAAATCCTCTCAAGCCAGCGCTCTATTCCCAAACACGTATGTATGAAAGCATTTCCACCACTTCAATCGCTCAAACTGATTCATGCGAAACCAGATCACCCGCATCGGACCAAACAGGTACATTTAGAGCGAGGAAATAAGTTTCAATTCGTCTGAATCTAAAGAGGAAAATCTAACAGTGACGAGTAACAGATTCGAATAGAATGGATTTTTGTCAAACCCAACAGCTTTATAATGTGGACTTAGGGCGAAGGGGAATAAAAGGGGAAGCAAAAGCGAGAGTCACTTGTATGGGACTGGCTGCGTATAACGGTCCGCGCTCGCGCGGTGCACCGCTAGGCGGTGAGAGAGTCGCGAGCGCGGCAGGTATAACGGTACACTAGATAGGGGCTATAACACGGCGCTACTTTCCAGCACTTTGTGGGGCTCGAGAAGTTCTGTCAGCGGCCCGGAGTCCAGAGTTGAATGAAAACAGCCGTCGCCAGGCAAAGCGAAGGGTTTTTACTCACCGTTTGTCCTCCTCGGGTTCGCCTGCTTTCTGCGCTTACACCTGGGGCCATCCGCCATGATCCTTTCGCTGTGTCTAAATGCTGCTGGAGAGTCACCTCCTCTCGCCCCCACACCTCCCCTCCCTCCCTTCTACTCCACCTCCCCTCCCTGCACCTGGTTTACGACACTCGGCTTTACGACATTACCTTCTGGCTCCTATACCTCTCTCTCTGGCGCTCAGACCCATGCTCAGACCCCCGTCTCTGGCCAACTCCCGCCCCTCGCACCACGCGCTCCCTGCGGCGCTCCGCAACGCTCACTGATCAACCTGTGCACGTAAGTTACAGGGAGAGGAAACGCTATTTTGATTGACAGTTCAAAAGAAACACGAGTGTCTGGACAAAACAAACATTTCCAAGCCCATCACACAAAAAAGCGCAACGGTTATGTTTAACATGATGTGTTTTTTTACAGTTAGGATGGGGGCGGGGAAAGTTTGATGCGTGCACCTGTTTATGGCGCACGCACACGCATACACAGTCACGCAATCGCTGCTGCAACTTTTTTGCATTCATGACGAGGCAGAAAACTGCTTGTCATAAAACTACTCGCAGCAAGTAGACAGTAACTTTTTATAGAGGGGGCACTGGCTAGCTGTCACTTTACTCTAATTTTACTTTAACCGTACAGTAAGTACATGTAGTTATTTAGTATTACTCAGTACTTAAATGTGTAATTACACTGTAACAAGGGCACCTTAAAATAAAGTGTAGCCCTATTTAATATTATTTAATTATTTTTCTAACTTCAGATAGAATTTCCAAAAAGACTGTATCTGACAAGATCATTTAAATCTTTTATATGGAAGTCAGTTTTCCCCATAAGTTTTGAATTATATATTACTGTTTTTATTTAGTCCATATTGAATTCAAAGGAACATCAAAGCAGTGCCATTCATTTTTTAATTATTAATCATCATGTCAAATGACTGATGTTATCAGTGGCTGATGTAGCTGAGTTTTTGTTTTATTTGAAAATAAAATGGTCTATCACTAAAGAGTACACAGCTAATTGTAACAGAATAAACACTTTAGTGAAATAAGCATATCTAATGCACTTCACAGTTGGCAAAAGATTTGTCAGTTCACTAAATAACTGTGACATGAGGTCAAAACACTATTTGCAAAATGTTTACTGGCACAAACGCCTCTAGTTAGCCTTGTAGGTGGGTCTGGATATTCATATTAATTTAAACGGGTCATATGATGCAATCTCAATTTTTCCTTTCTCTTTGGAGTGTTACAAGCTCTTGGTGCATAAAGAAGATCTGTAAAGTTGCAAAGACTAAAGTCTCAAATCCAAAGAGATTTTCTTTATAAAAGTTAAGATTTAACCACTCCTACCTAAAAAATTTATAATTTTAACACAGCCCCACATCTATGTTAAGATGAGGGAAGATTTGCATAGCGCCGCCCAAATGTTCACACAAAGAAAGAAGGTGTAACTTTTATTCTCGGTGTTGCCGTTTGCGCCATGTCGTGGAGGCGCTGTGTTTCATTGTGAAAGCGAAGCTACTTTGTTTGGCCTTCCAAAAGAGGAAACAACTAAATCAGTGGTTAAGTTGTATTTACAACACTGTTGTACTCAAACAAATATTCAGATGTGCGCTGCGCATTTTACGGAGGACAAGGACTGTTTCCTCTGAGAGTAGCCTACAATGCGGGTTTCTGTTTCTATAAAGTGGGGCAATTCTAACTTTGCAAGGAACTTTACAGTCTGGCACTTCTGACATACAGTCTGTTTACATATGAAACATTAAAGGATTTGCCACTGATGATTCAAACGTGAGTTTTGAGCAGTGAAGAGTACTGTTAGAACAGACATGGTTTTATGTTTATGTAGCACAATATGCAATGGAACGCGTAAAAAGACAGTACAAGTCATTATGATCAGTAATTATGTCCCCACTGGATGCAACCAATGCCTTGTTTGTAATGGGTTTTATTGGTTTTGTCTCATAGCGCCAGTGTCCTGACATTTTATCCTACCCATCAGGCACACACGGCATCACAGTGTTTAGGGGTGTAACATTTCATTCACACACTAGAGGTATTCGGCCAATCACAACACACTGGATAGCTGGCAAATCAGAGCACACCTCGCATCTCAGAACAATGAGCTTGGTAAAAATCGACGCGTTTCAGAAAGGCGGGGCATAGAGGAGAAACAATAATGTAAATCATGTGGAAAACATTGCATTACACCAAATACACAAAATAATGTTCTTTTTAGCAACATCATATGACCCCTTTAAAGTATGAAGGAAATATTTGTTCGAGTGTACGTGTGTGTGACCGAGTAGGAAGGAGGAATGCAATGTGTGTCCCACGGCACAGGGAGGATCATGGGACCCTCACTGCAATGATTCAGTCCTCCACCCAAAGAAAGAGCTCGCTGTTCCCCAGGGATGTTTACTCCTCTGACTCTGACTAAGGAGAGAATGCATGAGAGAAAGACAGAGAGGGCTAAACTGACACCAACTAAAAAAGAACTGCAGGCCAATGAAAAAAAGATGTAGGTAAATGTTTAAGATAATGAGTTTAGTCAGGCCTTATTGCATCCAAAAGATTTTCATGTGTTTTATCCATTACAGCCAATGTAAAACATGATCTGGTCAAGTACATACATATGAATGCAGCAGCCAAAACATGAGCTAGCACATTTATTTAACTTTGAATACAAGGACAAACTGGGCTGAAGTACCAACATGGTTCGATCTGAAGGTATGCCGCTCTCTGTTACAGGTCACAAAAGCAAGTGCTGCAGCAGTGGTGGGTAGCGCTATTCTTGTACCTGATGACTATCAGGTTTCTGTCAGACCTCAGCTGGGTGTGGTGTACTTAGCATAGGTCTGCAGTGTACAGTCTGCATTGATTGAGTATACATAGTATATATAATCTCATTATGATATGTTGCAAATCAAAGAAAAATATTCATTATAATCACTGTAAAATGAAACAGTATTTCCTTCCTCCACTGCTCAGAACATATTTGATTCAATGGGGGCTGCTCAAACAGAGGAAAGCAATGAAGATGTGTCCTTCTGAGGCTTCAAGGCTAGAGTCCTTCTCAGAATTAAATGATAGAATGAGACTGTCTAGTTAGTTCAAATATGTCATAAATGTTTCCTCCATACGGTATTTATTCAACAATTCAGTACTTTTCTCATGGACTCTAATAAGTAACTTTTTGTGTTCCTCAGTCCAATGGGTTTGAAACAACATGAGGTTAGGTATAATGACAGAATTGTCATTTTTGAGACTTATCTTTTTAACATCCTGTGTTCTCATCTTGCATTTCAACTGCAGTATGAAAACTGTTTCCATAAGACCAACCCAGATAATGAGGTCTGAAAAGAACTATGACCTTCTTAAACATTCCAAAGCCGTCTATGTTTAATCAAATCTGCAAACGCTCTACAGGTGAGCTATGGTCATGAGAACAGGAAGTGGAAAGGGAAATGAAACAATGGTTAGGAGACAAATGACAGGGCAATTTCATTTTGAATGTTTAGAGAGAAGACAAGCTCTGTGTTGAAAGCAATATCCTCTAAGTACATAGCGGAATCTTTGCAGAGAAAAACCCAACATTAGTTTAGAAATGCCCCTGGTAGTAGCCTCAAATACCCTCCCTGTCATCTGTCTAGCCCTCTCCAACCCATGGCCTCTTTCACTTCATCAAACAGACAACAGACAGAGCTGAGTAAGGTGCCTGTCCCTTCATCATTAAGCCAGTTCGCCCTGCCTATGGCTGCTGACAGTGAATTATTCAACAGGACAAAGTGATCTGTGGCTGTGCAGAGGCTTTACAGAGTAACAGATAATAATAGCATTAATGTCCATAGAATTTTAGTTAGCATTCATCTCTGCCTTCCTATATATATATATATATATATATATATATATATATATATATATATATATATATATATATATATATATATATATATTCACATGCTGCATGTGCATATAATGGAAAAAAGTCATGTGGAAAAGGGTTGGACAGGTTTGGCTGGCCATAATGAAGGGGTTTGAGCTATGTTCCCCTACTGGCCATAACCATTGCAATAACTGGAAGCTGAGGTAGAGTTGCAGAAAGAAACTTTTTGGAAGAAGTGAGGTAAGCGGCTTCTGGTGGGATTAAACGAACATCATCCTCCTGAACCCTCACTGGGAATTTTGCTGGTACGTGGTGCTGTCCTGAAAGAAATCTCTGAAATTGTGCTGACTTTGTGCGGACTTGGAATAGCGAAACGGTAAAATATTATAACCAGGCACCAGTTATATTCTCCCAGTGTGCCAGCGACCAGAGCAGCTGTCCAGCTGAGTTGGCTCCAGGTGCCACTATGGCTGGGCAAGCTCAGAGACAGAGTGAAGGTGAAAAACAGACGTTCCCTGGCTAAGGGAAAAAGAAAAAGAAGAAAAGCATTTCAGTGAAGGGCAGGCTTCATCAGAGATCAATGATGAGGCATTTTGAAAACCACACACGCGCTCACTCTCTGCTGGTGCTAACCGACTGGAAAAAGACGGGGGCCATTATTCTGTGGAAAGTCCGGTCTATTCCCATTTTCCTTGGATGCTGCCATTTCGACATGAAGTCATATTTTCTTGCAACGATGGAAAACAAAGAGTAAAAATAATGCTACAGCAAATATTACAACTGTATAATAGCGCTCAGTCACTATGCTATTTAAATAGCAGTCTGAAAGCCAGTAGCCTCTATTCCTGGTTACTGGTGACAGGACCACCCAACAGGACAAAATTAAAACCCAACAATATCTGCAATCCAAGAGCTGCTGGTTTCAATCCACTGGGCATACTGAGGATGGCAGTTTAATAGGAGAAGTGTGGTGACTTCATCAACGGAGGTTTTATTTTTCATTAAAGCGACTGACCTCATACTACAAGCAATTTATCTGGTCATTTTTCCACTGTACATCCATTTCTTCACCTGTTACCTATTCCAATCCCATTTACCTTTTCCTTTCACCTGGCTACGAGTAAGAAAAGGAATGGGCCATGAAGACAGGAAGAAAGAGTGCGAAAGGAAGAGACAAGATAGAAGGAGAGACAGCAACATGGGGGGGGGGGGGGGGGGTAGAAAGCTATCCTCACTGCTCTACATTAAGGGATCAGGCCGCGTCTCTGTAAATGCGTATTGATCCTCCTCCTGGCGGGATCATTTAGGAGATTAATGCTGGCAGTGCTATTTGGGGTGGGGGGTTCCAGTTGGTCCAGGGGGGAGCCGACTCAGAGCTGCCCAGGACAGAGAGCCTGCTGTCGGGCTACGTGGAGAACAAGCCCCTGCCTCCCCTAGTAACCATCTGGACTAACAGCTCAGGGCGCCAGCTGTGTGGGGGAAGGGAGAAGATGTGTGTATGTGCGGTGGGGGGGGGGGGGGGTAAAGGATTGAAAGACAGAGAAAAAGGAAGGAAGAGAAATGGAAATGCAAAGGACTGCTAATGATACAGGACAACATACATGAAAAGAGGCAGGCAAAATCAGCTTAAAGTTATTTGTGTAGGCTCATTTAACACACAGACACATTGAAGAAACGGATGATTTAAAGCGGTGAGAGAGGAAAGGAACAGAAAGCGAGAGGAATGAAAGAGAAACACAGGTGGCAAGTACAACTGGAGAAACAGAGAAAGATTATAAAACAAATGGACGATTATGGCAGAAACTCACAGGTATGTACTAAAGACTAAGAAAGAAAGAAAAAAGAAAGAAAGAGTGGTGATCATAATGGATGGAGATAAAACTAGAAACCCTCAGGAATGTGTTCAGCATGAGGCATTAGCCATCTTCCATTACAGTATGACAGTAAACAGAAATGTAATAATCTTAAACTAGGGACAAACCATCAAGGATCAAGGTAACTCAAACAGGCATTTTCCAGAATACTAAACTGATTTGAAGACCCCATGAAATGGCTTGACAAGCATCGTTTTGTATTGACATGAAACAGGAAGTTTGGGTGGGATGTACTGAAGGGCATTTTATGATAAAACCCCATCAGTTTTATTTTAATATTTCACAGAATCATAATTATCTGTGTGCCTCTGCTGGTCAGTTGCAGGTAGTATTAAGGTGTGGTCGCATTTATGGTTGTTTGTCAAATTTCCATGAGCAAAATCCAGTCATTACAAATGGAATCTAAGTAATCAGGAATTTGTTAGGGCAAAAGCTTTCTCCACACAGAAGTTAGTCATGCAGATTTATCTTGTTAACCAACAAAAAATTCTTGTTTTGAAAATGACTTTTGTGTGATATGCTTCATATTGCTACACTATTGACAACAGGCAAAGAGCCTTTTAAGTTTAGCTGAAAATGAACTTTTGTGACCATATGTTTTGGGTGAGGAACATTCTTGTTCTATCTTCAGAACATTGTATTATATGCAAAAACTTGGATAAACTTTTGAGTGCAAGATATGTCCTCAATATCTTTGATCTGTATACCAGAAGAAACTTTTTGAAGTACACTGATAACCCCAAAGCTCACTGACATGGATTAACAGCCACATTTCTGAGGGGACTAAGAACTTTGGACATAGATTGCACAGATTTATAATTAAATGAAAGCTGTCCTTCCTGATCCAAGTACGGCAGAAACATCTGTGTAAAAAAAAAAGAGTCAGAAGTGATTTCTAAGTCTTACAGTTACGTGGCCAAAAATGAGTTGATTGTTTGTGACGTGATCCAGAAAAATCCAAAGCCACAAAATCTGTGTTTACTTGTTTCTCTAGCACTGTGCTGAAGTTACTACTGCTCATGGAAAACGCAAACACAAATTCCATGACAACAAAACTATTCAAGAGCCCAGGAAAACTCAAGGGCCCAACAATGGAATGTTTTGAAGGCAAGATTGAGATGTCAATCACAATACACACCCCCTTCCCAAGAACAAGGTCATTATGATCTCACTTCCTCTACTCTGGAGTGTACTTGGACAGGCTTGTGCAATAACGCCCAGGAGAATTTGGCCACACCCAAAACAAAACATCCAGTGAACCAGCAGATTCTTAGAACACAAACTGTCAAATTCTGCTTATAACCTAATGCACAATGTGTGATCTATAGATACATACAATAGAAATCTTATCAAAAAGTATTTTATGCATTGAAAATTATTGCAATTTAAATGCAGAATTCATGATTATAGGTGTGCCATGACCAATTACAAACTCATTGTCTTTCATAAAGCTTATTAATATAGTTAAAAGCAGTATTTAAAATCTTGCATAAAACTTTCCCAGCTAAACAAAAAATGACAAATATGTGTAAACACCAATATTGTTTCACATGCTTTTAAATATTTTGTTCATTATAAAATATCTGTGACCCAAAATCTAACATTTGAGTGCCTAGGAGTCTTTTATAATGGAAGCGTAGGAAGAATAGTACCATAGTTGAAGCACACTAATGTGCGTGTGTGTATGAGACAGGATTTTTTCTGGATCATCCAGGTTGTGCGGGTGAGCTAAGTCTGTCACACAGTTTACTGGAGATCCATTCCAAATGTTCCGTAAAAAATTCACCTCACAACCACAGCTAAAATTTATTTTGTGTATGTTGGAAAACCAAAATATTTCTTCTGTTCATTTTGCTGGCATGTCTGAGAGGAAGAATCATGTGCTTCCCACACTCACACATACACACACTTCAGGCTCTGCATATTGAAGAATCCTTCACATTTAGGAGCAGATGTGAATGCACCTGAGAGAAAAGGAAAAATAAAAAGAGAAACCAACAGAAAGAAAGAGAGAAACTATCATTATCCAGGTGCTTTCTGTGAAGGAACTTATTCCACAGAAGGCATTTGGACATCCTCCTGATTCATTTCCAAATTTTTGCTTTCCATTATTGCATTAGTGGTAAGAGATTTCCATGTTGAGTATGCAGGTGTTTAGTCAATCTATTAGTCTATCTATCTATTAGTAAATCTATTTTTTGGATAGATTTGGCGAATTAGCATGGTGCTTATTTCTTTTCAGTATCAGATTTTTAAAGCTGCACTCTATGTATTTTTCCTCATTAAAAACTTACACATTAAAAGGAAGACGCCGGTCACAAGCAGGCAGTTGCATTTATTTAATTTTTTTATTGTTTATTTACATGGAGTTGGTCGCCTCATGGTGGCCACCATGTTGATGACCTGTTGAATACTACTCACATTATATAAGTAAACATAATCAAAAATATCAATAAATTAACAATGGTTGACTAAATTAGGGTTGTGACGATAGATGATAGAGATATCGCCTGTCGCTGATTATTATAAACAGACTAGTAATGTCATGTCATTAATATTAGGGCTTATTTGTTCCATCATATTTGAAGAGTTTGGTTTCAAAACACTATAAATCCATTTAGATTAATTTGAGTAAAAATGTGTTTTCTTTACCAAGAAAGTGGCGAGATGAAAACCACTATTTTCTATTTCAAACTTTCATTTAGCATCTTTAGGTTATAATAACCTAAAGATTTACATCCAGATTTAGATTTTCCAAGATTTCCCCAAAATGCAATAAATCCATTGGATCAATATTAAAGTTATTTTTCAAATTGAAACTGTTGAAAATACACAACATAGTAGGTTTATCCACATGACAGCCTCTGAACTTGGTCAATACTAATCTTATTAATAGCTTATGTTTCTTCCCCACCACAGGTTCATCAATGCCATCAAAATGACAAAAAAAAAATTTTTTTAGGACTGCATGATAAATCACATGCAACTTTCATGCGCATCTCGTCAGTAAAGCCAGTTCTGTGATTAGTATTAAATCTACATCACATGCTTTCAGATGGAGCCACATTTAAGACACAGAGCTGTAGATCACTGACAAGCTATACAAAATATCACGTTCTTAATCGAAGGTGATAAATGTGCGATTATGAACGTGATGTTGCGTAGCTTGTCAGTTACTGTCTACAATGCGTCGAATGGTGTGCTGTGATTGGTTGAGCGGATGTATCATATTCTGCAGAGAAGGGAGACTGGGGTTTGTCGCGGTTTGGAAAGATAGGGTGAAGTGATAAGGTTGGGAGCAGGCTTCACTATGTTTTTTTAGATTTTCAGAGTGCTGGCCTTATATAACACATATGAAACAAAGTAAAGAGGCCGCACTATGCATATAAAACGTTTATTTTGCACAAACGCGTTTCGGCGTGTGCCTTCTTCAGTGTGCCCACTGAAGAAGGCACACGCCGAAACGCGTTTGTGCAAAATAAACGTTTATAAAGATAGGGTGAAAACATGACAAAGTAACACGGCAGATATAGCATTTTGTGTAAAATTAAAAATTTACTTTTCAATACCTGCCAGAAACAATACTGATTTTGGCTCAAACATTTTTTTAATGGTATTTATCACATTTTGGAACCAAACTCTTCATTTCTTTTTCCGCGTTTTACAGTGTTACCAATCACAACTCCATTGACTTCATGAATGCAATGGCCAATCAGAGGCATTCAGATGAGTCATCGCTGAAACACAAGAGTTTTGTTGTTCAGTGCACACATTTGCTGAATTCTGCTCTCTCGCGAATTATAATAATCTTCTCTAATAATAACAAGGTGCAGTTGCACGTGCAATGGTAATAATATTAACATTTGTTGTATGCAACATCCACACGGACAGGTGTCAGTATAAATCTAAAGTGACTGCTATATCCATCATCATTAGAAACCACAAAAATTACCACGTGCACCTTGAAGGAAGAAAAAAAAGCTCTCACATATACCTTACTTCTTCTTTTACACCGACCAAAAAAGTCCACTGTTGGTAGGTTTTGATTCATATATTATTCAGAAGAAACAGAGATGTACTGTAAACATGGCACCGAAGCTACTCATTACACAGTCTTGACCAAAGGTTAGTATTTGGGGATGATATGAAACAGAGGTAGGAATGAACAGGTTAATTACATGAAGAAAATGTCTTTCTTATAAGAATATTTTTTTACAGCAGTTAGAAAAAGCAGAATGCCTCTGTTCAAGCAAAACCATGTATTTACACACACATCTGCTCTCAAACATGGCAAGACATATGGGTCTAGAGGTCATGAAAGCTGCAACTAGCTACAAATTCAGCCTCTCAGTCTCAACCCATAGTAACTTACAATGTGTACAGAGAGAGAAAAGAAATGAAGGAAAGCATGCCAAATAAATGACAAGACACTCACTGTTTTTTTCCATTACATACAATTGACTAGCCCATGTCATGGACCTAGTGTCAACTGTGTGGTTCCTAAGGACAAACGTCAAAAGACATAACCGAAAAAATAAAAAACCCTGGTTGATGTTACGTAACTGAAAAGCTATGTCAGGTGTACTTCTGCTATGGGAGAGGGCAAAGTTGGAAGCTGCAAAATAACTATTTGAGGAAGCTCTCCACTACCACTTTCAATGTGGCATTTAGAGCTTTTCAGAAGAAGCCAAAAGGCAAGTTTTCTTGAAATCAACCCGAGTGAAAAAGAATCCCGTAAGCTTTCGGTTTTATGCTCAACGGCTGATAAACAGCCAGGCCATCACACTTGCTAGCCCCAGTGGAACAATTCACTGACTCACCTTTTCTCTGCCTTTCTAATGACCATGACAAATTTCACAGACAAAAACATTCAAATGGCTCCTGTTACAGAACAGACATCCATAAACCGTTACATATATGCCTGAGACAAGAGAGGGATGAGGGAAAGATAGAGACTATAAACAAACTAGCTTAAGAGAACCGTTTATTTTTATCTGACTTCTTACTGATGCTTTTTCTTTTTATAAACACAAGTTATTGCCATCTGGATGCCCTTCGGCTTGAATGGACAAGTGCTTCATTTCGCCATTTCTTAAGGAGATGTAGAATGAGGGTGGGTGAGTCCATTTCATTGTTCACAACAGAAAGAGTGTCATTGATTCTCTCTATGTTTATACTCCAGCAGCCTAAGCCTATGAAACTCACATTCTCTCAGTCTGATGTTAAGAAAGATTTTTACTGAAAATACATTAAGGTTCAAGCACTTTAAGGTTGCAAGTTTAGTCAGTAATAATACAGTACATTTTAAAATGCACAAGGCAAAATTTCCCATTGCTCATGAAAAATATTTTGGGCCACGTGTCTGTTTTCTGAGGGCACACAATAAAAGCATTGGGTTAACAATAATTTGAAGATGCTGGAGAGATCTTTTTCTGAATGTTTTTTTGCAAGGCCACATGTAACCTTCTACTATGTTTAAAAAGGGAGAAGGCTGTGACCATGAGCCACTCCTATATAAATACAATTGTCTAAATGGTTCTTGACAAATTACATTTTACTTTCAAGGTTACTTTGGAGTAAATACCAATTTGTAATTTATTCAAATATATTCCTTTTTTTAATCTAAAGCACATAAGTGTTTTTGTTTCACCCTGAGTCACAGTCTTAGCTTTGTGGGAAGTACCCTTATATTCTGCAGTGCTTTGGGGTAACCCAAGTTTAAGTCTCCAACTAAAAGTGTTTCCCAAACTCTGTTCCTCTTTTACATTTCCTAATGCTTTCTTACACCTGCACTGTCCCAATAAAGCCAAAAGGCCAAATATATATCTTTACATTTTGAAACAAGTGGAAAGTTCCATCTAAATATTATGCATATGCTATCAGAAAAATTTTTGCAAAATGTATAATAGTATAACAAGTGTATAACAGCTTAGGGACAGTTTTACCCCTGAGGGGTGTATATTAGTACATTAGAGCATGACTATGACAAACTGAAAAATAGCTGGATAAACCAAAATTTTCTGACCATTTCAGTTAATCAGCACATAGAGAATTGGAATCAAAATGTTTAGCTTTAAGAAAAAACATAATGGCATAAAATAATTTAATGCATGTAAAAAATGTGACACTGACCATGTAAACTTATTTGAGTAATGCTAAAGCAAAAGGAAGATAAATCAAATACTAATTCATGTTAATTTAGCAATTTAAGATTTTCATAAAAATTATTGTAATACAAGTTTGAAATTATATATATATATATATATATATATATATATATATATATATATATATATATATATATATATATATATATATACATATAAACTATAAAAGCGAAAGAAAAAAATATAATTAATTAATAATCTAAATTATATAGCCGTCTTAGATTTTGGATCCCACTGGTGTATAGAAAAATGAAGCTTGGACATTGTGCTAAGCAACCATTTTATGTCACAGTAAGTAGAACAGCAACAGCATTTTCATTTTAGTGGCATGTCACTTAGTCAACCGTGCATTATCCGGATAAACAGAACAAACTGTGCTATACAGACACTGTACCAAACACCAGAGTGAGAGCTGATGAGACTGCTAAATCCGCCACTAGTCGTTTGTTTACCTGTAGTCTTTTATTGCGCAAGCCTTCACTTTCACTCTCTCAGCAGTTCCAACCTCATCTTATCTAGTTTCTAGTTTAATTATAGCCTAATGTAACGCTAGTAAAATATATAGGCTAGATATACAACGCTCTCTATGACCGTTGAAAACCTATATACACCACTGGTGTTGTTTGGGTGCAATAATCACTGTTCATCTGACGATGTCGTCTGCCTCAGATTTCCCGCAGTTCCTTGAATCTAATAAAAAAAACGCCGACTGTGCGCTCGTCATAAAGTAGGCGGTGCTCTGATTGGAGAATGACAATTAAGTCGTCTCTGATTGGCTGTATTCACAGAAGTAAACTAGTGTTGACTGAGCCGTACCATTTTTCTTTAAAGGGGTGGACGTGGAACGTTGTTATTTGATTATAGGCTAATATAGATGGTGTTTGCTTACATATCGCGCTTTACAACAAAAAGGATTTTATTTTATTTTGAAATGTATGATTTCGGATTCTCTATATTGCGTATAAGATAAAAAAAACCTTACTTCCACTTTGTAAAAGCCACCGTTTGGGACTTGAGGTCTCGCCCAAAAATGGCTGTGGAGAAACAGTTGTGAAGATGTGTCGATCTGCTC
Organism: Carassius carassius; assembly: GCF_963082965.1. Classification (NCBI taxonomy): domain Eukaryota; kingdom Metazoa; phylum Chordata; class Actinopteri; order Cypriniformes; family Cyprinidae; genus Carassius; species Carassius carassius. The sequence goes on from NC_081794.1 coordinate 18,151,080, forward strand.
ACCTAATTAATGTGGCGCGTGCTTCAAATTAACCAAGAGTCCTCTGATCGAGCCGGAGGACATTTCTGGAAGGTGAGGCACAAGATGTTCCGTTATTTCGAGCAGAAAAGAGGAAGCCAATGGGTTCTCCATGCAGTCGTGTTACGACTTTATTTTCAGCCAATAGGAATACCAGAGCGATTACAGGCCAGGGCCTTCAAGGCTGTGTTTATGCAGAAAAAAAACAACACTGAGTAAAAAAATTCATAAAAACAGAGCTTTAGCTCCTAAAGTACAACGACACGTTCTTAAAAACCATTGCAGTTCATATTCGCAATGTGGGGATTCTTATCTCGGTGCACAGTAAACAGTTCTCGTGCAATAACGGTTTAAAAGTGACATTCTGTATTAACAGAAAAGTAATAGCACCGATACATTTATTTATATTTTTGTGATGATGATGTAACTCACTGCATGGTATTGTGATTGTTTGTGTATGTTACACCCACCTTTTGCGTAGTTTTGAAGCTAGGTCATAATGTTTGCTTTGCTTTGGGTGTTTATGTTACTAACCTAATGCATTATTAGACTTTGGAAAACTCTTTTTATCATAATGTAATATTTTGTACAAATGTCTGATCTTAGCTGTCAGTTTGTAAATATCATAAGCCAGCCTTTTAAATGAGGAGCTATAAGTCCTATTTACTCTTTTAATAGTGATTCATATTGCTTGCACTGAAATGAATGTGAAAGTCAGGCCTGTTTAACAGAGTTTCACATTGTTTCAACAGTAAATGCTAAAGCTTTCACACCAGCACTATATGCAAGAAATTGTTGTTTCTGTCTGGCACTGTATGATGCTTTTTCAAACAATGTGTGAGCAGTTTGCTTCAGTGCATTATGTTGCTATATGCAAATTTGTAATTTGGAAGTATTTTCCACCAAGATTTACATGGTTCACATTTTAAAAAATAGGTTCAGAGCTGAAATACAACTCGTGCCTACACTTCTGATATGCAATGCCATTGCTTGGGAATATTGTAACCTATTAATATTGTTGCTGAAATATGTGATGCTTTCTCATACAGTGTGAAATAGACCTAGCTCATCTAACAACAAATCAAAGTTGGACTATAAATTTACCAATCTGTGGTTGTTTGTTTGCATATACATGCATGACCAGTGACATTTCAAACTAGTAAATCAACCACGTTGGATTCCAAATGTTAGAGTAATATTTTCTCAGTTAAGCTACAAATCATCCTGGACGTTAGATTGGAAATTTGCCCCAGGAATTCCAGTGGAACATCCTTGTGTTTATAATGGCAAGGTTTGCTGAATGAGTAGCAGTGTCAGGAAAATTGTCTCACACAATTTGTTAAATTCATAAACGCACGCACATACCTTTTTGGTGATGAGAATTGGCACTCATGAACTGAACTGGCAAAAGCTGTACAATATGGTTCTGTCAGACAGGAGACGTTTTGAAAATCACAGCGGAAGCCAGGTTTATAACTTACAGGATTGTAAGCAAGCTTTTTTAAGTGATGATTATGTTGCTAAGCTAAACATACATGAGTGTAAAACATTTGACATGACAAGAACAGTAAAATGTAATGTACAAAGGATGAATTTGTTACTACAGTATGGAAAGACATGTTTTTGAAAGACCGATAAAGCATTTCAGGGCAGGTAGATTTCAGTCTGTTCATCACAAAATGTTACTGTATGGTATTAGAAGACTTGGAATATAGTGTTTTAGCTGTATGGACTACTTATGGTGTTTTGCATCCTTTTTAAAGCTTGAAAGCCCTAGTTATATTGAAAAGTCTGGCCAGGATATTTTTGTTTTCCAGAACCTCACAAAGATTTGGACATAAATTTCATTTTTCTATGAACTGTTCCCTTTAGAGCTTTCGGGTCATACTTTAATAGCCGCAGAGTTAAAGATATGACCAGAAATGCTTAATAACAGTGTAACATGACACAATATTCTCCTGCAAAATATTGGCATTGTGCTTTCAAACGTTTAGAAAGGGTTAACCTTAATATAGGAGTTGAGAAAAGCCTTTTCTACTCAAGTAACGTTTTTTTCCTCATCAAAATATTTGACTTTAAACTTAAAACTGCTTGAGATAAATTTAGGGGATCGTTGAGAATCTTCTGCTGGTTATGGTGTAGCTGTTGGCAATTGAAATTCATTTCTGCGGTGTCACTGAACACATTCTTTCAGGGATTTTGCAAAAGATTATTAAATACACTGCTGCACGGACGTATTGCACGGCAGGGAAGCGCACACACACACTCTCCTCTTGGAGGATGCTGAGGTTTATTTTGGCAGTTGTCATGACGTTGTGTGGTTTCACATGTGGTGAGAGAGAGGGGGACGGAGACCCTTTTCATAGCAGAGATGCTTATTTAACATTTCCGGTCAATCAGAACCATGTCAACATCACTGCATGCACGCGCACACACATACAACATTTATCCCATACACACAAACCTAGCCAGAAAAAGATGGCTATCTTAAACTCTCCTTCAACTTCTTGGTCGGTGACTTTGTAGTGATTACTCGCAGGAGAGCGTTCACCTATCTGTGAGGTTCTCATGTGTGGTCAGAAATAAGGCTTTCCACAATTAGGGATCAAAACTGCGGAGGAAACTGGACTGTAATTACTGGGATTGTTCTGAGCAGATGCAGAACAAATGTCTTTGTTGTAACAGTGCAGAGCTTCACGGCAAGGTGCGACGTGTAGCCAAAGTAAACATATGAACATGGAGCCGTGCATATTTTATGAGTAATTCATTTCTTTGTTCAAGGGACCAGGTTTGCTGCGATCACAAGATTCAGAATTTCCACCGTTATCTGACATGCAGAATTCAAAGGGGTCATACAGCAATGTGTGGCAAACCCTCATGCTTTCCTGTTTATTTTACATGCTGTGAAGTGCATTTCTAATATTCTCTCACAATACACTTTTTTGTTGTAGTTTTAGACACAAAACAACACATGAACAAGCTTAAAACACTCAGCTTACTGCTTTTAAAGATACCTAAAGGAACATTTTAAATGCAGGTCGTCCAAAAGATTGGGGTCAGAAAGATTTGAATACTTTTTAAATAATTTATTACAGTAAGAAATTAATACTTTTAGTCAGCAAGGATGATTGATTGATCAAAAGTGGCAAATACTTGTACATTATTTCAAAAGATTTCAAGTAAATGTTGTTTTTGAACTTTTCTATTAATCAAATCTTTTTAAAAATTTAAAACATACTAAGAATCCCAACTGCTTTTTAACATTGAAAGTAAGAAATGTTTCTTAAACACCAAATCAGCGTGTTAGACAGATTTATGAAGGATCATGTGACATTAAAACAGCACAGTTATTTAAAATTGTAATAATAATTCACAAATCAACTGTTTTACTATATTTTTTTTTATGAACTAAATGCAGTTTTGCTGAGCATAAGAAATTTATTTAAAAACCCGACCCCAAACTTTTGAACTGTAGTCTAAAGAGTTTTTGACGCAAACTACTGAACAAATTTGAAAACTTCTATCATAATTTCCACGTAACAGATAACACAATTATACAGGTTTGGGACAACATGAGGATGAGTAAAATAATGTCAGAAATCTAATTTATAATCGGGTAAAGACAATTTATGCTGTTTGGAATTTAGAACCATTGCTGTGCTATGGTCCAAGGGAGTCATGTGACATTTGCATCCTTATGACATCACATCATTATAGTTACTTTTTTCTTCTGCAGAAAGGCATTTATCCGTAAGAGAAGATTCACGATATTTAAAACCAAACCCTTCTGAATCAGTCATGTCTGTAATTACTCGAACTATAGTGGCTCATTTACATTGAATAGTTTTCTCTCTCATCATCTTCATTCTTATTAAGGGAAGCACCTCACTAATCATGGCCAGTAGTTGAGATAGTTAAGAGTACACTGATTAAACTGAAGTAATAAGACTGCCGCTTATACTAGAATGTCTGTGGAACAGAAACTCACCTTAGTATAAAAAAAAGCCAACACCTTGTACAAGAAAAGTGCATAAAAGTGTGAATTATGAATGTGGTGGCATCGGACTGAGGGCAGAGTGGCTGTGGTAATGGACTAGTGAATGTTTAATTTGCTGCTGTTTTGCATCTCACCACGGCATGTAGAAAACTTTAAGAAATTCTTTGGTTGTCAGGGTGCTAATGAAGTCAACAATTTTAAGGTTTGGAGGCAGATCTCAGTCGGTTTTTGATGACAGAATTGAGTTTGTCTGGTTGCATGGAGATTATGAGTGGACAGGCTCATAAATTCTCGGTTGGCTTGAGATCTGGACTGTGGATTTGGCCAATCCAGGATATTAATATTGTTGTTTATAAGCTATCCCTGTGTAGCACTGGCTTTATGCTTTGGGTCATTGTCTTGCTGGATAACAAATCTTCTTCCAAGTCGCAGGTGTTTTGCAGACTCTGTCAGGTTTTTTCTCCAGGATTTCCCTGTGTTTTGCAACATTTATTTCACCCATCCACCTCACGAGCCTTCCGGGAGCCTGATGTAGAGAGACATCCCCACAGCATGATGCTACCATCACCATGCTTCACACAGTAGGGATGGCGTCTTTCCAAATCACTTTCATTTGCATACTCTTGGTCAGAAATATATATTGTAGTTTATTGCATTTCATACTTAAGTGAATGCCTATTAGGGTTGGACGATGTCTACAGAATTGGCATCTGACGATGTCTATAGTGAATAATCCTGAAGGACGATGACATCGGGGGCGGGTGGGGGAAGCATGAATCTGTATTCAGAAAGGCACGGAAAACATATAACGATTGCTAATCGTTGCCTGTTACATTACAGTACAGTATTTATTCCCTTTAGGGATCCCGTAGTACACGTAATTTTCTTTCAGTACAAAGTGGGGGGGGGGTTATCGCGATGCCGGCTCAACATCGGGACGTCCATCAGCCATCGGCAAAGGACGATGGCATTATCTATCGGCCCTACTCTAATGCCTGTATTACAGTTAAATTTGTGCCTTCTCATTCTAATCACCTACTGCTGCTGTAGTAAACATCTGGTGCTAGTACTTATGGTGGTGCTAAAAATGTAATTTAATGTGGTTCAGACCCACAGGGGAAGGAAGTACAGTCAAACTCCGATTTGGACCAGTGAGACAAAACAAATTAGGAAGTGTCATTTTGATTTTAGGGCTCAACAATAAATGTTGTAACAAAAAAATACCATGTGTATTGTTATTTTTATGTTTTTAGATGTACAAGATAAAAATATATATACATTATTACTAGGGCTGCACGATATTGGGAAAAATGACATTATGGCGATATTTTATTTTTATGCGATATATATTGCGATATGAAATCTAATACATTTTTTTTCCTTACAAACAAAAATGGGGTGAGCACACTTACATTCTCATTTTAAATGATTTAAACATCGACACCATCGTGTCAATTGATTAATATGCGTGAGGGAGAGAGAGCAAGACAATTGTGTTGTTTGAAGACGATGACCAGTCTCTCTCTCTCTCACTCTCTCTCTCTTCTCTCTCTCTCACGTGCGCTTTCTCAGAGCTGTAATCGGGCCTTAAAAGTTAGGCCCGACAGGACCCGAGCCCGACAAGTACATTTTGATTGACAGCTTTTTTAAAGCCTGAACCCGTTTACAAAAGTTTGAACAAAGAAATAAAATAAGTCCTCTGTGACATCGTAACATCTCAACATTCTAGACATAGGCTCATTTAGCCTATAAATAGACCAACGCACCAATAAAAACGAGTCATTTTTAACAAATTAAATTAAGATAAATTTTAAATTAAGATGGGTATTTGGCAATAAGGAAATTAAGATAAAGGCTCCGCCGGATTTGCTTCGCACTAGCAGATGATATTTAATAAAAGAATAATGCCAACATTAGTGTAAATACTCTGTCCACATTATGCATTTAAGACTCAATTCATATTTAGTTATCATTTGAAAAACCATTACTCACAGAGATTAGGCTAAGCCTACATGTTTTTGTGGAGGAAAATGAATGAATCCACTGTAGATGTCTTCAGCGCGTTCCTGCGCTCACTGATGGTGCCTCATTATTCCACTTATCGTGGATTCGTACATCGCGATATCAATGCTTTAACGACACATCGTGCAGCCCTAATTAGTACTGTTAAAATGTTTGTGGTCAGTATGAATTAATTTTTTTAGATTTTATTTTTATTTTTTAGAAAACAGTTTCTTCTCTCTCACCAAGGATATTTAATCAAAAATGCAGTAAAATGGTAATATTATGAAATATTTTTTTAAATAACTGTTTCTTGTTTTATACAGTTTTAATATGTGATTTATTCCTGTGATGGCAAAGCTGAATTCTCCAGTTTTCAGTAACAGTTTTCTAATCATTGTAATATTGTTATTATTGAGAGATTCTTGATATTTGATGGAATAAATTCTTTGATTAATAGAAAAAGTGAAAAGTTAAAAAAGTGAAAGTGACGTGACATACAGCCAAGTATGGTGACCCATACTCAGAATTCATGCTCTGCATTTAACCCATCCAAAGTGCACACACACAGCAGTGAACACACACACACACCGTGAACACACACCCGGAGCAGTGGGCAGCCATTTATGCTGTGGCCCCCAGGGAGCAGTTGGGGGTTCAGTGCCTTGCTCAAGGGCACCTAAGTTATGGTATTGCCGGCCCGAGACTCAAACCCACAACCTTAGGATTAGGAGTCAAACTCTCTAACTATTAGGCCAAGACTTTCCCCCCAGACACCATTTATTTGAAATAAGAAAAAAAATTGCATTTTGCAATAATTGCTTGAAGTTGTACAGATCAGTTGTAATGTACATAAATTCATAAACAGATGAACACTGACATTTAGGTATTAATGTTAAAGAAAAAGCAGTCAGTCAGTCACAAGTCATATGTCTGTCTCTATCCTTCACTCTCTCTCTTTCAAAAGTGAATGATTAGTTGCATATGGAACTTGATCAGATAAATCAATCCCTTTTGTTGATTACACACATCTGGGCCCACCTTCCCAGCTAGTGTGTAAGTATCTTGCACAATAATGATGTTTGCCAGAGATGATTGAACTTCAACATGCAGGTTAACAGCCAGAACTGCTCTGGGGGAAAAGTCAGAATGTCTTTATACGGCTCATTTGAGAATCCTTGTTGCTCAACTCTTATAGGAAATTGGCTGCGTTGCTCCAATACTAAATAAAAGACACAACTATTTGTTTTGTATAACAATATTGTTCCGACATTATGACCTCCTTCCAATGAAAATCAGTCTTACCCATTTGGGATGACAATCAGATGCCAGAAAGGAAGTGCTGTATAGTTTACAGGTGCTTTCAGTGTTACTCGAGTGAATGAAAGGAAACAGGGAAACACCATAATGACAGTTCCCACTGGTGCTTTTGTCCGTGTCAGGATCTGTTCTATATGATTCAAGTCTCTAATTAATTTGATGTGACATGCCCTTGTTTTACAAACACAGCACAATTGCTTGGACACAAACAACTCTGTTTCTGCCATTTCTCATGTTTGTGCCATTCAACATAATGTTTTTTTTAGTCATCATCCGTCCCCGTCTCTCCATCTCACTCATTCCTTCCCCTGGTCCACCTGAGGAGGTGACTGTAGTGTGACTCACTTTTTCCTAGTGTGGTTTTGTGGTGGAGCGAGTACCGTCTCAAGACTTGAGCCCAAACCACACGTAAATCGTTACTGCCGCAAACCTACGCATACTCATGCACACGTGACATGGGGTTATGTAACCTGTCTCTGCAAGGATGGAAGAAGCTGAAGAGATCTAAAAGAGAGGAAATAGTTTGATCATAGTTAGAACCTACTTCTGTTCCCTCAGCTATCAGAGCCCTGTAACCAAGAGCTGTTTCTGTGGTCAGTCAAAGATATGTAACGTCATTTAATGAATGTGAAATGCTGTCCTTCTCCCCAATGATGGATCTGTTTAACTTGTGGTCCAATCCCTCCACATTAAATTGATTGAAAGTTACTGTTGTGAGGGAGATTTTTGTGATGACCTATAGGCCACGGATGTGGCCTGGAGAGATGGTGTATGATGGAACAAGATGCTTTTTCAAAGTGATGCTTATCATTACATAAACGCATGTTAAAGAACTCAGTAGGGTTATGTGTGTGCATGTACGACAGAGAAAGACAATGTGAGCTTTAGAGTTTCATTGTGAATGAAGAGCATGTGATGAATATGTGCATCTGAATCCATCATATAGAGGCCCATACTGAATATATATATATATATATATATATATATATATATATATATATATATATATATATATATATAAAGTGGTATAACGGTACGCAAAAATCATGGTTCGGTACGTACCTCGGTTTTAAAGTCACGGTTCGGTTCATTTTCGGTACAGTAAGGGAAAGAAATGCAAACATTTAAACTGCAAGTTGTTTATTACTATAAACTTTTTTTTAACAATTTGTTTACACTTTTAAAAAAAATACTTTTTAATAAAAAAAAGAATAAGAAATAAAATACTGCTGCAAAGTTCTCCACTAAATAAAATACTCTCAGTCTCAAACCAATATCATATAATAAAATATAATGAAAAATATAAATAAATAACTATGATTAAAGTGCAGCATTACCAATCCCAGCTTGTAGGCCTGCTCATATTTAAAAAAATATATATAACTTTTCCAAAGTGTAAAGTGCAGCATCAACAGTTTCAGTTTTTAGACCTGCTCAGATTTCGTTGTTGCGTTGGACCGATCGGAATTAAGAGCAAAGGTCTGTTTAAATACTGACGGGAGCAGCGTTTGAATTACAATCGTTTTTTCCTATAGTTGTAGTGATGTTCACACTCGCGTGATGCCTTTTGAAAACATTAGGCCGGTGACACACTGGCATATTGCACCTGTCAAGTGTCAAACATAGTCTATTTTGCCGTCAATACTGTTGACGGTGTCCTTTATCAGTAGGCTTTATATTTATGCTCAACATGAAGTATAGATATTGTTGTCGTGAAGACAAGATCCTGGTCTGTCGGCGGCCTCCCTCTATGTCACATACAGTAGCAGCAGCGTGTCAGCACCGCGTCAGTCACGATTCTGGTGTGTAAAGACACAGAAAACAGGAAGCAGCCACCACGGTACTGACACGCAGCAGAAACGCCACGCTCACGCCACGCAGCAAGTGTGTCACCGGCCTTAGAATCAGCTGCAGGGCAGGATTTCTGTGAACGCGGAGACTTCCGCCACTTAATATGTTCGTTTGGAAACACGAAAATGTACCTATGTTCTGCGCACAAAATATTGCATTCGGTACACATGTGCACCGTACCGAAAGCCCTGTACAGAAACGGTCCGGTACGAATACACGTACCGTTACACCCCTAGTGTGTGTGTATATATATATATATATATATATACATATATATATATATATATATATATATATATATGTATATATATATGTATATGTGTGTGTGTGTGTGTGTGTGTGTGTATATATATATATATATATGTGTGTGTGTGTATATATATACACACACACAATGGTCTACAGAAAGTTTTGTTTATTCCACAACCATAATGTATTTGTTTAGTAAATATTAGGGCTGGTAAGCAATTCAAATTTTTTATCTAATTAAATACATGATGTGGCGATTACTTAATCGAATTAATCGCACATCAAATTTGGATAAATTACTCCCAAAAGATAATTTAAAGTCACTGTTGTGTTAAGCATCAAACATACAGGAGAGGAACATACAAAACCAACGCAAAAGCCAATGGTTCAACGAGCCAAATGGCTGACCAAATTCGTTCAAAACGTGGATAAAGAAATGAAATGCCACTGTGGGTTGCTCGGAAATTAACAGTTCTGCTCTGTCTTTAACTTCTGGTTGGCAAAATTGAGCAAAACAGACAACATTGTGTCTAAAATAACACAATATTAACTTCTTAATGAACTGTTGTATAAGATGTGTCACATTTGCATTCATGTGATATTTCACTTAGCCTACTTCTCGTGTGATATTTCTTAACTATGTGATGTAAATATGAGACACAATCTCAAACGGGCGTTTTGCCCCATATCTTGAATTTTAGGGACATTTTCTAGGCTCCATCACGCAGTTAGTTGTTGCCCTGCCTCATATTAGTAATCAATCGACTTTATGTAATGACAGATGATCCGTATGGGTCTGGGGCGGGGCAAGTGCATTAAATGCATTAATAATTTTAACGCATTTTTTTTCTCCATAATTAATTTATCTAATTAACACAGTAAATTACCAGCCCTAGTAAATATAACATGTTTTATAAGGAATTTAGCTACCTGTAAAAGTGTTGTAATTGAGCTTATTTTGACACATTATTATGTAGAATTCAGCAGATTTCTTGCCCTAAGATAAAAACAGAAAATGTATTTATGTATGTATTTTTTTTATATTATATACATTTATTAGCTTATATATTTACTTGTTTTTATTTAAATGTGGTTACATTTTATTTCATTTATTTTATGTGATTGTTATTTTATTTAGAAATTTTTATTTATTTATTTGCTAATTTGGTTGGTTGATTTAAAATCAATTCGTCTTCAGCAATATTCAACAATGCTAAGGACATAATCTATTCCTTAGGCTGGGAATTATTTGTCTTGAAAAATTGGTGAAGTAGCAAACTGTCCCATTGATCCAGAAATGTTTCAAATGATCTACTTTCATGCCAAAGACAATTTAGGTGTAACGTTATGTTGTGACCGTTCCTGGAGAATAAATGCAAGCATTTACAGCTCTAATAAGACCGTTGTACTGTGCTCGTTGGCCTAATTGTCCCTGAAGATGAGGTTTCTGAGCCTGAGGGAGTAGTCTGTTACAGACCAAACAATATGGGAGCTGATTTTATTTATTTTTGTTCTTTGCGGATAGACCTGTCTCTTGCTCTCCAGTGAAACAGGGTTTACAGTGCTGAATTCAGCATGTCTGAGGAATTGTTGCAGTATGCGGTACCTGAAGTGCTGACAAGAACTACTTTGTAATCTGAGTGATTTGCCAAGCTGGTGGTTTAGTACATTAGCCCATTCAGTAATGATTAAGAGCACTTATTTAATTGCATTTCGTTTGTACTTTGGCCTTTTTCTTATATTTTAAATATTTTACTAAATTTAAAAAATTTTTGGTCATGTCCATTTCTAATGGTGTGTAATGTAAAGCAAAGTAATGCAGTTAAAACCAGAGTTGACTACAACTAGATCTTGTTTATAAGGGTTTCGGCAGTATGTGAACGGATCTAAAACAGTAGCAATTCCTCCCTATTTCTTATAAAGTTCAGTCTGCACAGGCTGTTTAGAGGCAACATGGCTGTTGTATGAGGACATTTATGTCGCTCTGCATCAGGCGCATGCATGAATAAGCGGCAGGCTGCCTTTCTGTCTGAATGCTCTCTGCCAGCTACATTATTAAAATGCATTTGCGTGGGTCCGATTTAACTTTTTGTTATGGCCTGTTCTCTTTTTCGATGTTCACCTGAAAGTGACAATCTCAGAGTGATTGTTCATCATGTCATTGCACTATTGGAAACGCTGTATGGTTGTAAGCTGTTAAGCTGTTTTTAGTAAAGCTCAGCTCGCTAGCCAGTTGTGTGTAAAGGCATTCATTCCAGACCTGGCACAGTCAACTGGGGACTTGGACATAGTCACCATCTCTCAAAAACACAGAACAACGAACTTTCAGCTAGTGCTGTGAATCTCAAACTGTGGAACGCAATGAATCTCCAGCTGGTAGAAATTAAAGGGATCTTTGCAAAATGAAAATTCTTTCATTTATTACTCCCTTTCATGTCGTTCCAAACCTGTAAGACCTCCGTTCATCTTCGGAAACACAAATTAAGATATTTTTGATGAAATCCGAGAGCTTTCTGACCCTGCATAGACAGCAATGCAACTGACACATTCCAAGGCCCAGAAAGGTAGTTAAGAAATTCTTAAAATAGTCCATGTGACACCTTAACGTTAGAAAGCTACATGAATAGTTTTTATGCACAAAGAAAACCAAAATAATTACTTTATTCAACAATTTCTTCTCTTCCGTGTCAGTCGTCGATGCGTGTTCATGAATAACACACATGCATACCACGAGGGTAATTAATGACAGAATTATAATTTTTGGGTGAACTATGCCTTAAATACTATTATTTAGCAGGGACGCATTAAAATGACCAAGTGACAGTAAATTCTATTTCAAGTGAATTTCTATTTCAAATAAAAGCTATTCTTTATATTTTTCTAAAATGTATAATCAAGGCCTTTTACAGCGCAAGCGCCGATCTGAACGGTGCCTAGCATGCAGTCTTTCTGTGCAGAAACTGGTGTAAGCGTGACGGGACAGAGTTGTGCCCTCTGTCAGCGCAGACCGCCAAGCTGCTCGGTCTTCCGCAAGGTGATGCCATCGGTCAGGGTTGATGTTAAAGACGTTCATGTCCCGCTTAATGACATCCTTAAAGCGGAGCTTTGGTCGGCCACGAGGGCGGTATCCCACAGCTAACTCCCCATTGAAGATGGACTTTGGGAGACGTTCATCTGGCATACGACGAACATGGCCGATCCATCTGAGACGCCTCTTATGTAATGCGGTATACATGTCACTGCTGTTAGTGAGCTTCAGCACGGTGGTGTTCGGAACCCGGTCCTGCCATAACAGGCCAAGGATCTGTCGTAGGCAGCGGAAAAAGATTTAAAAGCATTTAGCTTGTGCTCCTGCCGCCGGTATGTTGGCCACGTTTCGCTACCATATAACAAAACGGATAGCACACAGGACTCGTATACGCGTTTCCACAAAACTATTATATCAGTACATCTGTTTTCAAAAACCATAATAATAAGAATTGAGCACCAATTTAACATGATTTCTGAAGGGTCATGTGACACTAGACTGGAGAAATAGCTGCTGACAATTCAGAATGGCCATCACAGAAATAAATTACACTTTAAATTATATTAAAATAGAAAAGTTATTTTAAATTGCAGTAATATTTCACACTTTATTTTGATCTAATAAATGCAGCCTTGAGCATAAGAGACTTCTTTCAAAGCCATAAAAAAATCTTACTGTCATCAAACTATTGAACTGTACTGTATATTTTTTAAGAGATAATAAAATGGTGTTAGCACCAAAATGCGGTTCTAAGGGTCTATGCCAGTGGTCTCAAACTCAATTCCTGGAGGGCCACAGCTCTGCAGAGTTTAGCTCCAACCAGCTCCAACTCACACCTGCTTGGAAGTTTCTAGTAATCCTGAAGAGTTTGATTAGCTGGATCAGGTGTGTTTGATTAGGGTTGGAGCTAAACTGTGCAGACCTATGGCCCTCCAAGAATTGAGTTTGAGACCAGTGGTCTATGGTGTATTGTAAAACCGTAGGTGGTAAAATCTTCACAATTAATTGTTTAATAACAAGACATCCAAATAGAAACAGAATAGTGCTTGCTTACATTATTCATAGAAACTTTCAGACGTTATTTATTTTCAGGATCCGATAGAAATGTGATACTGTTTTAAATTGACACCAAATGTATTAATTACATGTTTTTCTTACCACATGGTGACATTTTCAAAGATGGACGAGCAGTTCTTAGAACAGGTCATGTCCGACACAAGCTGTGTTTGTCCAATCAATGTTATTGACCTCATAAAAATTCAGTAATACGTTTAGTCTAGGGTTTATAGATGTACAATGTGACATCCCAAAACCTGACTACACAGATTTGCACTATGGTTTAGGAAGACCCCGGGTTTACATTACAAAAGTGCAAACATTGTTGTGATTAGATGATACTTAATACTTGTTCTGATCTGACTCAAGATTGTACTTGGTTTTAAAAGTTTGAGAACCACTGAGCTTGTGCATTTTCAACAAGTTTTCTCCAGTCTTTCTCTGTTAAACACAAGAAATAAACAAGCGTATCTGACTCAGGCAGATGCTGACGTGTGGTGGTCTGTAGGGGTAACGCTGGCCGGCTGTGGTGCAGTATTCTCAGGGTTTTAGGGGAGAGGTGCCGTGGTTCGGTGTGTACCTGTCACTACTAAATGATTGCTCATTTCCTGCCACGGGAGGAGGGGTGGGAGAGCGGTAATAGCACACAGCTGCCTGAGCTGGATGCTACCTTTCCTCTCCTCCGCTGTCTTGTTCTTTTGCTGTTTATCTTTGTATGTTCCTCTCCTCCTCTTTCACAGTCTGTTTGTATTGTTTATAATGTAAGACTCTGGAATGGCAGAGGTGGACACACACCCATGGTGCCTCAGCGTGCATGTTCTCCACCTAGCTTGATTTGCGTGTCTGTGTGAGTTTGTGTTTGTGCGTACACACATTTGCGTGTCAAAGTGTGTATGTTAGGGGGAGGATTGGTTTAAGGAGGGGTCAGTAACAAATTCCATCCTGGTTCCAAACAAGGTCACATGACCCAGAATGGAAGTTTAGCAATGACCAGCTGTAGTCCACATTATACAGCAGGAGAAACTAAAGCACAATCGGTTAACTGTAGACAGGACAAGATACGAGTATCATTTGTTCCATCAGTTTGGTCTAGAGATGTTGATAGCTGTCATTGTTTTCATGTTGTGTTTTTAGGAACAATATCATACAGATTTTTGATGACAGTTTTTACTTTTTTACTTTTGACATTATGATCATTTTAAAAAAGCATTATACTGTAACAATCATATTATCCATGATTAATTTTATTTAATTTAACATTCAAACACAACAACTGTGAATTTCCAGCAGTTTATTATTCTTGTATAAATACATGAATAACACCTCTTTACAGCAATAAAAAGTTATTGTACTTCTGTGGCAAGCCATTTTGACTTCTATTACTTCACAGAATATGAATTATTGATATCAACAATTCAGTTTTTTATTAGTTAAAATGCTAATTCTGGATATCAGGAATTGGATTTCTACCACTAACAATGGCTATTTTTGATATCTGGAATTATATTTCCAATAGTAACACTGTTTGTTCTTGATATCAACGATTACATTTTTACTAGTTAAAATTCTCATTCTTAATATCAGGAATTTAATTTCAACTGGTAAAAAATACAATTCTTGATATCTGTAATTGTATTTTCACTAGTTAAATGTCACCATTTGGCTGCTTTTCAAATTCAGTTGTTGATATCAAGAATTGATTTCTTACTGGTTAATTCCAATTGCACATATCAGAAATACAGTTCTTACTAATAAAGGCAGGTTTTTGTCTCAATAATTACATTGTTACTAGTAAAAATTATTATTGATATCATGTTAATTTTGGCTATCTGTAAATGTATTTCAACATGTTGCATTTGTCATTTCTGATATCTAAAAATTTATTTCTGATATCAGTAATTAGGAGAGTCATTTCTGATGTGTAAAATGACTTTTGTTACTTGAAACAATCACATTCATGATATCAGAAATTAACATTGTCACTAGTGACTTTTGAATCATTGATATAAAAAATGAACAATTTTACTAGTGGTTGTTGAAGAATCAAGAATAGATTGCACTAGTGATTACTGATATCAAAAGCAAAGGTCTTTACTAGTAAGAATATTTCTGATATGTGCAATTGGAATTTTATCTAGTAAGAAATAAATTCTTGATATCATTAGATTTTTTGAATGGCAGTCTATGGTAACATTTAACTAGTGAAAATACAATTACACATATCAAAAAATATTTTAAAGCCGGTTCTCTAATCAGCGGTAAATTCCATCAGGTGCGGGATTTCACATAGAGCAGCTGTTACTACACAGAGCCATTGTTAACTGAGAAGCTGCGCAAATCCACGTTCATTTCCAGCGTTTATTTGCGCATCTTCAATAGTAACAGCTGATCTATGTGAAATCCTGCATCTGATGGAATTTACCATCTAGATTGGAGCAGCCCTACTTACTAGTGGAAATGTAATTCCTGATATCAAAAATAGCCATCGTTACTAGTAGACATCCAATTCCTGATATCAAAATTTAGCATTTTAACTTGTGAAAATTTTATTGTTGACATCAAGAATTCATAACCTCGAAGTAACAAGTAAAAATGGCTTGCCATAGTACCTCTACAGTTTAATTATGTATTGATTGTAAAAAAATTTGTAGTTCCTTATTTATTAATTATTCCTGCTGTTCTTCAGAAAAATCCTCCTGCTCCTGCACATTCTTTGTTTTTTCCAGCATCTTCTGCATATTTGAACCCTCTCCAAAAGTGACTGTATGATTTTGAGATTCATATTTTCACAGTAAGGAGAACTAAGGGACTCATATGTTATTACAGAAGTTTCAAATGCTCACTGATGCTTCAGAAGGAATAAACATACATTAAGGGGTGAAAACTTTTTGAATTTGAAGATCAGGGTAAATTTGACTTATTTTGTCTTCTGGGAAACATGTAACTATCTTAGGGCCCTATGATTTCCAAAAATTTTCAAAGTATTAAGATTCAAGTGCATGTAAAATTTTGAATGGGGTCATTTTTATAAATTCATTTTTTTTTTTTTTGTGGAGTGTATATATAAACATCTGTTATGTGAAACCGCTTATTGAGGTCAGTACTAAATAAAGAATAACATGCAAGTTTCATGATCCTCTTATTTTGTTAAAATTATTAACATGGGTCTATTTGCATATTCTTCAAGGTGTATGTACACTTATAAGCACAGCTGTGTGTATATATATATGTGGGTATGTGTTTTGATGTTTTGAGTTTATGCCATTTGTTTATGAATTATGCCTGTTTGATAGTTGCATTATACAGTCCCTCCAGGATTTTGCAATTCTGTGTTCGTTGAATTTATCATAAAATCAAGTAAACTCTGCAATTTTTACAAGAGTGCACAAATTTTTGTAATTGCTTCAGGTTTTGGGATTAAACGTATCCTGTGACCTCATCGCAACACGCATTTAGTTAAAGAAATGCCGCGTTTCCACCGAAATTACCCAGAACATTTGTACCAGGAACTTTTTTCACCAGGAACTATTTTCGCCCCAGACCTGTTGCTTGCTGCATTTCCACCGTGGTGTAAAGTACTGGGAAGATTAGGCAAATAGACTGGTGACGTAGGTCTGCGCGCGTTTCTCAATACAAAGTGCGCTGATTTTGGACGTGCATCCTCGGTAGTTCAGACTTTGTGCATTCGACTCGGGAGTGTGATGTCCACGACGACGTAAATCTGCAAACATCAGCGTACTTGATAACTTCAGTCATCTGACCATGGCTACTGCAATTTTCCTTATATTTACAATAAAACGAAATAGGATTTCAAACACCTCTGCCTCCTTTCGTTTTCATTTAAACATAATAACAGCTGCAGAAATGTACTTAATTCAGGGATATGTGTGTACTGTAAATATATATATATATATATATATATATATATATATATATATATATATATATATATATATATATATATATATATATATATATATATATATACAGCCATTACAATGAAACGAAATATTATATAAATTTGCCTTTTTTATTTTCATTTTAAACATATAGATAAATTGAATACAGACCAAAGATAACCTGTTAGATTTACCCAAAACGAATTATATTTTATGTTTAACCACTAAAGAGACATCAGAGCCAGCAGCACATATCAGAAGGTCTAGCTAAAGTGAGGCTGCTCTCGGCGGATACATGAGGATTGAGCTCTCGCTGATCGCGTAGAGCTCACCGTCTCCGAGAAAACATTTTTAAATAGGCGCTGTCTTTATAAATAAACCACAGATTTGAGTTTTAAACAACTACATTCTTGCCTGAAATACTTTTAAAATAACATTTCATGACACAATAACAGTAATATTTTGAAAATGATCCAAATAAATGGTGGTTGAACTCAACCAATGCTGCGTGAACAACCAATCAGGATGTTTAGCGTCCAAGTCCCGCCCTCGAAAGTTCCGGAACTTTGAAAAAGTACCACCTCGCCAGCAGGGACTTTCTGAGGGGCATTTTTTTACCCGGAACTTTATTTAGTTCCTGGTTCCTGCGGTGGAAACACACCAAGTACCAGGCCAAAGTCCCTAGTTCCTGGGGAAAGTTCTTGCGGTGGAAACGCGGCAATAGGTTCCAAAAATGGATTGAACCGCCTTTGCATTCTCATCATGACCGATTTACAAGAGCCACATTGGAACGAATCTGCGCTACTCCTTTGGGCTATGCAGTGTAGACCATTTGTTTGCTCAACCCAGAGCCACGGGCTGATCACGTTCACGTAACATTGTTAAACACAGCTCTGGGAGATGCAGTGAAGAAAGCAGTCGAATTCATTGCAGAATCAATAACATCTCTGAAATCTTGTGAGAAGCATTTAAATTGGGCGCAGAATTCTGCTAAAGCTACAGATATCCGAACAAAGGCCACTGATCTGGAAACCAGGAAAAACATTGTTCAGTAAAAACAAATCACCACCATTCATCATGGATTTAACATGGTAAAACTACAGGAACAGAAGATGGGTACACTGTTTTCATAAAGGGATAGACATGCTCAGCAACAATACTCAGGTAGGCTGTGGTGTTTAGACCATGCTCAATTGGTACTAAGGGGCCCAAAGTGTGCCAAGAAAATATCCCCCAAACCATTACACCACCACCAGCAGCCTGAACCATTGAGACAAGTCAGGATGGATCCATTCTTTCATGTTCTTTACTCCAAATGTTCGAGAAATCGAGACTCATCAGACCAGCCCATGTTTTTCCAATCTTCTCCGTTTCCTGTTCTTAGCTGACAGAAGCAGCACCCGGTGTGGTTTTCTGCTGCTGTAGCCCATCTGCTTCAGGGTTGTTGTGCGTTCAGAGCATACCATGGTTTTAACGAGTGTTCATTTGAGTTACTGTTGCCTTTCTATCATCTTTATCCAGTCTGCCCATTCTCCTCTGACATCAACAAGGCATTTTTGTCCACACAACTGCTGCTCATTGGATATTTTCTCTTTTTCTGATCATTGTTTGTAAAACCTAGAGATGGTTGTGCTTGAAAATCCCTGTAGATCAGCAGTTTTTGAAATACTTGGCATCAACAAACATTCCACAGTCACTTAAATTCTTCCCCATTCTGATGCTCGGTTTGAACTTCAAGTCATCCTCACCACATGTAGATGCCTAAATGCATTGAGTTGCTGCCATGTAATTGGCTGTTTAGCAATTTGTGTTACCAAACAATTGAACCGCTATTCTTTTTTTTATTTTTTATTTTGGCTTTGGAGTTAGTGAAAATGTCGTTAGGGCAGGGAAAAATTATTGGCCTGACCCGGTCACCAGAATAAATATAATCATTGTTGTTATGCTCATAAGAGCACTAGCTAAAAAGATATTGTATCTGCAGCTCAACTCATTTCATTGGAAAATGATAACACACATAAATCTTCTGAATATCTCCCTCTTTATTTAGGATAGAGAAAAGAGTGCATGTCAGAGTTTTCATGGGCCATTGAAATGCACAAGTTAAAGGAACCACAATCCTCCTCGACAGCAGGGGCCTCTGTCATTTCAGTTATTTTGTTCTGCTGCCCAGGGATTGCAGAATATTATATTCATGTATAAACTGAGTGACATAAAATGGCACGAAAATTGCAGCCGCTTTATTTCTTAGTCATTCGGGACATCTGCTGAGAAGAGCGCCAACGTCATGCTACATATAATCCCCAATGTACTCTCAGTAAGCCCTGCTCATTATGTGTTTGTTATACATATTTAAAGTCATCTGAATTTTATTTCAATAAATTATGTCACCCCAAGGATATGCTTGAACCAGTTTCCCATACACAGACCAGCATAAAGCAGGGCAGACTGTTATTTCATTTCACTCGAGCTGACCGATAAATAACAAACATTTTTTTATATACTGTCCATCGAGCATGTCTGCTGTTTTATCACCTGGTCCGATTGCCAAAGTAACCTCTTTTCTTTCCTTCTATCATTCCTCCACTCACTTAATCTCCCTCGTTGTCCTCCTACACACACACACACACACGTTGTTTCCTCTTTGGATATTTCATGGGGATTTCTCCAGGGAAAATTTATTCTCTGCTTCATGCCTATTTTTGGTTCTCAATGTTATTTTGAGGAAGAATGTTATCTTTGTGATTAAGTATTAAAGCTGTGTAATTCTGGATAGGTTTCTGAATTTTTATGGGTTGGAATACATTTAAAGGGATAGTTCAGTCAAAAATGAGCATTTTGTCATTATTTACTCATCCTCGTGTTGTTCTAAACCTATTTTTATGTAACACATAAATTATTAAGCGGTCTTTAGAGAAACAGAATAAGTATAATTTTGCCCTAGTGAGCTGTTGACTTAAGTACTACTTCAGAAGAATCATATTGAGTGCATTAATCATTATTTTGAGTTGGTTCTTTTCAGTTATCCTGCTGTCGGATAGAACTGATTTAACAATATATTAACTTAATGATTCAGTAACAGTATTGAGAAAAACCCTATGTCGTTCCAAATCTGTTTGACTTTCTTCTGTGGAAGAAGATATTTTGAAGAATGTTGGTAACCAAATTGATTTGACTTTCATTGTCTTTTTGTCAGAAGACTTATTACAGACCACTTTTATGCTTGTTTGCTGTTTTTTTTTTTTCATTATCAGCCATGGTCCATATGAACCGTTGTTGTATGGAAATGATCTACAGTTCTGAATGAACTATATTTTTTTTTTTCGCCGTCATTTACTAATAATTATGACTCCTGCTCCTTTTTGAGTGACTTAAGAATCTTTAGCGTCCTGTATAGAACTAATAACCAGATTATTCCTTGTTATTTTTGCCTTTACTGTGGCATTCTGTTATCTCTTGTTCTTTCTGTAACATCCTAAAATCCATTGACCCTTGATGTTTCGTCCTTATTACCATAGGCTTTGTGGGTGGTGTTGGCGCAGAGAATAAGACACATGCCTTTGGTGTGAGAGACCCGGGTTCGAATCCACTGTGAGACACCAATGTGTCCCTGAGCAAGACACTTAACCCCTAGTTGCTCCAGAGGCGTGCGACCTCTGACATATATAGCAATTGTAAATCGCTTTGGATAAAAGCGTCAGATAAATGTAAATGTAGGCCCTCTTCCCCTTATCAGAAGTGATCATGTGACACAGCATGTGCAGAATTGTGATTATTGCCTGACTGCTTTATGAAGCCGAGCTGTTTCCTGAGCTTTCATAAGTAATGTATCATGCAGAAATGTCCTCTGGCCAGAGAGTTAAAGAAAAGAAATGCTCTGGGCAGCGAAGACATGAATTGATTTGAAATATTTATATAAATCGATAAGAACACACTGCAGCGCTTAACTTGTCTTCTTATCTCCCCTGTGTCTGTTCCCTTTCACTAGTTCTCTGCCTCTGTTCTCTGCAAGTTACTAATAATATGGTTTGATTAGTGATGGACAGGCCCACACGGCATCGCTGCCTGCAATAACCTGCAGAATTTGAACACATGTCATTCACAAGTTTATGTCTTTATTATTTTGCTTATTTCATTATGCATTCAGCTACCAATAAAAGTACATTAAACTCAATTTTACAAATTTTTCCATGTTTAAATCCAGATTTTTACTTAAAATCAACACAGGACATTTGAAAATTGTTGTCTTGGTCTTTTTCTTGGATTGTAATGAATCACTATGCTTTTAAATTAAGTAAACATAAACTGTTTTGGTGTCTTGCACCGTGTGGAAATGAATTGGTCACAATGGAGACTTTTGACTCAGCCTGTTTCCATGTTTTTCATAATATCAGCATTTATTCTTTCCCGGCTGCTGCCTGTACCTATGCTGACAGGTCTCCAACCTTGCATTAGTGTGGAAATGAGTCAAATCCTTAATGCCCTGTTTTTATAGCATTTTTTCCCCTTCTCTCTCACCCTCTTAAGACAGGAAAGGGTTACTTTCCATGTTTCCTTTCCAATTCCCCCAGCTCCAGCTCCTTTCGGATCACTTTCTTCATACTAAACATTCCCAGGCTCCCATAACCTCCTGGCTTCCTTACACTGGCCAAGAGAGATCCCAGGTGAGAGTGTGGGCGAACCTCCTGTTTTTAAGGATAAAAATCTTCTGCGTTTTGCCTCCTGACAACGGTGGTGGTGAAACGTGGTTTTTTTTTTTTCAGCTTTCCTTGATCGCAGGCATGGGAAAACAGTTATTTGAGAAATCTATACCAGTCATTTGGTTCAGAGTAAGACCAAGCTGATTGGTGAAACTCAAGTTTTAGTGCTCAAGTGAACAATATTGTCTTCTCACGTACTTTAAGCAATAATTTAAAACCAGACTATCATGAGGCAGTTCTGCATTTCATCCACCTCATAATGAGGAAGAAGAATTTAAAGGCTTGTCATTGGATTTTGGAGCTGTCACTCATGCTACCACAAGAACAGATGAATGGCTCTGATACGACAGAGGTGGCCTGTGATCAATCTTAGCGATAAAGATGGTTTAGCGCAACATAGTGACATGATACTTGATACATCCTGTTAAAGATTCACTTTAAATGTTTAGAGAAGAAAAAAGAAATAAGACACATCTGCTAGTTCATATTTATTTCTTATATTACTCGCACTTTCCAAACAGTAAAACCCTTGTAGGATCAGAATATAATCTTATCAGCATGTTGTAACTGCACACTTTTAATAAAAGAAACATAGTATGGTTTGTGTTTTATAATCCTGATGTTCATCTCTCCCGTTCACTATCTTTTCCCACGGATTCTCTTCCAACTCTTTTTCTCTCTGAGCACCTGACAGATGGATGGGGAGAGAGAGATAGAGAGAGAGAGAGAGAGAGAGCTTTGGATGTGCGGTCACCCCCGCTTTGACCAAAAAACACCAGTCTTTGTAAATGGAAACCCGGGGCAGTACGGAACAAACAGCAATGTTATTTGGGCCTGACCCAGTGATGGACCTGCTGAGACAGTCTAAATATAGTCCCGTGGTGTACTGACTAATTGCCCCATGAGCAGTAATCATTCCCAGCCTCTGAAACCTCTTAAACTGCAAAGAGAGTCAAGGCACTGCTTTCCCCCTGCTGTGCTGGAGCCAAATACCAGAACGAGCAGAACCGAACGAGCAGATCCGTACAGAGATGAACCGGAAGCTTCTCTATGTTTTCAGGTGCCTGCCTGCACAGGTGGAGTTCATCTCAACAGGATATGACCAGGATTGTGTATTTTTCTAATGTTGCATTGCATTTGAACTTCAGCAAATACCCTTGCATAATAAATAAAACCGAGCAACCCAATTTTTGAGGGGAAAGTCGTGGCCTAATGGTTAGAGAGTCGGACTCCCAATCGAAAGGTTGTGAGTTCGAGTCCCGGGCTGGCAGGAATTGAGGTTGGGGGGAGTGCATGTACAGTTCTCTCTCCTCCTTCAATACCACGACTTAGGTGCCCTTGAGCAAGGCATCGAACCCCCAACTGCTCCCCGGGCGCCGCAGCATAAATGGCTGCCCACTGCTCCGGGTGTGTGCTCACAGTGTGTGTGTGTGTGTTCACTGCTCTGTGTGTGTGCACTTCGGATGGGTTAAATGCAGAGCACAAATTCTGAGTATGGGTCACCATACTTGGCTGAATGTCACTTCACTTCACTTTTTTTTTTCACACTTTTAAAGAGCATTTTGGCCAAGGCATTCCTTTCAGACCTTTTAGTCTCTCCCTAAGATTATTAGTGATGGGAAACTTAAGAACTTTTTTGGTTTAGATTCCTTAAAGACTGCGTTAACACCACCATTAATATTTCTTTGATAAATGCTTTTGAGAAAGAACCACTTTTTTGGTAAAAATCAAGTAGTTTTCATTTATAATATACTATAATAAATTATATTATTGTTTATAATTATGCATTATAAACAAACAAATACAAAAATTTTTAGGTTATCTAACTGTATCATTTGTTTAGTATAATAATAGTAAAGTGTGTTTATTAGGGTCGCTCTTATTTTGGGACTTTTTAAATCTGCTCTCACCCACCCTGAAATGGAAACAAAGTAAATTTTTCTGAGGTTGGGCTACGTTTGGGGTGTGCTCAACAAAACAGAAATTCTGTCTTAGTGACCATAACAGCATGTTATTAATAATTATACAAAACCGTAAACCGTGAATTAGGACAAAAACAAGAACACAGAACACTGTTGTTAGTCAAATGTGACCCTGAACCGCAAAGCCAGTCATAAGGGTCGATTTTTAGTTTGACACTGGCTTCTTTTATCCAGCTAAGAGCTGTAGTTTGCACATCATATGGTCATACAGTTGTTTTGAGCCGCCCTTCAGTCTGTAGGCTATTTCACACAGCGCGATTCGAAACCGTTTGCTGCTTTGAAACATAACATCACAGAATACGTAGAGACGTGGTGCTGTTATTTATTTATATTATTTAACATAATAATCATAACATTAGTGAATATATTATATTTTAGTTTTAAGTCGTCTCGCGCCCCACTGATCTAAAGAGTGATCAACCAGCATTGCCTTCGCGATCGACCTGTGGGTCTTTGCGTCTTTGCTTCCTGTACACTTACTGTCCTTTCGAAAATAAAGGCATAAATAAAATAAAATTAAGTTAAATTACAATGCTGCAGATAACTGATTTTTGAAAAAATGCAATCTGATCTAGATTGTGATAACAATCCGACATTTGCTTCAGCCGCAGAAATTGGAAACAGAGTTGTGCTTTCTGACAATCTGCATAATAAACTCCGTTTGTTCTTCAGTCTTTGAGAGGAGTCAGTTGTACAGTTGGATACATCTCTTTGCAACACCTCTTTCTTGAATTGTTTGCCCAGGTACTCCCCAGTAAGGCCCACCTAGTGTTTATATTTATTTGTTTACTTTTATTTATTTATTTATTTATTTATTTATTTATTTATTCACTCTGTTCTGAATGAGAATGAATTCTTGGTTTCCCAACCTTATAGATTCTTGTGTAAATCAGTTGCACACTGTAAAAAGATTACCCAGACTGCCAGCGTTAAAGTGCTGTGGCTTTCTTACTCTTTGTGCAGTCAGTAGAAAGCACTCCTGCCAAGTAACATGAGATACTATGTATGCTCTACCTGCTTCCGAGCAGAGCTACACAAACCTGTGACCAAAGCTTAACCTGCGGTCTCACATAGGAAGTGGCCGCCACCCACCGGATATCCTCCTAACTCCCACGGCTAAATAAAGCCATAATGTAGAGCAGCTGATAGCAAGAGATGTTCGCCCTCTGCTGCTTCAGCATGTGTGATTATGACACTGCTGCTTGATCTGAGCCCGACACAAAGACAGAGTCTCTTCCTCTCTCATTCATGCTAACATCCTGTCCTTTTACATACTTTGAGTAAGAGCATATGCCCTCTGTAGAGTCAAAGCTGGTTTTATGATAAACAAAAAGCAGCTACAGGATTAAGTCATGAGACAGTTTCCTTCCCAATGTTCATTTAAATTTAGACATTGTTCTTAAAAGGACAAGAATGAGGTCTATCTTGAGAACATCAGTGAATTTTACCTCTCCAGAGGTAAAGGCTGAGCTTACGGGTTTTGACTACAGCTTGACTATATTTAGCCTAACCCAGAATTGTTTTGCTAAACTACTAAGGCTTTAAAAAAATACAGCTAAATTAAATGCATAGTTTGGGAAAATCTAAACGTAGTCTACTACAACAAATAATAATTTTAGGGATGTATTGATGTATCGGCTGCTGATATTTATCGTACAATTTTTGATTATTTTAAATCCATTGGCATATCAGAAATAGCATGTAAAGGGCCGATAACGATGGTATATTTATTAACTGTATGGAGACAATGAGTTGCATAATCCAGTGTTTTCTCTGGGAAAAATAATTAAATACTTTCCAAAACAAAATAAAATCTGTATAAAATATAGTTTGTCAGACAGCATAGTAGGCCTATGCAAATGTGATGCTGACTCAATGAGTGAAATGCCCGCACTCAGCTGTAAATTTATCATAAGTAACATTGTCGCAATGGCAATGTCCCAGAGTTACGTTTATCTGAGGATATGCCAATTAAGCATTAGGCCTACATTTGAGTGAAAATGAATGGCAGGTAATATGCAGCTTTTGAAACAAGCAAAAATGGCAGTATCGTGTAGAACATGGATTCACATAAGCTAACATCACACAACTGCAGCGTTTCTGTGAACGGAGAAAAAAATAAAACTATATACAGTAGGCTACATAAATAGGAATATATAGGCCTATACAAAAAATATATCTCACTTAAATCCAGAGGTGGAAAGTAACGAATTACATTTACTCGCGTTACTGTAATTGAGTAGCTTTTTTGTGTACTAATACTTTTTAAAGTAATTTTTTAAATCTGTAATTTTACTTTTACTTAAGTATATTTTGTTTAAAGTATTGTACTTCGCTACATTTTAAAACATTAATTACTGAGTAAAAAAAAAAAAAAAAAAATCGCTCCCTGGAAACTACGTCAGTAAATAATGGGCAGGAGGGCAAACTGGCGCTAAAATCACAAGAAAGATGCAGACGGTCAAAACAGGCGTTAGTGGTGCAGAAACCGCTGAAAACGAAACCCCGTCATATCGAAGGAAATGAAGTGAACCCCTGGTCATATGTATGCTCTATTATGCAGTGTAAGCTGTACTTGCCTAGGAAGACCAAACTAGCAGCTTATAAAATCTCGACAAGACATCAACCATTCGCAAGAATGTAGAGGTAAGCTAAATAATTGCATTGTTGCATTGGTGCTTAAAATGAAGCTTTGACATGTTAGTAAGAGGTTTTGCACAAATTAGCCAAAAAGACAGTGGTGAGGAGTGTGCTATATATATCGTCTGTGATAATATCATAATTTTTGTTTTAATGATATGCGCGCGCATTTATAGTGCGTTCTTTCACTGTGTGATTCAGTCTCCTAAAATGCATTTAGAATGATCACAAAATTGAAGATATAGGGGCCGAAAATTCACATATTTATATAATTTCATATATTAAATCAAAATCACACAAAGAAGGCCATCTTTTCCTCCAAAAATCATCATGAATATATACATACATACATACATACATATATATAACAGTTCAGTAAACAAGTTAATTAAGAGACTTGCGTTTTAGACACCATATTGCCTTTTTTAGCTCTATTTCTACAACAGAAAATAATTCCAAACACAGCCACCAAAGCACAGTTTTGCGTCTCTGAGCAACGTGACAGTGTTTCGTTCCTCAATCAACCGTTTAAATGATTCGG
Organism: Carassius carassius; assembly: GCF_963082965.1. Classification (NCBI taxonomy): domain Eukaryota; kingdom Metazoa; phylum Chordata; class Actinopteri; order Cypriniformes; family Cyprinidae; genus Carassius; species Carassius carassius. Next base: position 18,178,362 of record NC_081794.1, read on the forward strand.
TTCAATCGCATTGACTCACTTATTAACAGTGACTTGCTGACACATACTGGCCATTTTAATTTCACATTTAAAGTATCTTTTGATTTTTTTTAATAATTAATTTCTTATCATTTCAAATGAGTATTCAACATTTTATGTCTTGTATATCAAAACATTATTCATGCATTTGTAACTGCAGGTTAAATGCATTCTTGTCCTGCACTAAACAGTGTAATACATCTAAATGCCACTTCCAATGAATATTCTGCATTAAAAGATGAGTTTGTTGATACTGATTTGCCTGGTAACAGCCCAAATGTTTTATTATTCTAAATAACTGATTCCTTTAATTAAAAACAACTAGTTTGAGATTAATAGACCTATCCCAGGTATGTCAAACTCAGTTCCTGGAGGGCCGTAGCCCTGCAGAGTTTAGTTCTAACCCTGCTCCAGCACACATATCATGTAGTTTTCAAATAAACCTAAATGATTAGATTAGCTGGATCAGGTGTGTTTAATTAGGGTTAAATCTAAACTGTGCAGGACTGTGGCACTCCAGGAACTGAGTTTGACACCCTTGGCCTGTCCCATTTTTGACTCCCTCCCACTGTTAAAATGTAACCAAGTAATTTTTACTCTGAGTAAATTTTAAATGAGCTACTTTTTACTTTTACTTGAGTAGATTTTTAGACTGGTACTTTTACTTGTACTTAAGTAAAATTTCATTAATGTAATGGTACTTTTACTTGAGTAGAATATTTTTGTACTCTTTCCACCTCTGCTTAAATCATTAACAGTTTAACAAAACGAAAGAAAAAATTGTGGCGAGTTTGGATCATTGCATTTCGCTTCGAAGTTCAAAGAAAAGAAAGTGGTTTTCTTTATTTTGTAGAAGCTTTATAGTTTTGAATCGCATCAGTGACTTACACGCACATACAACATATTTTTGCTAACTTGACATCGCACCCTGTTTATTATCAAAATAAAATATAGTTAAAGATACATAAAAAGTTATATTGCTTAATTTAAATAGTCTGTAGTACAGTCTGTGCCAATCAGCGTAACCACCGCCTCACTTTGCTGTTATAGCCTATGTAAAGGATGATGTTTTATGTTGAAAGTGTGAGTGACATTTGTATGTTGACATTTGTAAATGTGCAGAATGAGAGGGGTAAGCTTCAGTTTCGCTTTTAAATTAATTTGTTTTGACTTACAGCCTACTAATTTAGGCTGTTTTTTCCTCTCAAAACGCTTACAATGGATTTTTTTTATCCATGCTACAAACATTTGTAAATATCTTTTAAAAAATAATGTCAAGTGACCATATATAATGTTAATGTAAATAACGTTTCTGTTCTTTTAAATAACAGAAACATTCTAATACCAATTGTGCTCTGAACTGTGAAGTGAACAGTGAACTGATCAATTTTATTTTTTTAACCCATGCTTTACCAATATCGGTATCAGTATCGGCCAATAGGTGTTTGTTAAAATCTGTATCTATATCGGCAAAAAAAAATCCTATTGGTGCATCCCTAAATAATTCATATTTGCTTCACACTTACTGACTCTCTCATACTCACTCTGGCTGCTTTCAGCACATTCAGGAAGTTGCAGTAAATCACCTTGACAAAACAAAGAAGCATGTACGAAAGCGGAAGTCATGAGTCAGCATTAGTCCTTAAACTGCTGCTGTGTCCCACCAGCACTTTTACAGAGGACGTGATTATCATTACATGTAGCTTTCGGTTTCTCGTTCACATGGGGCCAAATGTTTTTTTTTTTTTTTTTTCTGCTCTCTGGTCAATGGGCTACGAGCTAGCTAATAACAATTTATAGAGAGATATGAATATGTGGACCTTGAGGAGGCAAAGTTGTTTACCGTGCCTGAGTAACATTTTAATATGGAATTGAGTTGATATGTGGTCACAGGTGTATGTGTGTGTGTGTGTGTATAGACTATTTAAAGAATAGTTTGCCCTAGAATGAAAATTCTGTCTTGATTAATTACCCTCATGTCATTCCAAAACCGTAAGACCTTCATCTTCGAAACACAAATTAAGATATTTTTGATGAAATCTGAGAGTTTTCTGTGACGCATAGACAGCAATGCAACCACCACATTCAAGGCACAGAAACTAAGGACATTGATAAAAAAAATCAGTAGTTCAACTGTAATTTTATAGAGTTTTGTTCACTGCATTATATAGTAATTAATGTGTTTATATTTTGGGTTTAATTTTCAGAAGAAAAAAAAACTCCACAAATTTTGGGTTAAGATTATGGGGAAAAAAATGTTTTTGAAAGACGATGTCACGTTACGCTGCCAGAAGTAACACGGAGCCGTGGATAATCAAAAGAGACTTTAATAGTACAACACAGAGGGTAAATCCAACACCGGGAACAGGAGGTAGACACACATACATCACTGGTAGACCCAGACAAACACTAACTGAACATACTGGGGCTTATGAACACAGGATAATGAGGGACAAAATAGACACATATGGAATCATATTAACAATTAATACGATGACAAACTACGTTACCGGGAGCAAAACGCACACAGAGAGTCCAGAACCCTGGCATATCACCCCCCACCTCCCAGACGATTCGTTCTCACACCATAGAACAACAGAGGGGGAGAAATGGGTAGAAACTAAGGAGGAGGCTCAGGAGGAGGACGGATGTCTGGAAGGGGGCTGCAGACAGAGTCCAGGGAGAAGACGATGGATCCGCAGCGACCAAGGAACAAGGTGGAGCTAGCTGGAGAAAGGAGCCCAACGGAGCTGGTGGGACAGAGCGATGAGGTGCAGCCGGAGGAACGGAGTCCTGAGGTGATGGCATGTCGACGTCTTACCAAGGCAGAGCTGGAGGGATGAGGGAGTCCGGTGGAGCTGGTGGATTGACGGGTGACGGTGGAAATGATGGAGCTAGGAGCCAAGGTGGAGCCACTGGGTCTACTGGCCGAGGCAGAAGTGAGGGATTCTATGGTCACGGCGACGCTGGAGGATGGCAGACCCACGGAGCTCGCACCATAATGATGGTGGGTGCTGAGGGCGAGCAGAGGGGCTGCCAGACGACAGCGGTGGAGGAGGAAAGAGCGGGTGGGGGGGCAGGCATTTGTTAGCCTTTGGGCTTTCAGGGTTAAACTCTGGATCAGGAGCCCCCTCTAGGCTGAACACAGGAACAGGATGGTACTCTGGAGGAGTGGACAATTGATGCAGCTTTGGAGGAGCGGGCACTGGAGAGCGATTTCTAGGATCGGATACTGGAGGGCGAGGGGAGATAGTGGGCTGGGCACTGGGTCTGGATCTGCCGAGATAATCCACGGGGCAGGTGGTGGATGGTGATTTGTTTCTCTCCAGACTCCAAGGCGGCAACAAAATAGTCTTCAGAACCATCTTCAGATGATGGCGCTCTGCTCACGGTTTTCAAGCTCGTCCGGGTAGCTAGTGGTGCTTGCTAGCAGCTGGAATAGTCTTGTATGGCCCTCTAGAGATCTATCTTCTTATCTATCTTCTGCTTACCAAGGCCGAAATTTGATAAAATAAAAATACATTTAACTACAGTAATATTGTGAAATATTTGTACAATTTAAAATATCTCCGCTAACATGAGAGAAAATTGTATGTAAATATATCTGTCGTGACTTTACAGTGAGGTCACCTGTGGCTTTTACTAAAGGCGAATTGCCTTAACATCGTTTCCCCTGCTGTTTTCTATGCATTTAAGTTTACGAAGGGAAATCCTTAAGGATATGGCCTGAACTAAATGCTTAGAATACTAAATTAATAAACTGTGTTAAGGTAAAATAACAGATGTTTATTTTAGCACAAGGCAAGCATCAGCAGAAATGCTTAGGCAGCCAGATATGTTAGGTGTGTTGTTGGCAAAGGTTGGGGGTAGGTGTAATGATATTATTTGTGATTGGCTAATTTACGAGGCTGTTTAGTTATTCATGTTGAGTGTCGGTCATCCATCATGGTGGTGCTGAAGGAAGTCAGCCTGCACCAGAGGAGCACTGAAAAGCATGTCATGCTGTGGAAACCACCTCTGCTTGGTAACTAGACAGGCAGAACATGACATAGTTTCATAGTTGTAGTCATAGGAGGGATTTGCCCAGGAACAGTACGTGGACAAACAAACAAATTTATACTGGAAAAAACCCCAGGCATCATGAGGATCTTGCATAGCATAGCTCCATCAAGAGGAACTCCAGCAGAGACTTAAAGCACACAAGGGACAGCAGCACTTATTTTTTATCCTCCTCTCACTCATGTTTTTCACAAACTCACACTCTATTTTTATCATCATTCTGGTGCATGTTTTTGCTAACATTTTGTTTTCTTAGCAGGGGAGTATCTGCAGTTTGGCTATTTGAATTTTCTTGAAATGTTAGACAAACTGTTCTCTGATTGTGTGATGCATATTTCACACAAAATAGTCAGATATGTCTGAAATCTACTTGTACAATATTTTGGCTGACTTCTATACACTTTACTGGAGCCCCATCTGGCAACAAAGACGTGTTAACAAGTTCCCATGGTCCTGCTTTTAGAACTTCTGTAGAACAACTACCCCTAGTTTTTTCCTCAAAGTTCAGATATATCTGGAACATCAAAATTCTTCGAAAGTAATTGGATGGAGAAGATTATGAGTTACTCATACCTCTGTGTGGTCTTTATACCTTGTTCTATGAGACAGTCCCTTAGGAAATTCAGTACCCTGCTCTGTATTTTTATGGCAGTGGGTTCTGGTTCACATACGCATGGCTCTTATTTTAATCAAATGCATTTGGAAAAGATAGACTCTTTTAAATATTCATTTTCTGGACTTTGCCGAGGAGTTTCTGCATAACACTTTAAGCCATTATATTATCTTCAAAACTTTTCAAAGCACTGGATTATTTTCAACATTGATGAAGTTGTAACCTAGTTTCTATCACCGGGATGGTGTTCCATCAGCACTGGGGTTTTCCAAGTGAGCCAGAGGACATATTATCTCTCGTTCACAACCCCCTTTTCTTTCTCTCTCTTACCTCACATCCCGTGATTTGTTGGAGGGCTTAATCCAGGTTCTTAAATGAAACCTTGAGGGTCTCTATGGGATCAATTTGAAGGGATTTCTCCTCCCTGTTCTCCTCTGTTGTTCCTCTTTCTTCCTTGTTTTCTCCTATCCATTCTTCATTTTCTCTTTTGGCTGAATGCAGCATGTTTAGAGCCAGATGTATTAGGGTGTCAGTTTGATCTGTTGGCAAAATGCTCTCTGGTGGTTGGCCGATCACTTTTGACTTTAATCGGGCAATCAGTTGGGCGTCTCTTTTCGCAGGTCCAGTTAAATGTCTCTGTAGGTGAAAAATATGTTCAAGATAGCCTCGAAAACTAGATTTGACTTTTACATTTAAGGTTTTCATGTCAACTCCCTGAGGGGTGTGATGTTTGATTTTGTACTCCGTAAGACCTTGTCTTGCACTAAAAGGGAATTTTTTTTTTTACCTTTAATGCAGTGCTTGAGAACAAGTGAGAAGGAGAGATGGACAGGAGGGTAATAGATGTCTCCGTTGGCTACTTTCACTTAAACAGGCAGAGCTTGCTGTAGGGAACCCGCGGGCTTGAATCTATTATTCACATACAGCGCTGCAGATCCTCTCTTTCAAACACATGCACACACTCACACAAAAGCGAGGAAATGAAAGCTGTCGGCTGTTAGCGTTCTCGGAGCAAATGGACAGAGCAAAGGCCTTTTGTCAAGACATGAGTCTCTAGTGACTCTACAAAGACCTACTAATAGAGATATTGTGTGAGAAACAAGGACAGATACAGTATCTGTATTGAGTGAATGAGCTCCATGTGTAGTGTTGACTGTTGACTCTTGAACCGATAAAGGTCTTGCTGAGTCCTGGGACTCGGTTTTTCAGCTGAGGTTATTTTTGAACTGCAGAATGTTGGCATCAAGAACCTGGATCTACATCATTATTCAGTGAGACATTTAATCTACTTTTTATGCTCTAACCACTTGCGGCCATTCGAACTGCTTTAAAACAGCTATTTTTATTGCATAGAAATATCAGTCAATTGAAATATACATTTCAATTTATAAATATGTATTTTAAGAACTAGGTTTTATTGGCTTTCAGAAGACAAAATGCCACACTATAGTCAGTATTAATCGCCTCTGGCAAATGATCTTTAGATTCGTTTTTTAGAAGTGACTCACTCTTGCTTAAAAACACAAGAGCAAATTTAGCTCAACAAGTTCAGGCAGAGTTCTGATGTCAAAGCTAAATATAAAATGGTTGGTTTGAAATATCATCAAAACTTGTGTCTGTCCAGCCTAGGACCAGTCCTAACTTTCTTTTGTCGTTTTATTCTTCAGTCCTTCAAGTCTCTGCCATTTAACTTTATTCGTAAAGTCAACATGAAATGAAAGTATACTTAATGCACTCTTCTTGTCTTTTTGTGAAATATTCATTGGTACAATAAAAAATATTTTGGACCCACTTTATATTATTTGTCCTTGACTGCTATATACTTGCATTTAAATTAATCATTTAATACAGTGTGTACGTTTTTACATTGTACTTATATTTGAAAATACTGTCCAGTAATTGCATCTGTATCATCTATAATTACACTATCGACCCTACTACTACCTTTAAAGGGATAGTTCACCCAGAAATGAAAATTGTGTCATTAATTACTCACCCTCATGTCGTTCCAGACCTGTAAGACCTTTTTCCATTTTCAGAACACAAATTTTGATATTTTTGATGAAATCGGAGAGCTTTCTGGCCCTCCATAGACAGCTAATATAAAGTGGGACCATCATTTTATTAAAATCATTTGTCTTTATAAAAAAATATTATAAATTTATTTTCATTTTTTTTTATTATTATTATTATTATTATTATTATTCTACTTGGAAATAAGTTACATGATGAAATTAATGACCCACTATGACCCAAATCTGAATTGTGTCCAAACAGGTTTCCTAAGCAATTATGTCGCTCTTTGTTACCATTGTTTGACAAACTGTATACACTCTTTAGGAAGTCAACCTATGACTGGCTTTTTGAACATCAAAGCATTTTATAAAATTTTTATATTGTAGGCAAGTACTCAAAAAAAACATGGAAAACTATACAGTTCGCCTTTGAAAATTGCCCCATCTGTAAAAGACTGGGGGCAAATGATGTGATTTTTTGACCCTAAAAACATTCATATTTTAACACCATGCTATTTTTTTTTTAAAGGCTTTTCATTAGACATCACTGGAGCAGGGCCTCTTCCCTTCGGTCACATGGCTTGTAATAATGACATCATTGAAGCTTACCAACCGAAGTTTAATACCAGAGTCCAGGGCTGAAAGGTATAATTTTGCTTCTTGTCTTTTTGACATGCAGTCAGTCCGGTCTAATTTAGGCCTGGGTACAGCTGTGCAATTCTAACCATACCCTGTTAAATCTGTTTGTGTCTGTTGCCAAACTAGTGTTTTTAAATGACAACAAAAACACCTGCTGCTGTTTTATTCAGTGATGTGCTGACAGTCTTTAGTGGCTTTGTTTCAGTTAAAGACTATGAAAAGGCTGCAACATTTTGTCTGTTAAAAGACCGCTCAGGGTGTGTGTTCATGGTGTATGTGTGTAAACTGCTGTGTGTGTGTTCACTGCTGTGTGTGTGCACTTTGGATGGGTTAAAAGCAGAGCACGAATTCAGAGTATGGGTCACCATACTTGGCTGTATGTCACGTCATTTTTTAATCTTTATATCTAATATGACATGACAAAACATGACAAATAACAATTTAATGATATTTCACTGTATATTTATTGATTTTTGTCTCAAGTTTTGATTTTAACAATGCAAAACTTTGTATATAAAGACATTTTACTTAAGTCATCAGAACTGGACAAAAGTGTGCCTTCAGTTAAAAAAAAAAAAAAAGCCAGTGATGCAGTATGTCGCACACATGTGCAATTAGAGACCCCAGGTCACAGCACAGGACTGCTTATGAAGTGTGTGTGTCTGAGATAATAATGTGTTCACTGAAAACCATTTCGGTGGACACACACACACACACACACACACACACTTTGGCTGTCTGCTGGGATTTTATCGGCGGCTCTATCGGGGTAAACACTGTGCAATGTTTGGAGTGGAAAGCTTTAATCAAAGAGTAACTGTTTACATTTGAAGGTGGCTTGGCCTTTTGCCGTTGGGCATCCATGCATGAGAGAGGATAGATTTGAAATAGACCCAAAAATTTAAATCCTGTCATTATATACTGACCCTTAAGTTTTTCTGTAAGGGTGTGTAAATGATGATAGTTTTCAGATTTCTTTCAGGCAAACCCCTAAGCATTAGACCATCTGTGCTCTGAATGAATGAAGAGATGTGCTTTTTCTGTTCTATGAGTGCTGGCAGGCTTGCATTTTGTAGGATTGACAGTGGAGATGAGTGCAGAGAGTGTTAAACAGTTGTGAAATGCTGTTCGAGTCAATAGTCAAAAAATGCCAGGCAACAGCTAGTTTCTTTAAGGTGAAGGCAAAGCTGTCATTGTTGCTGATAATACTGGAATTTTTAGAGAATTTAGTGCTTAAAACACGTTACATCAGATTTTAAATGCAGTTTGCACACTTTCATTGTGGCTGGGTGGGCCAAAGTGTTATCATTTTGACACTATCCCCCGGTTTCACAGACAAGGCTTAAGCCTAGTCCTAGACTAAAATGTAAATCTGAGCTGTTTTATCGAAAAGAAACTTGCACCGACTGATCTTAAAACATGTCAGTGCTTTTATTTTGTCTTAAGATGCACACCAGTAATACTTTTTTTGAAGGAATGTTTATAAAAATTACTTAAATGTCCTAATTGAACTATGGCCTAATCCTGGTTTAGGCTAAGCCCTGTCTATGAAACCGGGCCTATATGTATTATTTCGGCATTCAGAAAAAAAATAGTACATTAATTATTCACATACCAAAAGTTTGGGATCAGAAAGATTTTAAGAAATTAATACTTTTGTTCTGCAAGGGTGCATTATAATGATCAAAAGTACTGTGTGTGTGTGTGTGTATATATATATTTTTTTTATACTTTGACAATAAATCTTTTTGAGGTTCTTATTCATCAAGGAATCCTAAAAAAAAAAAAAAAAAACTTTGAGAAGCACAGTTGTGGATTTCTAGGATCATGTTACACTGAAGACTCAATTACTAGCTGCTGAAAATTCAGCTTTGCCATCACAGGAATAAATTACATTTTAATATGTAATATTTAAACATTTAAATTGTAAACATTTTTATATTAAAAAAGTATTTTAAAATGCAATATTTTACAGTATTACTGTTTTATTGTATTTTTATCAAATAATTGTAGCCTCCAGCCTTGGAGCGTGAGAAACTTCTATTAGAAACTTGCTGATCCCAAACATTTAACTGATGACTTTGACTCTTTGTCATTTGTCATTTTTATAGAAATACCCCAAATGCAGCAGACCTCTAATGTTTTGGCAAGGATTGAGCACACTTCGCCTGGTGGACAATAAAACAGGCGAGAAAGTCTCTTAGACTTACATTACTCTATACATGAAAAGCACAGATGACCTTTTCCTTAAAAAAAAAAAATATAAAAATTGTATGTTTTCATAAATTCTTGTAATAGAAGCGCAGTGTGTGAAAACTGTCTGCAGAGTTCTTCTTTTTTTTTTTTTGTTATTTATGGCAGCTGCCAACACCGCACAATAAATATTTGGCCTCATCTCATTTGGCTCATGAAGTTCAGGTTAAGCTCTTTTTAAATGCTCTTATTATCATTTAGATGGACGATCAATGCAAGCCAAATTTAACATGATTAATGAATTTGCACGGTCAAACCAACATCGTACACTCATTATGCTCATTATACTAATCATTACAAAAACACAGGATGTCCCACTTTCCAGAACTTCCCAAATAAAAGCCCTAAAGTAGAACAATTTTATTTTATTGCCATGTATTTGAGTCTCTTATACATTATTCAGAGACATAGAGAGCCACTTTGTGAAGCATTATGAATAATCAATAAGCAAACCTCAGTAATACATCTTATAAAGAGATCATTTCTCCCTTGACTGTAGAGCAGATTATAGTCGTACAGACGGTAAAGCACGATTTCATACGGACCTCCCGGTGAGGTCAACAGTGTCTTGGGGCTAAACGTTATTGACGGAGTGCTTCAGCATCTGCTTGTGTCCTTGTGTGGTGCTTACTACATCTGACCTCTACACACACACACACACACACACATCCAGGTGAGAGTTGTAAGCTTTGTGTTTTACCCTGGTGGGACTCCAGGGCCCTCGGCTATCATACTGTTACACCCAGAACATCCATAATTTACCATTGAAGATTCAAAGAGGACGCGTGTTTACAGTGGAGTCTTGTTTCATGTGTGTTTTCAGCATCTGCATTGGTGTGCCAGAGCATGTTTGTGCACTTCTGTGCACTAGCAATCCCAGTTTCGAAACAAAGAATGTGTTGGACCTGATTATCTCTGCTGCTCACAAATGCTGAAGAAAGTTTTTGCTGAGTTAGCGTACAGGTGAATGTACTTTTCTCTCTTTCCACATCTCGTTTTTTTTCCTGTTTCACAAGGGGGTTTCTATCAAGGGTAGTCAGTCAGTGTGGATCAAGAATGTAAAGTGAATAATTTACTGGGATGTTCTTATTATTTATTTAGTCTTTTCTGTGTGCTGGACTGATTATGTGGTTTAACGGTCCTTTTATTTGAGGGGGTATTCACACTTGGTCATTTTTCCTAGTTACAGGATCATGAAAAGACTTAGTATAAACGCATCTGGTTGTTCAGGCCACAACTATAACGTTTAATCTTCCTAAAATAAACTACGACAACATAAGGAAGTGCAGGAGCCTTGCAATCATTGATATGAAACAGATTTATATCTGATATTTGGAGATGAATTCATGTTGCCAAGTATAAATGGATTGTGCGTACCCAATCAGACAGCTATACGATCGATCCAAATGCACAAAGTGACTAAATGTAAATAGGTTAGTAAATGGGTATAAATGTCTGTCCTGTGATTGTTTTAGGTGAGTGGAGGGCTGTGGAAGGAGAATAGGAGGAAGAAGAGGATTCTGGGCCATCTTGGGACAGTGAAACTGAAGATTCTTTGGGTATTTACTGCATGTCATACAGAAGACAAATGTGCTGCTATCTACATTAGCCAGCATGAAACCAAAATTCTCAATTCTTATTTTAATGGTATATTGCAATATTTATTATAATTTATCACTATTATTCATATCTTCTCTTTCTTGTTGATGTTAATGTTGGCACGAGGGTTGGGCCATAACCTGTCAATCACATGAGATTGCAGCAATTAGCAAACAACAACAGTCCAATGATTTAATCAACTCCTGATGGACAAAATCAAGTGTGGCCCTTTTTTTTCTTGCTCTTGCTCTTGCTCTGATAGCTGTTTCACTTGTGTAGGCATCACAATAGAGAAGATTTCAGTTTCCTTTTCATACTGAATGCGGTCATATTTAAAAATGTTCACGTGTGAAAACCAGTCATATCATAAGCAATCTGCATGATCTGGAATTTCACACAAGGGAAAAAAGATGTCCTTGCAGATTTCGCCACAGGTTTAAGTTGTTCACACAGATTCCTCTTGAAATTTTTCACTAAAGTGAATGCATCTTTTAAACTTGAGTGTGACTCTTCATTGTCCGTAGCACTGGAAAAACTCACTCGGTTAAAATGAAGCCATTGCAGTTGTTGGTCTTTGGCTGCCAGCTTGGTTTTACATTCCATTGTATAAAACGATCACTCGACCTTGTTTCCTAGAGCTTTCTTATTCTCTCGTGGCACAGTGACACTTGATCTTTATTTAAACTGATATGGTTGAGGTATTCTGGTATTCTTTGTGCATCTTTGATGCTTGTCAGTCACTGCTAGCTACAGAGCACAGCAACATAGTGGAATGTTTTGCATTTAGGTCTAGTCATGTATTTTGAGTGCTATACATTGTACATTACATCATCAACAATATTAAGTGCTGGATCCAGCTGTATATTTCCTGTGTTTACAGCCAACAAGAGACCAAGGCCTTGACAAATCCCCATTGAACCGTCTCCAGAGATCCGAGAACTCCCTTTGCTACCTTGTTATAAAATAGACAGCTGTTTCTGTCAGATTTTCAAAACAAAATACGGCAAAGACCATCTTTTCAACATGTTTTTTTTTTAAATGCACATGATATTTAATTAGAATTCAGAACTCATGCTCTCTTTCAAAGCATTCCGTCTTTTGTACCTCGTCAGGAATTGTGGCAGCTGTCAAACAGACCACACCATCAAACCTTGTGTTTATGTAGTTATACCACTTTCTCAGGCAAAGGATTTTGAATGTTCTTTTTGTTATGATTAATTGAAAATGGTTTTAGTGTATTCTTGTAGCTCTGACCTGATTAGTTCCGTTATAACTGTGTAACTCTTTATTTAGTGAATGTTTAGGTATGATAAATGCCCTCAATCAATAAATAACTCTCCAGACCCCAGTGTGCGGTTTTGACTCGCCTCACAAATACCTCCTCTAATGAGAGAAGGAGAGAAATTTCTCATTAACAGACTGCTTAATTTAACAGCTTTACCATTGCTTACCGTGATAATTACAGCCCGGCTTCTCTTTGATCTCGCCAGACAATGTTTCCCAGATTCTCCAACTCATCAGAGAAACAGCTGCTATATCAGAGAGAACCTCTCTATGGCAGGGAAATGAGAGACAGCTCCTCCATCACATGACACGCGCTCTGAAGTCTGGATTTACAACTGGTGCCTTTGTTGAACACAATGTGGGTGATTCCTGGGAGATTTCAGAGGGACCGGGGGTGAAACAGCATACCGAAGTTTAAAGGGATAGTTCACCCAAAAATGGAAAGTCTGTCATCATTTACTCACCAGATTGTTCATGCTGTTCTTTTACAATGTAAGTGAATGTTGACAAAGGGCTGTCAAGCTCAAGAAATTACAAAGCCTCATAAAGGTAGCACTTATATGGCTTGTGTACTATATTCCACTTCCAATTTTTAGTCTGTTCCTCACACTACTGTATGAGTCACTTTCTTTATTAGTACTCTATCAGCCCCTTATCTTATACTTGTAATGCGAACATCCTGCCTAACATCTCCTTTTGTGCTCCACAGAAGTTATACGGGATTGGAATGACATGAGTAAAAGGTGACTGATTTTTTCATTTTTAACTGATCCATCCCTTTAACCCCAAGAGCAGACAGTGAGAATACACTTATGTCTGTTGATTTAAATGCAATGTTGGTCACTGATCGCACAACAAACCATGTTTATGTGCAGACAGGCTTTCTTCTTGGTTCTATCTCATCTAGACAGCCGTTCCTCTTATTACTACTTTAAAACTACCTGAGTTCACTCTTAAATCTCTTGGGTCTCCAAACCTGAACAAGTACTGAGGCAGGAGTATCTGCATGAGCTTTGAATGCTCAGTTTCCTATTCTGTAACATTAAAAATGTGCATATTATAACAGGCTTCTTTTCCCTGGTCTCTCGGTTCGGATAATATACACAGATTTGAAGACCGAGATCTTTAACCACACCTTCCATCACTCAGGATTACTTGATGCAGGTCTTTGTCTTTCTGCCTGTGTTCCTGTATAGTTGGCCTTCCTTGCTTTGTTTTCCTCTCTTTTGTTCTTTGTGACCATTTTAGCTGTTTTGCTTAAGCCACAAGAACTGAGTGAGATAAGGCCCATTCACACAAAGCACGATAACTGTAACTGAAAACGTAATAATCCACCCGATCATAATCAATTCGACTTTAAAGAGCTTGAGCATGTAAAGCTGAAGATGTGTGCTTAAATATATAGAATATTATACATTTTAGTTGTCCTTCTTAATTGGTAACTGATGAAATAAATGTAGGATTGTCAACAGAATCAATAATTCAATGTCAGTAATTTGCAGTCAATTTTTCTAATATATATATTGGTGCTGTCAAAAGATTAATCGTTCACATCCAAAATAAAATGTTTTGTTTACATAATGTGTGTGTACTGTGTATATTTATGTATATATAAATACACACACATACGGCGTATATTTTGAAAATGTTTATGTGCATATGCATATAAAATTTACATGCATATATATATATATATATATATATTTATATATATATAAGAAAAGTTTGGAAACATTACTATTTTTAATGTTTTTGAAAGAAGTTTCTTCTGCTCATCAAGCCTGCATTTATTTGATCAAAAATACAGAAAAAATTTAATATTGTGATATATTATTACAATTTAAACTAATTGTTATACTTTAAATTATCATTTATTTCTGTGATGCAAAGCTGAATTTTTAGGATCATTATAGACGGTTTCATCGGGCGCACGCGCCTGGACCTAAGTTAACTTCCGGTCTGTGTTGTGTATATCGGTCTGGCTCCAGTGCCTTCTACAAACGCAGTTAAAGTCAATGTGATGAGTAGACTGAAGTTGGGCTCAGATTGTTGTGCTGCGGGATGTGTTTCCCATACATTTATTTATTTTTGGAGACTCACCACAATTTTAAAACTGATCGATTTTCAAAAAGGCTTCGTTGAATAAACATGAGTAACGTTATGTACTGCACGTTTAATAATAATAATTCCTTACATTTATATGTTTAAATATCAAACCGAGGCACAGGTGTTTTTATATCGCTGTATTTCTGAAGGAAGACTTGCATGTTATATGCCTGATAAAGCAGCGTGTGAGCGTACCAGCTCTGCTTTGTTTACACCTGTTACTGGGGAAACCTCTATTTCTCGCGCTTTGTCTATGCTTTAAAACATCTCCTGCTGGCAAAGAATTAATTTGCATTTTCATTAAGTCCGCCTGATCCAAAATATTAAGGAAAATATATTATTAGAATATATATTATTAGATTTTTTTTTTTTTTGAATAAATGCAGTTCTTTTTAACCTTTTATTCATCAAATATATTAGCAGAACTGTTTCCAACACTCGTAATAAATCAGAATATTAGAATGATTTCTAAATGATCATGTGATAGACTGGATGTTACATGTGACACTGAAGGCTGGAGTAATGATGCTGAAAATTCAGCTTTGCATCACAGGAATCAAGTATTTTTTTTAAGTATATTCAAATAGAAAACTATTATTTTAAGTTGTAGTAATATTTCACAATATTACATTTTTTTCTGTATTTTTGATCAAATAAATGCAGGCTTGATGAGCAGAAGAAACTTCTTTCAAAAACATTAAAAATCGTAATGTTTCCAAACTTTTGGTCTGTACTGTATATATATCAAATGTATTTAATTATTTTATTAATATTATTTAAAATCATTGCACAGAATTATACAGATTTGGAAATATATGACAGTGAGTAAATGATGAAAGAATTTCAACAGAAACTGTCCTTTGACATCAGAAATTATTTTTGAGGACAAAATAAAAACTATTTGCATGTTTTAATTTGGTAGCTGCTCCAGATTCTATGAGTTCATTTATGAGTCTTTGTTATTTTCCACTTTTATTCATGACTTGCCACTCTGCTGTTCAGGATGTGACATTCATCTTTATGCAGATGATACAATTATATATTGTTCCAAACCAAATATTCCTGACATAAATTATTCTTTACAACATGACTTTGATTATGTACATTGATTATGTAATGCCCCTCGTGATTGGAACAGCCTTCCTGCATCTATTCGCTCACTTAGATCTTTTCCTCTGTTCCGAGCTGCTTTGTTAATGTTTTTACTATTTAAAATTTGGCATCAATATGTGTTATGCTATGTTTTGTGTGTATGTATGAATGTGCTTATGCATATATACATGTCAGTTATATTTGGGATTATTGTTATATGCAATATGTTATATCAGTTGTTCTCCAAACATCTCACATCAAATACCCCTCTTAAAACCTAGTCCTAGATTAAAAAGGTTTTACTTAAAAGGGGTATAAAATAAAATGTTTAGTGGTATACATACCACAGTTTGGGAACCACTGTGGTTTACTTTACTCCATCTGAGATGGGTGGTGATAATGAGAGCTTGTGTGTGTGTGTGTGTGTGTGTGTGTGTGTGTGTGTGTGTGTGCGTGTGCGTGTGCGTGTATGTCCATAATGGTGTGTGTGAGTGTGTGTGCTAGCTTTTTTTGTTTTTGAATTGTATCTACTCTGTTGTTCTTCTTTTCTATGTTGTTGGACATGATCCTGAGGACCCCCATAAAAAAGTGGATGTTTCATCTCATGGGGTTGATCCTATAATAAATGCTTATAAATAAAATAAATAAATACATTTAGTAAAGGATTTGTTGACTAATTCAATGAATGAGTGAACATGACTGAGTGAAATTGGGAGTTTGAGATTTTTGGTGGGACTTATTAAAAGAGGAGTAAAAATAAACCTAACACAATATAAAGCATCGAAGGTAGCATTAGCAAGCATTAATACAATTACACCATGCAACCTTAGTACTGAGAGGCAAAGAGAAAGTAGAGAGGAATTTGAAAATGAGGGCATAGTGATGAAATGAGGGAAGCATGGTGTTTTGGGAGTTGGTTGAAGATGGAGTCTGAGTGTTTAGGCAGTCTTCTCTACTGTGTTACCTACTTAATGAATACAAATGTCACACCAAACAGCAAAAGGTCATTTAAAGGTTCTATAAGGTGACTCACATAGACTTAGCCTCTGGCCACAGAGGCACACACTTTCATTACGGTTTCTTGGTCTCCCCCTGGTCACTTAATCTGGGTTAATGCTATTATCAAAGACCAATCCTCCCAAATGCCTGCGCCTTCTCACTTCTGCATTCTAGAAGCTACAATTACCCATCTAAATGCATAATTGTAGCACTTGCCCCCCTCCTACTGTGGACGTTCATGCAACATCAACCCAAGTGCTGAGAGTCATTTTGACTGTCGCAGTCACTTCCTTTCCAACACTTCAACGTAGAGGTGACACACACACTGAGTTGCCCTTGGCGACTGCATTACGTGGGTCAAAGTTCAATACCTTGATTTACAGCATCCTGTCTGGTCGGCTCTGCGGAAATGAGGCTCCTCACCACAGTGTCTTCAAGAAAAAAAGTCACTGCCAAGAGAAATTATGACACACTGTTATCTTTTGACTCCTGCAACATTTCCTTAAAATATTTCCATCCTTTTCTCAAGCATCCAGACGTGTTTACTGCTAATATTATTTTATGGCCTGAGAAGTATAACATGGAATTTATTTTTATTTTTATTATACTAATTATAATGTTTTCCATACAATTTACGAACTCCAAAAATTTGTTTAAAAAATGAGTTTATGAAGTAGTTTAATTTGCACTTTGACACTTAGGGTTTGATATCCGTTCCGTCGAACATCACTGGATCTCAAGTCTCAAGACCAGGGGTCAATTAATAAAAGCGAAAACTGGAAACAAACAAAATTTTGACAGGAACATTCCCAGAAACAGAAATGGAATCAAATGTAATAGTTCCGAACCAAATCAAAAATGTAAAATGGCCATTAACCAGTTAATAAACTTACTTTATCGTTACATTTAATATTTGAATTTGCTAAATATTTGGATGCGCAAAAATCGAAACTTAAATTTCATTCTGCTCCTCGCATAAAAATATCATTAAAGTTACCAAAAGTTTGGACCATACTTCATAAATCGTATTGATACTTTTGTTGTTGTTGTTTTTTTGTTATGTCCTTTTATTCCCATTCAATTTTTATTGTTTAAAAAAAAGAGCAGCAGGCATATTCTGCAAAATATCTTTCAGCAGCATTTATGGGAGAGATTCCTTTTATGTATGTATGGCTTTACACTGAAATGATTTAGCCAGTGGGATTATTTTGGTTCTGTATTCTCTCGTCTTTCTGATGCGGGATGCTTTTCTTATTGATTAGTCCACATCTGCGTGTACAGGCAAGCCTGTAGTTTTGAAATTGGAATAGATTTTTTCCCTTCCACATTGATTGGCCCAGGTGACAGCTAATTACTCAAGAGTGTGTTTGTTTGTGTGTTATGCAGAGTTGATATTATTTCATGTGGTTCATTTGTTATGGTGCTCTGGTTGACTGACATGTTTTAACATCTGTTGTGTTGTTCCTACAGAGTGCAGTCTTTTTTGCAGATGTATGTAGCGTGTTATGATGTACTGGCATGTTTGTGTTTTCATTTCCTCTGGTTAATATTTTGTTGCTTTGGCTGTCACATAAGATACTGCAGATGTGTGTGTAAGTATGCAAAACTGTATGTCCGTAAGTCTGCTGTGGAGAGCCATGGTTTCTTCTAAACAAGGAACTTCTTTTTTTAATCAGAGATTGGCAAACAGTGTTTTCTCTGAAAATGTCTCCTCTTCTGAGAGAGACAACTGACCTTTCACTCAAACACACATCCAACAATGTTATAAGATTGTTTTTCTTCTTCATGTGAGGCATCCAGATCTGACTCAAACAGCTGATGTATAGAACAAAGTCCCCACCCTACACTTTTTTGATATTCTGTTTTACTCTTAAGTATGTCACAATCAGTGTTGGGAAGGTTACTTTGTAAATGTAACAGGGTGACTTGTAATGGTAATTCTGTAACCTATTTAAAATGTAACTGTAAAAGTATAACTATTTCAGTTACTTCATAAATGGAAGTGATTCCAACTGACTGCGTTTTGTTTACTTTTGTAAATTTCTAATGAATGCTTGCAACTGTTAATCATTTTCAAACATTTAAAGCAGGCAGGGTTAACCTTACAATAGTACTGAACACTGATTACTAACAGATTTTCCAAATCCTTCATCACTTGAATTATGATTTTAACCATTTAAAAGCACAGCCACCATAAAATCTGACTTCAGCACCTCTTTTTACTTTAAGATCGTTCTGAGGTTAAATACTCAGAATTTCGGTCAATTCAAAACAAAATTTAGATTTTAAAATCATAAGAAATAGTTTAATAGCTATGATGCTATTTTTGAAATCAAATCTTTGCACAGCTATGACAGGAAACACTGGCATCTAACATAGACCAGATGGTGGATCGGCACCTAGAAAGGACCTCTACTGCCCTAAAAGACAGCGGAGACCAGGACAACTAGAGTCCCAGATACAGATCCCCTGTAAAGACCTTGTCTCAGAGGACCACCAGGACAAGACCACAGGAAACGGATGATTCTTCTGCACAATCTGACTTTGCTGCAGCCTGGAATTGAACTACTGGTTTCGTCTGGTCAGAGGAGAACTGGCCCCCCAACTGAGCCTGGTTTCTCCTAAGGTTTTTTTCTCCAATCTGTCACCGATGGAGTTTCAGTTCCTTGCCGCTGTCGCCTCTGGCTTGCTTAGTTGGGGTCACTTCATCTACAGCGATATCGTTGACTTGATTGCAAATAAATGCACAGACACCATTTAACTGAACAGAGATGACATCACTGAATTCAATGAAGAACTGCCTTTAACTGTCATTTTGCATTATTGACACACTGTTTTCCTAATAATTGTTGTTCAGTTGCTTTGACACAATGTATTTTGTTTAAAGCGCTATATAAATAAAGGTGACTTGACTTGACATTGCCTTAGCGGAAATAGTTAACATTGAGAATTAAGGCATATACATAAACACAAAAAAGAAAAAAAAAAACCCGTTATTGATTAAGCATGTGTCCTGTGTGGCTTAAACTCCTGAAAAATTGATGTCTCATATAGAGCAGTCAATGAAGTTTGTGAAAGAAATCAGTTAAAACTGTATATGTGTGTGTGTGTTTGTAAAAATAGTCAAATGTAACCCCCTTTGTAATTAGTAACATTTTCATAAGTAACAAGCAAGTGTGTCCATTTTTTCTTTTTACTGGAAGAGTGAAATAACACTCTTAAAGTGGTCATATCAAACAGATCAGTGGACTTTCTCTTTTGAGACAAAATTCTCATTGGCTTTTCTGAAGGAACTTGGCTGAGAATGTTTAGCATGTGCAGTTTATTGTCTCTTCATCTTTTCCCTATTTTGTTTATTTTCACACGTGTTAACGACTTCACAGCTTGCCCCGAACAACAGGGGAATTAGCCAACACAGGCTTGATTAAACAAGCGAAAATATGGTACGACAGACCGGTGTTGTGTTTAGAGATTTTGTAGAGGCATAGAGAAATGACAGAGGTGCTGTGTATCTGTCGGAGCTCATGGCTGCTGGATATGGACATTCTAGCCAGAGCGGCCGTGTGTGTCCACCTCTCTTATCTCCTGCAGATCCCTTCCTTTCATCTCCTTTCAGACCTACAGGGTACTGGACAAACCCCTCCTTAAAATATAGTCTCCTGCAACACACGCACACACTCCAAGGCTACTATCTCACTGCTACAGATGAGGACCTTCATGTACAGGCCAAATGACCGCCCCCCCCATCCCCCCCGCCCCCCCGTCCTCGTCCCACTACCACACACACAGACATTAGGGTTGGTTCCCATCTCACCTGGCTCAGTGTCCCCTCCTCCACGGTTAACAGTCTTTCACTCCCTTTCTATCCTTCCCCTCCTGTTGTTTTTCTGCCTTTGCCTTGACTCTAATCTGAGCCTGTGTGACATCTGGAATGTCCTCTGGTTTTGATCGAGATAGTGAGAGAGAGAGAGGGGGGAGAAGACATCGTTTGAACGCAGGCAGACACCTTTAAACACTGTAATTTAAAGCATCTTTTGTGTTAATTACATAGCAGAGGTTCAGCTCTGTTCTATGTATTTGTTGTTTGTTCAGGACCTTCAGTGACAGACATGAAAACCCAAGAGCATCGTTCCAGCCCTCTGAAATCACACACACAAAGTGAGTATAGAGATGAATATGAAGCTCATCTTTTAAGGTCAACTAATAATAATCACTATTGTAGTCACCAAGATTTTGTCCGCTTTAGAAGTATTTGATTAGATCAAGAGTACTTTTTTGTCTGAGTTCATCACACAATCATTTTTAATGTTTAATAAGGGGTAAAAACACATTCGGTTCCATTCATCTCAGATCTTTTAATAAGAAAAATGTGTTCTTTGTAAACGTCCCGTAATCTTGACACTTAATTGCCACTAATTGTTGTCTGATGAATCAAAAATGTCACAAACCAGCCACAAAATTAAAAAAAAAAATGGTCCATTCTTTTATGTTTGTATGTAATTCTTACTGATTGAAATCACTGTGAAATGTTTGAAAAATAAATTCACTTTAAAAGTCCCTTCCAAGTACTTAGGTACCTGTGTGCATCCCTATAATCACTTAGAATTAAACTGACAATAACAATTTTGTAATGTTGGGCTATCAGGTAAGTCCCCATGACCTATTGACCAACATATGGTCTACATTCCTTTACGCATGAGTGAGGAATAAATACACATATGCACACTAAATTAATTCCCACAATAACATTCTGGTACTCACAACAAAAAACAGACCTACATACAGATATGCATGGTGGCCAGAGCGTAACCCTTCTCCTAACATAAACACCAGATCTCACCTTTGAACTCCTCACCTTTCATTCTGCTAATTGGTCCGTGATGCTCTTATTTTTCTTCATGGGACTGTGGCTAAAAATATGTCCCCATTTCTTGCACCTAAAATAGAGTACTCTCCTCCCCTTCAACTGTTCTCATCTTCCCCTTTTAGATCCGGTAAAAGCCCAGCTCTTTATGATGTTTCTGTTTTTAACCTAATTAATTCTATAGTGGCCTAAATGGGATTAGGAATTACCCTGTTTTGTGCTTACAGACTTCTAAAACTGAGTGCTGAAACATGATTTACATTTTTCCCATCTTCATCAGCAATCTTTAGAGCCACACTTTACTCTTTTTTTTTCCTGACTAATGACTTAGTTTAGTTGTACTACTAAAAACGTATTTCTAATTAATCAAACATTGTTCCAAAGCATCTCTTTTGTCAAAAAGTTATTGAGAACTATGTAGTTTGTTACATCGTTTGCTTAACTGGTAAAACTTGGCACTAGCAGTCATTGGTTTGATTCCAAAAGGAAAAGCGCAAACTAATAAATGCATATCTTGGATGCACTGTAAGCAACTATGGATAAATGTGTCTGCCAAATCAATAAATGTAACTCTACTTTTTTTATCACTGTTGTTTTAAATGTTATTTTCCACATCAACAATTGTTAGGCAGAAGGCCACAAGGTTGTGTGGACAGTCATGACTTGTTTTGAGTATGGTTGTTTAACTGTTATTCTTGTTCATGTAATGACTCTACTGCTGGGCAGCTGTTGTGCTTTAAAGGCAGTTTATTCCTTCTGCAAAGTGTGTGTGTGTGTCAGTGTGCATTAGGAAGCATGAGGAGGTAAAAGACTTAGTGGGCTGCAGCATGAACAAGAGAAGTACGCCAAGTTGAATCAAAGAGGGCTCAAACTCTTTGCCTGAGGGTAAATTGATGTGTGAGTGTGTGTGGGAAGAGAGAGTGATAATGAAAAAGGAGTTAGACCCTCTCTTTCTTTCAGTTCACTTTTGTTACATGTTATTTCTTAAATTAAAAAGTTGAAGGCATTATCTTGTTTTGACAGGTGATGCTCGGCCCCACTCCCAAATGAAAGGTCTCCAGTTTCGCAGCATTGCCCCCAAAGCCCCAGCAGTGATTCCATCCTCTGCAGTTCTATCCTGCCAACCTCCCTCAGCCCTTCCAGAAGCATCCACGGCTGTCAGCCCCAAATCCATCCTTGTCCCTGCCCAGAACTATGCACTCATGCAGGTGGCTGGACAAGAGGGGACCTTCTCATTGGTGGCCTTACCTCAGACACAACAGCAACAGCCAATCCAGAAGAACCTTAAGCTGCCTATTCCCAGATGTCAACCGGTGCGAAGCAAGAGCACTCCAGAAAAAGGCAGTAGCAAGATGCTGAGTCCAGCCAAGGTTTCTGCAACCATACAAGCTCAGTCACCTGCTGTGAAATCAGACCAGAGTTCAGACCCAGTATCAGAGCATATTGTTTTGATTGATGCTCCTTTATCATCTGAAATCTACGTTGGGCCCTTGCTCCCAGGATCACATACAGATCAAAAAGTGGAACAAAAAAGGAATGCCGGTCCACTCAAAAACCACCACTATCCTTCTGGAACCTCCCTTGTTGCCCCTGTCAAGAAAACCTCACCAGTTAAAACCCAAATAGAAGGTCAAGCCTCGGTTGGCAGTGCCATCACACTCCTCTCACCCACTATCTTTAGCAAAGCTCTTCAGATCCTTCCATCTCCACCCAAGGGCAAGCTGCCCATCCTGCCCTATGCCAAGGTGAAGAACTCTCTGCTGGCACCAACCAGCCTTGCCAGCACCCCATTCTCAGAAAAGCAGACTGGAGCCAAAAGCAGCTTGAAAAGCTCTCCAGACAACAAAATCAAGTCGACAGACAACAAAGTTCAAAATGAAAGCCCAAGTCTTGACCACAACAACTCCCAAATCAAGAAACCTCCAGGCAAGAAACGGGGGAGGAAGAGAAAAACAATGGAGGATATTCTAGCCTTCGAAGCCCGAAAGAAGAGATCCTTGTCGTTTTTTAGAAGGAGGGTACCTGAGAAACCTC
The DNA here is from genome assembly GCF_963082965.1 of Carassius carassius. Taxonomy (NCBI): domain Eukaryota; kingdom Metazoa; phylum Chordata; class Actinopteri; order Cypriniformes; family Cyprinidae; genus Carassius; species Carassius carassius. The sequence continues at coordinate 18,201,937 of NC_081794.1, forward strand.
CAGCTGGTGTGTCGAATTCTTCCTCTCAAGAGAAACTGCTTGACATATCCAAAAAGTATCGAAGTATTCGTCCCAAACCAGTACTGGTAATGGAAACCACTATTCCACAACTTGTTCCGCTCCCTTCCTTGTCAGCATCAGAGAACCTTGATCAGGACTTTATATTAGGACAGCAGATATCAGGAAAACAATCGAGTGCTCCACTGTGTTTGCAAGCTACTGATCAGCAGTCTGTGGTAGAATGTAAAGGTGGTGGAGCAGTGATTTACACAAGAAGTCGTCTGCTGCATCGTTGTCCTACCTGCAACAGGTGTTTCCAGTTCAAACATCACTTACAGAGCCACATGAACAGCCACAGTAACCTGCGGCCTTACGTCTGCCCGGTATGCAGGAAGGCCTACGCTCACTCAGGAAGTCTTAGCACTCATATGAAGCTCCACCATGCGGAAAGCAGGCCCCGGAAGAGCCTTTGCTGTGAATTCTGTGAGAAGTCATTTGGCTATGTGGGTGTCTACTTCAGCCACTTGAGAGAGGTGCACCGGGTAATACTTACTGTTGAACCGTCCATCAGTCAACATGAAGAAAACACGTCTGTAGGAGAGTAAGTAATAGTAAACTTTGAGCGTTGACTCTTGCTAAAGCCTCCTTGTTCTTGACATAGACGTTCCTTGTCTTGCAGGTTTTCGGAAGCTGGTGAACAGGCCTCAGAACAACGTGTTGACCCAGTCGAGCTACAAATTAAGTGTGGCCGCTGCCAGGCCATCACCCCTACCTTTGCTGACATGAAGCTGCATGTGTTGTATGTGCATGAAGAGGAGGTCCAGGTGCAATTGAGGGATGGGGCCATTCGTGGGGGCCGTGAAGCAGAGGATGAACTGGTCAAACATGCAGCACATTACTGGAGGCAGCTCAATGAGAAACGCAACCTAGTGCACTGCGATGAGGAGTTCTTCTCCTTTTCCAAGTTCAAACGCCACCTCCATTCTCACCATCAAGAAGCCAGAGAGAGTCAAGAAGAGGAGATGATAGGTAAGGAGGGCCGTGTTTTAAGGGGCCTCAGTAAAGGTATATCCCTGAGGGTGGTATCTCACTTTAACTGCATCCTTTGCAGTAAGGTGTTTAATAAGAAACAGGACATTATTGAGCATTGGAGGGCACAGCACAACTGTGAAAATCCCACCCTTCTCTGGGATGTCCTGGACTTCAAAGGGGAGAGCAAGCTTACTGATGGGCCAAATTAACTGCAAATGGGTAATTTATTATTTGCTCCATGTGTCGACTGTGTGGTTTATGCAGTGACGTTAATGCAAAAAAAATTCATTAATAGACTTTTTATGTTGTTGTTTTGCACAGTTTTTTAACATCACAAACATTGTTTTGTAATGCTTGAATTTCGTAATGTTTTATGTTTGGTCTTTTTATTTAATGTGCATTAAAGTAGAAGAAAGTGATCTATAAAATTCACTAACCATAAATTCAGTCTTAAACATAACTGTGGTCCAGGTGCAGATGTTACATTACTGCCAGCAAATAGAAAAACCTAGAGATTATAATTATAATTTTTAAGGTTTGAGTGTATAAGGTGAAACAGACTAACAAAGGCTCATCAAAAACACATTGCCACTCAGACAAATTGAAAATTTGCTATAGTCTGAATACAAATGGGGAATGATTAGCATGTTTGAAACAACATGTCAAAGAACATTCAAAGTAACACAAATTATCAGTGACATTCCACAAACACATATACATAATCACACCATTTCAGTCCACATTCCACAGCTAAAATAAATACTGCTAAAAAAACTCTGCTTTTAGACAAGCAGGTCAACTAGTAAGAATTTAAAATATAATTAGGAAATAATACACTCAGTTTGGCCAATTTTAAATTTAGTATGAATGTGTGTAAATTTAGTGTTTCATGAAATATTCTGTGTTGTATTTTTGGATGGAAATATGTGTTTAAAACATGTTTTATTTTTATTTTATTTTTTTTATTTATTTAATTTATATTATCAGTCTATTCCAAAATATTTCTGTTCATAAAAAAAATTTCAGGGTAAAGGAATGTAAAAAAAAAAACTACAGTAATTGTTATATATGTATAGATAGATTACAAATATATCTAAAAAAAATACAGTATACAACTGTATATTGAGAATATATATTTACACAAAGACTTGCCTTGCTGTTTTGATCTAAAAAATTAACAATGAAATATATTTACCTGTTACAGTGTCTTAAATGTTAAACCTGCAGCTTTAGCTACATTACCAGTCAAAGGTTTGAGCACACTTGACAGAATTTTTGGCTGATGATAAAGCTATGCTTAAATGTTAAAACGCATTTTTAGTCCTTACATAAATGACACTTGTGTGTAATTTTTTCATTAAAATTCAAAAAAAAAAAAAAAAAAAAGGACGATGGGACAGAATAGTAAAGAAAGCAGCCAACAAGTGCCCAGCACACATGGCATCTCCTTTAGTGTTTTTTTTTTTAAATAAAATAAAATAAACACAAAAAAAAATTACCTTCCCAGGCGGATTCTTCATTACTTTGTTGAGAGATTGCCCAGAGTGTGTGGAGCTGGAATATAGGCTGCTTAAAAGCTGAAGTACACTACATGATTTTTTCCCCATTTAGCAGTCTGGAAGAGTCTATTCTAGTTTCCAAAAGTTACAGCCAGTTTGCCGATTTTGGGTGGTCCGAGTTGACAAATTTGAGAAAATCACAGTGTATAATAGGTGCATTTTTTTTAGCTTCAGACAATGATTTATTCCACTTGGAGGATATCAGACATATTGGATATTTTTAGCTGATTTTAAGTTTGTAACAGTTTGTTGTTTTTGGAACGACTTCCAAATCTTTTAGTTTACATGTTTTAGTCGACCAGTGTATGAATCTGTTCAGTCTTGTAGCGTATTCCAGCCTTAAAATAAAATATATTTTATTTATTTTTTCATAGTTGACTTTACTATTCTGAAAATATAGACATTCAAAGAATAAGTGTGTTCAAACCTTTGACTGTTGTTCGTTCTGTAAACAGTCATCTACTTGGTGCTGTGTAAAGCAAACTGATAGTTCACTAACATTACATTCTTGACACAAAACGAACAGCAAATCTCAAAGCACCAACTCATTTGTCTTTCAAAGTTGAATTCATATTTTAGATAACCCTAAGTCAGTAGTGTTGATCTTAACAGTCAGTAAGCAGATAAATTCTGCTTGTCTTGTTGAAATTACCCCGCCAGTGTAGAAATTGTCTTTGGTGGATTGCTTCTGACTTAAGCCTGATTTACCTTCAAAAGAGAATGAAAAGAAATGACTTTGTTTCAAATGTGATCTTATTATACTTAAAGTGATTGATTGTTTAGTGAATCGGTTTCACTTAACAAGCCAGTAATAACCCCCTCCACTGTGATAGATAAACGTGTCTGTTTGTGGCTTTAGATAAAGTAAGCCCTAAATAGCATTTGTACGAGAGAGAGCATTGTCCCTGCATTATTGATTATTGGTGCCTAAATAAAAACAGAAATGAATAACGACAGTAATAGTTGGTGTGTTTATTGTATGCAACAACCTCCTGGCTGTCTGTCTTTGATTTCTCCCGTCATCATCACTCTAATGAGCACAAGCCATCACATAAGCTGCTGCATCTTAAGGCTTATCTTATACCATATTACAAAGACATTTACCGCAAGACTTCATTTGTAGGTTGCACAGAACAGTGAGCCGTGTAAGGCAAGAATTAAATCAATTTCAGCTGGACACATGATGGATTCATATTTAGACAACAACCTATATTCACTGAAGGAGTGCTAATGCTTTTATAATGTTTCTTGAATGTCTTACATCATTAAGTGTCATCATTATATCGTAATATTAGTTTCCCATCCCAGTGTGATAATTTTTTGGTCACAAATGCAACATCCAGCGTGTTTTATATCGCTTATAATTGTGAGTTACAGTCCTTCGATCAAATTTTATATTGTATTTCTCAGTGCTTCCCAAGCAGCTCTGGCTCTGATTTATAACCTACATTAAATGATCGTAACTTCTCTGTCCCAATATATAGCGTATAGTCACTTTAGATGCAGGTAGTGAAGGAACGTCAACACCGATGCATATTCCTCTTTAATCTGTGTGGCACTCCACTCTCTCTCTTCACACCAGAAACATGATCACTCACAGGAGATCAAAGCCCATCCTTCTAACAGGATTAGAGAATGGAGCTTTAGAAGGAAGAGAGTGTCTGTTTTAAAGTAAATGAAGGATGTAGGGCTGTAGAGAAGAGAGGCGGAAAGGAGGTTGCATGAGAGAGAAAGGAAGTAGGAGGAGATTGCAGAGACGCAATGCTGGGGAAAATAAAACATCTAGAGACGGTAAACGAAATGGTGAAATTGCATGTACGTGCACACCATCCATTTAATTTGCAGAGATGACCATGATGAGGATGAATTCTTCATGAAGTATGATGAATGGATACTGAAAAAGAAAGATAGAAAAAGTTCTCCAGTCCAAAAAAAGAAGCAGCCGAGATACGGCGAGCATGTAGACATTTTAATGCAGCATTAACCTGCATGGAGACTAATGGAAGCAAGAAGCTCTATCGATCCGTCCCGGTTTGCACGGAGGTGGAGAAATGAAGAGATGATGCTGAGCTGAAGATGAATGAATGAAGTGAAGGGTCTGTCTGAAGTAGATAACATCACCTGCATTTACAGACACAGGCCTGTCTGGAACCCAGAGTGTGATGTGAACTGAATGATCACATTCACTGGAATGAGACGCTTAGCAACATTGAAAGCTTTATAAGAGAAAGGAAGCATATCAGAGCATCTTACCTCTCATAACCTGTGATATGCTTTTTATTTGACGCTACAGAGGATTTAAAAATCTAGAATCAGACTTGTATTGATTCTTTAGGAATTGTTTGAAATGTAAAAAGCAAACAATATGTAACATCTAAAAACAAGTTCAGTTTAAGTTGGGGGAAATCATTTTAGCCTATTGGAAAAATATTTTTTTTGTGTTTTATGTGTAAACTTGATTACATTTGCACTACTGTTCAAAGGTTTGGAATCAGTAAGCTTTTGTAAAGAAAAATAAATGTTTTCATTAAGCATGCATTAAACCGACTGTAAAGACATAATGTTACAAAAGGTTTCTATCTTAAATGCTGTTAATGCTGTTTAAACGTTCTGGTGGCACAGTAGTGCACTAAAAAACACAATTTCCACAACACAATGCATAGGACTAATTTGTTTATGTTTTTTAATGCCTTTTATTGAGATAGAACAGTAGAGAGATAGCAGGAAAGCACTGGGAAGATCTGCAAAGGACCTTGACAAGAACCAAATTCGGGTCGCCTTGAGTGCAGTGCGCTGTATGTTGATGGACTAACCACGAGGCTATTGGCGCCAACAACTAATTTTGTTTTGTTGTGCTAATTTTGTGTTGCAGCTTGTTTCCATTGTGTTGTGCTAATTTTGGATGTGTTGCGACTTGTTTCCATTATGTAGTGGCTTGTTTCCGTTGTGTTGTGCTAACTTCATTGTGTTGTGGTGGGTTCCATTATGGTGTAGCTTGTTTGATTTGTGTTGTGCTAACTTTGTTGTGTCGTGGCTTGTTTGCGTTGTGTTGTGCTAATTTCGTTGTGTTGTAGAAATTTTATGTTGTGCACTACTGGGCCACCATATATATTCATCAAAGAGTCCTGAACAAAAATGTGTCACATAAAAAAAATTAAGCAGTACAATTGTATTTAACATTGATAATAAGAAATATTTCTTGAACATTAAATTAGCATATTTGAATGATTTCTGAAGAGCCATGTGACACTGAAGACTGAAGTAATGGCTGCTGAAAATTCAGCTTTGCCAACACAGGAATAAAGAATTATGATGTTATTTGTTTAAAAAACAACAAACTTTTGAACAGTAGTGTAGTTAGATTTATGCATAAAATAGTTTGCCAGTTGGGTAAGAAAAATAAACTTAATTCAAAATCATCTGAAAGCAAGTCTTATATATTATGCAATTTTGCTTCCTACACTTCCCATCTTTCTTGTTTTTATGGGTCAGAGAACATGATATTTATGATATTATGTGGTTGATTAAAAACTAAACTAAAAAGATCTATGAGGTCTGAATATATATGTTTCTTCCCATTCAAATATATATGTAGAGATATGAAGCCCTTGTCAGTGACATTGCCACTTTTTGGTCTCTCCTGTATGTTGTGTGGTCCAGATGGTTCAGAATCTCTGTTCCACTGGGTCTTTAGTAGACCGCCCAGAGGGACAGTAGCCATCTGCCCAGGACATCTCACTACCCACATACACACACAACTACACACAGACAAAAGAGCCTATAAACTGCTCATCTAGAACACTTCCTGATTTCATCATCAATGGTCAAAGCATTACCACCCCAACGAAGGGGCCCCAACTCCACCAAGGGCCAATCTTGGAGCTTTTAGTTATTACGTAAACACTATTCAAGTCACTGAAGTTGTTCGCAAATACATATTTGTTTGGTTTATTTATAGTTAGATATTCCCTTGTTGATTAAACACGCTCCTGTTTTCATTCTCAGCCAATCAGTGCTCGCTCATTCCTCGGAATAGATTAGTGATAATTGGCTCTAGGTTTTCAGTACCTTAGCATCCTAATGAGAGCAATATTACTTATCTAAAAAGGGGAGTGAGAAAGTACTCCAAGTTTGACTGTTTTTAATGAGACCCAGGTAGGCTAACCAGAGCAGTCTGGAGTAATTAGGAAAGGATGTAGAGCATTTTCTCTCCCCCCGTCCCGCCCCACCACTATCTTCCAATGTCTTCCCAAAGGGAAGATCCTGACAGTGGAAATCTAAGGGGGGGCTCAAGGGAATTAGGTCTGCCTGAGTGATAACCTACATTCACCCAATCCAACGTATTTCTGCAAATAAGGCTAATGACATACCACAGGCCTGCAGACATGCATGAATATTGCGTTATGTGCATGTAAGCGCAACATTAACTAATATTCAAAAACCGGCCACCTACACATTAAGACATGAATGCATAATCGTTTCTTCTTCTTTATGCACCTATATATACATGATGCATGGAGGAACTTGTAATTGTGCATCCATACACACTGTTGCACACGTAACCTTTGATGATGCTCTTCTTCTCCTTTGATGGCAGTTACCTGCGGCATGTTCTGAAATTCTCTTAACCTTATCTGATAGGTTAATTAGTAATGCATATTCGTCGCACTGGATGCTGGGAAAATGTCAGAAGCGATATGGAGGAGTGCTTTACATTTACCTAGGCGACATTACAACTAAATCAACAAGTATTTTTAAACCGCTCCCCTTTTCTATCACGCTTCATCAACAACTGCATAGAATCTAATACACTATTACAATTAGAGTTGATCATATTTCACTCCAGTCCTCCTTTCCTCTGTTTTCACTTTCACGTCAGTTTGCAGGACTAATGAGTTCTCGCAATTTGCAATTAAGAAAAGCATTTTATCGTTATCACCTCCAGCTATATTCCATCCCTCCTTCCTCCCTCACACCCCCTTCCCCAGATGGAGTGTTACAGTGGCCTCCCTTTGTGATGATCCCCCTTAGGGAAACCTGGATCCCACCTCAGCGGTCAGAATCAATTACGTTCATATCTCTGTCTCTCTCTCTCTGCTGTTTCTATGAGTCAGATTTTGCAGGCGCAGCACAGACTCCTCCGTCAGGTCCTGAGAAAATGCTCCTCCTTTCAGTGCATTTAACGGGTTTAGAGGGGGCACTGGAGAGGTGATAAATTCACTCAGAGCGAGAGGAAAATGGAGAGAGGGGGAAAGGTGTATATATGGGCCGGGGAAGCAGATGACAGGTAGGAATAATAACCAGACAGATGAGGGAGGAGAAACAGGGACAGAGAGAGAAGAGAGTACATGTTATAGAGTGAGAGAAAATGTTATAGAGTTTTTTTTTTTTATAATTATCATGAAAGAGTGTTTTGATTAGTTGATGTAAATTTAAAAAAGATTCATGTTTTCTACAAGTTCAGAAGCACTTTATAAAAAATCCCTTGTTTATGTCAGCAGTTTTTTTAACCAATCAAACCTACAACTTTCTAATTCAAATTTTCCTATCATCGATCTATCTATCCATCCATCCATCTTTGGACTTTTATGTAAAACACAAGAAGATAGCTTGAAAAAATATCTCAATATATAGCTTCAGCTTATATTCATATAAGTTCATAGGTTATTGTTTGATATGCATGCCTTAAAGAGACAGTTCACCCAAAATGGTGATAGATAGATAGATAGATAGATAGATAGATAGATAGATAGATAGATAGATAGATAGATAGATAGATAGATAGATAGATAGATAGATAGATAGATAGATAGATAGATAGATAGTAAGAACATGAATGTACAGTACAGTACAAAAAATAAACGTATAGCTTTAAAGTTAAAACTATTTTAAACTACATTTCCAGCAAGGTTTCATCAAGCCAACATAAGGGTTTGTCTTGAAAAACATTCTGTTTCTAGTTTTATATTAAGGTCTGTGTAGTTTGGTGCCTAATCATGGAGCTAATCTAAAAGCGTTCAGGTCTGTATCCTTCAGTTACTTGCAATGTTGAAATATTTGGCATGCAGGTTTAAAAGATCTCTTGAGAAACCTCTCGTATTCATTTTCCTTTGGAGAGGGCTGTCTTGGTAACAGAGAAACCATAAAATAAACATGAAAGAAAAATAAACAGGCCGAAACAGCACACAAACATTGGCAGGGTTAAACCAAACTATGTGAATGCCTCATTCTTTCTCTTCTGTTCAACTACCTAAAACGCTCCAAACGGCAATACTGAATTTCTCTCTGGCTTGAAACACACATAATGTGGAGTTTTCACATTACATTGAAGTTGTTTTTTTGCATTGGATCTCAAACAGGCAAAATGCCATGCACAGTGAAACCCATCAGCGTTACCAGATTACAGGTCATGAAATACAAGTTGTGGAAAGGAACATTAAATTCTTTACATCTTATTTGGGAGAGAGCTTTGAACAGCACTGTCAATGCAATGCCTACCTCTCATATGTCTCCATAATCAATACCATGTTATGCAGCCACCGGAGGGAGAAAGAGAAAATAAAGAAAAGAAAAAAAGAGTAAGAAAGGAATAGAGTGAGCAGACCTGAGCTTTCCTGTATTAAACGGCTGAGTGGGTTTACAAGCTTTTTCAGCAAGTTAATGCATTGGCTGGGCCTTTACCAGTAGACAGTTGAGTTCTGCATACAGCTCATTGACCTCACACATATACCTGGGCCACACATGTCACGCGTTGCTTCCAAGTTCTATTAGGGGACTGGTAGAATCAATATATCAAACATCCTACCGAACCCAGTCACACAGGGGCTTATATCTCAGAACTGCATACTTTAATAATGTTTCTTTATACATTTATCACTGAGATCTTCTGGTTTTCAATACCGCCATGCCTCCAGGGCTCTGATAACTGAGAATTGATATTTTCTTCTAGGCTTTCCACCTGCTGTTTACTTGGACAATGGCAAGAGAAATCACACATCAATATTTCTGACTCAACAGAGGACAGAAAGCCAAAAGCTCAAGATTACTATAGCTTACACCCTTAGTGCTGCTTTTAAAGGGCCAATTAGGGGAAGTTAAAACTGTTTGCCAGAACAGTGTGGCAATACACTGTATAAAAGGCTGAGGTAAGTACTGGCTTGCCTTTTGCTCATAATCTCAAATTGTATGGTAGGTTATGGAGGTTTTTATTTTGGAGCAATTAGCTCCAACTTTAGCGTTCTTTTATTTATTATTTATAAACTTTTTATATCATCAGTTATAATATACAATATTGAAAATGATTTATTTATGCATTTACTAGTAGTTCATATCAGATTTTAATCAGGATATACCAGGACAACTTCTAGAGCTTTGCTTCGACTGCGTATTCACTGTGTTGTCATGTGTGTTAGGGAATAAAACTTTCAGGATATGACCTATTGTTCTGAGATAATGTGCGATGTAATGTTCTCCAGCTCTCTCGGACAGAGCACGGTCAACGAAAAAGCCCCATCGCCGCAGGCTACAAGGAGCGCCAAGAAACCGCACCTGCCAAAGACAGACTCCATCATGAGAGCCATATCAGGTTTTACTGCAGTGGTGTGTGTGTGTGTGTGTGTGTGCCTCTGAGGAAACAAAGCCTTTTAAACACCTTTTCGTCTACACATCATCCAAAGGTACAAGTACAACCTCCGAGCAATGCCTTTAACTCTGGGAAAACATTACATGCAACACATGTTCGGCTTCAGGACTATGGAGACGAAAGGAAAAATACAAAATGAAAGTATAAAGGACTAGCAGAAAGAATTGTGGAGGAAGAAACGTCAGTCATGTAACCTTGGAGAATTATGGAGAAAAGATTTCTCAAGGCCTGTGAACGAACACACATACGCTTTTCATAAGCAGCAAGCATAACTCTTCTAGGACATATTTCCATGTGAGCTGTGATATAGGCCTGGTCTAGCAATTTAAAAATCATGTAAAGCATCTATTTTGATACTTACAGTTCAAGACCTTGAGTTCTTATATAGAGACATCTTATCCACCTTTTTTTTATTAATTAAGTTCCATTATCACATGACACATAAACTGTTGTTTGTGTATGAACATACTTGCAGCGCTGTTGACATTGGGTCCAATATTACATATACATTTCACAACAGGTAGATGTTTCCGTGTGCTATTTCTACTTCAGCTAAAATCATGTTGCTCATTAAGGCAGCTCTTCAGTTTGAGCTGGTGAAGCCCATAGATGTGTTTGTAAGAACACACATATAGCCTACTCTCTTTGGAAAGTATTTTAATTTTAAAGCTTCAAGCCCACTTATTTTATTTTCCCTCTCTTTCCGCGTTACAAATATTGCATAGAACATCGTATATTTGTGGTAACCGACAACAGCACATGAAAAAACCGAGCTCATATTTAACTTTATCTGACAGGTTCTGGTTTGTGGTGTGTATGGGGTTAGCTTCAACCAGGATTTTTACTGAGACCAGTGGAAAACAAGCCAAAATAGGGAGTCATCATGGCGGTAACCACTGGTTTTTCAGGAAACTTAAGGATATCAGATAAGATCAGAATTGAAACAAAATCAAAACTAAGATTTTATTTTATATATATATATATATATATATATATATATATATATATATATATATATATAAATATACACATACACAAATACATTTAGCAAATTTAAGTAAACATCCACATATCAGCATCAAAACAGATGTCTATGAAATTCACGCCTTTGTGCATAATTGCATTCAGAATGAGTGTAATCTTTTTCTCCCTCCATCTTTCTCTCTCTCTTTCTCTGCTGCTTTTGCACTCTCTATCCAGCATCAAAGAAAGAGAAAGGAAACATGCAGGCATTGTGGGAGGATTACGAAACAAACAAAAAAAGGTGTGTGTGTATCAGAAGGAGCAAGGAGAACACAGTGTGGGAGACTGGGATGGTACACATGAATTACAGGGTTTAGCGTGCTCATATTTCAAACACACACACACAGAGAGAGAGAGACGCACACACTTGTACGGTTAACTGCAGTGTAATTACAGAGTGTTATCTATGATTACAGCGGTGGCTTACACCTGATGCCAGAGAAAGTGCTACACACTTTAAATATTTAATCAAATCCTTCAGAATAAACCTAATGAGGCGGAGGGTGGGGGTGTAATTACGCTTGCTTACAAACATGGAAACATACCTGCACACTCACATATAAGGAACCCAGCAAAGGAGATCATTCTGTCTGAGGAAGAAATGAAGAAGAGAAAAGAAGAAAGTAACCTTTTTATAAAGAGAGGCAGATGGAAATGAGAGCAGAGAAAAAAAGGAAAGGAAAGATTAAAACAACCAGTGGAGAAGGAACAGAGAGAACAGAGTGATTATTCTGCATTTGACAGTATACCTTTAGCCCAAGTCTTTAGTACTTTTGTAGAGTTTAATAATTAAAACACCCCACAGTCTTTTATCTTTTAGTTCTTTTCCTTCGGTCCTCCCTGTGAAACTGGCGGCTCTCCCACTGCTGTTTTCCATCACTCAAGTCTTAGAGCTGTGCTCTTTTTGCAGACAGACAGAAAGACTGATAGATAGATAGATAGATAGATAGATAGATAGATAGATAGATAGATAGATAGATAGATAGATAGATAGATAGATAGATAGATAGATAGATAGATGTTAGAAGTTTGACAGACAGAGACGACGGACGGACGGATGGATGGATGGATGGATAGATAGATAGATGTTAGAAGTTTGACAGACAGAGATGATGGACGGAGGATGGACAGATGGACGGACGGACAGATGGCTAGCAGACGGATAGATAGATAGATAGATAGATAGATAGATAGATAGATAGATAGATAGATAGATAGATAGATAGATAGATAGATAGATAGATAGATAGATAGATGTTAGAAGTTTGACAGACAGAGACGACGGACGGACGGATGGATGGATGGATAGATAGATAGATAGATGTTAGAAGTTTGACAGACAGAGATGATGGACGGAGGATGGACAGATGGACGGACGGACAGATGGCTAGCAGACGGATAGATAGATAGATAGATAGATAGATAGATAGATAGATAGACAGATAGAAGTTTGACAGACAGAGACAACGGACAGTTGAAAATATAAGAGTATACTGTTTGCTATTTCCATACACTCACCAGAGCACATGAACAACACACACACACCCCTTCGATCCCTCACTCTTCCATCTGCCCCAGTGTCTCACCTTACATCCCTAGCGGGGCTCTCCTTTACTCAAGACGGTGTAGAGTTGGCATAAAAATGATCTGACCCCCCCCCCCCCCCCCTCCAACCACCACACCCTAACACACACTCACACACCCCGTTCATTTCCAAAAAATCATAGATTTTTCTGTTCCCCAGTAATGCTATCATCTCCTGAAAACAAAGCCACCAAGGAGCTTTCCCAACCCAGCTTTTCTTCTCTTTCAGAGGTCACGTACACAGTGGTACATATGCACCAGTATGCAGGTGGCTTTATGAAGATCATCTCTCCCTCCTGTTTCCCAGTGGAAATGGATGTCCATTAAAGATGACATCACACAGGCACTACAACAGCCATGAGCAGCTGTGGCCCATAAGAGAGGCTTAGCTATCCTGTAATGTCTCATATGAGTCTAGCAGACTCATGCACACACACACACACACAGAGCAACATCGTGGCTACGTGGAAAACAAATGGCACAGCTCTCCTAACACACCAATAAAGAGATGTGACTGTAACAGCACACACTCAAACCATAGGACAGAAAAATCACTCTTTGCTGTATAGGAGAAACAAATGAGTTTAATTAGAGATATTTTGCTCTACTGAGAAACAGATTGTAGAAATTGTGTCTACTCGAGAGTTGATGCAAATTATATCTTAAAAGTTCTGCAGAGTTTAGCTCCAACCCTGATCAACCTCACCTAATTTTCAAATGATCCTGAAGACACTGATTAGCTTGCTCAGGCGTGTTTGATTATGGTTAGAGCTAAACTCTGCAGGAAAGTGGATCTCGTGGGCCAGATTTGAGGATCTCTGTCTTAAAACTTGCTCAGATTGGAACCAAACGCCAACGTCTGCAAACAGAAGTCAGAGATTTTAAATTAAACTAATTCCTCATCAAATTCTTAGAAGGCCAATTTTTGTGTGAATGTCTGTTGTTTTATTTTGTAAAAATTTTAGGAAGACAAAGTTGATAATTAAAATTGAGAATTAGGATGTACCAATTTTTTTATTCTACCCAATACAGATAAGCCTTATTAGTAATATAATAATATAAACAATGCTAATATTATGACTCTAAAAGTAAAATCAGCTTTTTAAAATTTTAGTGAATTTAGTCATTATTATGGCATTGTACAGTATGGAAAAAGTGGTTCATTTTCAGATTTGCTAAAGATTACATTTAACTGGGATATTAAACTCTTTGTGTTTAATGATTTAATGACTTTCCCCCCAGGTGTTTTACCTTTAGTTTTACATTTGTGTTTCATTACATTGTGTTTAGTGATAACAATAATGTCTGTAAAAAAAAAATTCTTTTTTCTTTTTTTTCTGACCAATTATAACAATGAAAAAATAAAAACAGCTGATAACCAATTTTGTATCATTGAATCCTTACTAAGAAATCTTTAAGTCTAAACTCTAGATCTCCTGAGCTACAAAAGAGCAATGCAGTTTTCCTCTTAATAAGTTAGAAGAGGTAGAAGATTTAGCTTAGAACTGTGTACCTGACACAAAGATCTAATCATTCACACCATTCACAGCAGTTACACATCCGACAGGTGCTCTCCTTTCGGCCAGATTGCTTTGAGGGACAGCAGCAACTGTTGCGTCCACCTGTCTTTCCTCTTTTCTTTTTTTTTCCTTTTCTTTTTAGTCTATGTGAAAACAGCTTCACACTGAACACATTGTGCTTATTGGTCACTGAGGGTTTGATGTCATGTTAGAGTATCAGGATTTTAACAGAAGATGAACTCTCAACAGTCAATGTCACTGGCAAGGCTGATAATAAATCTGTCACTGGAAGTTCCATAGGAACACACACACACACACACACACACAAATCATGCAATCACATTAACGCAGCCCTGCAGGGCCCCCTAGTGCTGCTGAATTGCCACTAAAAGAGCACGCATACCCATACACTTCTTTGATATTTGACAGGTTGTGTTTTCTTTCACTCTTTGCTGAATGCCATCCAAAACATTTGCTGACTGAGAGTTTTCCAAAATATTGATGACTCATGTTAAACCACACAGATTTTTGTCTTTCGGATGAAAGTATCCCTCCCCCTGCAACCATTAAATGACTAGCTAGTAACAAATCATAGTTAAAATAGGTACAAGCCCTTCCATATCTCCAACCCAAATTTGTTTCTCTAGGGAAAACGTTAACAGTAAAGATTACTGTGCTTTCATCAAGTGTACATAAACCATGTCCAGCTCAATAAATTATGCACAATACTGAAATATTTCCAAAGCTAAATGGTTTAACTAAGCTGGTTTGTTAAACTCCGACTTGAAGCATTGATCTCACTGGGCTGCTTACTGGAGTAAAGCTAAAAGGTTCTGGCTATGGCAGCGTTTCTGTGCTGAGTTAGAGGTATTGCTATGATGTATATCGCTCTCCTGAGAGATGCAGAACACATGCTGTTGCATGAACAAGCAGCCTGAAACATGACAGAATGACATTTGGCCTCTAGTTTCCCTCCAATACTGATTTAAAAAAAAAGGGAAGGACAGAGGGAAATGTAAAATGCTCACCAAGGAACAAAGCCTATGACATCATTTAAAAACACACATGCACACAACACACAGAAACTTCATAACTGCTAAGACAGGACAACTTTAGTCCGGCTCTGTTAGTGCCACAGACATGAATCATATCTAAAATCTTGTGGCATTTTGAGGAGAGTTGTGCTGTTTATTTTTTTTTTTTTAAGTGATCAGACTTTCATGTGATGGATGATAAAACAGGCAAAACTCTAATTGATATAGGGAGTTTTATTTGACCCGGCATATAATAGGTATTAACATGTAGCTAAACACCACACAGAACAATTTAGAGTTTGGGTAGCATTATATAGTTTAGCAAAACACAAAAATCTAGCTTGTTTATCATCTATTGTTTCAGAAGGGTGGAATTGAAAGCACATTTCTGTAATTTGGCATGATCTACTTAGAATGGAAACACTCCACTGTTCTGTTTTTCTTCAAAAGGGGAGGCGCCCATAATCAGTGTTCAAGGTTTGAGATTAACAGAGGAATCTTTCAGGTTTAAGTCAGTTCAAGAGCTCATTTTTCTTATTTAGAACGCAAAAGATATTTCACAAGAGATGCTCATAACAAGGTATATTTCCAGTTCATTTCAAGTTCTGGTTATGCATGTGGCATAATTTCGATAAGAAAAAAAAAGGTATTGTCCCACCATTTCTTTACAACAAGCAAAAATATAAGTTATAGTGAGGCATTAGGAAGTAAATAGTGAACTAAAACATTCACAATTTTAATATTGTATATCCACAATATATCAATTAAATATTTGTTAACATGATTTTAGTGTAAAGCTTGCTTACTATCGTTTTCTGCATGAAATTATATTAAATTTTACATCTTAGTTGCTCTGACAACATACAGTAACATCTAAAATTCTATAATTACCACAAAAATGGTGACTTTAAGGATCAAATAATACAGAGGTTTAACAGAACAATAATGTAAGTGCCTTAATAAAATTACACGCTTCACATTTCTGCTTTTAAATCCTTCAAAAATGATCCCATTCCAGTTGTTAGTACTTCATTATGACCTTGTTTAATGCCCTTTATTAAAGAAAACAAAGGACGAGTCAAAATTATTTTTGTGCTAGTCAAACTATGGCACATATGTTGTCAATTGAGCTTGTAATATTAACTACTCAATGGTGATTTGTAAACAGGTTTGAGAATAATTTTGTTATGGTTACTCGTGCATGATGCAGACAAACACACACACACACACACACACCTGTACTGGATATAATTAAAAAAAACAGATTGCTTATTTCCCTGCAAAGGAAACAAACATGTTCTCAGAAAATTAATCTTTTCTTATTTGAGCTTTACTCCACACTCACATTTGTGATCAAAAGCACCGCAACCTAATGTTTGCCAAATGCGTAGTGATATTTTCCTATGAGAGGTCCCATACCTTTTGATAAAGCATACTGAGAAAGAGCATGACATTTACCAGCATGCGAAAACACACACACAAACATTCACATCCTCATTTCAGTCTCTCATACGCAGGGCATAGGTAAATCCCATCACACTGGCTGCTAGATTTCTGTGTTTTATATAGTCAGGGACATCAACATAAAACACATATCCCTACCTGCATAAAATAATATTTTACCAAATGTTTGGAATCATCTTGGAAATGGGAGGAAGTGCTTTCACTCTTGCTTTGCACCTTTAACAGAAAACATACAAGCATGAAAGAAAATCCCTTGCCTCTCAACACATCAGTTTATATCTTACACATCAATCACAGGCCTGGCACTGGCACAACACTAAACCTGGATCACAGGCCCCATAAACCACAGCTCATTGATATAGACTCTGGCATGAGCACATTCATCTTCTTCCCAGTTCACATATGTTACTGATCACCGCAGAACCAATCTGATTTACACACCCTCATCCCGTGTGTTCGAAAGGGTCAAAAGCCGAGATTCTAATTATGGTTAATTCAAAGTGCTTGTGAAATTGGGCTTCTGAAATTGTGACGATATGTTGGGGTTATAATGGTGGGATACAAACACTGCAGAGCTGGAATACAGTCAAGGATGGTTTCAGGTTTTAGCATTCATCCTTTATCTGTATGGAATATTTCTCTCACCTGGCCTGAGTACTCCAGTACTAACATTATTGCCATAATACAACGCCAGCTGTCACTATAAATGGGAGAGCGGAGCTGGTTGTCACCGTTTTTCTTTAAAGAATATTTTTTTAGGATAGGTGCATGCCATAAAATCTTGGCTGCAAAAAAAAATATTGGACAGTTTCCACTATTATTGCCTATAGGAAAAATATATAGTTTATTAAAGACACATTTATATTTTGTGACAACTTATAGATTTGATAAATTTTAGGAAATAATTAACTATAAATTTATTTTTAAACTTTTTAAAACTTTCAGACTATAAATTCCCAAAATATAGGATTAATTAAATAATTAAATCCTGTTTGCTAACCCCAATTCAACTTCAGTTTATATTAAAGAATCGAATGTGAATTTAGAATTTACAGTTTGAATTCTCAACACAGTTTTGAATGTTACACAACCCTGTCCAACATGCTCCAGTATACAATGAGGACTTCCTATTATATAGCCTATTATAGATTAGTAAACAATACAATAATTATGAAATAGTAATAATGTATAAGGTATGACATCCAAAATAATTCTCCTTACTTCTGTTCTTCATTTCCTTTCTATTTGTCTCTTTGTATTCTGCTCACTAAGGTTTTCTTTTTAAACATGAGCTGCACTGTGGTCAGACACCCCCGTAATGATGGATCTGCCAGCCTGCATCTCTGGCTCTCTGGAGAGGACCTAGTTAAGACAGATTTGCACCCCAGGTCACAGAAACTCCAGCTGGGCATGTTAGCCAGCAACAGTAGGCCTCCTTATCCCAGTGTTTAACCCTTACCCATGGCATTAATACAGAATAGGCTGAAGTGTGGTGACCACTCTAACTGTTCTATAATATTAGGACAAAGAGACATAACATGTTTAGTGACAGCTTAAAGTTGATCTGAGAACCTAATAGCTTAGAGCGGTGATCCTAATGAGCATTAATTAGTCTCAAATGTAGCAGGGAGAAATTACAGCAGAAAAAATAAATTGTGTATATATATATATATATATAATTTACTATGGACATAAAGTACAACTGACATCAAAATTTCAGCAAATGTTATCTAAGGTCTCAGTACATAGGATTTTGTCCTTATAGACATTTATTTTGTGGAATAGAACATACTGAATCTTCACCCTGGTGATCTGCCTCAACAGGGAAGGTGAGTGGCTTGCCTGAGGGACTCACCCAGGATTTTTACATTAACATCAAGACTCCAGCTGACATTCTTTATGAGCCAAGCAAAAGCCCCCCACCGCTTTTACACCTGAAGCCCCCTCTATCCATCTCATCTCTCAAGGTTTTTTTTTTCTGTCTTAGAGAACAAAAAAAAACTTGTTTTCTTTCTCTTCTTTTTCACCAGAAGGTATGTATCTGATCTTGCCAATGTCAATGTCACCCTACGTTGCATAAACAATCGGTTAGTTATTAGAAGATAACTGTAGCAACATTATCCCGAACATTATATATATTTTAAAAAATGTAGACGTTATTTTTATTGTTTTAGAAACAAACTGTCTTTTACGATGTACAAATCAATCTGTAACAATATTATAGTAATGTCCATTGTTCATGACCCCGGTTTCAGCTTTCACCCAGATGAGTGGTCAGCATCATCATTGGTGACGGGAGATTTGAGGATATATCAAACCACAAGACGGCTCAAATGACCAATAGAAGTCAAGTATTTCAGAGAGCCATATAATACAATGAAACAATCTTTAATGAGGCACCAGAATGTTTAAATTCATAAGGCACTTTGACTTTTAAATATACATTAATTATTATTAATTAATTATCTTTTCAAATGAATATATTAATTAATCAATATGTGCACTTCATATAAATATGCTCCAGCTGAAGTATTGATATGGGTTTCATTGGTCCATCAGAAAAAGGCATGACTGAAGAGCATCATGTTAAAGCATATTCAGACACACATACAGAGATGACCATATACAACACACACAAAGGTAACACTCTGATCCTGAACATCTGTATGCAGTTTCAGTGGTAAAAGATCTCATAGATCTTGCCTGTAGCTACAGACTTGTCTCTAATAACCAATAAAAGATCACTCCAATCAGTCTAATGCTAGAGGAAGCCCTGTACCATCCAGACAGCTATTGGTTTAAATATCAGAAAATACACATCTTCAAAAGATGACATCCAAATATTTTTTTATTCCTATTTCTGTTCTGGCTTTCATTTCCTGCCCTAGGAGAAGGGCGTGTTTGAGTGTGTAGACCTGGAAGCTTGAGTGGAACGTCACATGGCTCTGGTTTAGGTGGAAAATCAAACACAGTTGTGGGCAGGCACCGATTTAACCAAAATAGGTGCTTTAATCATTTTTATGGATAGTGGGAGTTTACAACCTTTATATGTATTTATGTACTCTCAGACTAGGAGAGACGCATAAATCATGCGGTCACTGCAGGAGAGGAGGAGATGGAAGGACAGAAAAAGAAAGAGAGAGCAAGAGAAAAGAGGCTAAAACAAACTAAATTTGACAAAGCTTTTTTAGTTTACTCTAACTTCACTTTAAATCATTATATATCTGACAGAAGCTTCATGAAGTGAAATTTTATTATTTATAATTACACTGAAGGACTCAACATTTACTCTGAATGTGGGTGGGATAGGGTTGCCAAAAGCCAGGTGATACACCTTCATTAGTTTAAATGAACAGAGCCCATTAGTCTCCTTTATTACAGACTAATTAGGCCATTAGATAAGGGCCAGGTGTTGGCATGCAAAAAAAGAGGGCTTTTGTCACCTTAGAGTGAACTTTGTTGTGATGGAACTCAAAAAGCTTTCTCCATCCCTCCCACACAGAGTATTTTACAAGTCAACTCTGACCGCTGCAAGAATAATAACAGGGTTGGTTTTGGAGGTTGAAAATAAACAGGACGGGTCCTTGAGCTGTAAACCTGAGTTGGGAGTGTTGTTTTTGTTTCCATGGCTTTCGAAGCGCCACTGAGAGCTCATGGAGAATTGATTGTGTCTGAGTTACTCCCTCCGCCTGGTTACGAGACCTTTTTGTTTGTTTTTCGCCTATTTGTTTGTCGGCCCAAAGAGGTACGTCTGACCCCTTTGTCTCCCCTCAGAACACATACACATTTTGGTATTTAATAAGAGGCATTGAATCACACTGCTGGGGATGTGTGTACAAATGTGAGTTTTGGGGATATGGGGTGGGATGTTATGGCACCAGCATGCTAGAGAAAGCACTAGGGGAGAGTTGATGGATAACAATGTGCAAGATATGATTTGAGGGTGTGGAAAGCGCTGGAGCAGTTCAAAATCAAGAGGGAATTCAACAAATTGGATTTCCAAAAGGAGGTTTATAAGTATACCTGGAGAAGTCTATCTGTCAGAATTCCCACTGAACTCAATGGCAGCCACTCTAGTGGCCCAGGTTTGGTTAGATGGACCAATACAAAAGCCTTCATGTAGCAGTGCAAAGGTCAGGGGGAAAATTCCTAAATGCATGCACTATATGTTTGCAATAAATGTGAAAATCTATAAGTACACTACTGAATTAATAGTTTTCGCTATTTGAAACATTTCAGTTCACAAGGCTTCGAATGAGTTGATGACGACTACTTGATATTAAATCAGAATCCAACATGCTCACTCATGAGAAAAGACAACTCTGTGGTAATTCACCCTGCTGTTAATATTTAAGAAATAGGAGCAAGAAAACTGTGGAATGTATAGAGTTTGGGAGAAAAAAGAAAAGGTCTTCAAAACTCTCTCCCATAAATCATTTTTGCTGGTGTTCCTCTGAAGTAGCTCTCTCTGTCATTAAAGTGGAAGTGCTTGAGCCCTTTCCAGAGAAAGGAAATGTAGAAACGGCACAAAAAGAAAAGAGAATCAGAAATGCCACAGCTTTAGTGATTTGTCCCACATGGAGCATCTCAATGGTAATGTCACACCTGTTACTTTTTTAGCATTTTTTCAAGCAGCTTTAACATGAATGAACCAAAAGTTACAGCAAAGCTTATATATTTATATATTGTTCAGAATTCTCTGTGTGCTGTAACTCAACAAATATAACAGAAAGTGTGGATGAATTGAGTTGACACCCCGTGCACCCACCAATGTCATTCACTCATAAGGCTGGCTGTGGAAATAGAAAGCAGCAATACAGCTTATGGAGACTAAAAGCAGGGCAATACGGATGCCAGTTCAAAAGACTAAACAAAATAGTTATGTGTACATGAGGGAGGTATAGATATCTATAAAAGAAGCAGATACCCACCAATAAACAGCATGAATGGAAAAACAGCACTGACAAAGGGTTGAAAATATCATTTTGATCTGTTACATAAAGCAGTCTGTGATGTCCTAAATCTGGCAGAAAAGAAATCAGTGAATGTAAAAATATAGATGTTCATAGTATTCACCAGGATCCACTCTTCTGAATCAGCCCCTTTGGCTAAACCCGAACCTATTCAACACCGGGCTGGAGGCTGGAAGCGTGATGGCCGGCGGCCAAACGTGCTAACTGTGCAGCAAGAGATTGCAGAGTCTCCACTGTGCCAAACTGTGTTGAAATTAACCCAGTAATCAGAAACATTATGTTCTTGTGGGGAGAGACCACGCGACTGTCAGATGGCTAAGAGCATTAGAGACATACCTGCCAAATGTTAGCCTGCTCTCTCCTCCTGGTGTGAAAGCCATTGTGACAAGGAGAGAGGGGCACCCCTGTGTGTCTGCAGCATATGGTGGGGTAAATATTGACTGATATTATAATTATGAACTGCATAATCTAATAATTAATCATGCACTTGCTCGCATATTCAATACTCAAGCAGACACATACTGGAGGAGAGCCATTTGAACATTAACCATGGCAAGGAGAATAAGACATGAGACCTGTAGCTGTCTATTGTGCATACTGACATGTTTTTTAATCTTAATCTTTGATACTGTAATGCAAACCATGATTAATGAAGAATCGCTTACTTTTCTCTCTCTCCCTCAAATTTTTATTTTTTCCCTTTCTTTCTGTTCTGTGTGAAAGAATACTGCAGGATGAACATATTGTGAACATATTCATTCACATTGATTTGATCCATTTCAGGCTTTTACTCACCTTAGATCAATAGATTGCATAAGTCAAGTGAGATAATGAGCTTCGGTTTCCCTCAGAAAGAGGATGAGAGAGCCCTATGAACAGTCTAATAGACTATTGCAGCTGAACTGAACCTCAATATAATTAAACAACTTTCTGTGTTCAATCATTTTCTTTGTGGTTTTAGTGGTAATAATGAGATAGCAATATTATTGCATTTGGAATACATTATGCATGGATTATGGATATAATGAAATAAAACGATAAAACATTTTCTTTTTTGTAAAAAAAAAAACCTTTTTTTCTACGAATGATTTGAAGATATGAGAGAATGTCAGTTAAAAGATATAATCAATTGTACTTTATCTCCCCCTGCTGGTGATTACAGTTAAACACATGTAATCTGTGTAATGTGTGACATGAGCTCTGTGACATTAGTATATCTACATATAATTAAATAATATTATATTATTATCATATATTAACCTTGTTCCTATATTGTTCCTTTTAACAAAATTAGAAAAGTCAATATCCAAACATATTTGCCATATATCAAACAAAAGGAGAAATTGGGTGAAATACTCGGGTAAATAAAGTTTATAAATATCAATGCAAAAAATACAGAGTTGTCTAAATGTATCAACGATACGCTCAATGTCAACAAAATAAAGAGGAGAGCAAAGAAATAACATTAATTTGCTAAACTGAAAAATATAAAAAGAGAGACAAAGAGAAGATCAGACAAAGGAAGGTATGACATGAACTTATACATCAATTAGAGTACAAACTTATCTGAGGTCGTTCTGCTTGTTTTCCTATTTTCTGAAAATGAACCGATGATACTTTTTAAATTATTTCAATATGAAAGAAAAAAATGGTTTGTTGTTGATTGAGTTACTTTGTGGATAACCAATATGCAAAGAAAATACATTTATAACACATCAAGCATTGTTTTAGTATAGAGTCATATTCATAGTGTTAGAAAGTAGTGTTATGGATCTAGATAAATAAAGTTAATAAAATAAAACAACCGCGATGGAGTGCAAAACGTCAGAGGAAGTGACGTTGGGAAGGTCCTCTCCTCAAGTGTGCACGGCATAATGCTTTCTTTTACTGTCTTATGGTATTATGATCCACGAACTTTCCCAATGACAGACATCTAGCCTTCCCTTATCAGAACTATCCTGACCGAGTTACCCATGTTTAAATCAATGTACTCAGTTTTAGTGCATATAAATGTGTACGCACATACTGTCCGAAAGACCCCGACTCTGAATGTAAACACGTCCTGACGTGACGCATGCGCACTGAGTCAAACGCAGTCGTATGTTGGGGACATTGTGCAGATTCAAGCCTGAAATGGGGGACAAACAGCAATAAAAGTAAAGTAAAAGGCTTATATAAGACGCTTTTCTTCAGATCTTTAGGATTTTACCCTGGACTAACCAGTAAATATGTAAGAAACGCGGCATGGATTCAAACTCATTGTGTAGCGAAAGCGGTTTAATAATCTCTCACCTCGTTTGCTAACAGCGGCTAGCTAGCAGGATCAAAATGGAGGCGGGATATTTATTAAAAGCTCAAGTTAAAATGCTACATACCTCTTGAACGATTTGCATCATTGCGTTTAGTTAGCAGATTCACACGGAGCTTCAGTATTAGTGTAATAGATGTGTGCAAGTATTTACCCAAGTCCAACCGGTAGTGAGCTGCAGTGATCTGCTGTTTATGAACAAGCATCTGATTTCTACTCTGTAGACAGCTTAATGTCATAAAGATATTATGTGTATGTTTTTTTATGTTTTATTTAGTCTATGCTCTCCCAGTAGATTAACTTCAACTTTATACAGAAGGTTTGGTTGCATATATAGACAGGAAGGATATGCTTCTTTGCATTTTCATATTTTCCCAGAATTCAAAGGGATCCTCAAACAATGATTTGTAATTTACATATCAGTCACTTTGGTGTAATATCGATTTTTTTTCTTTCATTTACAGGTCTGCAGACACACCCTGTTGATATCAACTCTATAAGAGCCATGGTTCATGGGGTAGAGGTTTTTCTTCGCCATGAATATGCGACCCGAATGCTTTTCTAAAGTGGGATTGTACTCAAATATCTGTGACTTAAGTTCATCTCAAACACGACACCCAGTTAGTGTCCGAAGAGAGATTGGAATTTCTCTTGGTGACACTCAAGACAGGACCAGACAACATCTGATCTTGGACAAGACTGGGAAAGCCAAGCGGACTTCACTGCCTTTAAAGCCTGGAAGAGAGTTGGCTGTCGCTTCAGAGGCTGGCTCTGTGGGCACAGAAACACTGTCATCTCAAGCTAAACAAATGGGGGGTGAAGGCACCCCTGTAAAAAGTAAAACTCCTCTTGGACAGACCAACGCCATTGATAACAAGCCAGAGTTTGTATCCATGAATTCACATAGTAATTCTAGAGACCCTGTGGGTGAGAAAAGCACCAAAGGGTTAGAGACTATGGGGGTGTCTAATGAACACTCGGAGGGCAAAAGGACAAATATGAGGAAGATCACTAGTCATCCTCATGCACAAGCCACTTGCCTTAAGCAACTGCTTTTGCTTCAGCTGGACTTGATAGAGCAACAACAGCAACAGCTGCAGACAAAAGACAAGGAAATAGATGAACTCAAATCAGACAGAGACACGGTATGTATGCAACCATTGACATCAGTTAGAATTTTTTAGTCAGCACAGATGCATTAAATTGATCGAAAATGACTGGAAATATTTATAATGTTGCAAAATGTTTCTGTTTTAAATACATGCATTCATTAAAACTGAATGCATCCTGATACAAAGTATCAGTTTACATAATCCGGACAACTGTTTTTAACAATATAATGAAAAAGAAATCGGAAATCAGCCTAAAATGCTAATATTTCTGTCACTCTGAAGACTGGAGTAGTTGCTGAAAGTAAATTACATTTTTATAAATTACATTTAAAATAGAAAACTGGTATTTTAAATCGTAAATATGTTTCACAATATTACTGTATTATTGATAAATTTAACCTTGATGTGCAAAAGACCCCTTCTTTCATTCCCCGAACTTCCATTGTCTCCTTTGTCAGGCTTATAATTTTTTTTTCTGATGTATTTGTCCTGCTGTTAAACAGTTGCTTGCCCGTATTGAGCGGATGGAGCGCCGTTTGCAGTTGTTAAGTAAGGAACCTCGTGACAAGAGGCTCTTCCAGCCACTGGAGAGATGGGTTCCTGACACGGATGACTTTTGGGAATCAGATTTGGCCCACAGCCCACAAACTCAGGCCAAGTCAAGTGGAAAAGTGCAAAAGAGGTAAGAATGGGAAACTCACCTTTTTCCTGTTTTTTTTTACTTGTTCTGTCTTCTCGTGGCTTCTGCTTGACTGATGTGACCTGTAAATATTCTGCCTAGGAAGTTAAGTTTGTTAGACACAAAGATGCAGAGGTCAAGAGGGAAGTCCTCTAGAGTGACCCCCCAAAAACTAGAGACAGGAGGGACATCACCATGTCAGCGTGAGCTGCGAAACAAGGAGACCCCGGAGAAGACGAATGTTGCGAAATCATCCGGACAGACGGACCAGCAACCTGAGGGAGAAGACAGCAAAGAAACAGAGGATCTTCCGTACATGACAACGGATGAGATGTACCTATGCTGCTGGCAGCAGCCTCCAGCCTCTCCTTTACGGGACGAGCCTCCAAAGAAAGAGGATGATGTTACAAGTATGTACTTGGCTCAAATGCAAAATGATAGTTGTAAACATTGATTTACAAATTGTAATGCAAAAAAAATATATCCTCAGTCCCATCATGGAGGGAAAACATCATGGAACCCCTTCAGGAGGAGGATGCTGTTGACATCCCAGAAGTAAGAGTCAGCATTTACATCATATATGTGTAGGGTGAATATATACGCCCTTCATACGGGACACGTCCCAGCCAGGATTTTTATAATGCCTAAAACATCTAGAGCAGTTTGACCAATAGCATGCAGGTATTGTACATAATCCACCAATCGTGGGGCTGCGTGTGAGAAGGTGAGATGTAGAGGGAACGATCAAAGCGATGCAAATATGCACACGTATATGTGTTGCACATAAATCCAAGACTCTTAAAGGGATAGTTCAAACAAAAAATTGTCATCATTTGCTCACTCTCATGTTGTTCCAAACATGTATGAATTTCTTTTTATCTGTTAAACACAAAAGAAGAATGTTTGGAACTCATGTATGTTTGGAGTAAATCGTGACAGAATTTTCATTTTTGGATGAATTAAGCTTTAGGTATTAGGCCAATTAATCCACCATTCCCTTTTTCTTTAGAATCTTGATGACAGTGTTTTTCTGAAGCGGCACGCAAAGTTAGAACTGGATGAGAAGAGACGGAAAAGGTGAGTTTCATTTCTAGATCTGTGTTTGTGGCATCGACCCGTTTTTTAACCCTTTGATTAGAGTTTTTCCATGCACATGAAAAACATTCAATAGTTTGGTAAGATTTTTTATTGAAGGATTTGAAGTCTCTTATGCCCACCAAGGCTTCATATATTTGATCATAAATACAGTTAAAACAATAATATTACAATTTTCAATAGATTGAAATGTAATAGAAATGATCTGAATTTCTGTGAGGGCAAAGCTGAGTTTTCAGCTTCATTTCTCCAGTCGTCAGTGTCACATGATCCTTTCTGTCACTTTTGATCAATTTAATGGATCCTTGCTGAAATAAATACAGACCTTAAATTTTTAAAGGATTGTGTATGTCTACAACACATTAGATGTTATGTGTAATTATACAAGCACATTTTGTTTAATTAAAAAGGCATCAAGTGAATTATAAATTGTATTCACTTGAGACTAAAATTGATCAATGATCTGTTAAATACTCATCTGTATATGCTTATTTATAATAAGATATCAGTTCCAGTTTGTGGTGAGTTCTATTATACAGTTAGTCTAAACTAACTTTCTTGGTAGATGGGACATTCAGAGAATACGTGAACAGCGTATGCTTCAAAGATTGCAGCAGCGCATGGAGAAGAAAAAGACAAATGTTCAGGAGAACGAGCCAGAAGTGTCTTCGTTTTATCCTAATGTGGATAATGGTATGATCCTTGGATTCAATTGAAAAATATTGTATTCATGAACAAAATATATATATATATATATATATTTTATATGACAATTTCCTTCCTCTTGTACAGTGGAGGCTATCATGGTAACTCCCTTTCTGCCAGTAGTGGCATTTGGTCGGCCTTTGCCCAATTTGCCTCCACAGTAAGTCTTTTTTTTCTTTTTGAAATATCTCCTGATTAACACATAGCTGCTTTTAAGTACTATTAAGTGTCGTATAATGATCATTTGTTGTCTTCCAGGAATTTTGAGCTGCCCTGGCTTGATGAAAGAAGTCGATGTCGCATTGAAAACCAAAAGAAACAAACTCCCCACAGGACCTGTCGGAAATGAGTCACAAACAGGTCCTGGGCACCAAACAGAGGAGCGTTCTTTCATGGGGTTAAAGGAAGTAAAGCAGAGTTTGTTCAGTCAGGGAACAGAATATTAACCCATCATTATGGTTTTGAGTCTGCCTGCACAGAGAAAGTTTAGGTGAGAAGAAAATGGCAGCATATTACATCTGTATCCATTTTATTGTGCCCTGATAATAAAGCACCAACTGCCCAGCAAACTGCTATTTCAGTTCCCTCACAATCAATGCGTGGCCTTGATTTAATCCTTTACTTGTAGTCCTGAGGCTAAATGATATTGATTATTGCAGGCTCCACCACAAATACTGTTTTAATGTGCACTAATCTGTAGTTATGGAGTATTGCTGCACATTTGCATGTGATGCCTCAATATTTGTGTTGAGAATGACTTTAAAGAGCTGGTTTTGTTTTTGCAAATGTAATTGTGCATGAATGTCTCGGTGAAACTTATGCCTAACTGTACATATTTTTGCAAGCATAGCATAGTCATTTAGAAAGAAAAAAAAATGGTCAGGATTACAGTAAGGATGTTCAGACGTTTAGACGAATGCCTGATATAAAAGAGCAAGTTAGAATTGTTTGTATGGCCGTTCAGGTGTCCGAATCGGTTCAGCATCCCATGCAGGTTTAAGGACAAAGCCCTTGACGTTATTTTTGGATCAGTTAGTTGGTCTGTTGATGTTGTTTTTGATGTACCGCAACCTTCTGATTACATTTTACACTTCCATAAAAACCTTATCCATGTCCAGAGGTGTTGCTTGTCGTTATTAAATTTGCATAAATTTTGTTCCTCATGGGATTTATTTCAGGGCATTTGTGAGATTTTTTTTGTTCTAACTCAAAAGTGATAACATGATTTTGTGTGTAAATGTGTTGATTTTTTGAGCACCACACATAAGGTTTTTTCTTTTTTTCTCCCTGAAGTCTATAACTGGACCTCTGTAAATATCTTTACTGACACACATTGGCTGTAAATAAGGAAAACATTGGTGTTATTTTTTTATTTAATGTCAGAAGTGTTGTTTGTTCAGCATAGATATATTGATAGCATTATTTACGAAATAAGATTTTGTTTTTCAAAAAAATAAAAACTCACTCTGTGATTTTCTTTAAATTGACACTCAGTTTTTCATTTCTCATGTGTCCATCTTTGTTCTTACTATAGTATTTCTGTCCACAAATCACTTGATTTGGCCCTTAGCATTACAAAAATTTGATCTGGGCAAGACTGTGAGAATGGATCACATTTATTCAAAACCGAAGATTTAACTATTTTGTTTAACTGTATTTTTCAAATATTATATATGCAAAAGTCAATTTGTCACAAAACTTGGATACTAGTTTGTAAGAATTACCCATGTGTGCAACAGTATATGTGGCAGCTATTGTAAAACAAATGGAACAACAGAAATTACAGAACACATTTGATCACGTCATGGTAAGTGTGAAAAATATTTATTGAACCAAAAAAAAAGCAAAATAAGAATTTTTTTTTTTTTTCAAAATATATCACCTCTTTTGATTCACCACAAGATAAATACACTAATTTTTCATTAATATTAAATTTTGATAAAACCATCATTTGGAAAACTGCTTCCAAGTTTTTTTCATATTAAATGAGCAAAGTTATTGTTAGATGTTGCCTTGCAAAAACTTAAGAGTTTATGAAGGTTTATCGTTTACGGAGCAGGCCTGGGTGTAAGAACTAATGATTCGATCACTTTGATAAAAAAAAAATTATATATATAAACCACCACATTTATTATGCAAAGGTATTTACCACTAAAAGATCAAGATGAATATATTATTAGAAGATCATGATAATATTTTAAAGGTAATCCTCTGATGTACCCTTATATAAACAGATTGAAAACTGGAGTGACTCCATTTTGCACGATTTATAAAAAAGATCAACATTGTTTATTAAAATGAAAATATGATGTGTGGCAAACCAGTTTTTATAGTAATGAAATATTTAGTGTTAATGTTTCCTCAAAAGATCAAGTTGGATTCTTGGGGTAACAGACTCTTTGTTGATTTTATCTCCTTTAGACAAGGATTTGTCTAAACGGAAGGTTTGAGATCAGTCGGATGCATTGCATCTTCATTTGGGTTACGCGTTTGGTAATATTTATACACCACATGTCATAAAAGAAGACAGAAAAACAAAAAGGACGCATTAAAGCGTCTAATGTCAGAAAAAAACAGACATTCACATCCGCCCTCTTTTCTTTGCATCAGTCTACATTTTAGTGACGCCAGCTTTGCACAAACAGTTCCGAATCAAAACCTTTACATAAAGTCCTTTCATTCTCAGTCTCTCCTGAGGTTGTTCAGCCTCTCCTCCAAGTCAGCATCGGCATCCGCCAGCGTAGCCTGCGGTTCAGCTTTCTTCCCGGCCGCAACTGAAAGTTTTCCTCCAGTAGAAGGCAGGCCTGTTTCAAAGAAATAATAGAGGTAATATGAGAACGACTTCGGAGTGTAATTTTATAGCAAGGCAACTGTGGTGTCTTTTTTGCTTACTTGAAAGTTCGTCAGAAAGATTCAGACCCAGCTCATCCAGAACTTGAGAAACCACGGCATCACTACAATCCAAGCAAAAAGAGCACATGTCAGGATAATTTATTATTATCATCCATGTGGAAACCATGATATTTTTTCTGAATTGTGTCTTTATTAATAATCTTTTTCTCACCTCTCCTCTTCATCGTCTTCATCGCCCATTGCATCGTCAATTGCATCATTCATCATCTCCTCCTTCATGTCCATGATTTCACTTTGGCGCTCAAACTCCATCATGATCTTCTGAATCTGTGGCAACTTCAACTGCATTGAGAGGAAAATGAGTTTACATCAACAAATGCATATCAACAAGCTGTCTGTTGGCAAGACAAACAGAAATTGAAATGCTACAGCAGATATACCTGTCTGTTCATGGTGGCCATAGCTTTGGTGACTCCTTTCATGGCCTGCGCCATGCTGTTGTTTGATTTGAGGGTTTGGATTTTAAGGCTGACAGCTTGAATATTGGCTCTCATCATGATGAATTTCTTGACATATCGTCTTGTGCGCACCAAGTCCATAGCCATGATCTTTACAGCATCCTGTCAGAAAAAGAATATTATTTGCTCTCCAGTGAGACTCCATGCCTGGCAGTGACACCTGGATGTCAATTTAAAATTCTCCTTACCATCTGTCCTTGTTTGGCCATTTTCTTAATGTCAGCAATTATTTTCTTTTCCTGTTGCTCCAGTTTCTGGCGTTCTCTGTCTAGATCTCTCATGGCTCTATTTAACGCTCTCTGATTCTGTCTGAGCATCTCCTCTGGAGTCTTTCTTTTTCCAAACAGGAATTCCATCTGTGTGTGGGTGTGTGTGTGAGAGAGAGAGAGAGAGAGAATGAGAGAGAGAGAGAGAGAGAGAGAGAGAGAGAGAGAGAGAGAGAGAGATAAGAACAGACTGTTAGAAGTTTGAAGGAAAATGTGAAAGGTTTCTATGATCTGATACAAATCCAAATGGCAGTATGGAGACAATTAAGTCCCAGAAAAGGAATTCAGATTTCCACACGCGATTTGGTGACAGCCACGTGATGCCATGACATCATTGTTTGCAGGTATGTCATATGAGACTCTTAAGTGAACAAGTGGTTTCTACAGCTAATGGCGAATTAAAATATTTTATTTTAATTGTATTTCATTATCTATTAATCAAGTGGCATCACCCCTACTGAAATAGCTGTCATATTGTTCCATTTCTTCGAAATTTAATATTGAGAAAAATTTGAACACACCCTATTATTCAGCTTATATTGGTGCTATATACTATCAGTGACAATTAACCGAGCCATTTAGCACAATGAACACTAAAACTTTCTCGAAACACTCAAAAGGACAACGATCATTTAGACTGAAACTTTGAAAAATAACATGTTAAATGACTATTCGTTTATAAAATGACCAATATCCTTCACAAATAACAATAATACTGAATTCAGTAGCTAAAATTAGCTCAAGAAAAGAAAGAAAACCCGGGGGCCTATATTGCTCTCGTTTTTACCTTGTCTTTTCTTTATGTGGAAACGTCCACCGGAGATACCAGAAGCTGAACAGGCCAAATATCACGCCGTCGTTTGTTTCCTCGTTTCTTTATTTAAAGTTACAGTTCGTCGATCCACCCGATTGTTTTCGCCACTCTAACCTCTTCCGCATATGAATGTCACTACTTCCTTTGTATAGGTCTGCGTCACAGGAAATGCGTCATACAATACGTTCCACAAACTTATTTTTTTTATTATAATAATAAAACAATATATATAATATATTATATATATTAAATAAAACAATAATATATATATATATATATATATATATATATATATATATATATATATATATATATATATATATATATATATATATATATATATATATATATACATACATACATACATACATACATAATCCTCACAAGTTTTTTGTTACAAAAAACTGTTTAAAAATTATCCATAAATTCTATCCTGTTAAACATTTTATTAGTAAGTTTAAGAAGGATATTGTTTTTTTTTGTTTTTTGTTTTTTGCTCTTTGCACTTGGAAACTGTACCCCACATTTTCTGGCACTGTAGTTATGTTAAAATCTTATGGTATGACGTCTCTGTGTTTATCAAAGAAAAGGTACTCTTTAATTCTAAAATGTCATTTTTGGATATTATAATTATGAAAATGTAAATAACGAAGTTTTTTGTTATTAATCTATTTATTTTGTTGGTTAAGTTGCACATTCATAAGTGGAAATTTTCTAACAAATAATCCTGTTTTACAGTGTTTTATAAATAGTTGGAAAACTACTATTTGTTTACTATTCAATATAGTACCAATAGAAAGGCAATTAACACTTTCAGTGTCTGTTCTATATTCAAAATCTTTGAGAAATGTAAAGTTCATGCTTGCCTGTGATTGGATTTTTGTTTTTGTCTTTGTTTGTTTGTTTTTTCTCTTTTATCCTTTGTTACCCTTTATAAAGTCTGTTGTATTGTTTTGTATCTGTCGTTTAAAGCATAATAAAAAATAAAATAAAAACTCTTGCATTATAATACTGTTTTGTTATTGTATTTTATCAAATTAAGTAGTCGGCACTGTATTGTTGGTATCTTACATAGAAATAAATTATTTTATCTTATGGGTAAATGTATTGAAATTATTGTAAATAATAATATATAGCTAAATTTGTAAGCTAAATAAATAAATAAATAATTGCATACGTAACCTCCACTGTCCAGATTTAAAATAAAATAAATAATATAATATAAAATTAAATAATATAAAAATAAAAATATATAATAAATAAGCAATAATGAAATTTAAAATAATAATAATAATAATAGCTTATATGTTTTCAAATCTCTTTTTTCCAGAAACATTGTTTTGGATGCTAAGAAAAAATTTGCATTATGATCATTAGTGCAGAAGTTATTATTGGTAAATACCGCACAAGGCACTTTACTGTCAGTAGATGGCAGTACTGTCGTCGTATTCAGTGCCGCGTGCCTTGAGTGAATCAACAGAGGAAGAAAACCCGACAGAAGCACACAATGCAGTTTGACTGCTACGGGTTATCCACCCAGGCTTCATGTATGTCTCAGCTTCCCAAATAAAAATGAAGAAATAATTTCTCCCGTTTTGACGATCGGGACGAATAGCAAGCTTTCATAAGTCCATATTCACGTTACGCTTGAGGAAAAACCAGGGTCTGCTGCGGACACCGGAGATATCTCCAGCTTGATCTTACAGGGGGCCGCGGAAGGAGGAGCCCGGCCTGCGCTGACGGGGCTGCGCTCAACATCCGTGACGGTGCAGCTCTAGCCCGGGGCCTTGGGGCCTGTTGTATATTATTATCGTTTTAAATGGAGGCTCGGACGAAAGGAGAAGCCAGAGGAAAATGGCCCTGTCTACAGCGCGAGTGGTGGGTGTGATTGTAATATTGTTGTCGTTTTGTTCGTGTTAGCATCGTTCGTAAAGAAAAACAGAGTGGATTATTTTAAAGCAAAAATAATGTTATGTGTTTTATACTTGAGTTGAGATTAAAACACATCGCACAGTGTCTCGTTTTCTCTGATCGTCATATAAAGCCAATAGGCTAGTATCCTGATTAATTTAACGGGTTTTTAAAATCAGTGAATAGACTATCATGAGTTACGTCCATCGGTTGTATCCGTGTACTGATCGGAATAATTGGTTTAATTTCCTTCTTAAATGTGAAGTGCAAGATGGGGTGTCAACGAACCACAGGCTACATTGTTAGCTTGTTTTATTGGACTCGTATTTAAATGGCTTTGGGCCTGTCTACAGAGCAGAGAAATAACGATCTAGACCAGTGTAAAACGAATGATTGATCTTTTAAAATGACATTTGATTTATGGTCAGGTGCTAATGATAGTGTTCGCTCGCCTGGTCGTGTAAAACACACCGGATAGATAATAACCGTTAAATAATTGGCAATATCACAATCTATTTATTTTCATTATGTCATTTATAGTATAGTAAAAAAAAAATTACGAATTTGGTCGTTTAAAACGAGTGTGCTTTAATCCGTGATCCTAACCAGGTTAGCTAACTAGCAAGCTAACATCGACAGCTGATATAGCGATTCAACTCGTCGCTCTATTAACCGATTTATGTGCTTCAGATTCAGAAATAATACTCGACTAAAATATTTTAGTTTATAAAGATTGCTTATGTGTCACAATTGGACTTTGTTTGTGCTGATCATCTTCCTTTTAATAAAGTTTACTAACGAAAACTCGGCCCTGACTTCTGAGGGTAGACACTATTCTCCTTTATGCCATTAAATCGCGATAGTTATACGCTCTTACTTTGGTGATGTGTTTTATTTAGTCTTGTTTATTTTCTGTAAGTAGAAAATAAGCTCTTTCAGCGTCAAATTAGCATATTTTCTTAGCTAACCAGCCATGCAGAATTTTTAAAAACCCGACTGCGCCACTGATCGGTAGTTTCTGCTTTTTTCTTCCTCAGATGAAAGTGACAATGTCTTGACAGAAAGACAGTAAGTGGAATATCTAAAAGCTTTTATAATCACTGTGTTATTGGATAAAACAGGCCCGGTGATGCCCAGACATGACTGTACTCGGACTGCAGTCTACAATACATCCTCCACTGGACTCGATTAAATTATAAGACCGGAACCTTAAACCACATTTTCATCTGAGATCCGCAACACTGGTCCTGGAGGCGGTGGTTTTTATTCGTTATCAGTTGTAAAGTCCCCCAGGTCGGACCAGGGTGTTTTTATTAAGTGCCTTTGTCGGACATTGACATGGACGGTTCCAGTCGAAGCGGAGGCTTCAGGCAGAGCCGTCGCTCCCGCTCGCAGCGTGACCGAGAGCGGCGGCGGAGGAGAGCGGATCTCGCGGAGCACAGGGCCTCGTCGCCATCCTCGGCCTCGGACCAAGAACTCTGCAGAGACTCGCTGCTCCGTGCCAGCAGAGGAGAATGCAGACCCGGCTTCCCCGGGACCAGACATCGGCCTCCACGTCGGAGGAAGCGAGAATCCGTGTCTTGCGAGGAGGATATAATAGATGGATTCGCTATAGCCAGCTTCATAAGCCTGGAGGCCTTGGAGGTTTGTGTGTTTATCTATCTCTGACTAGCCTTGAATTAGGTGCTGGAGTACGCTATATATATTAGAAGTTGAGCTGTTTTGCATTTTCATTTTAGTATAAAATATACTGAATATCTACTTGGTCGTTATTAAGGCCCAATCCCAATTCTATTTTATACCCCTCTGCCTACCCCTTCCCCTTGTCCCTTGAAACAGAGTGTCAAGGGGTAGGGGAGACAATATTCCCCTAAGGATTGGGACACCACTACTATGCCGTCACACGTCATCATTCGTCATCTAGCCAACACACACATATACTGGTGTGCATTAGAGCCTTTAATTATCGTTCTGTATTAATGAGCTGCTTACTGACACACACACATATCGGAAATCGCGCAGCTCACACATCCAGGAGAAAATAAACTTGTCAACGCTGCCCCATGACTTTTATTAAATACAGTTTAAATACTGAATCGCTACATTATATTTTCCAGCAGAAATAGTTAACATGTTATACTGTTTTACTTTGATAGATGGACTGTTCCCTAAAGCCTCCAGATCGTTCTGGCTTGTTCATGGGGAGAGGAATCAAAAGGAAGAGAGGCCTGGATGAAAACGGAGGGCCTCTGTCAGAGCCTGAGGAAGGACCTCCTGCTACGTACACCAACAGTTGGGAGCAGCGCAGGAAAATCAAATCTAAACTAAAGAGAAAGGGAGATGCTAAGGTTAGTGCTATAGTTTCATAACTCTTTAATGCTCTATAAACACCAAAAATTAAATCCTTGTACAAACACCCATGAAAAATATGTCACTGCAATGTTTTAGGTGCAACACAAATATTTCTAGAATAGGCCTGTGTGGATGAGAGTCCAATGTAAATCAATTGGTCATTTTAAAGTGCCCCATTATACCTTTTCGAATATTACCTTTCATGCATTGACGAAGTACGTCACAAAGTAATACATTTGCATAATGTCTGCACACGTTCTATGCATAGACTGTATAAAAACATGGACGTATAGTGTAAGAGAGTTTTTGAAACCAAAAGTGGGTGGAGCGGGCCGTCGCCATCTTGGCAGCGCGTCACCTCACGTCACTCTGGGGTAATCAAAAATGGCGGGAACTGGTTGCTGAAACCACGCCCACTTAGCGCAACAGCGGTGACAGCAGCAACAATCCACCTGTCTCTCTAGTGGCCACGCCCTTAATAATGCAAAACCCTAAGGCTTAATATAATTTAAATGGATGAGTTACAAAAAATTCACCCCCTCACAGTTGTCATGAAGGGTAAAATTAGCTATATAGACCAAAATAATTTTTTGCACCAGGCTGTAAACATGTTTTTTTCTGCTGTAAAGTTGGGCATTTTAACATGGGGAGTCTATGGGATTGACTCTCTTTTGCAGCCAGCCTCAAGTGGCCAGTCGATGAATTGCAGTTTTAGTCACTTCTGTATGGGCTTCATGAGAGAGAGCGAAGGTTACCGCTCGGTTCTACGTCGCCAACTTGCCTGCCAATAAAGTGAGAGTAAATTTGTTTTATCACATCTTTTAATTACCACAAACTTGTCAACACTTGACTCCTACGACTGAAATGTCCTGCTCCAGTCGTGCTTGTGAATCAGTCTCTTGTTGATCAGCCAGTTCAACCATTTCATCATCAGATTTCGGCTCGAGTTGGAAAGCTACAATTCATACCAACTTTTCTATGGATTGACAAGTCTCCAGGGCTGTCATTGCAATGAACATTACTTTTCCGACACGCTGTATGCGGTAGACCAATCTAGAGCCAATCTCTCTATGGCTCTGGACTAATTACAAAGGACTGCATCATCTGACCAATTACAGCAGTGAGGGCTCGTGGAAAGAAGGGGTCTAGATAGACTGATTCTTTGAACTGCTTCACACGAGTCGATACAAAACATTTAGAAATGAGGTAAAATTAAATCTTTTTTTTTTTTTTTTTTAAGAAGATTTGTTTTTTTACCTTGCATGCATGTAAACCTGTTTTAAGAGACTCATAAAACAATATTAGCAACCTTAAAAAGGCATAATAGGGGCACTTTAAAAAAAGTTTTTAATATTATGTAGTCATGATGTGTCAGAAGCCTTACTGTTGGGGAAATTAGACGCAGTGACTGGTCTAAACAAAATTTACATCAAATGTGAATATGCTTCTCGCTGTTGTAGCAGCAGTCAAAAGAGTTTTTTTGATGCTGGGAGAGCCTGGTTATTATTAATAATATAATTATGATTTTTGGGTGAACTATCCCATTAACTGATGTATTTACATGTTTGTGGTTATAGAATTCAAAGGCAACAAAAATTGCAATTAATAGATTTAAGAAATTATGCCAAAAGGAACAGCTATTTATGGTAATCAAAGTGTGTATGATTATTGCCCAATCCAGTTTGTCTGAATTGCCAAATATCAGCCAATTCGTTATCTAATTTCAGCTAACCTTTATAATGTAAGACAAAAAGAAATATACATCTGTTTTATTTTTATTGTGTTCTTGTAATTACATATTTGCTACTCTGTAATAATTTCCCTGTGGTTTTACTATTTCAAATGTCTGTTTCAGGTATCTGGGAATCACATGGAGACAGGATATATTGTGAGTTGTTTTTTTTCCAGCGAGTTTTGTGTTTTTCTTTGCTGTCCAATAATATGACTTCGAAATTTGTGCACATTTTCAAAGCATACTCTAACATTTGAAAGTTAGTCTAAGATAGTTTTTTAAAAAAAATGTCTATTATTACAAAGGCTGCTTTTATTTAATTAAAATAAAAGTACATTTCACGTTAATATTGTAAAATATTATTCCAATTTAAAATAACTATTTAAGTATATTTGAGAATGTAACTTAATCTTGTGATGGCAAAGTCCAATTCAGCAGCTATTACTATAGTCATCAGGGACACATGATCATTCTAATATGCTGATTTTGTTTTCAAGAAACATTTCTCATTTATTATCAATGTTGATATGCTGTACTATTGTGGAAAGCATGATTAAAAAAAAATGTTGTAACCAAAGTCTTTACTGTCCGTTTTGATCAATGAAATGCATCCTTTACTGAATAATAACGAATACTATTTTCTTTTGAAAAAAAAAAATACTGATCCAACTGAACGGTATTGTATGTTTTTGTTTGTGTATTATAAATGATCTATTATAAACAAGTGAAATTGTCATTACATTTTTCCACCACACAAATGTAGGCTATAACTGTATCTCTTTATATTGAATCCACAGTGTGATACAGAGAGTGAATCGGGGGATAAGGTAAAATTTTTTATTATTCTTGAATTTGCTTTATCTGTTTTGATGCATTTCACTATTTCGATAATGAGTTTTTCCCCACTGTTTAGGCTTCTGACAATATGGAGCCAGCATTCATCATCTGCACAAGAGAAGGTAAATCTCTGATGGCAGTAGCAGGTGTATATACTGTGCCGGTAGATGGTGAATTACCTAGGAATAATGATATTTTCGTGTGTTTTGGGGTTTTGACTTGGACAGAGATGTTTATCTTTAAAATGCAGATTCAGATTTTTGTTGTCGTAAAACCTCTCTTTTTCCACAGCAGTTAACTCCAACTCTGCAAGTGCTGCTGCGAGCAACGGTTGCCCCCTCTTGCCCTCAAATAGCTCACAGCCCCTTCTGTCAGTCACACCTCGGGTCTCTGGCCTGCAGAGGAGTCAGGAGAGGAGTATGGAGCAGCCTTACCCTGAGCCCATCTCTACCTCATCCTCTCTGCCTAGCCTTGCAGGCCGTTCCACTGCCTCGGTCTCCAACTCCCTTCCAGAGCAGCGTAATGGAAATGGTGGTCCCTATCACCGCCATGATCCTAGCCCAACACAGCACAAACACAAGCCTTTCCTTTTCTCCGGAAAGCCACAATCAATCTACAGCAACAACAGGTAAGTGTAGTGAAACTTTTTTCTTTTAATTTGGTGCATATTAGGTCAAACAGAAAGAA
Organism: Carassius carassius; assembly: GCF_963082965.1. Lineage (NCBI taxonomy): Eukaryota > Metazoa > Chordata > Actinopteri > Cypriniformes > Cyprinidae > Carassius > Carassius carassius. The sequence goes on from NC_081794.1 coordinate 18,241,637, forward strand.
ACAATAAACATAAATATAGTAATACACTATAAATAACATACATAAACACATATCTGCATATACAGACATTAATTCAGAAGAAAAAAGAAAACTCGTTTCTGTACATTCTATCTTCAATAATGACCTCAGCCTTCTAAATCCAATCATGCTGTTAAAGTTAATAGAATTATCTCTCACACCTACAGTCTGTTCATATATTGTCATATATTTCAGCTTGTTTGTTTGGCTTTACACAGTAAGGTTACACAGTGTTTTTTTGGAAACAAATGAATGTTTACAAGATACTGGGTTGTGAGGTTACACAGTGTTTTTGTATGCCATTAGAAATTAATACTTTTGTCCAGCAACAATGTTTTGAATTGATCAAAAGTTACAGTAAATACAATTAGAATCTTTATGAAGGAGCATGTGACACTGAAGACTGGAATAATGGCTGCATTGCCATCACAATAATTAACTACATTTTAAAATATATAAAATAGAAAACAGTTGTTTTTAATTGTAATAATATTTCAAAATGTAGTATTTTTGACCAAATAAATGCTGCCTTGGTGAGCATAAGAGGTTTCTTTTAAAAACATAAATGTTACCAACCCCAAACTTTTGGGTTTACATCTGTAAAATATATATATATATTGCATTTTTCATGGATAAATTCTGATCACATTTAGGTTTAATAAATATTTTCGCCTTCACAAGCACAATTATAATTCGTAAGTAGTTACAATTATGTATTCAAATATAAAAAATATATATATAAAAAAAGAATTTATGTTGCAATTAGAATTTATACTATCAATTTTGGTATTATCTATTTCTTAAACACTCTCTAACACACTTATTCAAGCAGATTTTTTTTCCTGCTTAACATTCACTCATGCCTCTTCCTATGATAGTGTGCAGTTCTTGCTCAGAAAAAGTTGCAATCTGTATCACATTTTATGACATTATTCAAAATCATGTGTCTATTAAAATGACAAGACAAATGGTATTCCCTAAACATGTGATGTTGGATTTTTTCCCCATCAGAAGCAGTAACTCAGGCAAGCCTCCATCTTCGTCAGCCTCTTCATCAATCAGACCACCTACTCCTGCTACAAGTGCATCCCTCGTTCGAGGCTCAGGTGGTGTGGGGACAGTAATACCCTCCTCTCGACCAAGTCCTGGTGCTGTCTTCACGCCGTCCCCCAACCTTCCCCCACCACCTCCTCTCCTGCAGGTGTCACCCCACACTTCAACAGGTAAAACTAACTTTACCAGCCATTATGTGACATACTAAATGCATTAACAACATTATTTAGTGACAATTAAATCATAAAAATGAAATGTGTATATTCTTGTTCAGAAAGGTGAAGTTCTTTCTTTTTTCTTTGATTAATAGATCCGGATCTGATCTGTAAGGACCTGACAGACTCAAATGCTGGCTCTGCACCTAGAGGACCATCTGTGTCAAGCTCAAACTGTGGGACATCTAGCAGATCCTCCCAGGCCCAAACGTCCATCCCTGCAATGGCCTACCAGTTCCATCAGCACAATCACCAGCACCAGCACACTCATACTCACCAACACTTCTTACATCCCACAGCTGCACCACCTCCACTGGTGAGGAGTCAACTGTAGCCCAATGATAGCTAGTTTCAAAAAGTGGCTGATTATGAAATTTCATGCTTTGACATTTCTCTTGTGCTTGTTGTGTTTCAGTTTGATAAGTATCCAGGCAAAATAGACGGACTCTTTCGACACCCAGTAAGTTTTTTTAAACTTTTGTATTAATGAAGTTTAATTTAAATCTGACGGGTAGTTTTTCAAATTTGCTGTCAATATAGCATGTCTCTGTGAAAGACATAAGCGTTTTTAGTTTGTGATTATTAATTATTTATTTTCTCTCCTACAAAGTTTTTTCCTCAGTACCCACCCCCAGTGCCTGTTCTTCCGCCCACAGGACCTTTCAGATCATTGCATGGAGCTTTTCAGCCTAAGGTAAGATTTTTTTTTTTGTTATTTGGGCATTGTTTTGAATATTAAAATCTGGAAGCTTGGTGTATTATATTAAATATAAAAATCATTCAGGTGAAGAATGCTTGCATATTACCACAATATCTAGTGATCATAGGAAGATAATAATGTGCTGGCTGTCAACCACATAAGAGCATAAAAAGGACAACCACTTTATCAAACATTTAAAGGGGTCATATGACGTTGCTAACGAAGAACATTATATTGTGTATTTGGTTTAATGAAATGTTTGTGGTTTACGGTTAAAAAAAACACATTATTTTCCACATACTGTATATTATTGTTTCTACTCTATGCCCCGCCTTTCACAACGAAACACACAGCGTTTCCATGACATGGCGGTGGCGGCAACAATACTACAGCGAGAATCAAAGTTGCGCCTTCTTTCTTTGTGTAAACATTTTGGCGTGGTTATGCAAATCTTCCCACACAGTGACGTAGACGTGGGGGCGTGTTTAAGCGAGGCTTTTTTGGAGGGAGTGGATGGGTCTTCACTTTTATAAAGAATATCTCTTTGGGTTTGAGACTTTAGTCTTTGCAACTTTAGGGATCTTATCCATTCATGAACGGCTTGTAACACTCCAAAGAGAAAGGAAATCTTGAAAATGCGTCATATGACCCCTTAAACAATAGTCAGAATATTTACCTAATAATTTACGCAACTGTTCAAAAGACTTTCATTCACCAAGGATGCATATAATTTATCCAAGTTGATGTTAAAGACATTCTGTTTTTGGCATTCTGTTTATTTTAAAATTTTATTCATCAAAGAATCCTAAAAAAATATGAATTATATTAATATATATAATTATAATTTTAAATATAATTTTTTCCAAAAATATATTAAGCAATTCAGCCCGGGCCCGATGGACCCCAACTTTTTTATGCCCCTCGGGCCGGGCTTCAGACCAATATTCATGTTATAGTTCAGACGCGGGCCAGGCCTCGGGCCTGTTTTTGGCCTTCTCCTAATTTTTGTATTTTAGACATCCATCAATCAGTGATGAAAAAAAATAATAGAATCAACACGAGACAGCAACTGCCAAGTACACGTGAACATACTGTAAAATAAAGTAAAATGCAACTGATATTTGAATTCTTTACTAATAAGCTAATGTTTTCTGAGTCCGTGTCGCAAAGATGATGATCCTGACTCGTCATCTCTTCATTAAACATGCCTTTAGAGAGAAGTGCATCTTTACAGATTAAGTATTTTGATTTGTTTCATTAAGTGGTAATTTAAAGATTTATCTGTGAGGCATGAATTTTCTGAGTTTCTATTCATTTTTGTGAAGCGCTCCCGTTCAAGACGAGATGGCATAAAACGCATCATATTTTTATTTTATAAAAGCACAATGTTGATTCTGTGAGGGCACACAAATACAAGTAGACCCTTTACAGTTCCAAATGATGTATTACTCTTACCTTTATAAGCAAAAATGATGGCGTAGGCTATTTTAAGTTGTTTCCACTGCAAAAAAAACAAATGCAAATGATTGCACTGTTAACTCCATGTCCTGCAAAGCACACTTTAGCTTCCACTCTCCGCATGAACTTGGATATAGTGCACATTTATTATACCTCAGGTGATAATCAGGTGATTGGACTCCGAGATGAAAATAACAGCGTTATCTGTGTGAGCGCAACAAGACCACACCTCCTTTTTTGTGTATTGCTGTGGGCGGAGGTTAGTCAAAAAACTGTTTTAGTGACGTCATTACTGCAGGAAGTAGAGGGATGAAGTCAAACTGGTCGTTCGATATAGGCGAATTCTGTTAAATAAAATATCTCGCTTGGCATTGAACTTTTTAGAATTTTACAGATATTATTTATACTCTAACAACAACATTACACACTAACTAAAGTTTGAAACATGGGATCATGAAGAACGGGACCTTTAAGGCAGTTGGGACCACAGTCACCAAGCAAAACATTGGTAACACACTACGCTAGGATTGAAATCCAGCAGCGCCCGCAAGGTCCCCCAGCTCAAGAAGGCACATGTATCTACCAATAACTTGACTCGCCGTGTTTGGAGGGAGAGAAATGCTAACTATGACCCCATGAACACCATCCCTACAGTCAAGCACAGAGGTGGAAACATTAGGGTACATGACGACTTCACCGCATTGAGGGACAAATGGACGAGGCCATGTACTGTAAAAATCTTGGATTAGAACCTCCTTCCCTCAGCCAGAACAATGAAGATGGGTCATGGATGAGTCTTCTAGCATGACAATGACCCGAAACATACCGGCTCAAGAAGAACATTAAGGCCATGGAGTGGCCTAGCCAGTCTCCAGACCTCAATCCTATAGAAAATCTCTGGAGCAAGCTGAAACGACAGCCAAGAAACCTTAAGAATTTAGAGAGGATCTGTAAAGAGGAGTGGACCAGAATCCCTCCTGAGATGTTTAGAATAATTTTTCATTGGCAGTTTGTTCACTAATGAATTAACTAATGTAAACTAATGAAGCCCTAATTTAAAGTGTGAATGAACAATAAAGAATCAAAACACTTCCAAACAATATCTAGGGCATGTTTGAAAATTAAGCCTATTAAGTCTAAATATTTCCGTATTTGGTACTGTGATGAACACCATAGCAAATCTAAATGGCTATTTAAATCATTTTAAACACTTTCTGAAAGCTAAGGTTTCCGAGGTAATAGCTGCATTATGTTTAGCGGCATCTGCTGTCAGAGAGTGATTGTGCTTTAATCCAGGGCATCTCTCACGCACTCCATCATGCGCTTCTCATCCGTGATCGTTTAAATCAGAATGCGACAGCGCAGCATACAGCAGTGTTGTGCATTGTGACTAGTTAATGGGAATAGTTGGGGGTTAGCAGTATTATGTATCCTACAGGCTAAAGGTGCAAATATTCATTGGTCACACATTTGTGTCTTGTTGAGATGGCACAACCATGAAGAATTTAGAGCTTATTTTTGGGCAAGATATTCTAAGGTCTGAATATTTGAAAGGTCTTTTATCATTTTAAAAGTTTAAGCACAATCTGATTTGTAAGGATGACCACTTTAATTGAGTTAAAGCCAATATTAGGCACCAATCCATATTTTTTCCTATTTATATTTTGAGCCCATGAAGTGGGTTTGAATAGTTTGTTGTTATTGACAGCTTGTTGCTCTTCAGGGAGCTGCTCCAGAGATGGCTGCTGGTTTGGGAGTTGTACCGCCCCACCTTCCACCTAAAGCTTCAAGGGTAAAGATGCTCTATCATGCATATTTGCATTATACATCGTAATTGTAACTTAATAGAGACTAATATGAATAATGTATGATGTTTGTGTCCACAGCTAACAGACCCATTTGCACCACCACCAAAAGTCAGTAATGTAAGTTCAATCTTTTGTTTTGTACTTGATTTATTTTATTTGTTGAACTCTAAATGACTAGCAGACAATTCTTTCTAACTTTATTTGGATGATCTCTTTACAGAAGCCTGGAAAATGGTGTGCTATGCATGTCCGTGTTGCTTGGATGATTCTAAGGCATCAAGAAAAAGTCAAGGTTTTTGTGTTTATCTGTGTTTGTTTAGTTCGAATGCAAAAAGGCCAAAAATTACAAAATGGTTTATATATATATATATTATTTATAATATATATATATATATATATATATATATATATATATATATATATATATATATATATAATTTTTTTTTTTTTTTTTTTTTTTTTTTTTTTACTTTTAAGAGATGTTTTTAAATAAAAGTGGCGTCCTTTTGACCACCATTCTGTTGCTGTCTTTCTCAGCTATTGCATGCTGATCCACAAAAGCTGGACTTCCGTAATGACCTGTTGCCCCGACTCCCTGGCCCTGGTATTGGTGGAATAGGAGGTCTAGGACCACTTGGTGGTCCCCTTGCCCCAACTCCTGATCTTACAAGACCAGGAAGCCTTTTCACTGGTGGGTTATGCTTATACTTATCTCTGAAACCCATTTAGAAATTCTCCAGGTGATATAAGCCTGTGGTCGTTCTTAAGCTGTGATTGCTTTTAAGCTATTGAAGTGGGTTGTTTCTACCTAAATAACAGTTTTCAGGTACAAAACACTTTGATAGCACTACTGAAGGATTTTTATAGCACTACTTTGCTGCCGTCTGAGGGCTCTAAATTAGAAAGGCTTAAGGAGGATATAAAGCATAAACTTGGCTAAATGTCAACACTCAATGGTAGTCCATTTATGGGTGTTTTGTAATTTTTTGTCTGAGTTGACCCATGTCTTCTCAGGTGGAGTCAATCTGTCCTCCACACCATTCATGCCTCCATCAATGCCCCATTCCTCTTTCCTCACCTCAGCAGCACATCTGGGTAAGAGACTGTCTCTGAGAAAGTAGGGGCATCAAAAGCCAATGTTACCCATGCTGCTCTTGTTGCTCTGTGCAGATATGTTCTTCAGGCTTGCTTCATTTGCAGCTTTGTAGAGCATAATTTCCTCTGCGTTCATCTGATTTTATCACTAATGGCTGGGTTTCGTGTTACAGACCCATATGTTCGTTCATCCTCCTACTCTTCTTTGGGAGCCCTGAGTTCTGGTGCCTTTGGAGGCTTAGGCAGCCCCACAATAGGTTTGTCATGCTAATTTGTTTATTAAGAATATGTATATATTAATCAGTTGACTCTATTGCTGGTTCTCAAACTCTTTGACTTCAAGGCAGTTTTTGTGGTTTACTAGATTACGTTAAAAAAAATACATTTCGTTCACAACTTGGCATAACTTGGAAATGTATATTCATTTATAGAAGTGTCCAAGGAGTTATAAGATTTCATCAATTTACATGGCTTTTTTTAGTGGGATTCCTGGTTCTCAAAGAAAAAAAGTTTTTCAAACCTTGATTTATCTCGATGTATTTTGATTTTTAGTTGATTTGTCTTATATTAAATCATTTAAGTCATCTTCAGGCCCCCAGTTGAGAATCACTGCTCTAATTTGAATGTGTTGGTTTTCTAACATTTCCTAAGCATTTTAATAAAGGGCTGCAAAAGTTAATTTAAGTAGTATTTATCAATCACATTTACACTCATCCAAAGACTAATCAAATGTTATACATTTTCTTTTAGTTGCCAATGTTTTAGGACATAAGACCGAGCCCTCTGCAAGTGCAGTTGGAGGACTGGGTAACCCCCATGATCCATGGAATCGTCTGCATGTTACACCTGCCTCTTTCCCCTCTGGATCCTGGGCAAAAGGACCAGAGAAGAGGGATGATAGAGGAAAGGATGTGGAAAGAAGAGAACCCACTCATATAAAAGACGAAAAGGACAGGTATGACATTAAAACGATTTGTTGTTATAAGTGGGCTTTTAAGATCAAAAGTGAATTATGTATTGCATTTCGCAACTTGACACATAACTTAATTGGTTAAATACTTTGTGTTTAACACAGAGACAGTCTCTTGTATGGACGTCAGCCAGTGCGAATGTCACCTGGCGTCCCATCCCACAAGCATCGCAGCAGCACCCCCAGTTCACATCTAAATGGCTTGGGCCCACTGAGCGGAGGTGGAGTTCAGTCAGATGGCCAAAGTAGAGAGCGTGATAGAGAAAGAGAACGGGAGTCAGACAAGAGACAACATTCTGCATCCAGGGCACCAGTGTCTACTTCCTCCGCAGCACCAGACAGACCTCGATCTTCAACATCATCTATTCTCACAGCCTCTCCTTCTAACGTCCCCTCAGCCCCCTCTCCTCTGGATCTGTTTCACCGACAGCCACCACACACACTCAGCACAGAATCCAGCCATTCTTCACAACGAGAAAACAATGGTCCAGCCTCTTCTAGCTCACTTCCAGTCAAGAAACCTGATCGTACCACAACTCCAGTATCCAAACCTACACTTGGTCTAACCGCTGGGTTGCTCCTCCCACAAGTCAAGGTCAAAGAAGAGCGTAAAGAGGAGCCTGAGCCAGTGCCCATCTCTTTACTGCATTCCGCCGTGCCTTCACACAACTTTGAACGGCCTAATAGTCGGCACCCACACCATCCATCCACCCCTTCCTCAACCCTCTCACTGACACCTACACCTGGCGTGCCTCTTCCTCCACCAACTCCCCACCCTCCCCACCATCCTCTGTCCCTCTTAGATCGTCCACGGGGTATCGATGCCTATCTTGGTGGTGCTGGAGGCTCAGCCGGACTGGTATTAGGTGCTGCTGATCGTTTCCCACAACATCCACATGGTCCTCCACAAGGTCATTCCCAAGCCACTCACTTTCCCTGGGAGCATTGGAGGGATCTGGCCGCTCAACAGCAGCAACGCAGGGAAGTATTGGCTCTGAGGTCAGATCCCCACTTTGCACTTCGCTCTGATCCACACTTTTCAAGACTTCTCCAGCATCAGCAGGTACAGCGTTATTTGGAGGCCGAGAGAGCTGCAGTAGCGGCAGCTGTGGCATCCAGCCCACACCATCCACCAGTACCTACCTCTTTGTCCTCTGCTTCATCCTCAGCAGGCAGGCCAGAGTTCGGTTTGATGTCCCACCCGTTCGATGAGGAGCAACGTGCTCAGTTAATGCGGGAAGACTTGGAGAGAGCACGGTACTTAGGGATGCATCCGCACCTATCTGCACCTCACCTTCCTAGCCCATCTCATGCTGCACACCTAGAACAGCTTCACGCAGGGCTTTTATCCCACTCTCATCTCCAACCAGCTGGAGCCTCTTCACAAGCATCACATCACCCTGGCCTCTACTCTAGACTGGGACCTCTGCATTCACACTCTCACTTACCTAATGGCATTCTAGCCAAGGCACCAGGTCTAGTTGGGGCATTGTCTGTTGGGGCTCCACCACCTCTAATTTCGTCTGTGAACAGATCTTCTACTCCACCCCGTGGCCCCAGACTTGGTGGGGCAGGAGACTTGGCCCTTTTTACCACACATAAAGACGGCGAGTCCAGATAGTACTAGGTAAAGCTCAAGGAGCTTCCAGAACTGCTGTGTTAAAGAAACTGCTTGTTAAAATGGCAAGATTTTGCAGGACACTCAAAAAGAGCTAAGCTTCAGTGACCATACACAAGTGTTGAAACAACCTGGGGTGCGAACCAAGACACTTCCCAGGGTTGTTTGATATATTTAGCCACTGTGGTTAAATTAGTGCAATTAAGGTACTCTCTTGCTGTGCCTGGGTTTTTATGTAGGGTTTTCTTTACAAAGAGTCCTGTGGATGTTCAAAGACTATTCATTACTACTAAAATTTAGACAGGTTGTGTTGAAGAGTGATGGATAAAAAATTGTGAACTTGTTTGTCTTGGTGAACTTAAGGAAAACCTACTGTAGAGTTATGGTTCTCAGCTTTGCATTTGAGGAAAAAGAAATCGGACCCTTGCCGAAAGTAGTCAAGTACTTCTTATTGTCTCAATCAGCACTGTTGGGAAATGTATGAATTAAAAGAAACACATGGTCCACATTCTACTTTAAATATTCAAGTCATCCATCAAGACAAATTCCATGAACATCAGAATGAACTTAAGATTTATTTTATTCTTTAAAAATGTTATGAACTGTACATCTTGTTGGATAATATTTTAAAAATTCAAAGGGAAAGAACTGTCTCCCATTCATTAGTCTGACCAGAATATAGTAGAATAGTGATATTGCTTTTGTAATAATTATTGTTAACATTAATTACCTTCCATAATAAATATATTCACTGTTTATGTTATAATGTTGTGTTTCAGGTCTCACCAAATGCACTCACCTGTTGAAATGAGTCAGTGATGATGATTGTCCAGCAAAGCACTAAAGTGATATTGCTCCAAAATACTGGTTACGTTAAAGCCTGTTTCCTAAGGATGTATCAAAGCCAGTATCTACGATTCAGAGAACTGTATATTTTCATAATTTGGGACAGGTGTGTGTGTGTTATGTCTATGTTCTCCACAGCTGAAGCCTTTGGAAGTCTCTAACAACCATCACCCGAACACACATGGAGCAAACGAGGCATTTGTCGACTGGACAAAAGGAGTGCAAGTCTTGCACTTGCAGCTAAACTATAGGATTAGAAAGACTTTTGAGATACAGGACATTCTGGATTAATTATTTGAGCAAAACATTTTTATACATTTTAAATATGTCCCCCTCCCCTTGAAAAGAAAACCACAAAGATTAATTATTAAAAATGGTTATTTACATGTGTGGTAGTGTATTGACTCATTGTATAGATATAAATTGCGTGTTATTGTCATATAATTTCAGAGACATCTATCTAGACTTATATCAGGACTTATTTTATTTTATTTTAATTTGTGATCTGTGCACCAAACATCTTAGTCTTAAACGTTACTATAATCCATGAGATCAAAAATTTTTTATCTAGGTTCTCAAACGTCTATCAAGACATTTGATATTGTCTGAAGATGTAAAAAAAAATCTTATATTCTAAAATTATATCAGTAAGTTCTTGTCAAACTGCTGGCTGCGCAGTTACACAGCGAGAGAGATTCTTTTTTTTTTAAAGTGGTTTAAAAAAAAAAAAAAAAAAAAGTACATATAATCTAAAGTTACGTGCAAACAAGTTATTTATTTTTTTACATGTAACGTTAATAAAGAAATCTAAAAACACGGTGACTTTCCAGTAACGGCTGAGATGTGTACAGCATGGAGTGCAGCGCGCGCTGAAGCACGTCTCGCGAGATGTCTATTCTTGGTCAGCAGTCGCTCGTTCCTCCATTTCGCTGCGTCGAAAGTCTCCTCCCCACAGCCGCTAGATTCAGCGATCCCGGACCCAGTCTCTCTTGGAGCGGTCTTTAACTTGATCCTACGAACCTGCCAGAACCTCACTGGGTACCGAGAGACAGTTTGGGATAGCCTCAACACGGATTGAGTACGATTTGAAGCGGATGGCGACTCCTTCAGCAAGAATTTAGTAAAAGAAAAGCGCTCGGAAATTTCAGGTAGGTGGGAACTTAAGATGGCGGTGGTGAGAGGAGGGGGGTGCTGGGGAGGAAGTGATGGGAGGGGGAGGAGGGAAAAGGGGATCACGGGTGGGGGGGTTTTGGACATGGCGGGACAAGTTAACGTTCAAGCGCTCGGGGTGAAGTAATCATCGGGTTTGTAATGTTAAGAACAGTACGGCCTTTTTGAGCTGACTCGATTGGATAAGCAGCGCATTCGTGTTTGTTATCAACTTTTAATGCAACTGCATCAAAAACCTTAGCAAATTTGAAGGGTTCCGATTTCTTCGCACTGGACCCTTTTGAGACAACGATCTGAAAACGAAACTGTCGTCTGTCACTGCAAGTGCAACAGCAACCAAGTTAGCCTGTAATTTTGTCCGTTACTTTATCCTCAAGTGTGTTTAATGTGTCCTTATTGAGTGGAGTTTCATATAACTTTGCAAATAAACCAACGTATTAGTGAAATTCTGACGATTCATCTAATCTAGAATGTAGTACACAATAACAGACTGTAGAACTGTTGAATGTTGTGATGGAAAGTCCATCTCATTTTTGTGTGTCGGTTCTTTCGAATCAAAAACCGGTTTAGGAACCGATTGAGTGATTCTTTGTCATCCAGAGGTCCCTGAAATGTCTTGGCATATTACATGCTTTAAATTGTATTGTAAATGCTTATATATGTAGGCACACATTGCTGTTTATTACCTTTTTTATTACCTTATGTTAACAATTACTTAAATGTATATAGCGCTTTTCTGGGCACTCAGAATAAATAACTAAATACGTTTGTTTATTGTAATTTTATTAATTTATAATGTCAAGGCATTTAGAGCCCAAATATAAATGGCATACATCAGTACTAAAACACACGTACATATGTCTTGTCAATTTTATAAAGTTTATCATTTTATATAGAAGAACAACTGTTTCGTATAACGTTACTTTCATTTTGAAAAGATTCGACTCGAGATCGCGAATCTGCTTCGCATGACCCCGCGCGGTGACGTCAAGAGGTCGTTCCAGTAATGGGTCTTGAAAATGACCAGTAATATGTTTATGTTTAGTGACACGTCTTTAAAACCCCTCGATATGGATTATGATGAATCATAGTTTGTTCTTGAGCATTGCATAACTTCTCATGGAAGCCTATGTGAGCACGCGCGCTCTTTGCCCGAGCAGTGTGTTCAGCGCGCGCGTGAGAGCTCGAGACGGTGTGTGTATTTATAACGTTATATATATCAGTGTGTTTGTCTGAGGCAGAAGATAATATAATATCAGACGCCCTCTGACGTATTATTGCACAAAACAGCTTAGGACTGTTGCTCCCTGTCATTTAAACGCCGACAACAAAAATTAAAAGTTATCGTGTCGGATCCATTGTAACGTCTGTTAATTAGCTTTGCTAACCTGCTAAAGGCCCATGTGTGTTCACCCGCCTCATGCATACATGACTCCCGGCTACATTTGTTATCTGTATTTGGTATCAAACGTTAACCGCTCTCCTATCTTCTTAAGTTTATAAGCAGTCGTAGAAGAATAACGAATCAGTGATAACTCATCTCTAAATGCTAGCCGAACGTGAAACACCAGCACTATTGTACTGAATGAGACCGTTTACTCGGGTATACGACAACATTTGTATTTTTAACAGTTGGTGTTAAGGTGACTTGTGTGTGTGTTTTAAGTTGTGTGCAGTTAATTTTACATTTAAAAATGACTACCTTATTTCCTGTAGTATGTGCTCTTTATATTCATGTAGTATAGAACCCGGCTGTTTTAAGGAATTAATAATAACTGTACATTCTTATGAATTTCTTATATTGCTAAACGAGAGTTTGGTCCGTAACTTTGTAGATTAAGTAAATGAGAAATGCTCTTTTTACCTGTGTAAGCTCTGAATTGTTAGGCTGCCCTTGCATTTTAACCACTGAGTCCGTAGAGCAGATGGGTTTTGAGGAAATTATAGTCCTGCTGCAGTTTATTCAACTATACTTTTTGCATTCTAGTAAAGCCGTCTTTTTCTTTCGGATTATGCGCTTGCTTTTTTTTTTAGGGTTTTACGTTTGATTTTAGAAATAGATTATCAAATTCATGAAATTCACTCCAATTGTTTATCTTTAGGCCCTCAGATGCAGTGAAACCCTTGATCTCAGCATCCTGGAAGTGGAAATCACGGAAGAGACTGGTGCTTCATCACATACAGGTATTTATTTATTCATTCATTCCTTTTAAATTTATAGTAGACCTACTCATAATCTGCTGCTGTAGTACAGTTAGAATATTTCTGTGGAATGTTTGTCACTCATAAAATACTTAAATCTTTCACCCCTTGCTTGTCCATTTATTAAGTAGCTTGGCTAGTCCTGTAATGCTTTCAGGTGCCAGTGAAAGTGCTGTTGTATCAGCTTAGATGTTTAAATGCTTCCTGAAATAATTATCTTGGAATTCAGCACAGAAAAAAAAAATGTGAAAAAAAAAAATCTTTTTGTTTATATGTTTATCTCAACATATGCGTGTCATGAATTTGTGAATTTTGTAAAATGTTAGTCATGCCGCTTTTCCCTTCCACTCTTTCAGGTTTAGTGTGTAACAGTGCTGGTTCTAAAGTAGGACAGTCTGGGGAAGGGGTGGTGCAGCACCGCACCTCTCCGGCAGTGGCTGTGCTGGGTGGCACCTCCGCGGCTGCGCAGAATGTGGCCGGGCCACCCCAGCATGCCCTGCAGCCAGTCGCAGCTGCCACTCTACCACCATCATCGGTTGACATCGCCACTGCATCACAGCAGAAAAGATACTCAAAGGCTGCATGTAAAGAACAGACCATCACTCACGTTCAGAGAAACAGCAGCAGCGAGGAATCAGAAGAGAGATCATCTGTCCAAAGAGGACTGGTATCAGCTACTGCTGAAGACACACGAAAACTTACAGACACATTGGAGGGTCGGACTCCCTCAGACAGACTTTTTGAGAGTGGGACGCATAGCATTACACAAAAACAGGATTTGCTTTACAGGTGTAGCAAAGAGCAAACAAGTCTTGTATACAGGGAGACCGATATGGCGGAAGGATCCAGGACAGGCCACTGCCGAGATTGGAGCCAACACCCTGGAGATGCAGAAAAGGGACCCTTGCCTCCAGAGACAATCAAATTGGACTACAAGAACATGTCTGGAAAGCACAGACCTGGAGAAAGCCCCTTTGTCCCAACAACAGAAGTCACCCCAGCCGTCTCAAGTGCAGTTAAGACAACAGACAAAGACATGGAGCAGCCCCATACAACTCCCCTTTTTCAGACAAATCAGACTGCCACATCATCTGCGTTTGGCGTCCCACAGAAACAAAGTACGACCAATTCAGCGAAGCAGGATTTTAAACTTGAATCTAAGGTGGCTATGGAAGTTGTCACACAAGACCTGCCTAAAACAGACAAAGAAGGTGCATTTAGTCCAATTAGACAAACTTTGGGAACAAAACAAGGTAAAAGTGGAAATTCCCTTTGCTCAGGATATTCATCATCAAAACAAGGAGGGCAGCACAATAGCCCTGAAAGTGGAAATAGCATGCCAAATGACTCAGATAAGGGCAGCTGTTATCCCCCAGAGGACTGCAGTAAAACACAAAAGGCTTCACAAAGGACAAAAGCACCTGGCGTGCTCGTCCCTCCTGAGAATGCACAGTGTGTGCAAGAGCTAAGCTCTCAGTATGTACATTTAAGTGAAACCTCCAAAATGTTACATTTGGGTAAGGGGACTAGTGCAAGGGAGGGTCAAGGAAATGAGAAAGTACCTGTAGATGGAGATCTGCGTATTAATGTGGCTGCTAAAGAAGTATTTCGCAAAATTTCTGTTGATGAACCAAAGGTGTCTGGGCATGGGACATGCACTGACAATGTAGAGGTCCCCATTGTGAATGAAAGGTCACAAGTCATGGTTTGCAGCTCTTCTGATGTGATTTTGAAGCAGAATGACAGTGCCAATCGTGTAGAAATATCCATGTCCTCAAATCACCAACAGGATGGGAGTGTGATGCTCGCACACACAGGGAACTGTGTGACTTTAGAGGGTCTAGAATCAGATCAGCCAAATCTTTCTGGCTGTATGGTCCAACATGTACAAGAGTCCATTTCAGCTGATCATAAACTCTCACAGATTCAGAGATGCCTGAATAATACTCCAGATAGCGTGAATGTGGAAGAGAGGCAGGAAGCAAGTGCAAAGGCTCTCGATGTCGTTGAGGTGAAAGATTTGATTGATGTAGGTATTTTAATGCAGCCAGATATGGAGGATACCTGGCTGGTTGTAAGTGAGATAGATGGACAGTCTGGCCATGCAGAGATGGAGGTCAGCGAGGAGTCTCTTGTGCAGTGCCCTGATTCCCAGTCAACTGTTGCTGTATATGAATGCACTGTGCCCTGCTTTACATCAGCTGCCATTCACAGTGATGTTAAGTTGCTGTTAACTGACAAAGAAGAGGAGGAACCAATAGAAACATTTACACAAGACTCACAAACCCAGAGAAATCTAGGGAATCAGACCTCATCTCGTGCTGATGCACTCAAACCCACCGAAGAGTTACTTACCATGGCCTCTATGCAAAAAGAAGAATCTATAATTGTCAAGCAGAATGATGATTCAGCTCGCACTGATCTTGCAAACACATTGACAGGGTTAACGTCCACAGTGATGGACGTCACACTTGAGTCTGTGCAAGAGCAGCAAGAATCTGTTGTTGTGGAAAACACGCCAGGTGTGTCATTAAATTCATTGACTTGTGGGACGATTGATCCAAAGCTACTGATTCTTAAGAAGGGTGACAGCCCTGCCCTTAAGGAACCTTCTTCAATGTCTGCTAGGATCTCAACCAAGCAGAAATTACCTGTCCTGGCTGGATTGCCCCGTGATGGATTAAATAAAGCTGCAGAGTGCCTTGCTAAAACTGAATCAGCTGCATCCTCCATCATAAAGGAGGATGTTATGTTACCTGCAGACTGCCCGATCTCAAACACTCTCTCTCAGTCCTCTCGGACTGTTTCCACTTCTAATGTTCTTTCACAGAACAGCTCTGTGAAAGAAACTTTAAATAAATCAAACAGTTCTGGCAAGTTGCTTCAAAAGGAATCCTCAACTAGTGCTTCTTCATCAACTTCAGTTCAACTCCATAACTCAAAAAGCCGCCTTCCTCCTCTTGCTGGAGATGTGTGGGGTGCTGTGTCCAGTGTTGTCCCAGATGGGAATCAGTGTAAACGTTCTTTGGGTGGTAGACCATGCCAGGATTCAATGACTTTGGGGGGTGAACTGGATATTGAGCAGCAGCAGATACTGGATGAACTTTTGTTAACAAATGAAGATGCTCAGAGCTCCATCCTGGAGCAACTTGATGCTTCTATAGAAGAAAGCAGCGATGCAGAGGTTGACAGCTCTATGGATGTCCAGAATGAGGACAGCAATGCTACGCCCAGTCCATCAGCGAGCAAGGTAAAGCAACTAAACTATTAACTTGACTTTTATGACTTCAGCCATGCTAAAGCAGTGATTTCATATGTAATTTGTTGTAATCCAGAGGTAGTCAGCAAAAGTGTATTTATAATTTAGATGTTTTTGAGCCTGTGTACCCTATCCATAACAGTTCCAAAGCCACAATTTGATGCTAGTGCACTTCTTGGCTGTATATTGAGCCATGTGTGTTTTCCAGCGTGGGCAGAGCAGGACAGACAAACAAGGCTTGTTATTGAAGGTAAGAGGTGTCAGGCATTCTTCAGATCTGATCATTGCAAGCTGATGCGATGATCCTGCTTCTTCCAACTAGTGGTTGACCGATATGGGTTTTGCAATGGCCAATTTAGAAAGTGGGGTACGCTGTAAACTCCTGATATGTAGGTAACGAAAATTAATTTTTAACAAATATGCGGGCATTAAAGTGGACACGTATTTAGCCAAATATTTAAATTCACAATAAGGGGAATGTAAAAGTTGCATCCAAGCTGGCATGGTTTTTGGTCTATGACAAAAATCTCAAAAGTGACTTTTTATTGACCTGGAATATATATCGGTCTATCACTGCTTCAACTCACTAGCTTAATTTTTTTTTTTTTTTTTCAAAGTATAAACTGACAGGAAAATAGAGCTGAGTGTATAAAACTGTTTTATCATTCAGAGTAGCATGTATTATTTAGAAGTTAGGAGAGCGGTTATAAGATGTTTGCTCACCAAGATGTCCTTGTAGACCAGGCTGTGTTTATGAAGCTCCTTTATCTCTTCTTGGGCACTCTATCTTTCCTTTGCACTCCATGCTGAATAATATTGTGCAGTCACGCAGTCAGATGCACTGTTTTATTGGTCTTTTCCAAGGTTTGCCAATGGATTGCAGGCAAGGTTACAGCAAGCTCTACCCCTTCCACCTCCCCAGTTCCATGTCCATCTCCATCTCCCTCATCTGGTGACTGGATGCGTTCTCACACAGGCAGGACCTCACCTGTACGCAACTCTCATGGCAAAAACATGCCCTCCACTTCCTCCCAGGGTTCTGGTGGCTGTTCTCAGTCAGAGCAAACAACCACCCAGAAATCCACGCCAAAGCATACAGACATGGCAGAACTGGCAAAACATGTAAGAGAAGGACACATATAATCTTTTACTTTCAGAAAAACTGTGATTTAATGGTTGTAAGTGGATGGTTATTCTTATTTTTTTGTAATACTTTAAACAGGAAGCAGAAATAGAACATCGTACCCTTGCATTAAAACGTGAAGGTTTCTGGTCCCTAAAACGTCTGTCTCGTATAACTGAACCAGTACGGCCCAAAGTGCATTGGGATTACCTTTGTGAGGAAATGCAGTGGCTTTCAGGAGATTTTGCACAAGAGAGGCGATGGAAAAGAGGAGTGGCCCGAAAGGTAAGCATTACATTCAGAATGTCCTATTTGAAACATGCTATTTGCATAAAAAACATTTTTTAAATGTTAAGTTAATAGAGCATCTCACCAATCATAACCCATTTGCAGGTAGTACGGATGGTAATGCGCCACCATGAGGAGCTGAGACAGAAGGAAGAGAGAGCGAAACGTGAGGAGCAGGCCAAACTGAGAAGAGTTGCTTCTTCTATTGCCAAGGAGGTCCGTGCTTTCTGGAGCAGCGTGGAGAAGGTGACTTTCGGTGTCTTTTGGGGTGGGGGTTGAAATTTCTATTGCACCAAAAACTATCCATGATTCACACTTTAAAAACTTTACCACCCATTGCCGTACACAGGTGGTCCAGTATAAACAACAGTCTAGACTGGAGGAGAAGCGGAAGAAGGCTTTAGATCTCCAGCTTGATTTCATTGTGGGTCAGACAGAGCGTTATTCAGACATGTTAAGTCAGTCCCTGCAGGCTGCTCCTGTACACAGTTCCGACACTGCAGCTGTCTCCAAACAATCACAGCTAAATGCTGTTGATGAGGATGGTGAGGACCAGCTTTTTTACAGTTGTTGTTCAGATCAAGAGTTTTGGAAGTGAATGAACAAACGCTCCAGAAAATATTTGGACACTTACACAACACAATATATGAATGTCATTGATAAATAGCCTATAACAAAATATCAAAACAAGTGGGATCTGCTAATAAATTATGCGAGATTAGATTTGTTTAGTGGATGAATTCAGTTCACCACAGGGACCAGATAGACTCCAAATGCATTCCTAATTTAATGTTAAATTCAGAACCTAGCAAACACATTTTTTCTTATTATATTAAGCTTGTGTACATTTTGGTTTGATGTCTTACGTAATAGTATTTCATAGATTTAATTTTTTTAAGTGTTACGTAAGTGTATAAATACTGTGGGGCTATTTTGTATACATGCAGATGCTGTAATACAATTTAGTGAATCAAATCTACTCTTGTGAGTGTTCCTGTTGGAATAGGGTTTGATATATTTTTGAACACATGATTCAGGAAGTTCTTGTTTTCACTTTGTGTTCACTTAGATTAGACATCTAAATTTTCGATTTTCTACTGCAGATAGAGACTTTGAGCCACCGTGTGAGGAGGAAGATGATGAAGAGACCATAGAAGTAGAGGAGCAGCAAGAGGGGAATGATGCAGAGACACAGAGACGAGAGATAGAGTTACTAAGGGAGGAGGGCTCTCTGCCTCTAGACCAGCTACTCAGTACTTTAACTCTCCCCCAGGTACAGCAATCTTCCAGGGTCCACTACAAAACAGTTGGTTGTACATAGCCATTATGTTACAGTCTAGACTAAGTAATGTGGTCCATCACTGTTCATATCAGATTGTTTCAGTATGGTATTTTTCCCCCAGTTCTAACATATTTAAATATGACTTATTTTTAATCGCACAGGATGTTGAATCAGAAGAAGTCTCAGAGACTTCATCTTCTACAGTTGAAGAGGAAGACAAAGAATTCAGTGCCAAGGAAGAAGATGGTTAGTAGAGTTTTATTTAGATAGACACTTAACTTTGGAATCCTACTGATTTTAATGGAAATATTCAATTTCTGTTACTATATTCTTCTCTTCAGCGGAAGATGAAGAAGACACCATTGCAGCCCAGGAAGTTATTGAAGGAGATGGAGACCATGAAGAGGAACTTGATGACCTTGCTAGAGAGGGTAATTCTTTTTAGGCATATCAGTGGTTTATATATATATATATATATATATATATACACATATACATATATATATATACATATACATATATATATATACATATACATATACATACATACATGTGTATATACATACATACATACATACATACATACATGTATATATAAATGCCTTTATTGTTATCAGTTGTATAGAAGTATTAATTACCCCAAACATTTGAACTGTATAATGAAGAGTGTTTAATTATGACTTGCAAAGTAATTTCCTGAGGTCATATTGTGTCTTGTGGTTTCTTTTTCAAAGGGGATATGAGCATGGAAGAGCTCTTAGAGAAGTACAGAGGAGCGTATGCCTCTGATTTTGAGGAGCCCTCAGCCTCAGTGTCACCAGATTCCTCAGAAGAATCAGAGGGAACTGAGGAGGAAGCAGAGGAAGAGACGGAGGGAGAGGACAGTGCTGATGATAGTAGCTCCTCCTCTGGTGAGCTGAAGTTTATGATGAGTCACTGAATCATATGAACTGTTGTATGAAGCAGGGATGTCAAAGATTAATCTGATCGATTAATTGTCGATAAGAGATGCAATCGATTAATGCTGTCAATGGTTGGTTAACCAATTTAATGTTGGGCTGCGTGCGGCTGATGCGTAGAACACGTGCGAGCGGCTGTGAGTGACAGTGACAGTATATAAATGCATCATCAATTCACAATGTACTAATTAAGCTTTTAATGTGATTTAAACTTTAAAAGTACATTAAAATAGAAACAACGCAAAAGTTATTCAACATGAAAAGCAATAGAAATGTAGTAACTAGTCATTTCATCAGATAACTGCGCTTGGCAGGGCTGCGGGACACAGTGACAGGAGGACAGATAGTCTATTCATTCCAACAACTTGTTAATTCATTCCTACGACTTATTAATTTGTGGCAATTGTCCATGTTTCATTAATTCTGTTTCCTAAATAACCCATGATATAACTGTAATAAGGGAACAAATTAATAAATCGAATTAATTCTTTATTCATGAAATCTTTCATTTTTCTTCCCATGTTTACCACAGAGGCATGGTCACGATCTAACATTTTCCTAACCCTGTGAAAAAGGTTGTTGTTTTTTTTCTGTCTCCGCTGTTTCGATCACCCCGGAGCCTGGCGCACACTGGCGTAAACATTTTAAAGGTGACATTGGACAGTTTAAATAGACCGTAGAATACCGGTTCACCCTGCTGTTATGCCAAGGACGATTTTGCTCATAAGAAGAGGATCATCTTTTCCGTCTATGTGCGAATGTGTATTTAGTAGTTTAGATTATAAATAATAGTTTAACATTCAAATACATTGCGAATATGGAAACATTTGGATTTGTGCCGAATGAGACATGAGCAATAACCTCCAAATAAATCTATCTAAAGCCGCGCTTGCTCGTCCTCGTCTGCACGCACGCACACGCACGCTGTCATGATCTAATGCACTAGATGCTTGATTTTTCAAAAACAAATAGGCTAGGCCTACCAGAACGCAAAAATGTAAAATTTGACATTTTCTAGAACAGAATCCAGCAGAAACAAATTAATCTGAGCAACAGTGTTTTGCTGCAGCAGCGCCGATGAAAGCAGTTCACTTAATGCGCAGCGCAGTCACACGCGCCCCACAGTTACTTTTGGGATCTTTTCATTTTAAATGCCATAATGTCAGTTGAAAACATTACAATTGTGTTTTAAAATACAACAACGAGCACCACAAAACCATTTAAAGAGGCGTGTTCAGTGGTCTCCGTGCCAGAAAACAGTCAACAAAGTCAAATGATCTCAAACGTACGACACACACTCTTCATTCTATCAAATGATCATAAACACATCTATTCATTTTATAATCCTTCTACTAGCACTTTATTCAGACTAAAATCCCATTAATTCAAGTGAGAAAGCGGTTTGGGTGTGTGTGTGTGGGTGTGTGTGTGTGGCTTTTGCACATCCTGTCATGCCGGTGACTGCGTGCATGAAGCAGATCTATTTTGCAGCATTATGGTTAATGATTAATTGATCGTTAATTTAAACAACGATCGATCATGGAAAAATCGATATTTCACATCCGTAGTTTGAAGTGACCAAATATCACACATAATTTGTGAACTACTCAATATTTAGATTCCCAAGCTGCTGTAGACAGTGACAAAGAAGAAGAGGATGATGATGTGCAGGAGAGTGATAATGAGGATGACGATAATGGAGGAGAGGGAATGGAGGTTCTGCTGAGAGAGGGAGACCATAGTCCTACTATACCAACATCTCCCCGACCTAAGAAAGAAATCAGCCACATTGCTGCTACTGCTGAGAGCCTTCAACCTAAGGGATATACACTGGCGACAACAAAGGTAGCAGCACACAAACTATCAGAAACACTGGCTGAGAACATTGTTTCTGTTTATCATTAACTGAACTTGTGTGGTTTCTTTTTAACACAAGGTCAAAACACCAATTCCATTCCTGCTTCATGGTACCTTGCGTGAGTACCAGCACATTGGACTGGACTGGTTGGTCACCATGAATGAGAAGAAACTCAATGGCATACTTGCAGATGAAATGGGGCTTGGCAAAACCATCCAGACCATTGCTTTGTTAGCTCATCTAGCATGTGTAAAGGGTAATAAGTCCACATAACTACTCATTTCCCTTTGATGTGTGTTGAAAATATATTGGATATAGTGCAGTACATTTTCTTGCTTTTTGCATTTACAGGTAACTGGGGTCCACATCTGATCATTGTGCCCACCAGTGTAATGCTCAACTGGGAGATGGAGTTGAAACGTTGGTGCCCTGGATTCAAAATCCTCACCTACTATGGTAGCCAGAAGGAGCGCAAACTCAAGAGACAAGTAATGAATACAATAATATATTTTTTATAAAAAAAAAAATTTTTTAAAAACACTTCCACAAAAATCTTCAAAACAGTTTTTTTCTTTTTGCCCTTCAATCCGTGATTTTATAATTGTTTTTCTTTCCTTTCTATTTTTGTTAGGGCTGGACCAAACCCAATGCTTTCCATGTCTGCATCACTTCGTATAAGCTAGTACTGCAAGATCATCAGGCTTTTAGGCGCAAGTCTTGGAGGTACCTCATTTTGGATGAAGCCCAGAACATCAAGAACTTTAAGTCCCAGCGCTGGCAAAGCCTGCTCAATTTCAACAGGTACTTGTATACTTTAATTTCTATGAAGGTCTTGATCATATGTAGGTCCCATTCTGACTTTTTTGTTTCATTGTGTAAAACCCATTTAATTAGGATATGAGATTTTTTTTTTTTTTTTTTTGAGTATTTTATATCTTTCTCTCAATTCTCTGGCTTCCAGCCAGAGGCGATTGTTGCTCACAGGTACCCCTCTCCAGAACAGTCTAATGGAGCTGTGGTCTCTAATGCACTTCCTCATGCCGCACGTTTTTCAGTCCCATCGGGAGTTCAAGGAGTGGTTCTCAAACCCACTCACCGGAATGATTGAAGGAAGCCAGGAGTACAATGAGGGCTTGGTCAAACGGCTTCACAAGGTAGTACCAGTTTCTGAATCATTTTTAGTAGTGCTTGGCAATGATTAATCGCGATTAATCCCATCCGAAGTTAAAGTTTTTGTGTACATAATATATGTGTATGTACAGTGTATATTTATGTATGTATTAGACATGTTAATGAATATGCATGATATTGTTATAGTGGGTGCTTCTAAATACTGTGAATAATTATACATTATAAATTAATCAGAATTTGGAATGCATTTTAAGAATACTTTTCCCATCAACTGGTCAAAATGTACAACACCGCTGTATGCTGCTTGAGAGACATGTGTGCTGCTCCTGATGTAAACAATCATACATGAGAAGCACATGGGGTAACAAATGAGACGCTCTGAATGAAAGCACATTCACACTCTGACAGCAGATGGCGCTAAACAGCAGAAAATGCAGCCCTTACCCTAGAAACCCCATAAAGCAGCTGCTACTTTCTAAAATGTATTTAAATAATTTAAATAGACATTCAGATTTGTGGATTTGCTATGATGTTCATCACAGCACCAAATTCTTAAATTTTTAGACTTAATAGGCTATTTATTTTTTTGAACTTTTTTAACATTTTAATCTGGACTACAACATGTCCTAGATATTGTTTGAAAGTGTTTTGATTCTTTATTGTTCGTTTACACTGTACATTAGGGCTTCATTAGTTACCATTAGATAATTCATTAGTTAACATAAACTGCCAATGAAAAACTCTTCTGAATATTCATAAATTAGGTATTCCAATATTTAATAACATGTTGTAAAAATCAAAAACGCTTACGTTATTTAATGTGCTAACATGAACTGAGACTTGTTTTTTTTTTACCAAGATTAATAACTTCTGTAGCAAATTTAGCTATTGCTTATTGTGAATGTTAATGCATTAATTAAAGTTAACTAATGAGGTCTTATTGTAAAGTGATACAGATTGGTCTTTATAGTTCTTTTGCACTTTAATCTGTGTAAAACTTTTAACTTCATATATTTTTCTGTATTTCTTTTATTGTATTTAAATATTCAGTTATTTTCGTTATAAGTTATTAAACCTCTTATACTGTATTATGACCACTTTTGTGAAACTAAATTTCAATATCGTGATAATACCATATAACAGGATAAAAGCATTAGTGATTAATCGCAACATGAAAATTTGATACTGATATATCCTTAGTATATATAAATACACACACATGCATGTATATATTTAAGAAAAATGTTATGTTTAGATATTAAATATTTATTTATAATATCAATTATATGAATATAAATCTATACATGTAAATATTTTCAAAATATATTCTTTATGTGTGTCTTTATACATAATAAATATACACAGTGCACACACATTTCTTAAACAAAAACTTAAATTTTGGATGCGATTAATCGAATATTCGTTTGATGGGTTAGCTTTCGATTTTCAATTGTGAAATTCAAATCTTTTTTTTTTTTTTTTTTTTTTTGAGAACACTTGCATCCCCTGCGAAATGGTCTTCATTCGCACGTGAATATATATATATATTTTTTTTTTATTTTTTTTTTTTACTATCGGGCCTAACAGTTCTAATGATTGTCAGGTACAGTTACAGTTGTATTTCCACGTGAGCCTGGTACGGCGCGGCACGATTACAAACTGTTGAATGGTTACACAGCCGTGCTTAGCCCTGCTTTTCGAGTGTGTGTGTGATGTTGCCACTCTGTTGCCTGGTTACCAGTTTCTCCATAGCTGGCTAAGCCGAACAGCGCTATATAATCAAACAGCCAAGTAAACAGCAATGCTCTGAGACAGTTTGGTCTGTGGAGGAAACATTTGCGCTTATTGATATTATACCCGTCATTGCCTTCTGTTTTTTTTTTTTGGACGTCAAGAGTTGTCTTTTTTTCTGTTATTGAACGAAGACAATATCAGATAAAAAAGGAGTCCCAAAAAGAGAAATATCTGATCATCGTCCATATCGCTGTTTATATTACACTTGCGTTACCAAGGCAAGGACTGATGCATTTGTACCTTATTCCAAAGAGCTCCGTTATAAGCGCCACAGTGGAAAATGAAACCATATTAGCACAGAGTGGAACGGTTAAGCAAAGAGAAAAGCAGCTTATGAATCACCCATGAGTGAACGTCATGATTTAGTTCATCTGGAAGAGAAGACAAAAATGCCGAAGACCTCAGCTGTGTGGGAGCACTTTAAATTGGTTGAGGACAAGACAAAGGCAGTGTGAAAGATATGTGATAGTTGGTGTTAAAAAACTATGTTAATCAGCAAAATATTTGCGAATACGGCTGCAATAAAAAAAGTAAAGGAGCCCAGTCTAATAATAGTTTGTCTATATTAAAAGTATTGCCCTTAACAGACCTGTGTGTTTTGTATCACTAGTGCAGTGTCTGGTCTCGGAGCATATAAGCCTCCCCGCATGAGGTGTGCTGCTTCCGGCTTGCGCTATAAGAATGATATAGTTTCGATTCTGGTTCCATTAAAATCATTAAACAACTATTAAAAAAATAGTGGTAAGGAAAAATGCACAATACTCAACTACTTAATGTTCAATACTGTTTATTAATTACTGTCAACTTGATTTAAAGGTTGGCAATGTCAAAATTCAACATGTATTACAGTATACAAATTTTCAGGTTCCAGTTCCATGTAAATGAACTATTATTATGTTTTTTACTATTTTACCTTCATTGAATGTAGTGTTGCTGGAAGGCAGTAAGTAATGTTGAGTAATCATAGTCCATCAATCAGCATGGGCTTCAAGGTTGATGTTTTTTACACTATCAATAACATTTTGCTTTTCAAGGAGGAATAAGCTGGTTGGCCAAATAGTCCCTTCATGACTAAAACACTTGTTTCATTTCCCTATATGAATGAACTATAAACTGTTATACACACACTCCATAAAGCCCCTATTTTACAAATAATAATGCAGTCAGGAGATGGTGTGATGCAATGACTGGTTTCCACATTTTTAAACATTTAAAATGCATGAAAATAAATATTTTCTATCAATTTGTTTATCACTCTTGAAATGACCTGTACATTAAATAATCTATCCCTCATATTTACATAACAATAGCAGTCTATTTATTTAGTGGTCCAAGTTGAAGTCAGTATGTATATTAATGACAATATGGGACAAATATAATGTAATTTCGTGGCGGCAGGTGCTGTGCGCTGCCGGTACATGTACAGTCAGACAAAACGACATGCACAGTTATCAAAGATTTGAGTGTGCGTACAGTCGTTGGAAACATGTGTTCGGCAGTTAAAGACACTATGCACCATGGCGAGTCAGTGGAGTCAAGTGCACGTCATTGGAAACAATGAGCTCAGTAATTACGAGGCAGGGTGGCGTTTCTGTTATTCGGTTTGTGACATCCTTTATGGGAAACGCAGAATCATCAGGGCACCGACCCAAGGCTGCTCACATCGCTTGGTCACGTGTTGAACCAGAACCGTTTTCGGAACCGAAACTTAGAAATTGCTCACGGTTCCGGTTCTTTTAAAAAACAGAACCAGTTCTGAATCAGAACCGGTTCTCGGTTCCCAACCCTAATTAGGTCCAGCCCTAGATTAATCATTGCCCAGCACAAACTTTTATGTCATTTATTGCATTTATGAAAATAGCACAAACATAGTTACCATGTTTCTCTTATGATTTTTGCCTGAGTTTATTTGTGATATTATAGGGAAGCATTTAGGCTTTTGGCTTCACATAAGTTTCCTACATCTCTCTCTCTAGGTGCTAAGACCCTTTTTGTTGCGAAGAATCAAAGTAGATGTGGAGAAACAAATGCCCAAAAAATATGAACATGTTGTGCGCTGTCGACTCTCCAAAAGACAGCGTTTTCTCTATGATGACTTCATGGCCCAGGCCTCGTGAGTAACAAGGGCAAACAGACAAGGGTTGGGGTTGAGGAATCAGAAAAGGCTTTCTCCTTTGTTTATAATAACTTCAATCTCAGGCTTTGGATGATAATTGATTGGATAATTTTTTCATACTTCAGGTGTTAGGGTAGTAGTTTTTTTGTGTTTGTGTTTTTTCTTATTGTTCGTGTTTTTTGTGCTCCATACCATGTTCACCCAGGACTCGAGAGACTTTAGCCAGTGGCCATTTCATGTCTGTGATCAACATCCTGATGCAGCTGCGGAAAGTGTGTAATCACCCCAACCTGTTTGATCCAAGACCCATACAATCCCCCTTCATCACAAAGTCCATCATCTATTCTACTGCTTCACTGGTTCAGCGGGCTTTTGAGGTCTCACCTTTTGAGGTAAATGGTGAAGACTACCAGCAATTCCTGATACCATAATTCTTTTTTAATTCAATGTACAATTCCTATACTTCTAAACGTCACTATTTTCGGTGTTAAACACAACATACTAAATATAGACAACTTAATTTTAATGAAAAACAAAACAAAAAATCATAATCTGTGACTTAAGTACTATTATAAACTAGGTTAGTGGATAATTTAGCAGCAAAATATATTCTAGAAAAATCATGAGTGCACAATTTTATAAAATCTAAACAATTATTGAAATAACATTAGTGGGGGGGAAATAAAAGCGAATGAGTGTTGGACTAGATCTGGTAAAATGTTACACATTGCTCTTTGTATTGTTGTAAAATACATTAAAGAAAACAAATGTATTTATACATCTATACTATTAAAATTAAAAGACATTTATTTTAAATGTATAGGCTAGCACAGTAAGGGAGGCAGCAACATAGATAGAACTATCAAATGTTGCTGCCTCCATTGCAGTACTATACATTAGATTACCGTATTTTCCGGACTATAAGTCGCAGTTTTTTTCATAGTTTGGCTGGTCCTGCGACTTATAGTCAGGTGCGACTTATTTATCAAAATTAATTTGACATGAACCAAGAGAAAACATTCCCGTCTACAGCAGCGAGAGGGCGCTCTATGCTGCCAGAGATGCTGCTCATTGCTCCTGTAGCCTACAGTGAGCAGCATAGAGCGCCCTCTCGTGGCTTGGGACGGTAATGTTTTCTCTTGGTTCTAAATAAATGCGACTTATATATGTTTTTTTTTCTTATGACGTATTTTTGGACTGATGCGAGTTATACGATATCATTTGTGCTTTCATGGGGATTTAACAATAACACAATAGTATACGCACAATATCAGATTTGGGTTGGTCTTGACTGACCGATACCCGATAAATTCCAGTATCAGAGCTGATACTGATACTAAGCCTCAGATCCATGCATGAATACAAAACTGTAAGGCACTCATTTAATCACACAATGCACCCCAAAAATTAGTGTATAAACAATGTACTAGCTAGCCGCTATAGAACACCAAAGCACTGCGAGTGTCCGTATTTGCTCACTTGTTTTCCAAATTCCAAAATCCAAATTTGATTCAGATATCTATTGGTTGACACATTTTTACACATTTTTGTTATTAGGAAGTTTCTAATGTTTTGTTTGTTCAAATATGTTTTTCTTTTCTGGACCCTCAGTGAAGGTTAATACAAAAATGTCTTTCCCTCTCCCCCAAAGCGCTGTGACAGGTCCATGTTTGACCTGATTGGCCTGGAGCAGCGTGTGACTAGATACCAGGCAGATGTTTTCTTGCCTCAGAGGAAAGTGACACATCAGCTTATTCAGGAGATCATGGAGTCTCCTGATCCTCCTCCCAGACCGAAGCCTGTTCGCATGAAAGTCAACAGGTATATTGTTCAAAATATTTAAATTAGGGCTGGTAATTTAACACGTTAATTAATTAATTATAGAGAAAAATAACGCATTAAAGTTATTGCCCCACCCCAGACCTATGTGGATCATCTGCCATTTCATACAGTCGATTGATGACTAATATGAGGCAGGGCAACAACTTACTGCATGATGGAGCCTAGAGAATATCCCTAAAATTCAAGATATGGAGTAAAAAAACCCGTTTGAAATTTTGTCTCATATTTACATCACATAGTTCATAAATATCACACAAGCTTTAGGCAATATCACACGAGTGCAAATGTGATACTCATCTTATACAACAGTTCATTAAGAAGTTAATATTGTGTTATTTTAGACACAATGTTGTCCAACCAAAATATAAAGACAAATCAGCACTGTTCATCCCCGAGCAACCCACAGCGGCATTTCATTTCTTAATAGACATTCTGAACGAACTGGGTGAACCATGTGGCGCGTTGAACCATTGGCATATGCGTTGGCTTTGAAGTGGCGCTGCACAGACCGATCCATGTTTGACCTCAAAGTATCATGAGAGCGATTCAAAAGCACAGAGTCGTCTGCTCTGTAAGATCTCCTGGTACTTTGACGACACAAAGTTGAACAAGCCTAATGCTTCAATGAACCATTAATAAAGAACCATTTATTTCACTCCTAAATGAATCAGCCATTTGAACGAATCAAACAAATGAATAAATGACTCGATGACTTAATCATTAAGACATTTACCACCACTTACTGGCAGTTTTAGTTTATTATTTAGAGTATCATTTCATTAAAGAAATAATTGAATATTTTCATAGTAATAATAATACAATTAAGAAAATAAATTATTAAAGTTATAGTTCACTCAACCAAAAATGACAATTCTGTCATCATTTACTCACATGGTCCAAAAGAGTATGTGTAATCAATTTTATCAAACAAAATATTTCTTGCTGAAACTACTTTTTGTAATCTCTGTTTGATGCTTTGCACAACAATGACTTTATCTTTTCACAGTAATTTCTCTAAATTTGATGTGCGATTTTATTAGATTCATCACCACATCATGTAATTAATTAGATTAAAAATTTTAATCACTTACCAGCCCTAATTCGAACACACAATTGTGATGTATGATTATTGAATTGATTCTAGATATGAAAAAAAATAGTCGTAAAATAAAGTTTGGGAATGTGATTGTTTCTCTGCAGGATGCTTCAGCCTCTTCCTAAATCTGATGGGCATTCATCAGTGAACAGTCCTCGCCCCATGTGCCCTACTACCACGGCTGTTCAGACTCCAAAGCCTTTAATTACAGAGGTCACCCCTTCCGCTCCTCCCTCACAGCTGGCACCTCAAGGTCAGTTCAGGGGGCAAAGTCTAACATCCTAATCAGCAGGTGTCACTCATGTTATGATGGATGATGGATTTTTTTTTTTTACTTTCATTTCAGTTTGTCCTGTTACTCCTGTTGCTACTCCAAGAGCTCCAGTGGCTCCTAGCAGTGTCCCTTCTGCACCTGCAGTCAGGCCTCCAGCCCCCCAGCCAGTAACTGTACGCCCCTCAGGACCGTCCAGTATCACAACTGTGTCCACTCCCCCTCAACCACCCAGCAACATTATGACTCAGAGGGTCCTGCTCAGCCCAGATATGCAGGCTCGTTTGCCATGTACGTTCATTTCATCACACTTCATTGTTTCAAAGCGATAAACAGTTAAGTTTATTTCTTAATTTTTTTCTTTAATTTGTCACAGCCGGTGAAGTTGTGAGTATCGCTCAGCTGGCCTCCCTAGCTGGTCGACCAGTATCGTCCTCTCAGGGCAGTAAACCAGTCACCTTCCAGCTACAGGGTAACAAGCTCACACTCTCTGGGACTCCCTCTGTTCCTCAGCCACGACCCATCCAAGGTATCCACTGCCTTCCACATAAATAGTTGAATAATCTGCTTGTGTAAATAATCCACTATCTGCTATGGATGGGTTACGTCTTTTCCTGCACGCCTTCAGTCTTTCTTTGAGTGTTTGGTGTGGTCTATGGCCTAACACTTTCTTCTGTGGTTGTGCCCTTTAGGAAATGTAATGCATCTGGTTTCCAGTAGTGGGCAACACCACCTTATTAGTCAGCCAGCTCAGGTGACAGTTCTTCACACAGTTAGTCAGTCAGGTAGCAGCTCAGCAAATCCCCACCCAACCAGCACAATCCCAACCTGCTCTGGAATAGCATTACCTTTCACCGCTACTCAAGGTACTGGTGCTGTCCTTGAGTTCATCCTTGTTCGGGTACAACCTGTATCCTGGGTACCAATTAACTTGTTACTCAGCAGAGCATGTGCATGGGTATAATGGCACGGGTTCTTTTTTTCTTCTAACTGCATGTAACTGCTTATTCGGATGGTTTGTTGGCTTTTAACTCAATAGGTCCTGTTGAATGAAGGTATTAAGATACATGTAAACACCACTGCACATTTCAAGTCAAATGTTGTAGGAGGTTCATGAGGTTTGATATGGTTGGGTTTGTTTTTCGTTTTATTTACTTGTTTACTATTTCGTGAAGTGAGTGGATTAAGTAGTGTTCTCGTTTCAGAATTTTTTCCGTTTTATTCTGTTCCTTTAAGTCTAATGTATGCAGGTTAAATTTGTGAAGTTGTAACTGTCCATGTTTCTCCAAAATTAAGAGACTAAATAATTGTTCTACCGTTTACAAAGTTTGGGGATAGTTTATTTTTCTTTTGAAAGAAATAAAAAATTGTATTTAGTAAGTATGCATACAATTATTTATTAAGGATGTTATGAGAATATTGAAGTAATGGCTGCTTTGCCATTAAATGAATAAATTACATTTCAAAATCTATAAAAAAGTTATTTTGAATGTTAGTAATATTTTTCATTATTTTTATTAAAAGGGTCATATGATGCAATTTCATGTTTTCCTTTGTCTTAAAAATGCTGTTCGTGCTTATATAAGATCCGTAAAGTCGCAAAGATTAATGTCTTAAACCCAAAGAGATATTCTTTCTAAAAGTTAAGACTCATCCACACCTTCCTAAAGCACCTCATTAAAACCCCCACAAATCTACATCACAGTGTTGGAAGATTTGCATAACACCACCCAAAAAAGGTGGTGTAACTTTTATTCTCGCTGTACTGTTGTTGCTGCCACTACCATGGAAGCTGATATTCCAAATATGGTAATGGGTTTAACATTTCCGTCACACGCTTGAGATATTTGGCCAATTACAACGCACTGGAAAGCTGGGCAATCATAGCACACTGCGCTTTTCAGAACAATGAGCTTTGTTAAAGAAAATTTACATGTTTCATAAAAGGTGGAGCAGAGAGGAGAAACAAAATGGTACGGGTATGTGGAAAATAATGTGTGTTTTTTTTTACCTTAAACCACGTCAACACATTGCATTACACCAAATACACAAAATTGTCTTTTTTGCAACATCATATGACCCCTTTAAATAAATGGAGCTTTTTTGAGCATGAGAGACTTTTTCCAAAAACACTGTAAATAATAAAAAACTTATTAACCCCAAACATTTAAATGGTAGTTATTTAATAGTGCTGGACCTTTTATTGATAGCTCTGCTACTGTGATCCATAGTCTGGTGCCCAGTCTAACTGAACTTTCTTTCCAGGTGAAATACTTGTCTAGTTTCTAAACACTCTTTGTTTATAATTCCAGTCCCAACATCCATGGTAAGTGGGCCTGGAATTGTAAAGATTGTTGTACGCCAAGCACCAAGTAAAGAAGGAGGGTCAATCCCGACTCTGGCTGTGCCTCCTTCTCCTCGTCCTGCTCCTCCTCAATCGGTCACCCTTCACCCACATGGCACTCCAAGCCCTGTTCTTAGAGCGCCCACGGCTTCACAGCCCCAACAACGACCTCCAGTTTATGCTGCTCCACCCCGAACTGTTGCTTCCTCCCAGACTCCACCTACTCGCCCTGTATTGAGAGTAGTACAGGGGCCAGCACCACCACCACCACCAGCCCCAGAACCACCACCACCACCCCCAGAACCACCAGGTAAGTTGAGCCCAGATGTGATTTTGAGAGTTTACATGACAGAAGTTCAAGCTAAATATTAAACAAAAAGAATATCAAGTAGAATAATCATGCATTCAATACTTTGTTCTTTTCAGTAACAAAGGCAAATTCATCATCAGTGCGTGAGGACCGTGGTAAAGATGTGATTACTTTACGCATGAGCACTTCTAAGCCTGCATCCTCCTCTCAGAGCAGTGGGTCAACATCTCAGCGTCCCCGTGTTCAACCGCCACCTCCACCACGTTCCCCCTTTTACATGGTAATAAATGGAGTGTGAATCTTAAATTGATTTATTCATTCATAAACTCAGAACTATGCATAACACTGTTGCCAATTTAAATCTCAGTTTAATCTTCTGACAGCCTACATCAGAGGGCATAACATTTTGCAAACAGACATGCCTATTAACGTAAGGATCAGTAACTACATCATAGTGCATTTAGGTCAGAGGAAATAATGTATTTGCACAGTATTTTAACTTTAATTTTAGTACATCAATTCCTAATGTCCTATTAGATGTTTGTCTGTGTCTACCATTCACATATTTGGTACTTTGGTTTTGACAGTTGTGGCTTGCAGACAGCCGAAAGGATCAGCGAGACAACCGGATCTCTCAAATCATGCGCATCAATGATCTACACTGCAGTGCAAAGCCTATGTATGGTCGTGAGGTGCTGGACTTTCTAACCTTCCTCCCAGGCCCTTGTCCATCTCCGGCACGACCTGTTATAAACAATTGGAGTCACTCAGGTTATAGCTCCTGCCTCACTGCTCAGTCACACCATACCAGTAGCTTCCTGGAAAAGAGCCAAGCCCTGAAGGAAGTCATTCACAACACAGAGGAGAGGCTTCAATTTCTCTATGATATCATTGACCGGTAAAGCTTAAACTTTAATTTAGAATGGAATATAAAAAAAATTGCTACTGAATATAATAGTGTCACATTTAAATGGATGCTCTCATTCCACAGGTTCACTTTTGTCATTCCTCCAGTGGAAGCAAAG
Organism: Carassius carassius; assembly: GCF_963082965.1. Lineage (NCBI taxonomy): Eukaryota > Metazoa > Chordata > Actinopteri > Cypriniformes > Cyprinidae > Carassius > Carassius carassius. The sequence goes on from NC_081794.1 coordinate 18,275,488, forward strand.
CCTATCACCATGCACACCTGCCATCCACCTCCCTCCCTCAGATACCAGCAAGGCAATTTCTCCTCTGTTCTATCTTCCCGTCTCTCCCTACATACTCACATGCTCCATCGCATCCAGTGTAACATGAGGACACATTTCCCTGACTTGAGGCTTATTCAGTATGACTGTGGTAAGTACTGTAATCCCAGTGCAGTGTGCATCTAGGGTTTTCATTCTTATTAGATTTCCCATGTTTATACGTCATAAACATTTATGTAGTAATAAAAATACTAAATAAATAGAATAGACCATTTTATGGCTGTTTATCTGTGTGCAGGTAAGCTGCAGACACTCCACCTCCTGCTTAGGAAATTGAAGTCAGAAACGCATAGAGTCCTCATTTTCACTCAGATGACACGTATGCTGGATATACTTGAGCAGTTCCTCAACTACCATGGGCACATCTACCTTCGGTTGGATGGAAGTACACATGTAGAACAAAGACAGGTGAAATAATATTCCCAGTGCTGTAGTGGAATCCAGTAAAAATGTTTTTGTATCTCAGTTGTGACATAATTTTTAATATTTGTCTACTTTTCAGGCTCTGATGGACCGATTCAATGCAGACCGTCGCATATTCTGCTTCATCTTGTCCACCCGCAGTGGAGGGGTTGGTGTTAACTTGACTGGAGCTGATACAGTGGTGTTCTATGACAGTGATTGGAACCCAACCATGGATGCCCAAGCTCAAGACCGGTGCCACAGAATTGGACAGACGAGAGATGTTCACATCTATAGGTAAAGAAAACACTAAACATTTTTTTTATTTTACATTTAGGGCCAATTGTTAATTGTTTTAATTAAATGATTGACATTGTACAGATAATGGGAGCACATTGACATATAAAATAATTGTTTAGGCTAATCAGTGAACGCACAGTTGAAGAAAATATTTTGAAAAAAGCCAATCAAAAGAGGATGTTGGGAGATATGGCAATTGAAGGTGGAAACTTTACCACTGCCTTTTTCAAGCAGGTATGGCTTATTTTGAAAAAAAAATGTTCATTGTAAAATCTTAACCTGGATTAAATTATGGAAGGGTTGATTCCCCCACTGTTTCGTTCCACAGCAAACTATAAGGGAGTTGTTTGATGTGTCAGAGGGAGAGAAGAAAGAGGCTGAATTGAGTGCACCTCAGTCAGATGATGATGAGTCCATAAATAAACAACAAACCACTATTTTGGAACAGGTAATTTTGAATATGTCCATTTGGAGTATTTTATGTGTCCATTTGTTTGCAAGGAATTTGTTCCATTTTTTACAAACCTCTGAAAATATTATTTCAATGTGTTCTTAAAACTAGGCCCTGTGTCGTGCTGAGGATGAAGAGGATATAGTGGCTGCATCTCAAGCCAAGGCTGAGCAGGTGGCTGAACTTGCAGAGTTTAATGAAAATATCCCTCTGGATGATGGTGACAGCAGAGACCAGGAAGAGGAAGAGCTGTCCAAGGCTGAGCAGGAAATTGCTGCCTTAGTTGAACAGGTAGTCATTATATTTATGCTTGTCTTCATAGAATGTTTAATTAGAATGTTATTTTTCAGTCGATGCATCGCTTAAACCTTTTTAACTACCTTTCAATTGTCTCTGTTCTTGACAGCTCACTCCCATAGAGCGATACGCTATGAATTTCCTTGAGGCTTCCCTTGAAGATATTTGTAAAGAAGAGCTGAAGCAGGCAGAGGTAACCATTAAACCAGTAACCAAGCTTTGATTATTTTCTGGTAGAATAAACCTTTAGCAGTTATACCCACAACATCACCTATGACTTTACAGGAGCAGGTTGAGGCTGCAAGGAAAGGATTGGATCAGGCAAAGGAAGAAGGTTTGAAACTGCATCAGTCATCCGACAGTGACAAAGAGGATTCCATACCTCCCAATACTGAGGAACCTACTCCAAACCGTCGCCCTCGCAAACACAAAGAGAAAGGTGCTCCTTCTACAAGGGTCAGTGGCAGGCTCAGAGGGACACCTGCTGATGAAATATCCCTAACCCAGCGATCCCCAGAGAGAGGCAGGCGGGGGGCATGGATGAACTCTGAACGCAGTATGGGCCAAATCCCTGGGTCAGCGCAAAAGTCGCCCCAAAACAGAGAAGTGCCTGAGAAACTTTGCAGTGGTCCAAAAGTGCAAGGGACAACCAAAGAATCTGTGTCCCTCACATCATCAGAAAACCAGACAGTTCAAACCAACCTGCAGCTCTCAGATTCAAAAACTGTGTCCCCTGTTATGCAGGGTTCAGACCCAAAAATTAGATATGTGCCATCCCCTCACCATCAGCCCATCTCCCCATCAAGCTCTGTGCCTTCAGCTGCTGCATCTCCTACAATGGACAAAAACTCTAGTGGCCATCAGTCCTCCTCCTCTACTGCATGCAGAGAGGACAATGACGAGCAAGGGGGAGAGGCACTGTCTGAAATTATACAGTGTAGTAGAGACAGGAGAACCTCTGTGTCATCAGACTTCATCTGTTCTCATGAAAATCACTCTGAACAGGATGGTCAGCTCCCTCTTTCTCCTACTCTGGCATCACCTAACTCTCGCTCACCACGAAAGCGGCAGTCAGCTGAAAGGGAAATCCTCAAAGGACTTCCTGAGGATTCTCCATCAGCCAAGGTCCTTCGAAAGCTTCCAGGTCGTCTGGTCACAGTGGTGGAGGAGAAAGAGCCCAAACGGAGATGGAGGGGCTTGAGTGGAAGTGGAGGAGCGCACACTGAGGGTTCATCAGAGGAAACTGAACACGCCGAGCCAGTTCCTGACACAGGCTCTCAACTGTCTGATGGAGGAAGTCAAACTCTTAAGGACTCTCTTCCCAAATCAGTGCCCACATCCTTAGCTTCTTCCCCACCACCACCAACACAAGAGCAGGATCAGGCCTCATCTTCATTACATAGTAGCCCAGGGAGAGGGCACCCCCCCTGTTCCCCAACACACCATTCTCCAGATATGCCTGTCCTACGAAACTTACCAGTACGCCGAAGGCTTAAGACAGAGTCTCGAATGGCTGCACAGTTAGGAGAGCAATTTGTAGGACGAGGTAGAGGGGGGGATCGGAAATCTGCTTTATCACCAAAGAAACCAGAATTAAATTCAGACAAGGATAGTGCTGCTCCAAATGACTCAATGAAGCGCAAAAGGGGCAGACTGCCTAAAACACCTCCACGTGCACTAGAGCTGCCAGAAGACAAGACGCCAGTAACCCAGAAAACTAATATTGAGCGGAGTCTCTCTTATACACCAAAACGGAAAAGAGGTCGTCCCCGTAAAGATTCTACCACAACTACAAGCTCATCCCCATCTTCTCCTTCTACATGTGCTCCTTCCTCCCATGAACCTAATTTGTCAAGGTCCAATGTTATGCCTGAGACTTTGCCTGCTGTCAGTAACACTTCACCAATAAGCTCTCCACTCAACCCCACTTCACTCTCAAATGCTGCTGAAGTATCGTCATCTCCTAAACCAGATTCTGAAACCAATCAAAAAACTACATCTGTTTTACTGTCCTCTATGCATACAGACTCTCAAAATATGTCATTGTCTACATCAGAACTTGGTGACTCACATGTTAAAACTCACACCATTCTGAACCCCCTAATTGCATGCAGTGACTCTAACACCAATACACTTGAAACTTTATCACACAACACTTCTGCAGCAGCAATCTCTCAGACTTGTACAGCTTATTCCCCTACACTACATCCACCAAGTCCTATCAGAGAGCCTCCTATATGTAATGTCTCCATCCATAAAGAGGAACTTGCCTATACACCTGTACTTTTAGAGACCAGTGAAATTACACCATCTACAGAACCTTCAAATGTCTTGGTGACTGCTGTAGAAACCAAGGAAGATTCACTCACAGAAAAAGATCAGTTGCAGTACCCCAATACATTAACTCAATCAAGTCAAGTCACTTCACAACCCTTAAAAAGAACCATTACAACCGAAGACTCTCCACAAACCTCTTTAGAACACATGTGCAATATAGCTGCATCTCCTTCTCCCATTCATCAGTCGTCCACCCAGCCTTCTCCTTCACCTGCTTTGACTTCTGGGATAAAGCAAGAATCATCATCTAAATCGGAGGTAACAGAACCTTCAGTGACACTGACTGTGTTAACAGTCCAACAATCCACACCAACGTCTGATCAAACTTCTGTTCGTCCCTCACAAACTCAAACTACAGACATCGAAGCAGCCATATATTCAGCTCATGTATCTCACAAAATGTCCTCAGTGTCTTTACAATCTCCGTCCACCACTGATCAGATAACAAAACATTATTTTTCCACATCCAGTACAGATGTAGATTCTTCTCAGTCCAAAAACATGCCAGTGGAGACCATGCCTGATAATCATGGAGGCCAACATTCACCCAAGGAGGAGGTTGTGACTGAGGATACAGAGAAAATGGAAATAGACAGTCTTGCTGAGGATAATGTGAGAGAAAAAGACAGCATCTTATTTCAGCTAAAGAGAAGGAAATTGGATAGTTTGCCAAAGGAACAGAAACCTGGAGCCTCAGGAGTTGCCTCATCAAATTCACATATCGAGTACCATGATGACCCTAAGAGTGATGGCCCTGATAAGCCATCAGAAGGGGAGTCAAAAGAGGAGAGAGAGACCAGAACTTCTGCCAAGAAACGAAGCATCAGTAGGCAAAGCAGCCAGGAGTCAGTCCGTTCCTCTTCCCCATCTTCTGTATCCTCCTGTGGTACAAGATCATCTCGGTCCAAAAAGGCTGGAGAGAGTAGGAGGCCTGCAAAAAGGAAACGGGAAGATATAAAGTCTGAAAAAGAGATAACTGAAGAAGAGTCTGACAGAAAACACCAGTCCAACTCTTCCTCATCTTCAGACTCTGAGGACTCTAATAGCATAACAAGATGTTTGACAAGATCAGCTCAAAAGAAGTTGGAGAAAGATGGCATGATTGCTAAAAATGACGAGAGCAGCAAGAGGGAAATGGGGAGGTCAGACAAGAAGGGTAAAACCACCAATAATACCACAGAAGGAGAGTCCAGTGGAGAAACGTGTTCAAGAGTAACCCGGAAATCTGCAGGCCCACAACCCAATACTGTAGCCTCCCCTGAACCTGAGGTACTAGGCAAACGCTGCTCAGCCCTTAATGCTGCCGCCAAGCTCTTGGCAATGAGAGGAAGAGGACCAGACACACCCAGTCCCAGAAGTAAGACAGCAGCCAAACAAAGCAAACCGCTGTCCTCTGAAAAAAGCAGTAATCCCAAGGGGAAAACAGGACGGGACTCTCCCAAGATGTCTAACAGCAAAGCAGGGAGTGGCAGGCAAACCCCCATTCAGGCAACTGAATCACCACAGTCCTCTTCTTCTGCTCGATCAACTCGGCAGCGACCGGGCAGCCTTGTTCCCCCTTTGGAAACAGAAAGAATTAAAAAAGAAGAAAAGAAAAAGGCATCTGATCAGAAGGAAGAAGGTGAAGATGAAAACCGAGAGACCAGGTCTTCAGGAGGTCATAGTGTCTGCAGTAGTATAAGCAGCGAAAGAGGAGCAGGTAGCAGTAGAAGTCGGAGTAGCAGCAACAGCAGCCAGCGCACACACAGTTTGAGCTCGCAGAGTACAGAGCCAACCCGCTCTCATTCCAGGGCAGCATCCTCTGGTAGTGATACAGAGAGAGGCAAAAGTATTCGGCGTAAGTGTGATGGAGGCGGAGGCAGGGAGAGCAGGAAAGAAAAGAGATCCCAGAAGCAGGACAAAACTGAACTGAGTGCTGGATCCAGCGACGGGACTCCAGACAGGGTTCTTAGGAGTGTAGCTGCATTGGCAGCCGTTCAGGCACGTACTCCAGCTAGCAACACACGTTCTTCATCCACCCAAAACCGGCACTCCAAGACGTGAAGTTATCTTTAGGTTTCAACATGGAGTGAGACAACAACTTCAGCGAGGAGCAAATGTAGATTTTTTTTTTTTTTTTTTTTTTGGAGGAAAGTGGATCAGTTATATTTAAAGGCCATGGTTTAGCTGAATGAGAGAAGACGAGAGAAGAGAGATCTGTTGCACATTGTGATTAGATCTGACCTCGCCTTTGCCCTCTCAGCTATCTTAAGTCAAGCCATTTATAATGTGGAACGGTTCTATAGATGCAGGAAAATGATGAAGATTTGGTCACCTATTTAAAAATGCTCTAATAATTTGGAAAATATTATACCCTTCCACAAAGACTTTGGAACTTCAAAGTAGTTGGGCAAGAGGCAAGATTTATTATTTGTTCACACTATGTACTGTAATCATAAAGACTGAAAGACTGGAAATACTATGTGAAGTGTGTGTTAAAAGATTGGTTGCATAGATTGTACACTTTTTACAGAGTTTACTAGTGCTGCAAATGGTATTGATGAGAAAGAAATTCATTAATGCTTCATTGAAATTATTTAGTGGGGATTGTACAATTGTAAAGTTTTTAGAATGCTGCATTCTGGATAATGTTTGTCAGCTGTTTTGACTATTGTTTGTTTCAAGTCAGTTGATTTAAATTATGAAAATATCGTCTACATCTTCCAGGGTATGGTGAAGAGGGCAGGTCTTTTTTTTTTTTCTTTTCTCTCTGAACTATGCTGGAGTTACTATTTGCTTAGATCACCTGTCTTGTGTAATGTTTCAGTCCATTACTTTTAAATTCTGCTTCTGCCTGCTTTTCCCCATTTGCACATCTGAAATGTCCCAGACATTGGAGGTTTGCATTGTGGTTTAGGTTTTTTTTTTCTTCTTCTACAGAACATTGACTTTTCAGTACATCTTTACTGGTACCTCACTGCATTTTGTAAGCTCTAAAGTAAGTGTATCATTTGAGCTTGTGATGAATCTTGAAATTTGCTTGTCATTTGCTTTATAGCAGTACAGAAATGGGAGAAAACAACTTGCTATTTTTCCTCTTTCCCAAAGTGTTAGTCATTATGATCATCTTTACACATTAAATTGTATTCACAAACAGAATCTAAATGAGTTTGATAAAATGAGAGTGCCTGTTGATCCATACAAGGGTCCATGTTAAAGTATAGAAGTTTGGTCATCTGTAGTGCTTTGAGTGTAACAAGCTCTTCCACCCTTCATTGTAACAACACCGTTTCTGTTTATGTGCAACCAAAACTGAAATCTCCAGTGAAATTTGCTACTGTCGGCTATTTTTATTCCTGGAGTATTGGTCCTTTTTGTGACTGGACCGATGCTGAGTGGGTAGGCAGCACCTGAAAGAACTTCTTAAGAGAAATATCTTATTTTTTTGCTGAACATTGGCAGTCAAGTAAGTTGTAAGATAGCTTTCTTTGCCCTATTTGGACAGAAGGGGGTGGGGGGCGGGGGTATATTTAGTAGAATATGGTGATGGTCTTATTTTCATTTTGATTTGTCTCTATTCTAATTTGTTACATTCCTTATGTTCCCTTGTAATTCCACATTGTTTTACTTGAAAGACTGAAACAAAATGTAAGTTGAATAAAAAGACCAAAAATACACCCATGTTTTCGTACTTTTTCAAATTTAAAATTACTTGAAGCATGAATTTCTTTATCAACACTGAATGACTCTTTTATAATACATGTAAAACTGTTTGTGTCCCTTGTGATTGTAAAAATGCAGAATTATCTTGGTCGATTGAGTTAACGTCCCGCAAGCCAATTTGCCTACTAGTTCCTATCAGGTTCCTATTCAAACCTTAAAAATTTATCTTTTATACGTTTATATGGTAACGGTTCATTCATAATCAACAAGACTAGCACATGATTGGTGATAAAAAAAACAGGTATTATCGGAGTAAGAATCAATAGAGATCAAGCATTTGCGAGCTTGAGGTGAGATTGGACGGCTCTGTGTCCCTGACCTCGTGCTCACATTTCGTTTTCAGAGCACTTGGCAACATTGTAAGCATGAGAAAATCCGCTGACACTTCCTCCTCATCGGCCGTGGAAATCCGTGATCCTACCCCCCGCTGAAACCCCTGCTATTTTTGACAAGGACCGCAACAGGTGTGCACATTAATTATACTGAACACATTAAGCTTATTCGCTGGATTTATTTAAGGATATTAGCCAGCTAGCTGGCTAACCTGCTTTTGAAACGCGTTCTGTTGCCATGGCAATTGAACAGGGAAAGTCGTGAACTGACTGGCAACGACAGGGAATCAAGTGCGCCATTATTTTGGTTTAGACTGGATTTCAACACGGCAAAAGGTAGCTAAAAAAACCGTTATAAGTAGTCAGACAATTATTCAAATAATAAAACATGTTCCAAAAATATCTATAATTTGTTTTAAAGTGCCTTAGTTACACTATAATTACTATGTGAGTGTTACTTCAATGTCACAGTATATTTCACGGTGGACTCTGAAAGAAAAAGTGTTTGTTTTCTGCTCTCTGTTATTCATCTGATAATTCACGTTTTTTATCTTAGCTACTTTGTTTTTAATGATTGAGAATTTTGATCTATTTAAGAAAATGTTATAACATCTTATTACATTGTTGCAGATCCCAATGTAGTGTTACTTCTTTATATATATATATATATATATATATATATATATATCTATATATATATATATATATATATATATATATATATATATATAGATATAGATATATATATATATATATATGCTTGTTTGTTGCACAAACCAGCCACTTTTCTCGTCAAGTTTGACAAGTAGGGATTGTCTTTCTTCTCTGATTCTTGCTTGCCTCCTGGCCTTCATTTTCATGTTGATGTATCAGGTTTAGGTCTCCTGTGTTTCTAATAGGTCACTTGATCTTGAGGTTTCAGCATGTCAGTATGTAAGTATATCCAGGTTGGTCTATCACAGAAGAGGCGAATTTGTTCCTTTTTGTCAGGTATTACGTGCCAGAACCCAGACGACAGCTCGCTGTGGGGAGGATGATAGCCTTCCACTGGACAGATAAAGCTAAGTGGACAGGAGAATTTTGTGATCTGACTGCCAGCGCTGCTGCCCTCCTTCTGAAGAGATCACAGGTTACTGTAAGTGGTGAATCAGTTATAAAATGTGTGCATTTTTTTTTAAATGTTACATTTGATCAGGGCTGTCAGAAAGTCATCATTATGGATTTTTCTTGTAATCTTTAATGGTTCACAGTGAAATGGTTCCATTTCATTTGAGCTCAAGGCCAAGAGGTCATGGTCAGGATGATCCAGTTCACTAGATCAGAACACAGTTACTTCATGAAGGTCTCTCAAGAGTCTCTCTTCTAACTTGATTTGGACCTCAGTGATGTTGTTTGTGAAAGATGCATGTCCGTGGTGTTCCTTATAAATGATATAAAATTATTTGACCCATTGAAATGGTTAAATACTAAAAGTATGGGTTAGTTGAAGTATTAAGTGACAAAACCACAATCTTTTTATTGACAGGTGGGTACTCATCTGTGGAGAGAAATAGGGATAGAAACATGCCCTTTACATGTGCAGACTACAGATAGAGCTGACTGAGTTTCAAATTAATTGATGTGACATCGCGTAGCAATATTAGATCTTTCAGCTCGTAATTTCTTAAATAGGTGTTTTGCTAAATCTAGAAGTTTCTCAGCCCTCGCTCAGTCCTCATCAAACTTTTATGTTTGTTCTCAGAATGGGGACACCGGCGGAGCACTCAGTGAGTGAAACACGCAGGTGTGAGCCTGACCCAGGGGTGGAGGGAGAAGGCTGGGGAAGTGACTCTCATCCAGAGCCCTGTAGCACACCAGTTCCTCTGCTTGCAGCGAACAAGAAGAAAAAGAGAAAGAAGAAGTAAGCCGTTTCTATGTTATGGTGTTCATATACACTACCATGCAAAAGTTTGTGGGCTGTAAAAAAATTTTATTATTAGTATTTTTGAAATCTGTCTCTTGTGCTTATTAAGGTTGCATTTATTTGATCAAAAATACAGTAAAAATAGTAATACTGTGGAATATTACAGTTTAAAAAATGTTTATTTCAGTATATTTAAAAAATTTATTCCTTTGATAGTAAATCTGAATTTTCAGCAGCTAGTCACATGATCCTTCAGAAATAATTATAATATGCTGATTTGGTATTCAAGAAACATTTCTTATTATTGTAAATGTTTTTTTTTTACTGAGATACGTGATTTTTTTGTTTTCATGAAAATTGCATTTAATTATCTGAAATTTAATTCCTTTAGTACAACCCGAATTCCGGAAAAGTTGGGACGTTTTTTAAATTTTAATAAAATGAAAACTAAAGGAATTTCAAATCACATGAGCCAATATTTTATTCACAATAGAACATGGATAACATAGCAAATGTTTAAACTGAGAAATTTTACACTTTTATCCACTTAATTAGCTCATTTAAAATTTAATGCCTGCTACAGGTCTCAAAAAAGTTGGCACGGGGGCAACAAATGGCTAAAAAAGCAAGCAGTTTTGAAAAGATTCAGCTGGGAGAACATCTAGTGATTAATTAAGTTAATTGATATCAGGTCTGTAACATGATTAGCTATAAAAGCTTTGTCTTAGAGAAGCAGAGTCTCTGAGAAGTAAAGATGGGCAGAGGCTCTCCAATCTGTGAAAGACTGCATTAAAAAAATTGTGGAAAACTTTAAAAACAATGTTCCTCAACGTCAAATTGCAAAGGCTTTGCAAATCTCATCATCTACAGTGCATAACATCATCAAAAGATTCAGAGAAACTGGAGAAATCTCTGTGTGTAAGGGACAAGGTGGGAGACCTTTATTGGATGCCCGTGGTCTTCGGGCTCTCAGACGACACTGCATCACTCATCGCCATGATTGTGTCAATGACATTACTAAATGGGCCCAGGAATACTTTCAGAAACCACTGTCGGTAAACACAATCCGCCGTGCCATCAGCAGATGCCAACTAAAGCTCTATCATGCAAAAAGGAAGCCATATGTGAACATGGTCCAGAAGCGACGTCGTGTCCTGTGGGCCAAGGCTCATTTAAAATGGACTATTTCAAAGTGGAATAGTGTTTTATGGTCAGATGAGTCCAAATTTGACATTCTTGTTGGAAATCACGGACGCCGTGTCCTCCGGGCTAAAGAGGAGGGAGACCTTCCAGCATGTTATCAGCGTTCAGTTCAAAAGCCAGCATCTCTGATGGTATGGGGGTGCATAAGTGCATACGGTATGGGCAGCTTGCATGTTTTGGAAGGCTCTGTGAATGCTGAAAGGTATATAAAGGTTTTAGAGCAACATATGCTTCCCTCCAAACAACGTCTATTTCAGGGAAGGCCTTGTTTTTTTTCAGCAGGACAATGCAAAACCACATACTGCAGCTATAACAACAGCATGGCTTCGTCGTAGAAGAGTCCGGGTGCTAACCTGGCCTGCCTGCAGTCCAGATCTTTCACCTATAGAGAACATTTGGCGCATCATTAAACGAAAAATACGTCAAAGACGACCACGAACTCTTCAGCAGCTGGAAATCTATATAAGGCAAGAATGGGACCAAATTCCAACAGCAAAACTCCAGCAACTCATAGCCTCAATGCCCAGACGTCTTCAAACTGTTTTGAAAAGAAAAGGAGATGCTACACCATGGTAAACATGCCCCGTCCCAACTATTTTGAGACCTGTAGCAGAAATCAAAATTCAAATGAGCTCATTTTGTGCATAAAATTGTAAAATTTCTCAGTTTAAACATTTGCTATGTTATCTATGTTCTATTGCGAATAAAATATTGGCTCATGTGATTTGAAAGTCTTTTAGTTTTCATTTTATTAAAATTTAAAAAACGTCCCAACTTTTCCGGAATTCGGGTTGTAGTTCATTATATATTCATAATCTTTACTGTTATTTTTGATCCATTTAATGTATTCTCGGTGAATAAAATGAATTATTTCTTTGGGGGAAACAACTTTTGAACAGTTAAATAATCAAATATTTCTGTAATGTCCACAATAAGGCTCAGTTCGTTAACATTAGTTAATACAATAATTATCACAAACTAATAATGAACAACACTTTTACAACATTTATTAATATAGCTTAATGTTCATTTCAACATTTTTTACATTCAAGCTGAATAAAGTATAAGGACCGCGACTCGGAATGAATGAATGAATTAGTCAATCAACAATGTGTAATGAAAAAACATATTGACAATGAACAGTAGCAGTTTAATAAATACATTTACATTAATAAAGTAAAAATGTTGTCGGATTAATAAGTAGATTAATAAATACACAAAAAAACATTGGTTAGATAAATTGAATTGTTGCCATTTAACAAAACTACATTATAGAGGATAACAAGAGAGCTTTTAGAACACTGCACAGGTCTGTCTCTTTGTCCTCTTCCTCTTTTTCAGATGACTGTGGATAAATCTCACCAACTGTAAATATGAGAGTGGTATGTTTTTGCTCTGTGATTTTAAACTCCAAACATTTGTGGATATTGTCTCAAAATTAACTGTAATATTAAAGCTTTTACTTAACATTGTTAATGCAATTGTGTGTGTGTGTGTGTGTGTTTTTTTTTTTTTAGTGCGTCGTGCTGCTAACAGATACGGGCTACGAGAAGCTGCCGAAGGAGAAGACTGGACCCTGTTTTGGACCGACTGCTCTGTCTCATTAGACAGGGTCATGGATATGAAACGTTACCAGGTGTTTGCTGCTGAAGTCATTCTTCTCTTGTTTAGTGTCCTGTTCAGTTTCACTCGCTCCCCCTTGGTTAACAAGATGCTTCAATTTCCCCCTCACAGAAAATCAACCATTTTCCTGGCATGAATGAAATCTGCAGGAAGGACTTACTCGCGCGCAATATGAACCGAATGCTGAAACTCTTCCCGAAGGAGTACAACATCTTTCCTCGCACATGGTGCCTCCCCGCAGAGTGAGTCGATTCAACTTCAGTCAGACAATCTCGTTACAATCTTTCAATGAGCTGAAACAGAACATTTTAATCTTTTCATTGTCCTTTAGTTATAGTGACTTCCAAGCCTACACAAGAGCCAAAAAGCACAAAACGTATATCTGCAAGCCAGACTCAGGTTGCCAAGGTCGTGGTATCTATCTTACCAAGTCCAATAAAGATATTCGGCCAGGAGAAGACATGATTTGCCAGGTGTATGTATCTAAGGTAACGTAATATTCAGAAAGCCATGACAGCTACAACAGGAAGCACTGGTGTCACAGATTCAAAATAAATACAAAATAATCAAAGATAACATGTTTCAATTCATTTCTTTTATTTGAATCCATCTTTGTTTCTGCAGCCGTTCATCATCGATGGGTTCAAGTTTGACCTGCGCATTTATGTATTAGTGACCAGCTGCGACCCCTTCCGTATCTTCATGTACAATGAAGGACTGGTCCGTTTCTGCACCACTCAATATACTGAGCCCACGGGCAGCAATATGGTGAGGGGCTCTAAAAACAGTAAATGTATGAACTTGCGAAAGTTGCGTTTTAGTAATAATTAATATTGTTTAATACGAAAATTGATTGTCGTGAAATATTGACTTCAGACCAGTGGTTCATTTGATTATTTTGTCATGCAACTCTGCAGGAGGATGTTTGCATGCACTTAACAAACTATGCCATCAACAAGCATAGTGAAAACTTTGTACGTGATGAAGATACGGGCAGCAAACGGTAATCTATATGTCTTCGCTGATTATGATTTTCAGCTATTTTTCTTTAAAACAGCACAGAAAAAGTTTTTTTTTTTTTTTTTTTTTTTTTTTAAATCACCTCCTCATAGGAAACTCTCCAGCTTCAAGAAGCACATGGAAGCCATGAGCTGTGATACTGAGAAGATGTGGACAGACATTGAGGATGTCATCATTAAGACACTAATATCAGCCCACCCCATTCTCAAACACAATTACCACACATGCTTCCCCAATCATGCATCTGGAAGTGCCTGCTTTGAGATCTTGGGATTTGATGTGTTACTGGACCGTCGACTTAAACCTTGGCTTCTTGAGGTCTGGCCGGGTTCCTTTTGAGGCTTTGTATTTGAGGCTAAGATCACAATTTTTGAGGCTTTTTGTTGTAATGTGAATTTCTTCCATTCTAGCTGTATGCAACCTTTTAAACTGTGTGTTTAGGTCAACCACTCCCCCAGCTTCACCACAGACTCCCGTTTGGACCGGGAGGTGAAAGACAGCCTGCTGTATGACACTCTGGTGCTGATTAACCTGGGAGCCTGTGACCGCAGGAAGATCACAGAGGAGGAGAAGCGCCGGATAAAGGAGAGACTCCAGCAAAACCGCTCTAGAGAGGCCAGGTACCACTAAAACCACAGCTGCACTAGTTTATGAAAGCTCATTTCAGTTACAGATTTTTTCTTCTTCTCAGAATTACTAGTTTACAACACAATTCTGAACTTTTTTTCAATGCAGAGTTTGTAACATTTCGTAATCCAACCTTATAGTGAATCTGGAGAATGGGTGGATCTCGCAATTCAAACCTTTTTTTCCTCATTGAAATTTTATATCTCGTAATTCTGATGTTTTTTTGAGTTCACGTGTCTAATTTCATGTATGGAAGGATCTGTCTGTATCTCAAAATCCATAATTTGGGGGATTTGGGACAGAATAGTGAGGTGCACATTCAGAATTCCAAGAAAATGTCCAAATTGCTTATATAATTGTTTATATCTATAAACCCACAATTGTGAGGTAAAAAAACAAAAACATCTACACTGTGAGATGTTAACACAAAATTGAGGTATAAACTTAAAAATGCACAAAATAAATGTAGTGATATAAAAAGTCGCAATTACGCTTTTTTCATGGCAGAAACGGGCTTCCTTACTATTTATATAATGACTGTGCACTAACCTACATCTTACATAAACTTCTGTGTGTGTTTGCCTCAAAAGGAATGAGGAGCTCCGTCAGTCACAGGCTGCTAGTGTGGAGCAGATGCAGAAATATGAAGCAAAACATATGGGTGGATTCCGGCGGATCTTCCCTCGGGCAGGAGGGGAGAAATATGAAAAGTATTTTCAACACAGCGGCTCTCTCTTCCAGGAGACTGCAGCCTCCAAAGCCAGGGAGGAGTGTGCCAGGTGTGCAAACACTGCTTGATGTTTTGCAGAAATACATCAAGCTAATTGCAAACAACAGCAGCAGAAAAAAAAATCTATTCAAAATGTGTGTATCATGCTGTAGGCAGCAGCTCCAGGAGTTGCGTCTGAAGCAGGAGCAGAAAGAACGGGAAAAGAAGGGATCACGTAAGCAGGATCTTCAAGGAGAATCTGCAGGAGAAAGAGCAAAACCAAGAAGAACTCAGCCCCTGCACCAAAACCCAAATTCAGTGAGTCATTCTCTTTAATGTTGCATTGATATAATAATTGTTTGCATTGTGTATTGCAAGTTGACTTGGTTGACTAAACATTCAGTTCTTTTGACCTACCACTAGAGGGACCCTGGTGTCGATATTTGAACTCATGAATAACTAATGAATGCCATGTGGTGGGATCTGTTTCTTTAGCTCCCAGCCATGCTAGAGCAGACCACCTTGAGGGGAGAGACACCTGTTGCTCTTGACCTAATAGAGGAAGAGGAGGCAGAGCGAGTCAGTGAACTTCGCCAGCGAGAGACTTTGCTGCTAAACATGGGTGTGGTGAACCAAGTGCGCCAGCTACTTCAAAGTGCCAATCATCTTACTGAACTGATCAACCACTCGCATGAACAAACCAGCTTTCCCTCACACTGCAGACACGATCACAAAGTATGTGAGCAAACACCCCCCGACCCCCAAAAAAAATGTTGTCATTATTAACTAACCCTTATTATGTTTCAAACCTGTATCATGTTCTTTTTTAAAAACCCAAAAGATGTTTTTTTTGTCAGTTGAATGAATGCAGAGTTCAATGCAGTGCTTTTTAAGTATTATTTATATACAGAGTTTATTAGTATTTTTAAGTACTTTTCTGTCTTCAGTTTAATGTGCTTTTATAATTTTGATCAGATTTTGTTTTTATTTCAGCTTTAGTTTTGGTCATTTAACCACTTAAACTATTTTCTCAGTTCAAATTTGTGATTTTCATTTCTTTCTTTTTTTCCATTGAAGTTTTTCATAATTATATTTTATTTCAATTACCAAACACAGTTATAATGGTTTTGGATTTAGTTAACAGTAACAACACTGGTCCGGTGTTGTTTTTGACCCCATTAACTTTTATTGTAAGCACAAAAACAGCTAAAACATTCTTCAAAAAAATGTTGTGTTCTGCAGATCTCTCTTACTGGACAACATTGTAAACTGCCTTAATATAAAATGTTCCTACTTTCTCTGTCCAGCTGGACTCCATTGCAGATATTTCTTACAGGCAGAAGAACGTCTGCACTATGATGCATCAGCAGGTGTCTACAAAAGCCAAGCCCTGCGTGCAGTATATACATTCCCAGCCGCTGCAAAGCCGAAAGCTGTGGCCCTCTCTAGAACTCGGTCTGCTACAGTCAGTCCAGACCGAACCGGGAGGTCTGAAACACTGTGAGGTGGAAGATATGGCAGCAGCTTCTGCTGCTCTAATGAAAGCTACTAGTGCTCAGCGAATACCTTTGACAAGTAACTCACTTTTTGAATAGTTTTTTTTGGCTCTTGTATCATAAAAAGAATTATTCATAGAAAACAATACACCTATATTCGTTCTCTGCTTCACAGTAAATGGATCTTTTGCATGGCGTCATGGCAGCATGAGTTCCTCTTTGGCTGAGTCGAGAGCGAGAGCATCGATGCTAGGAGTGCCTCCCCTCGTTCTAGGACGACCACAGGGTGCCACGATGTTCCGTGACCCCAAATCTCTCTACGTCATTTCCACCCCTGCTCCTCTTGTCCCCAGGCCACACCTATCCCACGCCCTTCGAAAGGTCCCTCGCAGAGTCCCTCCGCAGGACCCAGGACGTGTACAAGCTCAACATAACCAAGTTATTCAAGAAAATTTGTAAGGAGAATACAGACCAAGGAAGGTGTTCAGATGTCAGTAATCTACAATAGAAGGTGAAAAGGTCTGCATTCAACTGTCTTCCGTAGTGAAAATGTGAAATTTGCTGTTTTTAATAAAAAGCCATTTCTCTGTTTTGTCAACTTTAGTTCTGTAATTTGGTTACTGTTAGTCAGGAAACTTTACAACTTGACAATGTATGCTGGTGCCTACTGTAGCCTTTCTTGGTACGCATTCTTAGTTTGTAAGAAGCCATAAGAGAATGATTTTAATATAAATGAATGTGAATATGCTTTTATTTTACACAGCCTTTGTAAGCTATTTTCATGACTTTTCATGTCATATTGAGCCAATATAAATAAAATTTCATTAAACAAATATTTAGTATTTTGTTTATTAGTTCTAACATGCCTATAACACTTAATTGTGTGCTGCTAAACTGATTTGATAGATTGTATTATTATATATCAGACTTTCTAAATGAATAAAAAAATGAGGAAGAAAGAAATTTAACTAAAGTGGAATTATTTTCAGCAAGTAAATTGTACTTAATCTCCACTATGTTTATTTTTATTAAAAATTAAAACAGTTTTTTATTATATTATTATAATTATATTATATTATTATAGATTTTTAAATAGGGTAGTTACATATTGCTGTAGATAAATATCCCATGTACAGGGCAGTCAGTCAAGTTGAATTTATATAATCGTAAATCTATAATTTGTTGTGGTAATTCGATAGTTGTTGTGGTAATATAAGAGATATAGTAATATAAACAAATTACTTTACCCAATACTGTACTAAGCTTTCTACAACTACAGGATATATTATGTTGAAACATGTAAAAACAAATAATACAAATCTAATGAAATTATTATTTGTTTGTTTCCTTAATCGCACGCAAGAGAAAACTGGTTGCAGAAAACGTCCGTGTGTACTTTCATCTCATCGCTGAACACTCATGAACAGTTTTGCAACATTGTAACCTAATTTTAGAATTAGTTTAAAATATTTTTTTATACTAAAATTTAAATCGTCTGTCTTGTAGGACGTATGCTTTCTTTTTGAGACATGGGAGGCCTACGCTTCATTTCGCGTGGCTTGATGTAGGCCTAATAGTGCAGAAAATTAAGGCAGTAAAATCTAATTAGTTGTTCCTCTGGTCGTAAAGTAAATGCGGGAAATGAAAGCAACTGTGGTATGAAAATATCTTGCAGCTGTTCAGCACAGCGTTGTTTGCCTTCTCCATAAAATAACTCTGTTTTACCAAAGTCCCGTTAAGGGTATTTCCATATATTTGGTTTTACTCATCTTTCTCCCCCATGCTGTAAACAGAGAGAGAGAGAGAGAGAAAAAACACTATAAGTAACTTACATTCTAAATGTTTTTTACTTTTCGATAGTCCAAGAAAAAAATGAAATTTAAAAGCAAAAAAATTGTATTTGTTGAATGTGTTTGTACTCATGGATTCGTTAAGAGTATTGCATTGTCCTGTTCTAAACAAACAGATTCTGTGTCGTGAATGAATTCGAATGAACTTACAATGTTCACCACACGATGGCGGTGTTACTCTACAAACAGTCAGGACCGCGCGCATAGATATCTTTAGTCTGACCTGAAGAGAGATTCACACACGACTCGTTTTGCAAAAAAATCCATCTATACAATTTATTTATTTTTTTACATGTGACCGGTAAAGGAAAAAGCTTGAAGCTTAAAATAATTACATAAAATTTCAAATATTAAAATGACCCCCTCTTTTATATTTTATATGTCTGTTCTTGGCTTGTCTGAGTTAACTGATAAAAATCCTTTCCATCTTGAATGATCCAGTCACTTGTATTGTACTTGATAGCGTTTTCTAAACGAAGAAGGCTATAAAGTAATTGCAGTAGACTGCATTAGACTTAAAGCCTGGTGAATATTTTAATCATCAAACCATAAACATGAATGTTATGACAAATATGGTATATTTCATTATACGATGGACCTGAATGAATCTATTTTTGTTGGCCCACTGGAAACATCTCTTTTGTCGTGTGTATAGTCTATATGTGCTCTTGGCACTGAAATGGTTTACCAATAACAGTCCTACCCCGCCTCCCCAAGAACTCCCTCTCTCCCCTTTCTCATCTCTCTTTTTCAGTCTCTCCTGCTCTTCCTATCAGAAGATCGCGCTTTGTCTGTTTGGAGATGTCGAGCGCCCATCCAATGACATTAGGAATCAATAACTAACGCCCATATGAAATGCAACTCACTATCAAAGAGAGTAAAAACGGAAAACTCTTTATTGCTCGGGGACCATCACTAAGGAGTCATGTGGGTGCAGCTACGGATACATTTGTTTGCATGAATATTTACGACATTTTACGCGTATAATTTCCACCTGGATTAATTCACTTTTTTCATTGTTACAACAGGCCTACATTTGCTCAATTAACAGTATTCATCAAGAGACTGCCTGATCTCTATACAGTTGTCAAAGTTCCTCCTTCGGGGAGTCGATCTGGCAGGCAATGAGTTCTTACTTCGTTAATTCCCTCTTCACGAAATTTAAAGGAGGCGATTCTCTGCGCTCCAGCTACTATGACTGCTCCGGGTACGCGCAGGATATTGGAGGCAGACCGTCTGTGCTGTACGGTCACAACTCTGGATCCGCGTTTCAGCACGCGGCTCAGTTCCCGGATTTCTACCACCACGGTACATCATCCTTCTCCCACGCGTCTTACCAGCAGAACCCGTGCGCGGTAGCTTACCCTGGAGATGCCACGGGTCAGGACAGTTTACAGAGACAGTCGTTCTTCAGCACACCAGATGCGGATTTTACGCAGTTTGGGGATTGTAATTTAAAGGTCAGCAGCATCAGGGATGATCTGGAAGGTGCAGAACCGTGCACGGGGCAGCTCTTTCCATGGATGAGACCACAAGGTGAGATGAGTGAAGAGAAACACCTAGTCTGTTATAGTCCCACATAAAACGCTTTAGACAATGCTGGGCCTGCTTATTACCCCCAATTAAACGCTTTATGGCACCTATAGATTACCGAGGAATTAGCACCCTTTAAAAAAATCCAGATTGCTAAAGCATGCAGTGTCTAGAAACTGAGAGGGTTTTATAACTTTGTTTTATTTACACAGATAGATGATATATGAGAAATCAAACACTATGTCACCGGAAATAACGCTTTTTTTCCTCCCCACCACAGCTACCGGCCGGAGAAGGGGCAGGCAGACCTACAGCCGCTACCAGACTCTGGAGCTGGAGAAGGAGTTCCTGTTCAATCCTTACCTGACCCGCAAGCGCCGCATCGAGGTGTCTCACGCACTGGCCCTCACTGAGAGGCAGGTGAAGATCTGGTTTCAGAACAGGCGCATGAAGTGGAAAAAAGAGCACAACAAAGACAAGTTTCCCTGCAGCAAAGTGGAACAAGAGCAAATCGAGAGAGAGAGGGAAGAGGGGAGCCAGGTATCAGAAAAACACACATCAGGAGAAGAGGACTCGGAGACTTCCAGTAATTCTAAATAAAAAAAAAAGAAACACCACTGCAATCGATCAAATGCAATTTAAATAAAAGTCTGAGGTTTGTCTGTGGACACCCAAAGGCTATCAAATACAAAGCCAATCATATATTCCATTTACT
Source organism: Carassius carassius (assembly GCF_963082965.1). NCBI lineage: Eukaryota > Metazoa > Chordata > Actinopteri > Cypriniformes > Cyprinidae > Carassius > Carassius carassius. The sequence goes on from NC_081794.1 coordinate 18,296,066, forward strand.
GCAGACTTGTTTCCAAACGGTGATTATTTCCGCTTATTATGGTTTGCTGAATCAGTATCAGTTTTGTAAAGTTTCACTGGTGTGAGTAGATTACTCTTGAAGTTACTGTTGCAGAGAGGGCATATGAGGCGAAGGCTATGGTCTGCATGGCGTCAATTTCCTCTCCAAATTATTAAGTCACAATCGAAGATAGGTTCTCTTCAGTAACTCTGTTATAGCCTGTAAAATGGGATGAAGAATCAGCATTAGCGAGTGCATTACTGTATCTCTTACTGTAAGAAAATGCAATTTTATGATTGTTAATTACTGTTCAGAAATGATTATTCAGGTTTACAGATCTTCAACCGAACTACCTAATATATGGGTCATTGCGTCAATCATTTTGTCAGTGTATCCATGCGTTATGCTTTCCTGAGAGGGATGGTTCAAACGCACAATGTTATTATATAAAAAAAAAAATGCTGTGTAAATATTTGATATTGCAGTTCCGTGAAGCACTGTTCTATTGTATTTTCTATTGTCTTTAAATGGAAGTGGTTCCTGAAAGAAACCACAATAAAATCTAAGAAAAGAATCCCTTCGCCTTTGTTCATTTTCTTTTCACTGGATTGTCTCTTGTTTCCCACAACACAAACACCCATATTACTGTCACACATTACAACCGAAGTGAACCGAAATAAAAGCCTCGACTGCACGCATGTATTTCATTTGGAGATTGCATTGCAATAAACATTGGTGGTCTATGTTCCCCATATCGTCTGGTAAAAAGTTTCAAGCATCTAGAACTTAATATAGTAAAATGGTACATGTTGAATTATGCTTAAAGCACATCATTAGAATCATAAGCACGCAATGGTATTAACGAACGAATATCGAACATCTACCCTACTTCTTTTCAAATGTACGTATCACGACGTACATATTGACAACAAAGCGTCAACCAAAACCCTTTGACCCAAGCCAAAAGTTCAATATGAGCACTTCGTTTCATGTAGGCAGTTTACAGGCTTTTATTACTCTGGTTGGATTCCCAAGCAGTCTGGTCTCAATCTCTGTCTCATCGTTTATGAACAGCAAGTGCCAGATGCCTCTTAATTGTGGTACCTTTCTTTCAGAGCTTTTGGCTGTTTTCAGTTTATAAGAAATTCATTGTCTGAGATTAAATATTTGAAGATAAGGGCCTACTGATCTCCTCGAAGCTCTCCTCTGTGTACACTCTTGCTATAAATATGGTGTAGCCTATAATTAACTTATATAATGTGATTTGAAATATTCGTTGTATATCTGTTAAATGCGTGAAGGTAAATTTGTTGAAATAAAAAGATCACTCTGGCGACTGTTTCCTTTTTCTCGTTATGACCTAAAATCAAGATTTAATTAATATATATCTATCATTTCAAACCGAAGATTTCAAGCTATGACCACGTGAAAATTCAAGAAAAGTTTCCATTCTAAAGAAAGACTCAAGTAGCTATTTTAAGGTCCCCCTTAATTTAAAAGTAAAGGTAAATTTATATGTCTAATTAAATTAAATGTAAGCCGATATATTTAATTATAGCCTATTGTAGACCTATTATATTAAAATTATCTTTTTGCTGTAGAGGTAGCCAACACTAAATTTCAGTATTTTTGGCAAAATCCTATATTTGAGCTGCGTTTGTATTTGGTCAAAAACGAACCAGCCAATGAACCGTGCACGACAAAAAAAAAAAAAAAAAACAATAATTGGCATATGCATGCTGAATGTTATTTTACAAAACATTGATTTCACTCAAAACATCAACAAAAGTTTAATGTAAAATGTAGGCATATATGTCAATTAGTATTAATTTAATATGAAAACAACAATAGGCCTATGCCCTGGCAACGAGTAAAAGACACAATTGTATTGAACTGTACACGCTGACAGTTAGGTTCACTGGTGTTTTGCAGTCATATAATGTAATAACTAATATTTTTTAACTTCCCACGAACCATATCGCAACCTAAGAACCCCACAGAACAAAAATGGTTCTAAATAAAAGGGAACTTTTTAACTTTTTGTCCACAAAATATGAAACTCGACTTGATGTGGATAAAGGGCTACGGATCAAGTAGGGCTTTTATGTTGTTATAACTTTAAAATGTATGTATTTTTCGTTCTTGTTTTAATAAGCAGGGCATGAAGACATATTGAAACCACACATTTTTAAAAGCTTTTATTTTTTTATTTAGTTTTTAAGAAAAATAATAAAACGGATATTGAGGCCTGCCATGCAGAAGTAAGCATTTTATTTAGGCTAGGCGTGGGCTCAGACAGTCCTAATTAGCACGACACATTGTTTATGGAATTTTCAAAAACTGCACCATTCCAAATTCTATCAGACATTTTCTGAGGTTTTCATCTAATACGAAAAGTTTATTTTTCACATTTCTGAGATTATCTAGAATAGATCATAATACAAAACAATCTCGTGTGAACAACTCTCTTTATAGTTGTGAAGTAATACTAAATTAATAGAAAAGCGAAATCAAATTCCAAACCTATTATAGGCCTACCACAGTTAGACCTTTCATTTAAACTTTTGTGGGAATATAGCGGACTCTCATTTACGTGTTTAATTTTATTTGAATGCTATAAATGACGACAATACTCTTGAAAGGCTATAGCTATAATATATATAAAAAAATGTTTTACATATATATTTTTTTATAAAATATCTTTCTATTTAAAATATACAGCTAACGAATAGGAGTAAATATAAAATCGTTTATGAATCCGTCGTTTTATTAAGCTATATTTATATTCCATACAGGCAATTTCATATAAATCTATTCCATCTGATTTTAATTTTCTCTTATTTGTTTAAGGCAAGCTAAACACTAAGAAATCACTCATTTTCAAACATAAAATAGAGATGCTTATGAAAACTAGATTAATTTAATTTAAAAAATACTTTGCAGTTCGTCGTTTGTTACATTAAATGTACAATGCCTAAATTTATTAATAGTAATAATAATAATATTAATAATAATAATAATACACTGGGTTATATAAGCTATATTTATGAGTAGCCGTCTATTAAACAAAACTGTAGCTTTCTATACAAATTAAATGTATGTTTAGTTGTAGACTATCCCAATAAAAACGAATTAAAATGTAACAGAAGAAAGAGTGCGACGTAGGCTACACTATTTTAATTTAGTTAAAATAAAACATGTTAACTAAGCTGTTAAGAAATAGAAATAATTCTGAATGTATACCTCGTGTGCTGCTTTTAGGGCCTTTCTTGACAACATTCACTGGTGAGCTTCAAGAGCATTTCCTTCTCGAGGGGAGAACCCACAGACCATGCTCGGTCACTTTTGGGTTATACTGTTTTATTGCCCCAATAAATGTCGGAAATAAGTGTTTGTTCGTAGATACAGGAAGCAATTCTTTCCTCCACGCATGTTTAGTGCTGTAAAAAGCTTTCACGTTCCATTTGTCTATTCTTCTCTTAAAGTCACCTTACAAAACAACGCAAACCATTGAGAAAATGGGAATGGTGCTCTTTTATATTAGGGTAATTGGTTTATTTCAGTTTTAGCCCCAAACTGGTCAAAAGAGCCGCTTTTTCTGTAAATGGTTCGTTTTTATATAGCCTATTACACATTTCAATTGGTTTAATTAAACATTGCAAATCCGTTGTACAGCTTGACTATGAAAAATCTCTAAAATGAAAATCTAAAATTCCTGTAGGCTAGCCTATAATAGACTTCTTATTTGAGTAAAAAATAGCCTATATTTCTGTGGTTGTTAATGAAGTGAAGTCGTGCTTTTTTCTCTCTTAACGAATAAAGATGGCGGCGACCGAGTTCCTGCTGAAGCAAAGCAATAAACTCACAGCTGTTTATGAAAATTTACAACTTTGTGATAGAACTTTATGTGTGGTTCTGCCAGTGGATTGGCTGACAGAGGTCACGTGAGCAGCTCTCTGTGAACATGAACTTTTTATGATTTCCCAAGTGGCTATAATGCAGCATTCTTTTGGTCAGGGCGCAGTCAGTAGCACCTCTGTCCTTTACATTTTTTACGTTTTGTTAAAACAGAGGGAAAGATAGGTTCTCCTGAGCTGGGCGAATGTTGTGCGTTAACATGGTTGGAAAGCTCGGCGTCACGATAGTACGAAGCGTCTTTAGATTTTCACATCAGCTAAGAGTGCAAGGGTCAAAATTCACTGAGGACCTTAGTTCATTCTTCTCTAATTTGTCAAGTTTTAGCTCCGTCTGTCTCACCAGTACATCCCATAATACGACGCGAGATCCTGGTTAATCGACGAACCTGCGTGATTGTTTTGGATCATCCCAGTGAAGCGGTGATGGACGGGAAAGGAAAAGGTAGGACTGGACCTATATGCTTCTGTAGCTACTCTACTTCTTCCAGCGATGTCTCGTTGCAAACCGTTGGACACAGATTTACTTTCACAATAATATTTTCTTGAGCATGGCGTTCGTATAACAAAACAAACAGATTAAAGTTAGATTAGTCAAGTAGATAAGAATTGGCATCAACGTAGAAGGAAGATTTAACGGGTCGTATGATGGTAAAAAACGATCGACAATGATGTGTAACGCAAAAATGCTAGGCCTAATTGTTTGTTGACAATGATAATGCGGGAAAATATATGCTTGACTGGGAGTATTATTTACAGAGTTACAAGATGGCCGCTGCATTCAAATGATTATTTGAGATTTAGCTACATCAACTTTGAGTGTACAAATCAGCATTACTGAGTTTCATCTCTGTAATCTGTATTACAGAACATGTGTCCTGCATTTTTAAGGGATTTTTTATTGAAAAGTTGGATGTTGTTATTTCTGCCCATAGTAATTTGGTGTTTTTTTTAGATAATGTTTCTTGAAATTTGCTTTAGCCCGTGACATTTCCGTTTATCAATGATGGGTTTATGTTTTTAACATTTGTGTGGACGTTTATGCCTCTAAAGCATCAATTGATGTTAGTTTTGGAAAAAATTTTTTTTTTAGATTGCCTAATTTAGTCATTCCGAGTCTTAATAACCAAAATAATGTTTAATGTGGAATTACAATAAAATGGGATATTGTTCTGGTGGTGTATCACTGAAGAAGCACACCTTTTCCATATTCTTGCTCTGTGATGTCATCTAGTGACGAGATTTGGTAACTGTGGAGAAATTCTGAGTTTGGGCGTTCTCTGCATATGATCTGACTAAACCCAAAGACCATAGCATCCCTAGATACTGTGTTCAGCCAGAGTGTGTCTACAATGAGCAAGTAATCGACAAATGCGAGTCTGTGAATGCTTAATGCTTTGGGTGTAATCTTTTATGGTCTTTGCTAATCTTGCTTATTTTTTTTTCTCTGCTCTTTTTGACCTTGCACTGAAACTGTATGATGTCCTTGCAAACAGTCTTTTCTTTCTTTCTTTCTTTCTTTCTTTCTTTCTTTCTTTCTTTCTTTCTTTCTTTCTTTCTTTCTTTCTTTTTCTACATAACTAATACACAATATAAAACGGAAAGAAGGAACAGGCTGTTTTGTATTCATTTAGAGAGTAAGGAAAAACTAAAATCATACATATTTACTTAATCAGACATTTATTATTATTATTATTATTATTATTATGACGACAAAAGAATCGCTGTGTTAAGTATATGAGGATGACCCAAGGGGTAAACTCACAACAATAACCATCGTGTAGACTACTTGCGTAGCTGCAGCCTATCGATATTCAATAGCAAATCAATTTTTATTAATTTACAAAACAGAATAGTGATTAATGGTTAGATTTTTCTTAAAGGTTTCATTTTGTCTTAACTAAAGGCTTAACTTAATAGACTACTTAAATATTTAAGTTTAATTTATTTGGTTTTATTAATTTGGTATGCCTATTTAATTGACACTAGACGTTACATTTTTCAAATAAAAGTCCATTTTATAATTGCGTTAGGCTATATAACTTTGACGTTGTCCATTTCAAGCAAGGGGGCAACAAAAACAACATGGCCCGGGCTGAGTTTAAAATATCGGTGATGGCGTTGTTGTTGGCTTTGTATTAATATTGAATTAATGTTGAGTTTGTTTTTATCTTCTACATATTTACCATTCATGTATTAGTTTTTATTGAAATAGAAAAAATACTTTTTTATGTCCATTGTGCCAATGTATTGCTGAAGCAGGTATTCATGGTGATTTCACTAAATAGTATGTGTCTCTGGAGAAAAATAGCACTGTATTTAAACAGCGTGAAAGCCATTTAGTAGGGTATGGTAAACTATAATATAGTATATAATATAGTTTTAATTGTTTAGAATGGTTTTCAGGGCCTATTCATAATATGCAAGTTATGAAGACTTTAAATTAGCGTGTTGCAGTGGTCCAAATGTAATTATTTAGTCAGAGAATGCACTGAAGGTCTCAACAACAACGGAATAGTATGGTATTATTTAATACATAAAGAGGGTAAAGGTCAGTAAAAGTTCGTTTTGGAGAGAAAAACTCCGTCTGTTCGTCTCTATTCTCTTGTGCACATTAATTGAGCCAATTATGTCGTACAGATTTTACAAATTGTCAGCCATGGACATTGTTGAATGAAGACAAAGTCGAAATGAAAATGACGTGCATCTGAAAATGAGGTTTGCATCATATTTCGATTGCGAAAAAAATTAAAATGTGGAGGGAAATTAATTATTAACCTCATACTCCTATTAAAAAAACAATTTATTTATATAGTTGCATTATTTTCCTTTCTTTCTGAAAACGGTGAAAAACACTTGCGTCTGAGTGTTTTGATGTGCTCTGGGGATTCCATTCTGTGCAACAAGAGGGCCCCCACCTTACACGTTCTCCTGTAGTCACAAGTGCTCAGGATTGGTCAGGCTCTGATCAGCTGGTCCGTTTCCCCGCGGTCTCAGATTGGCACCTCGCCACCCCCCTTCGGCTAAAACCAAATCTCAGATAAAGTAATGGCAAAAACCACTTGGACTATAAAACACAACAAATCATAACACTCGGACAATAACACTGGCCACCCCATGAGTTCCTATTTCGTCAACTCAACTTTTCCCGTGTCTCTACCCGGAGCACAGGAGTCTTTCTTGGGTCAGATACCGCTATATTCCTCTGGATATACAGATCCTTTAAGACATTATCCAAGCGCTACGTTCGGAGCTACCAATGTCCAGGACAAGGTTTACACCTCCTCGTATTACCAGCAAGCGGGGGGCGTTTTTGGGAGAAGCGGATCCACCAGTGCTTGTGACTACACAACACCCAACATTTACCGACCCGCGGAGCGCTCGTGCGCTATCGGAGGTCTGGAAGACCCGCTGGTCCTAACCCAAGACCAGTGCAAGACGGACTGCACTGAACAGGGTGCAGAGAGATATTTTAACAATGAAGACAAACCGTGTACAACGGTTTACCCGTGGATGCAGAGGATGAACTCGTGTAATGGTAAGACACGTTTGCGATTTCGCTGTTTTGTATGTCCTAGAAGTAGAGGCGCAATTTACATTATAGGCAACTTTAAGAAACCCGATGCGTAAACTCTTCCACGTTTTTATTAGATAGGCTATCAGAGTAAAATAAACTCCACTTATTGACGTTTATCGATTATCTTTAATAGAATTTCTTAAAACATTTCACCCTTTTAATTTAATAAATTTCATAATTTAAAAAATGTCAGATGTCAAATATTATGTTACTGTAGTAATAACATTTGTCGTAATAACGATAATGGGGACAATTGTAGCAATGTTCTTTTATTATTTACGTTGGCCTGTTTGTATATAGGCTACTGGATGTTCATCTACTGTGTCTTTTTCTCACTTTTTGACAGGAATGCCTGGCAGCACTGGCCGCAGGGGTCGTCAAACCTACACTCGGTTTCAGACTCTTGAACTGGAAAAGGAGTTCCACTTTAACAGATATTTGACCAGAAGACGAAGAATTGAAATATCGCACGCTCTGTGTTTGACGGAACGACAGATAAAGATATGGTTCCAGAACCGTAGAATGAAATGGAAAAAGGAGAACAAAGTGCTGAACCCCGTAAAGGTCAGCGAAGAAGAGGATGGTGAAAAGGCGGGATAAATGTTAAAAAGGAGCTTGTGACGAAGCCCTAGAAACATTGTATATAGCGTAGCCTGTAGTTTTAATTAATAAGTACTGGTTTGTCCAACAACAACAAAAACTACCTAATAAGTTTTATGTTGACATAAAAAAGCTTCAAGAGAAGACTTTCTTTTTCATTAAAACAGGCCTCTGTAAAGATGGTAAAAGATATATGGGAGGTGCTTTTACTACTGTTATATATTTTGCGTTTTTTGGCCTATTTAAACTAAGAAAACAAATGTTTTCTCGCTTTTGAACATTCTAATGTCTATAATTTGAAAGAAAACAAGTGCAAAGTTGAAAACTTTGGGATTAAAGGTCTTACACTGAAGATGTATTTCAGTCCGTTGTGTGTTCAAAAGAGGAAAATGGGACATTTTGATGCTTAATTTATTGGGTCGTTACTTTTGTGTATGTGAATGCACTAAGAATAATACGTTATCATACTTTGTTAGCAATGTCATTTTGTCAATAAAATGATTGTTTAACAAATAATGTGGTTTATTTGTCTTTATGTGTGCATGGGCATCTGATATAATGAGCCATATAATTTTTTTATCAGCCTTATGTGTTGGTGTAAGGCACTCTTCAAGACATAACATATTTTATCTGATAGACATCTGCTATAGCCTATAATATAAAAAATATATATTTTAATTTCCATCTCTTCACTGCTCTGTGGAGCTAGCTGTGCTGGTAAAACGGGCCAGTTTGATATAAGAATCTCGCCAATTGTAACCTATCTTTTTTGTCCCCGTGTAAAAATTTTTTTACCCCTTGTAAATCTACATTTGGGTTTTGGCGATTAAAACGAGGTTGACTAATCTATGTTAAGTAAGACACATTCATATCACTGAATGACAGCATAAAGTAGCTGAAGCACCCAAGATTGCTTTGAGAGTCTTAATCAATTTACGCACAACGTGAAATATTCACACTTTGCTTTAATTTTTTTTGTTTTTTGTTTTTTTTTGTTTGTAAATTACCTAGTTATATACAGAAAAAGCACAGTGTTACAAATGTATGCAGTAAAAAGGCTTCACGAAATGTGCAGGTGTTTGGTCATTTTACAGTTCTCCCAGTAGGTGACGCCCTCCGCTAACGTGGGATGTTGCGCGCGATGGGGAGGCACCATTGAGTTGAACCTAACGATCATCATTTCGTCATCATTTGTAACCATAGAGCATGAATTACCTCTTGAAGTCATCAGAGAGAATTTACGACTGGTCAACAAAGGCACGTGATGCCCTAACGCTTTCCCATATTTGGCCGCATACATGGCAAAAACGAAGTACAGTGCATTGCTATAATTCATTATTACATCATAAATTGTGCGGCGCTGGATTTTAACGACCAAGATCTACAAGTCAAGACATTTTAAAACATCCAAATGAGCTCTTATTTTCTAAACTCGTTCTCAGGGCGCTATCCAAATGGCTCTGACTATCAGTTACTAAATTATGGTACTAACGGCGCTATGAACGCTTCTTACAGGGACTCCACCAGCATGCATTCCGGGTCTTTCGGTTACAACTACAATGGAATAGACCTTAGTGTAAATCGTCCCAACAATGGCCATTTCGGAGCAGTTGAAGATAATTCTCGCGCTTTCCAAAATCCGGGTCAGGAGACCCGGTACAGACAGTCGAGCTGCTCGCTCTCGTCTCCAGATCCCCTGTCTTGTGCCACCAGCGAATCTCTGGAATTGAAGGGTTCCTCTCCTCCATCTGATCAGAGCACACCAACCGGCAACAACAGACTCAACAGCAACAATCTCACCAGCAGCAACAGCACACATTTTGCGGACACAGACGAGACCAATGTCTCGTCCGAGACCGAGGATGGAGCACAGACCACCACCACCAACACACGTACGCAGAAGCAAGAATCTGTGGCGAGCTCGACAACAACACCTATCGACGGTCAAAGTCCACAGATATTCCCTTGGATGAGGAAGCTGCACATTAGCCATGGTATGCACATCTCTACTTTGTCTTATTTAGGCATGATAAAATTAAATTATTTTGATGATAACAGTTCATGAAGTAGGCTAAGTTTAGGTTATGCGTGATTTAAATGCATTTTACCCTTCAGATTTTCATATTCGTTTAGTAGCCTACTAATGTTTGTCTTACAAAAGTAGTAATGCTTAGACGGACCATTAGTTTTAAGTACAGGTTAAATTGAGAATAACCACTCTCTGGGAGGTGACTGCATGTTGAATTATTGTGCAGCAGTAAAGCCATAAAATGAAATGGTAGCCTAAACTGCACGTAGCCTATAGTATAGAGTCAGCCAGCAGTCCAACATCCAAAATGTAACGGACATTTAAATCCATTTCCGTTTGATGGCTTGGTGATGTTTGCTTATTATCTCTTTGCCCTTGCTTATGCCAGATATGACTGGACCTGACGGGAAACGGGCTCGAACAGCTTACACTCGCTACCAGACGCTCGAGCTGGAGAAAGAGTTCCATTTCAATAGATATCTCACGCGCAGGAGGAGAATAGAGATAGCGCACGCTCTCTGCCTCTCAGAGAGGCAAATTAAAATCTGGTTCCAAAATCGCAGGATGAAATGGAAGAAGGACAATAAACTGAAAAGTATGAGTCTCGCTACAGCGGGGAGCGCATTTCAAAATTGATCAAATCACGTCACAATATTTGGAAAATTCGACTACTGTTACAGCGCTGCACCTTTCAGCTTCTTGATATCACCGGACGACGTGTGATTCCCCCGTGCAACTCAGAATTGTCAGCTTTTGAATATTGTTAACACATATGCTAAACTAGTTACAATTGCCATAAAATGAGTGTGAATGTCAAGTGTGTCAATTTATACATTCGTGGAGGAAAGCATGTTCCATGTGAGCTATTCGTGCAACGTATTCTAGATCTGTTACAAGAATTATGTACAGTACAACTCGCACTACCTAACTATCCTATAAGTGATAGTGTAAAAAAAGAGAACTTGTTGTATCCTTGAATTTGTATTGAAACGTCATGTATTATTCACGCAACATTGCTATATTCTTGTTATGTGCCGGGCTTTTTTGATTTCTCGTAGATGATACCTGCGAGAAAAATAATCTTTTCGCATTTACAATTGTTGTTCTTAGGCTGCAGCACAAGATTACTTTGGGCTCGTGAGATGTCCTATGAACAATGTCTTTATACAGTAGTGACCAATATGTTATTTGTAGTGCACAACGTGAGTTATGGACGTTCTGTGTTAAAAGTTGGAGAAAAATGTTTTGTCATTGACATGTTGATGGTATCTCTGCCAATTTTTGTATTTGTGTCTAAACTGAAAATAAGTTGATCCAAAAGAAAAATAAAGTTTTCTCTCAGTCATACCTGAAAGTCTCTGTTTGTGTGTAGGCCTGTTTGGTTAGTGATCCCAACGTTATTCTCATTTTACCCACCAGTATTTTACACTTTAAATAAACATGTTGTTAATGTCTTTTTTTAATGCATATGACTAATAAAAAAACAGTCCATTCAGTTTTTTGCTGCGCTCTGCGAGGAAATTTTGGATCTCGGTATGGGTTATAATATGGCAATATTCAAACTCAGCTCTTGTGTGTCACATCACAACAATAACTCAACCCCTCAACTCACCTCGCAGTGCTCAAAGCGGATGAACAGAACGATATCTTAACAGGTTATTTTAACAATCAGCATTATTTGTATGAAACAACATACAAATCATCTACCCCGACTATTTTCTTCTGACGTGCAGTCCATAACACCAACACGTAGCTCTTGGTAGCTCTAAAAAAGTCACGTGAGGTCCATAAAGTTAGCTTTATGGTTTTAGGGGGGTTGACAATGTGCTACATAATTCACATTCTTGAATGTAACTGACTGTTTAACTGCTTCAGCGGGATTCTAAAGGTTGTGGGCAGCATGCATGCGGGGTCTTCTCAAACTGGACAGTCGTAATAGCCCATGCTGACTTGGCTGTCAACAATCATTTCCATACTATTTCTGCTGGATGTGTTACGATAAGAAGTCTTCTCTGTAGTTCTCAAGTAAGTATCTTCCTTGGCTACAGATCGTCATTTAATTTACTGCTTTAAAAAGAAACAATTTCGTTTAAATATGTGTCAGACAATGCAGACTTGTTAGATTTGTGTAGCCTATTATTCAATGATCAATTTTACTTGGTCAAAAACAGAAAAAAAAAATGCTGCATATGTTTCAACCAATAAGTGCAAGGTTGGCCCGTTTGAATTTTGTATTTGCGAAGCAAATTTTTTTGATGTCCTTATACTTTCATGAATACCTGCATAAATGGGTTTCCCTTAAAATTAAAAATATTCTTCACAGCACATGTACAATAATTAAGAATAGCATTTTCTCTGGCTAAATAATACAGACAGAGAGGTGTTGGTATTCCATGGTAAATTGTCAATCAAGCAATCTGAAAAATTAGAGATCATTTTTGTTCTACCCACTTTGATGTGTTTGCCTATTAGACTATTGTATGTCTGGACTTGTCTGGATAAGTGTAACACTTTGGAGATAAGAGAATTTGGTTTGTATTTTTGTAAAAAAAGAAAAAGAAAAAAGAAGATAGGGTTGATTTAAGGATGTAACTACAGTTTGCTCGTGATAGAAACGGTTCCTCGATTCATAACTATTAAAGTCCCATTTTACCCCTATAATGTGTTTTGCATATTGATAGGGGTAATCTGGGCGCTGTTCTCATCAATTATTCATTGGGAAGGGATCACTCCGAGGTCAGGAGACGAGAGTGGCACACATGCCTTCCCAGAGAATCACAGGATGCATGCCAAACTTACTAGCTGGTGATCCTACGCAGTTCTTAAATTTTTTTTTTTTTTGCTCAACAGTCAGTACTGTCTAATTCTCCTAAAGACATTTTTGTACGACATTTTTGGAAGGGAGAGACTTTATTAGAAGATTTGTACGAACAAGTCAATTGATTAGTCGAGGCAAACCTAAAAAGAGATTATTTTAAAAGTTTTGCTATGAATACCATTCTGGATGAATCATAAATAAAACAATGTCTGGGAACGTCTTATTCTGTTACTAGTTAGATTGATGTAATGTTGCCTCATCACCAGCAGGGCCCGCCTCACACCGAGCCCCAGATCTGTTCTTTCTCATTCTGCGAGCTGGACATTCAGATGCCTCGGGGTTTTTTTTTTTTCATTAAACCAAAATTCCGTGAGAAAAAGCTTCAACATTTGATATCTTTTTTTAGAGGCGCATTTCAAAATGTTTAGGCTATATTTGTTGTCGTTTCTTGAGTTTGGTGTGTGATCCAAGTCTTAACAGTATTGTTAAAATATCCTATTCAATAAACTACGAGGAAGGGTGTATTCATTAAATAGCCACGAGAACTAGTGAGAAACAAACTCAACAGCATGGTATAAATACTAATAGTGGAAATGTTCAAATATCGACGCTATTATTAGAATATATATATATATATATATATATATATATATATATATATATATATATATATATATATATATATATATATATATAAAGAAACCATACAGCGACAGTGCGTGGCATGATAAAGAATCTGAGTTCATGCTGAGGTCAGTTCTGTGATTGCTGGCACCATTCTCAGCTTTTGTTGCAATGGCAAAACAAAAATTTAAATTAAAAGCATTGACTGAAATCTCAGATATAAAATTATCCTATGATGTAGCCTACTTTACTATTTCAAATGCTATTTTTGTTCGAAAAAAAATTGTACGCTATAAATACAAATGTATAAATCACCTTGCTGCTTATTTTGCCATTTAAAAAAATATTGATTTTTAAATTATTTATAATTAAACTGAATTAAAAAAGGATTCTGGGGGAATATTTAATTAGTGGTCTGTTTCAGAGGTATGTTTGTACTCGATAGTAGTGCGATCCCACGTTCAGGAAGCACTAATCGAAATGTGCAGCAGCAGGATGCCTAATGAAGTTGATAAACGATATTTAGCTTAAGGTTATCTTGAATTTTTCATCTTTAATCGATCGTTGTGCGCCCAAAACTTGTGTGATGTGTCCAGTGAAGCTGTTGGAAGGTTGGTTCTGCAGACACACACGAAATGAAATCTCGAAAGAATGGATTTGCAATGTAAAAGTATGTTTACTGGAGGCAAAGAAAAATGTAGAGACAACGTGAAACAAGACGGGGACCACCGTTTGTGCAAAACAGTGAGGCATGTTTATCTCTTTACATAATCTAAGGATTTAATCCTAAGAAATGGATAAGATTTGCAGGATAGCCTTTGCTTTTGTTTTTGACAGCTATTATTAATACAATGAAGATAGATCATATTTGTAGGGCATAGTTTAATAATGCACAGTTTAATAATCTAGCTCTAAAGAAGTTGGATTCGAAATATTGAAGCATATGGGAAAGTAAATAGCAAATAACTGAAGTGGAAATGATGAACAATGATGTCTGGTGATACTGGGTGAAAATAAAAAAATTAACTGTCTATGCTCAAGTAGCTAACAGTTGTTGTTTTCCACGAATACACAGTTAAAAGTAACGTTTGTTTTCTTAACAAAACTTAGAAATATCGATGATGTCTGTCATCTATATATACCCTGTAGATCCGAATTTGTGTGAATGGATAGTCGCAAATTCGTGTCTTAGGGAGTATGTAGTTGACATAAACCCAACGCCATAGTGGAATTAAGGACGCACTTTTGCAATTGTTTGTCCCCTATCTATCTATCTATCTATCTATCTATCTATCTATCTATCTATCTATCTATCTATCTATCTATCTATCTATCTATCTATCTATCTATCTATCTATCTATCTGGCTGTCTCATTATTGGAGACATGCTTTGGAAAAAAAAAAAAACATTTGAAGGTCTTGAAAATTAGACACCTGATGGCGCTACATCATGTCATACAGTGACAAATGCTGTCCATCGACAACATTCAAAATTTAGGCTACTCCAATTTATCATTCACGTAAAAGTTTCATTCACCATTTTGTTTTGTTTCTTTTTCGCAATCTAAAACCATCTAAATTGTATTTTTCCATGTTTTCAGAGACAGACAATAAAAATGCTGATTCCATCATAACGCACAGGCTCAGTAACATTTATGAAAAATTATATAGCCAAACAACTCAAGAATAATAAAAAAAAATTGAGAACGTGGTTTCTGTCGTTTGTGTTTTGCAGTGTTATTTAATGTTTTATATGCTGATTTTACTTTCTTTTATTCTTCTAGCAACAAGTGAATCTAAATAAGTCGTGTCCCTTTGAGTACTCATTTTCCACGTGTCATTCATCAGACGGACAGCCTGCAGACAATCAGAAGGAACATGACAAGAAACAGGTAATTTTCACATCAGGAAATACTGTCAGATGTCAACTGAATTTAGGCTACCTTTATTTTTAGATTACATAATGCATAAAATAATCGGTCTGTTTTAGCTGGATATACTTGCTTGAATTAAATATCATTCTTTTTCACTCTTTCGTTGATACAAAAAGTAGAGTTAAATTACGACGAATTCTAAAGAGTTGGATGAAATAAGTGGAAAGATACTGGTTCCGCATCCCTTATTTGCCATATCACGTGATTCATTAAATAATTAATGAAGAGGCTGCAGAGCAGAAAAGCAACGCAGCCGATTCGTCAAGACTGGCTTTTCGCCGAGCTAACTTGTTTGAGTTTGGGAGAAATTTTGGGGCTTTTCCTTCGCAAGAAGCTATCCTCAGAGGGAGAATGTAGGAGCAACCGCACAAGCACCACACATTGTGAGTAAGCTTATCTTTAGAATTAAAGCTTGTGGATACTTATTGTTGCTAGTTGCTGGGAACGGTGCTGTCTTCTGACTCGAAGAAAACATGTAAAGGCCAAAATTAAGATGTGTATTATTTTTTCACTGCTCCATTGTGATTAAAAATTAATCAGTTATTATTGTATAAAACACTACATTATTCAGCATTTTATTACAACTAAGGTTACAAATATACAGACCTCGTGCCCCTTTTTCACTGCGAAAAATGTTACAGAATAAATTGTTTTATGTGACATATTTTTATTTTTAGCCTCTATAGGCTACGTTTATTCTTATGTAGACACGGTATGTAACCCCCCCCCCCCGCAGGTTTTTGTGTATGCTCTTATATATTTTATAAAGCTGTACAACAACAGATTACGCCCATATAAATAAGTTAGATGATTAATACAATAAAATGGTCGTTACATTAAATTATATTGTTGTAGGCAGTACATCACTGCGTCAAGGACTTGTAATATGGTAAAATGATAAAGGTTGAATTGTTAAGGGCTAGATGTGTTCGTCTGGTGGTGACTATTCCCAGTTTAGGCCGTCTATGACGAACCCTGCTACAGTGACATGAGCAAAGAAATGGAACACTAGAGATCAACTTGAGAGATCAAAGGCTCCTGGACCTTCGGGGAATTGATCGCAGGACCGTCCCAAGACAGCGGCACTCTCTCATCTTCAACATCACTAATTACAATATCATGCACGAATAATTCGAAACAGATGTCCCCTTCCCCTTTACAAGCGTTTACAACAGTTTTATAGTAAAGACATATTAAAGCACCTAAAACATTTTATGGTTCTTGTGAATTTGGTTGCAAGAGTAGCCTACCTTCTAACCAGTTTCAGGACTCATGATCTTTCTGCAGAGAAGATATTTCAGTTATCATAACTCTCTCTCTTTCTCGTGTGTATATAATTCTATGAGCTTATGTTTTAGGCCTAATATAGAAATCATATAGCCTACCAACATCTGTATGATATGGCTATGCTTCAACTTCCAATTTACACAAAACATTATCAAGCTATTTAATTGAAAAAAGCACACATGTTTCATTCTTGGTTTGTGGTAAACGCTCTTGATCGTTTGTAACAAGTCAATACCGCTTCAGAGCAACATCCTGATCTTGCTTAATTTTTGATTGTTTCGCAGTTCAATTTATATCGATTGCTAACTCCAAGAGACATCCTTCTTTGCCTCCATCAGCTTTTACATTCAAGACACCAGAAGAGGACGTTTTCCTTTCAGCAGTCTGATATTGTTGGTTTAAAAAGAATATTTATTGGCTAATATCGCTTTTTTTTTGTTTCGTTATGACGTGTATTTTTTTAATTATTTTTTTTTCTAAAGTGTGACTGATTAGCATTGGGTCACATTATACCGATATTTTCTGTAGTTTTTCACTCGACCTTTTGGCTTGTATCACTTATAGGTAAGCTTATTTTGCGCTTTTATCGTCATATCATGGAGAGGTAAATATTTAGATTTATATTCTACATATAAAAAAAGTCATAACATACTGAATGACACATTAGGACTTTGGAGTAGAGCTAAAATATACAATGATTAGTGGCTGTTATTAGCATTTTATTATTATTGTTTATTCATCATTATTTTTAAAAGATTGTTGATTAGAGTGAATTAGCCTGTGCACTTACATAAATTATATTTATTAGTAAATGTCCCTCTGATTTGTGACTTGATTCCAGCTCTCCACGGAATCAAGCTGCTGAAGAATAAGCTCACAGTTTGTGAATGGCAGAGGATCTGTCTGGGTGATTAATCGCCCTAGTACTTTGGCAAAGGTTCAAGACGAGTTCACTGGGCTTTGTGCGTCTTTCTGTACCACTGCACACTCCCCTTCCCATTGTTTTTTCCAACTAGTCTCTTTCTTATTTAATTTAGTTTTTATCATCCCAGTTACAATAAAAAATACAGTGAAATGCAGTTTGTAATTTCAAATACCCACCATTATCTTATTTTAAATGCTTTAGCTATTATTTTCCATAACAATTCACGTAAATATCAGTTTATATTGTTTAAACAATTTTAATTGGGGATCTGGCTGTAGCCTACATTCGGGGAAAAAATTCAAGAGCATTATTATTTTGCCCTGAATCGTGATTAACTTTTTTTTTTATCCAAACGTAGTTTTTTTCTGGACGAATGAAGTCTTCCTTTTCTTGATAGAAAAAAAGAAGAAGAAAAAAGAAACTGTATAAATAAATCGAGGATAAGAAGTATACATGGCTCTTTCAATTTTGATACAATAAATATTTAGAACTATCGAGACCCTGGATTCTATTTGTTTTACCTTGGTGTAACCTACTTAAAATAAAATAAAAATTTAAAGGAAAATGTGTTCTCGATATTTAAATGACATTGTATTTTTTTCTAATGAATAGTTTTATATTTTAATGCAATTTGTTTGTCTATGTATCTATGTTTTGTCGTATTTCCATGACCGAATATCAGCTAAAATTGTTTAAAATACATTTTTATATTGCATTTAGCTTCTTTTGCGTTTGTGATTTGTTCACACTGCATAACACTGGCTAGCCTATTTATAAATAATATTATGCAGCTTATATCTTCTTATGAAGAAGAAAACCTCTCTTGTCAGTAGCATAGTAAAATATTCTGGATTCTTGGCAGTGTGTACTCAAAAGAGACACTATTCATATATTTTTTCTTTTTAGTTGCGATGATGGATTCATGTTCTCTGACTCGCACCGTGTTGCTCTGACCCTGCAGGTCATCTTCCAGCGGGCCTCCGGAACCATACTGTCACATGACACAAGAGGCCAGAGTTTTGCTAAACCCCCAGAAAGACCGACATAACTGATGAAAGCCGTCCAGAAAATGCAGATAACGAACAACATGAAGAATGTGTCTCACAACGTCGCGGAATTATTTGTAACAAAGTCGTTATGCATTTGAACATAATGATAAAATTCGTCATCCCAAACATATTGGGTCAGCGACCGCAAAAGACCTACTTGTACAGTGAAATGGATTAGCCTACAGAACGAGGAAAAAGGGGACGAGAAACATGTACACCATCCTCAATCAAGACAGTACAGTGTTTCTTCCTGCAAACTACTGGAGATAACTGAAAGAATCAACAAGTTTACTGTTACTGTGTTAACAGCCCATTTTCTTGGATGACAGAATTAAAGCAAACGCCACGAAGAGGAGCGCGGCTTCATGGTGAGTAACAGTTAAGAAATCCAAATTAAATTATATAGGCTACCATCAACTTCCAACTACCAAATAACGATACAAAATATAATTCTGGCATAAGAAATGTTAGCTAAAATCATATCAATGTGTAAAATATGTAATCGAATAATAAAATAGGCCTATTCATTCAAATAGGCTATTGTTGATGCCAATTTTATGCTAATGTAGAAACTTCATATGCTCTTCAACAGCGCAGGAGCGACAAGAAATCCCCGCTGGGATTCACTGCCTCAGAAAGAGCACGTAGCCTACTGCTTTATACAAGTCACCAGCTAGAGCTTGAGAAGTTCCACTTCAGCATATCTGTGCAGGCGGAGACCTGTGGAAATTGCCAGTTTAATCAAACTTGGCTACTGAGAAGAAAATGAGACAAAAGACTGTTGGCTGAAAATAATTTCTCTCTTAGCTGGACCATCTCTGATCAACAACCCACCACCACCGTCCTGAGTGAAGCTTCAATAGATGTATTTATCTATGGTGCCTCAGGTGAAACGCATGACAAGAGAAGCAGGCTATATCTGGGTATGTCAATCCAGTTGGCTATACATTAATGGCATTCTCTGTCTCTTTACATAAAACTATTCTGTTCCCAGAGCGTAGCCAATAATAAAGTACCCCTTTTTAAATGAATAAATGCCACTTTTATGTAATATTTCCAAAACGAATGTTTAATGGTAAATAAGCATTATAGTAATGTAGCTACTTGATTGATTTAATAACGTTACTTTTAATAAATCAGTCAAATTATTGTGTGAACATAGTCCCATGAATTGGACATTTTGCGTGTTGTAGCGCATTTATTTAGCTATTGCTCCTCGCGATGTTAATTTGAAATGATCGAATCAGTTTATCTCTGACAACTTACAATTCTTATTAATCATTTTCTGTAGGTTATCGAATGGAGTAGCCTGTGTCACCTGTATTAAAAAAATATATGGTTTTAGATTGATCTAAAAAGTCGAATTAGGCTAGGGATCAAAACACGTTTTCTAAACTCCCTCTGTGTAGGAGCAAAATATTTTAGCGTCCAACAAACTTAGCCTATTTTAATGCAATATTATATCTAAGCACTACCCTATCTTAAAAAGCAGGGTGGCCCACTATATCTCGAGAGAGAGATAAGCTATCACCAGTCTCAGTAGGCCATTGATGTATGGGGGTTCTTTAATTCAAGTTAAATTAGGAACTTAGATTTGGTAAAATAGCACAATAAACTCTCTATTAAAAAAATACGTAAAAAACCGACCAGTCTATTTTAAGTTAATGGTGAAAGTTATTGTGTATGATGAATTTTTAGGGCCTGTTTATTTATAGCTTACAACTCCAGTTGTCCTTTGCTATAGAACTGCAGTGCTTGCTTTAATTCACATTAGACCTACATTGCGAGTTTATCAGACTGATGGCTGGATTCGATTGATGTGTTTGTCATGTAAATACGAATCGTTTGATGGACACCTGCAACGCCCAGAGTGCTACCGCAGGTCGCCCACTATTGGTGCAAAATTAGTCACATGATCTGTCACTAAACTGATATGAGCTCGGATAGAACTTTGTGTGGTTTGACATACTGCTTAGAGGTTGTAGGGGCACTGGGACCACACATCAGCCTATATTGACCCTGCTTAATCAATTTTGCCTGGTCAGTCAACAATGAATTCCTACTTAGATTATACGATTTATAACCGTGATGCTAACACTTATAGTTCGAAGGTTGGGTGTTTTCCTATGGAACAGGAATACTTGCCAAGTCCTTGTACAAGTAGTACAAATAGTTACATTCCCGAGGGACGGCCAGTCGGAGGGAACACTTTTACACCGGCAACGCACGAAACTCACGGTACAGCTTATGCACAACTTCATTCGCAGCAATACCACATCAACGTGGATATGGGGAAAACTGGACAAACCAATTTTGGCAAGCAAACCCGACCTTCTCACTCGGACTATGGACATCAACACATTTTCACTCAAGCAGATGACCACATGCGTCTTCAGTCCCCTGCTTTTTCTGTCGTGAACATGGGAGCCAACATTGGAACATACAGTGACTCTAACTGCAGGCCTGGCTCGGTCTCTGCAAGCCACTATCAGTCCTATCCCTATGGAGAACATGAACCACCACACGGCAATGGTTCGTTCAGCAAGTACCACATCTCCCCTGACAGTGACAGCGACTCCAAGACGAACATCAAACAAGCGCCAACGTTTGACTGGATGAAAGTCAAGAGAAACCCCCCTAAAACAGGTTAGTTGAGGCTAATTACAGTGGCTACTGTAAGCTTAATGTAAGTAGTGTGTGGTTTCTAATTTGTCGTTTTTGGTTCGTCTCTTTCAGTTAAAGTCGACGAATATGGGATCCACGGCCAGCAGAATATAATACGCACCAATTTCACCACCAAGCAGCTCACCGAACTTGAGAAGGAGTTCCACTTCAGCAAGTACCTGACCAGAGCACGCAGAGTAGAAGTGGCCGCCACCCTCGAATTGAACGAAACGCAGGTTAAAATTTGGTTTCAGAATCGCAGAATGAAACAGAAGAAGCGCGAGAAGGAAGGAACGGCGCCGGTAATTAAGCGTGCGACTCTTTGCTCTTCTGGTCAAAGCGCAGAGACCTCAAACAGCTCATCCCCGAGTGCTTCGCCTGCCTCAGACTCTTCCACTGCTGTTTGATGATTACCTGCCCTTGTGGCAAACGAACTGATGTTTCATCATTGTGCTGTGGAGAACTATTTAACTTATTCTGCTTTCTTAGACAAAGCATTAAATATGTGCTAGTGTATGCATGCGTGTTTTATATATAGCGCAAAATAAATAATTTTGCTGCATTACAGCTACTGAATTCGTGGTGCAAAATGCATTAACAGGGTATATGTCCAAAGCAAGAGGTTGTAAGGTGTTTTTTTTTTTTTTTGTCATCAGGTTGATATCTTTTTTTTTTTGCACTATACTGATTCATTCCTCTTTTGAAAGAGTAAAAAAAAATATTTGTAAAGACTGACATGTTTATGTATTTAGAAAACAATCTGTCCTGTGACGTTATGACCAATAAATACATTTTATTTTTCTGAAACATGTTTGTGGGTTTAATCCGATTTGAATCAATCTTTTAATTAAAAGGCTCTTCATGATGTTGGCATGATTGTGTCCTTTGTCAAAAGATGTTGCAATACAATGAAGCTCATTTAAATCAGTGTTGTTCTAGTCTGTATAGTTTGACAAGAGGAATGTTGCATTATACACCGGGTGGCTTCCTATGACCTTTTCACCTTTTTGTGCCTACAGGCTCTCTAAACATGTAAACACCCCTTGGTGCTCAGTATAACACTCAGATTCAATGTTTCAGTTCTACTTGGCACAGATAATGCAGGTACACAATGTATTTGACTTTTAGCGGAGTAAGACCTTTTCTAACTCCAAGTTACAAGACCCCTTTTAGCATCTCATTTGTGTTTTCTTAGACAAGGCCATCAATAAGAGAATGGATTTGTAGATTATATAAATCTATTTGGAAATAAAACAAATGGCCTCTGTATGCATAAACGGTGTACTGCAAATCTGTCTTTATTACATTTTAATGTTTTTGGGGGAAATCAGATTGAGAATGGAAGTGAAGTGGAGGTGAGCAATTACAGAGAGAGAGAAACAAATGTTAAGCCATAGATACCATCTCGATTTTGCTTCAGTTCTTCTAGAAAGTTTGCAAGGACTTGACAACCCGGTTTCATTTCCCTGATCATCTGATGGACTGCTCCAATATTTACCCAGGGTGTAGGGTTTGCACAGTGTTTGCCCCAACAGCCATGCACTGTCAGCACCCTCTCCACTGACCAGGTTCACTCAGAGTTCAGGCCTAAATTAATTCACAAAAGCCATGGGCCTGTCCAGCAGGGGATGAGAAGGGTGTCTTCCCAAAGGTCAAGCAGAGTGTTATCTCTCTCCAAAATGAATTATCTGCAATAAACTGAAAATCAAATTGAATCTCCAGCCTAATATAAATAGACAATAAAATTCATTTTAAGTCAATTAATAAAATGCTGCTATAAGGTGACTGCTATTGAGATTTAGAGAATTTTCACTAAGCAATTACACATAAATAGAAAGGTGAAATCATGACAAAAAGTGGCATAAGTTTAATTAGTACTTTCATACTTGAATAATAAGCTACATTGTGGTATGCCCAGTTTTAGTTGAATCCATCCCAAAACAGTCCAAGCATATTTAGTTCCCTTTATGAAAGTTCATAAATAACGGCAAAAGCCTCAATGTTGAAATAACCATGCAAATGAAAATTTGTTTGGAAAATCCATACAATTAAATTAGTTGGTCAGCCAGAAGGGGAAAAGGCTACAATGTAACATGTTTACTTTCATTTATTAAGTATGTTTGTTGCTTGCCCTTTTGGGTTGTGTGGCTCTGGGCTCCTGCTGGGTCTCCCATCTGTGGGCATCAGTAAAGCTACAGTGCTGCAGAGACAGATGTTCAGTCAGCCTGGAGGAGGAGGCTGTTTTTCACCAGGTTGTCAGTTTGCAGAAAAGGCTCACACTGCAGAATATAGGGCAAGAGGAGCAGTCCACAGTAACCAGAGAATTAGGAGACGATAAAAATAGCATCCTTAAACAATATTTAGGAAAGAAATAGGCTATGTGCGGAAAGACAGGGAGAGAGAAAATAAATGTGCGTCTGTGAAAGAGGCAGTCAGCAATAGTCATCAGAGAGTCAGTAATTTTGTGAAATAGTGGAGTGGATGTTTTTAAGATTACATCAGGTAAGATTGGCAAATATTTCAAAAAAGAAGCACTGTATTCTGACAAATGATTCCGCAGTATTGCATATGACTTTGCTGGCAAAATATACTTGATAGATTTGATCATTTTGTGGAAAAATATATAGAGATTGAAATTTGCCCACAAGGACAATGTATTCTTATATACACTACTATTCAAAAGTTTGGGGTCAGTAAGATTTTTTTTTTCTTTCTGAAAGACATTTATATATTAATTCAGCAAGGATGCAATAAATTGCTGAAGACATTTATAATATTACAAATGATGTCTATTTTAAATAAATGTTGTTTTGTACATTTTCCATTCATTAAAGAATCCTGAGAAAAAGCAAGCACAACTGTTTTGAACACTGATAGTAATAAAGATGTTTTTTGAGCACAAAATCAGCATTACAATGATTTCTGAACCATAATTTGCCGTCACAGAAATAAATTATATTTTACAAAACAAAAAAAAGTTGCCTCCTGTATTTAATAAAATGCATTTCATGTTTAAAATTCAGTATATCATATTGACAGGTACACCGCCTTTGCTGTCAGGTCACTTTTAAGGTGACGTTTAGGGCAGATCTGAGGCTTGCAGTGTATATACTCTCCCTGCTGGGTGTGCTTGTCAGAAGGTCTTTTACAAATCAAATGCCTGGCTTGACTTCCTGAGTCTTGTTCAAGTCCCTCTGAAGCATGTCACTCTGCTGGGGTGCGTGACCTCAAAGAGATAAAAAGAATACTGTATACACTATTCATGGGCTTGAAACAGGGGTCAGGGGGTCATTTTATATGTCTTCTTGTCTTTCACAGACATACAGTCAACAGCTAAGACAGTGGCCACATGCAGATAACCTCCTCCTCTCTGTGAAAACAGGAAGAACAGGAAGCCTTCCTCTTGCGCTCTCCACACAGACCCATATGACCACCCCCCTCTCGCTCAAACGTATCCATGTCCTAGCGTGGCGATTTAATCAGTCCACCGCCTTATTAGCTGAGTAACCGAGAGGGCCAAGCTTCAAAGACCCTACAGCACACGGGCTGGGATGTTGCCAGTGAGCAACCAACAGATATTGACTTTGGCAGAGTAAAAACAAACATTTGCAAGATTTTTTATAGTATAACACTGATTAGATTATGAGAGAGAGAAGTGAAGTTATTGCACCTGCTCAGAAAAGGCGATTTGGAAAATTGCCAATTGCTCTCAAAACCAACACTACAGTGTTTTGTCATAATTGAATTGACAAATTTCCTGCATGTGGTTTTGTTTGTAGGGATCTTAAAGCTTGGCAAAGTGTAACTGGTGCTCTGTCACTCATATGATTTAGAGAGGCGAGTAGTGCGCGCCAGAGGGAGACAAATGAAAGCTGACAGTTCATTTTATCAGTGACAGATCGTTGATCTCATGGACTGCCTCCCTGCTCTCTTTTAGAAGGTGGTGAAGTTTAAATATTAGTGGATACTGATACAACCAACCGCCCCCTTCTGAATCCCAAAGGCTTTATATTCCAGCCAGCAGAATATGAGTTACAGCATGACACACTGAAGCTACAAAACCAAAGTATCAGATTTCATAATAAACTTACCATGATATTATTTTTTTTAATTAATATTTTTTCTTTCCACAAATCAGTATCATAGAAACCTTTATATTAACAAGCAATTACAAACAAACACGCTAAAACGGTTAAACAATTTGAAAAACAATTATTTGTGGCTTCATGATGTTTAAAAGGCATAGTTTATGTAAAAAAAAAGAAAGTTCTGTCAATATTTACTCATCTTCATCTTGTTCCAAACCTGAAAAAAAAGAAAGAAAAAAAAGAAAGAAATGTTTTAACTGTTTTTGACCATACAATAAAAGTAACTGGGGTCCAAAACAGCATCAGATTTTCAATGTTTGGAAAAAACAACCCTGAATTTTATTTATTTATTTTTTTAAATATCTTTTGAATTACATAGAAAAAAAGAAATGCATACAGATTTGGAACAACATGAGGATGACATTTTTGGGTGAACTATCCCTTTAAGCATACGCTCATGAATAGCTATTTCTCTGAGAAGTTATCTGAAATTTTTTTATTTTTTAGTTTTTAAATGGTCCTATACAATTTAGCCATTCGCGTATGAGAAAACGGAGAACTTAATTTTTCTACTAAAAAGATGTAGTGAAAACCGTTCCTCTAAGTTCACCATGATTGATCTGTGGGTTTTGACATACTCTGATACCTTGGAAATCCTTTTGACAAACTATCATACTCCCCCCGCCCCATCTACTTTGGAAATATTTACCACACGGGTCCTTAAACACCCACACAAACATCTTCTAAAGTGCTGCCTGTAAGTGCCTGAAGTGTCATATGCATGTGTGGGGAGGTTAATTAGCAGTGAGGAGCAGAACTGAGTTCAAAGGGTCAAACCAGCGACAGAAATGAGCCCAAGGCTTTGCACAGGCCGAAATGTTTTCATACCATTTAACAGGAAACGCATTATAAGCCGATTGATAGTAATTGAATCTCATAATGGCAAAGACGACAAACTCTGAAACTGTTCCAGTGCCTTCATATTGACCCCTGGTCTCTCGAATGGTGTGTGACCATGTTGGAGTGTGATTTCTGTCAAGTCGGGGCAGTTGGGGGGGGGGGCACTCAGATGACAGAGTTCTGCCCCTCCCCCAAGTGAAACGCAAATGAAAAGGAATGCAGAGATAAAAAAGCCTGTGTTCCCAGATAAGGGGACAGAAGAAAGGAGTAGGGGAATGCTAAAAGAGCTCTCTTGGGGAGATGAGAGGCGCTGATGGCAGTGTTGGTGGTAGGAGATCATAGCAGGTTCCTCTCATCAGCCCAGGCCTGTGTTTGATACTGGGTCTTTGTCGCTCTTTCAGCTGTGCATTGTTGGGAGGTGTAATCCCGGGCGGATTACAAAGGCAAGATCCTTTCATATGGCTGTGCCCAGCAGGCAGGAGGCAGTGCTCATGCTGGAGTGAAGGGCCACGCTCATTCCTCTATCTACCTTCACAACGGGGCCATAGCTGCAGGGACAGTGACGCAGAGGTCATTCAGTCATGTCCTCTCCTTGGAATTCTGTTCCCCATATTCCATTCAAATGTTTTCCTTTCATGATCTCCCTCCACCCTGTACCTGTAAAATCACAAAATACTGAATATGAGCTCTAATATTTAGATCCACATTGAAGTAAATCTTCCACAATGTTTTATTTTTATATATAATCATTGACATTGTACAGCATATTTTGCTTTGAACAAACTCCAAAGTATTAAATACACAACTCTCCTGTGTGTGCCATTG
This sequence comes from Carassius carassius, assembly GCF_963082965.1. Classification (NCBI taxonomy): domain Eukaryota; kingdom Metazoa; phylum Chordata; class Actinopteri; order Cypriniformes; family Cyprinidae; genus Carassius; species Carassius carassius. The sequence goes on from NC_081794.1 coordinate 18,323,300, forward strand.
GCAAATATCATACCAAAAATTGTGTGGCTTGTTTGTATTTGTTAGTAAAACTTTTCTTTTCCAAATTGTTGGATGAAAGATAGAAGGCAGGAAAAAGAGTCTTATACTGAAGGATCAACTCGACGACAATATCATTTGATAGAGACTCAGTTTCAGTGAGCTTATAGTGTGCTCTTTTCAAATGGCCAGAAAGCAACCATCCAGCAATGCCACAGCAACCACATAGCAACGCCCTGAAAATGAACCACAACGCCCCACCATTGGGGCAACAACTTTTGCATAGGCAATCATCATTTAAAGAAAAAAAAGTAGGCTATTACATTTGATCTTCAAGGCAAAGCTTATGTTACTGTGTGTGTAAATGTCTCTAGGGTAAAAGATTAATTAGATTTTTTAATAAAAAAATTTCTCCCAATACATTAAATAGCAAGAAAATGCACCATAGTATTTTCCTAAACAAGTCGCTATAAACTGCAAAATGAACCATAAAGTCATCACGTGCAATGATGATTTTGATTAAATTAGATCTAACATGTAATCATTTTTTGATTGCACAATTGTTTAGCTAATGAGAATTCCTCAAATTATCATTATTTTTAGACAAAAAAAGTTTATATTTTGGTCAAAATCCCCCTTGTTAATGAGGCCTTCTTAAAAAGTTACTATTTTTAATTATTCTGTAAAAAAAATTACAAAATAATTTTCTTCTTTTTATAATTCTTTTTCTCTTTATTTTTTTTCTTATGTGTGTGTGTGTGTGTGTGTGTGTGTATATATATATATATATATATATATATATATATATATATATTACCCTAAATATAATAGCCTACACTCTAAAAAAAAATTTTTTCACCCCAAATGCTGGGTTGAGACCGCTGGGTAGGACATTGGGTTGAAAATTGGTCTAATGGGCTTGGGAACTTGATCTGGGTTGGAAACGCGGACGTGAAAGAGAACATGCACGTCTCTTTAACATCGGAAGACGCCAGTGCGAGAAGCCGCCAATTTCTCAGCATGAAAGAAGCGAGTGAAAAAACATTATTGTAAGTAAAGATTAAAAATGTAAAGTTATCATTCACTGTTTGTGTCCGGGAGTATTTTGAGGTTTAATGGAAGGCGGAAATAAAAAGAGATTATATTGAAAAATACGCTGATGCGGTTTTCACCTCGGAAACTGAGGTCTTTTACTGTATAACGTCCGTGAGTGTCTTATGCCATATTTACATAAGATTTTATATTTATATTATATTATATTAATTGCACTTTTTGAGGTGTTAATAGACGGTTATTAACACATTTTCATGTTAATTTGTTATCTTATTTTTCGCGGTTAAACTGAATGTAGTTTCCTAAAAGAAATGGTGTTATGTAATAAAGACAAGCATAATTATTTTGATACTGTTGATGTGCTAAGTTAATTGTTAAAAGTAATGTTCTGCATATAATATTTCAGACTTGTTGAGCTTGTGTATTCATGCCCGAGTTAAAGACACAGAACAGAAGCCTGCTTTTGTGAGGAGGAGGTGATTTTCTCATCTTCAGAAGAGAGATCAAGCGTGTTTAAGGCAAGTAAACTTCATAATTCCATGTTATCATTTTTTTTTTTACTAAGAGTTAAAGAATGTTTGTTTTTGTAGATGTTGAAAACCAGAGACATAGGAGAGCATCATTCTTTCGAGATTTATTTTTAGAAAATAAATGTTTCTGCTCTCCTGTCTCCTGCCTGTTTACTTCACATTTTGATGCAACAACCGTGTGATTACGTGCTCATAGTTCATGAAAACAATTGATGCCTGTGTTTTTCATTGCAGAATTCAAACCAACCCTGGAGGTGTCTGTTTGGAAAGTCATCATTCTTGGTCTTCCCTCTTAAAGGAACAGTTCACACAAAAAAATAATTTTTGTGAGACATTAAACAACCACACAAAGTGTTGAAATTATAAAACGGACTATTTAACTATCCTTACTGATGTGAATACACCTCTATCTGAAAATGGATAAAGTTTAATTACATGTTTTCTTTTTTCACATGTGTTTCTCTTTTTAGGCCACTGATGAAGAACAGGCGGTGACTGGGATGAATGCTGGTCAAAGAAGAGAATGTAATTTCCCCTAAACTGACGCAACAGTGGTTTTAAAGGAGGATGCTGCCCTGGATGGTGTAGATGTCACATGCTGTGCTGAAAATTGACATTGATGCATGATCTGTATTCATGGATATGAAACAAACTGTAAGTGTATAATTTGTAAAAACAAAATGTTAAATGCTTGTTCTGTGTTGTTTAGTAGAAATGGAGTTTACACTCTGTCATTCATACACATGCTCAAATTCTTTCACACACACATGCATCTATAAAATGTTATAACATCAGTGTTAATGTTGTGGTTTATTTGTGTACTGTCATGCCAGAATAGTCAACGCTATCTCACAACCAATTCATACTTATTTTACAAGGTGGCTGATCCGTACGAATTTGTATGACCTCACTTGTACGATTTTATAAGATTTATCTAAACCCCAGTGTCGGTTAGGTTTAGGGGCGGGGTTAGGTGTAGGTCATTCATACAAATTCATTAAAATTATGCAATTATTAGCCACTTCGTAAAATATGTATGAATTGCCGTGAGATTGGGTTGGAATAGTTTGTAAAAAACTTAACTAAATGTACAATTATTGTATAATAGTGTTTTTGTATATTTTTATACAATATACCTATAACATATAACAAAAAAGTCAAATTTGATCTTAAAAGTTAGATTGAACAAATGTTCAATGCTTTATTTATAAACTCTGCAAGTTTCAATGCCATACTTTTCATCATTTCTTCTTATGTGCATGTTACTTTTTGACTGTTTTCTCTTGTTTTTAATAACTATTTACCTTTTGATATGTATTCTTTGTGTGTAGAAGTGATTTTAAAATGAACAAGATTCGTAGGTTTAATGCCTAGCTCGATTTGGGTTCATTTTAGCCTAGCAATGTAATAATTTTAAACTATAAAAACGCAACCCAGCATGCTGGGTTAAACATAATAACCCAACTTGTTGTTTTCAACCCAGCAGTTTTTAGAGTGTACCCTAAGCTTAATTAAAATAAATTGTCCTTGCTCTGATTAAATTCAGTTATTAATGTAATAACTTTAATGTGAAGACAGATTGTGCTGCCCCTATGTAATGCAGTCCTTTGTTTTTCACATGCATTAAGTGCTCTTTTAGCATTAAACTGCTGATTCAGAATTTTGCTAACATTTGTGAAAGGTAAGCAAAAGCTTTGTGATATGATGCATATGAATCAGAGAGACTGCACTGCATGAACAAGAGTCATTCGACTGAAGTGTAGGGCAGAAAGGGGTGTGTTACAAGACAATATATAGTTTACAATCAACAGTTTTGCCTATAAAATGAGCTACCTGGGTAAATCTGATTATCGCAATAAAATCATGCAAAATTTCAAATGCAGGGGAGAGTGGGTTAAGTTGACACACCCTCTATATCTTGGCAACTCTACACTTTTACTGACTTGTGACCATGTAATTTGGAACCACCCATAATTTCTGCCGCAGTGTGAAAAGGAGAAACTAGTGGGAGGAGGGAAAGGCACTTACTGGTGAAATGTTTTTGGCTTTTTCAAGTACAATTTTTAAGCATTTTCAAGGCAAATTTAACAAGGAGTAAAAATATTTATGATGCATATAGGTGATTTAGTAACATATAAAACCATGCAAAACATTTAGCACAACATAAGCCTGCATTAGTAAGCTAGCTATAGTCCTCCCCACCCCCCTCAGAAAAAAGATGATGTGGGGTAAATTGGGCAAGCATTTTAACTTAACCCACCATAAGGCACTGAAGTTATATTAAACCTCTAACGTATAAACTGGCATTTTAATATGATATTATGCAAGTGGTTAAGTTTATCATAAATATATATATATATATATATATATATATATATATATACATATTGTTTCTAGTTTATTTATACATATAATCAGATATATCTTTCCACCTGTACTCCCTATGGCCTGTTCAACATTGCAGAAAAGCTACCATGCTAAGAATCTTTTGACTAAAAAGCTTAGTTTCAGTGATTCTAAGTGCTGTCAAACAATTAATTACGATTAATCACATTCAAAATCAAAGTTTTTGTTTAGATAATACATGTGTGTACTGAGTAGATTATGCATATATAAATACACACATATACAGTATATATTTTGAAAATATTTATATGTATATGTTTATAATGATGTAAATTAGATTATATAGCCTATAAATTAATTATATATATAAACATAACACATTTCTCTTAAATATATACATACATGTGTGTGTATTTATATAATAAATATACACAGTACACACACATGTATTCCGAAAACAAAAAAAGTTTTATTTTGGATGCTATTAATCGCAATTAATGTTTGACAAAACTAGCGATATTTATTTTTTCATTCTTATTAAATTTTTATTTAATTTTACTCAACAAACTCTCTGTTTAATTTGTTTTTGGGAATGTTACAATTTTGTTGTTCAACACATTGTTTCAAAAATGCAAACAATTAAAGATTGTAATTTTAACATTTGATCTGTTTTATGTTGTTTAAGTTAGCATTAGGAAAAGAAATAGGCTATGACTGTTTGTTAAAGGAAGTATGATTATTAAAATAGTTTTTAGAAGAGGTTAATTCTCTTTAGAATTAATAGATTCAATCAGATGGTCAGTTTACACCCAGATGGTGCATCTGACCTTGGGCAAATTAAGCCACGGGAACACTTTTTTTTTAAGATGCAATATTTTAGAACCCTTTTTCATAGGCTACATTCTGATAATTTAAAATGACATCACTTAACTGTACTCCTGCCTCATTTTCCCTTATCACATAAATATAAAAATTGCTCATCTCACTCCACTCTCCCCTAAATGTTTTCTCAGTGTCATGTTGCACCTCGGTAGCGAGATAGATTAGTGGCAACAGCACTCTTTGATAGCTCACTACAGACAGGTCGAGTAACGTTAGTAGGTAGATTTCTAAAGTACTTTAATGTTGCTCAAATATAAACACTACCGGTCGCCATGGGGCTGCAGTCGTGTTAGGATGGGTTTGCCCATTGTAAAAATGGAAGTGAAGTCGTAAAGATTAGCATAAAATGCTAATATATAAATTTCAATAGACGCACCAATCCGCACGCAACGACCATTTAAACAAACTGACCATAGGCCTTTACCTTCTATAAACACTTTTATTCTTTCAACGTGGAGAAGACATGGCCACTACCTGCACATTAGACCGCTGATGGTGTAGTCATGATCGATGGTCATGATATGAGAAAGTGGTTAGGGCAAACAGATCAAAAACGAGGTGCAGCGGTTTTGATCTCGGCCCGTCGCTGTTAAATCGTTACAAACGAAAACAGCGATTCAGTTAATTGAAAACGGTGTAGGCTACTCAACTGTATTTTAACAGTGTGGATGGTTTAAAAATTATAATATGGTGTCAAAGGCACATACAGCAGTAATATTTTTTTAATTAATTTTACATACATTTTAGACTAGTCACTGTGTCACAAAGTAGCCTAATTCGCTTACATCTCTTTAGACACGTTTCATTTTCACAACAATGTGCTTTGCACTTCCTCTTCATCTTCTCTCCGCCAACCGATTCGTGTGCGTGTGTGTGGATTTCTCTTTCAATTCCTTTTTATTTAATTCTGTGAATTCATGCTGTGTGATGTCAAGAGACCAACAAGTTCATTCAGAATTTGTTTGACCTTCAATCGTTAACATCAGCATATTTTCTTAGCCTTTTTTTCTGAGAGAGTAAGAGATGGGGACGGTTGTTGATGACTTCAGACAACTGTTAAAAGGTATTCTTCATTGTTTCACTTAATTCAACTGTGTGCTCTTTCAATATGCATGAAATATGCTCTTTAGGCTACTTATTTTGTATTGTTAGTTTTTAGATAACTTTTTAAGGTAACTTTAAAGACAGCTATTTATACAATTACATGCTTTTTAATTAAATTAAATATATATATATATATATATATATATATATTCAGAAGAATTGGGTTAGAGTTGGTTTTCCAGTTCATAGTAAACACACCGTGGGTTATGCTCTTAAACCTTGATTACAGATCATTTTATGATTTAGTTAGTTTTATTTTCTCTTTTAATTATTCTGCTTTGCTGTGTTTACGTTAGAGTAAAACATTTTGTACAAAATGTTACACATGAATGAGATGTTATCTGTTCTGACACAGACAGGATGACTATTGTCATCTGAACATCCTGGCTTCTATTGCATTTGCATGAATAGAACAGTACTTTGCATATTTCAAAACATATATGCTATGCTCTATTGAGTAGCAGTGAGTTATTGGTCAGATTTTTCTCTTTCCACATATTAAAATACAAAGTAAAAGTTTTTACATTTTACTGTTAATTTTTATTTACTTTGTATCTTACAAACAGACTAAAGTAGCATAGTTTACTGAGGTTGTTTTCTATATGTTTTTTTCAGACTGTGAGCTGTTTATTTTTGACATACTCCAGGATGAGAATCTCAGCAATCCTGCTCGAGAGGCCAGGGAAATTCTCCTACGAAATTTTCATGTCATCCAAAAGAGGTGAGGGATATCACAATATGTTTTAATCATGCATAGCTATTAGAGCTGACACTTACTCGCTCCTCCTTGTTTGTGCTGCACATTGAAAACCACATAAAAAGTAAATTTATAGAAGCAAATTATTTTCAGCTTGAGAATCTGTGCTCCCAACTGAGCTACAAATGAAACACAACAGTTAAACAGACAGGAAGCAAATGGCAAGGTTCTTCTATTGTTGGCTTTTCAAAAGCAAAGAGTACAATTACTGCGCATACCGGCTGCAGTGGCTTTGCGGTTTGCTGTGCTGAAACAAGGTGTTTGCAAGGAGAATAAGCATACTTTTTCTTCTTCAGCACTGGCTTACATGAATACTTAGCTGTCAATGCATCATTTGCAAACGCTGCAATGCACTGCTTTACAGATGCATGTGTTTACACAGATACTCATCCTGCTATCAATCTAACGCCTCTTCGATTCTTTAAGAATTTGTCGTACGGCTCTCATTGCAGATCTGAAATGTTTATCTAGTTTAAGAAAGATAGTGGAACAATACAAACCATTTTATGAACCTAGTAATTTCTGATTATAAGCCTTATACAATAACCCTGTTTCTAAAAATTTCTAAACATTGTGAAGTCCATTTCTTTAGAAGGTTATTTTATCCTTTACAAAATGTTCTTCTCTAAAATAATTTTTAAACCCTCTCTTTTGCAGACACCCGCAAGAATTCCCCCACAGACGTAAGTGAACAGCCGTTTCATGATTCGAATTAATTGCTAAGCAAGATTTCCGTTCAGAATCTGTCTTTCCTGGAACAATGGCTCTATAGAAAACAAGTCGGTTTCACAAATGATTCGACTTTCCTCCCACAGCATTTTCATTTTATGAATGTCTGTCGAATTAACTCAACAAAATTTCTGCTTGTATGACGATCTTGATTTTTATTTTTTTCTACTAGCTGAATCCAATCTTGAGGACAGTTCAGATGACAACCGCAGCTCCAGTCTGGGACGCTCTGCCCCCTCAGATGATATGTCAGTGGCCTCTGACTACCAGGAGGAAGGTGCTTCTGAACGTGAGTCCAAGCCACTCTTTGTGCAGATGAGTGTGTTTACTCGAATGTCTAATGCATGTAAGCTGTGATAAGTAGAGACAGGAAACTTGTCTAAAGCATCTTTAGTACATTTCTTGTTGTGGGGGTTTCACTGGGAGTGATGAAATACCCCAGTGGAGGTGTTTGGTAACAGATCACCCTCTAGTGGATTCCCACAAATCCGCTGCTGGCATTGAGGAGTGTGTGGAGGAAGAATGGGAGGGTGGTCTTTACCCTCCAAGAGATGAAGCTCTCCCTCTAGTGGCAGGCAAGCAGGATGTTTGGGCATGTGTCCTGAGGTTTTTTGGGTTAAGCTGTGGCATGTTTGACTGTGTTTAAAAATGGTGCCAAAATGTGAGCTTTCTTGTCCTTCTGACACCAAGTATATTTACACTTGTATAGCCTATTACAATTTGGAAAACGCAAACTGGTATGTAATTCAAAGTTTAAAGAGAGAAAAACAGGATGTACTGCAGACTGAAAATAGCCCGTCAAAATCTGTTTTTTTACTAACGTGGGCAGTTTGATGTTGCTTCGGGCCATGATCTGTGACGGATCATCCCCGGTTCCTCTGTAACCAGCTGGTCTTGAAACTCAACCCTGTACCTGAGGGGCGTTTTATCCATTTTCTCTTCTTTATCACTCATCATACAACTGACAATTTTCTCGGAGGGATCAAAAGCCTGCAGCTTTGCAGAAATAAGTGAAAAGAAAACAAGTGAGGGACATTCAAGTCAATAGCATTGATCTCTAGTGACCTGCTCAGAGATGATACTGTAATCCAATAAAAGGCAAAGCAAAATCAGAATCTTTCTCTCTTTCTATCAGTTTTTTGATAGAAACTCTATTTCTATCAGTTTTTTTTCCTGCTAGATTTTTGCTTCATATAACTAATTTCTTCTCTTAACAGTTTTCCAGATAGAACAGAAAAAAAGGTCAGGCTACACAATTGCTGTTTGTGAAAACCATAAATTATTGTTTTTATCTTGAATACGCCTTCTTGTTCACTCACACGAAACTTCTCACCACCCTGGTAAAAATGAATACTCCATCGTCCCATTTATTTTATATGTTGTTTGTGATTTAGCAACAAAAGGGGTCAAACCTGGATGTGCTCCTTTGATTCGCTTCTGTGCCGGCATATAAGTCAAAGAGGAGTAACTCGAAGAAAATTCACATCATGTCGCTCTTTCAATAAAGATAATGACCAGCAAGGGCAAGTGCAGTTCAGGGTTCATGTTTAGTTCACCAGTTGGAGATCTCACATCAAACCCAATGAGAGGACATTTGAAATTTGAGCGGGACTGCATTTTCGTGCATATGAAATCAGAGAGAGGAATATAATCATGAAGGTTAAGATTCAAATGTGCATCTTTTTCAGCATTTCAGATTTAGTTTTTCTCATTTGGCTTTTAATCAATAAGGACGCTCCATGCTGAGAGCCCTTTTTTGCTTAGCTTGAGTGAATGAAAATAAAATGCATATGTGATATGAATGAGCCGGTGTCCCTGCATGCTGATATTTTCAAATTTACCCTATTGTAGCAGAGGGTAAATATAGTTCAGGCATTCAATTCTTGCACCGTTACTCGCTCTGTGATGTCACATGCTCGCCTGTGTGAAGAAGGGAAATTGACTGTGTCTGCTTGTGCTCTAACCTGACTGGAGGATGGGGCTGCAGTTGACTCGTCGATGGGAGGAGTCAGTGTTATTTCATTTAGCCAGCGCTGCCTCCCTGTCTCCAGAGGGAGGTTTGACACTAGATTTGTTATAGCTGACAGGAACAGATGGGCGCTCTATTGTCAGGGCCCCTGTCTGTATGGTAATGTGAACTGAGTTTCACCCGCAGACCGCACGGTTGACCCCACCGTGCCTGCAGCCTCGTCTGGATGACAGCAGCCCTGCAGCCGAGGATGGGATGCCCAGGGCAGGAGGAGCCTCACAGTGGGGTGGATATTTTGCCAGGTCAAGTTTAGGAAACGCAAAAGTTGTAGAAAAAAGAAACATTCTTATTGCTCTGAATGGTTTGAGTAGCAGATATTTGCTTGCAATCACTGCTAAAAAAAAAATATACATATGTGTGTATATATATATATATATATATATATATATATATATCGCACACGACACCAATCCACCAATCATTTCAGTAATAATAAATAGGCTAGAGCCGAAAAGGTGTATGGTTTGTCAGTCTGACAGGAGTTTGTGTGTTTAAGAGGCTAATATCAATGCATGTCCTATCAAAGGCTGCACATGCTCTGGGCTCTTTGTGTGCACTGACTTGATTTATGTCCAGAAACAAAAGCCCCTCTCGTTCCTGTTATCTTACCCCAGCACAGCTTTACAGGCAAAGCTAGAGAAGCCAATCAGAAAGGCCAAGGATTCAGAGTTAAGTTGTTTCATTATCGCAAATTAGATAATCAAGATGTAAATTAAATTTTTTTTCTCAAGATCTTAGAGCCTCTAAATGAATGGTTGTGAAATTGATTGTTGAATCTTTGGGGAGTCCAAAAAGAGCTTGCATCAATGAAAAATACATTTTAGCTTGGCAATTAAGTGACCCTTAGCAAACTAAAGTGAGCAAATGTCATTTTCGTCATCATCACAATTACTGTCAAGGATTTTCGGCAGAGCTCTGTCCTGCAGTCTTGGATTTTACACCTTACATGACCTCTGTGTTTGAGTCGTAGTCAGCTGGTATCCATCCATGCCTCTTAACTCCATATATTTACTGTGAGTGCTCACAATTTGAGTGTTTCTTCCTCCCTACAGTAAACTTTTGACCCCTGGGTCTTGTTCTGGTCAATTCGTGACCTGTCTGAACTCTGTCTAGGGGAACTGAGTCTACATTATTGACCTCAGCTGCCATAGCAACAGCACCGTTCAAATAAAGTTTCACTGGCTGGGACAAGATTTGAATCACTTTTATTTTTTATTTTTTTTCCAAGAGCGTCCATCCATTCTAGTAATAATCCATTAATTTCCTCCAATCGTGATTAATATTCTGCTGCCGTTTTGTGAAAGAGTAAAGTATGAGGCATTGGCAGGCTTCATAGGGCACGCTAAATGACTTCGGCAAAGATGACACCATCTTTCCTCTGCGCTGTCGTTTTCCCACCCTCTGTTTCCCTTCGCATTAATTAATTGAAATAGACACATATTAGACCGAGCATCCTCAGTGCATCGCTGCTGCTATACGGGTTCAAAAGTTCACTTCACTCTCAGAAGGCTACGATGCTGCAGAAAATGCTGATATTTTCTCTCGCTCATTTGTAATTTCACTGTTTCACCCAAACACGTTCTCACTTTTCCTCCAGCCCAGTATAGTGATCATTCGGAAGAGATTTTCAACTGTTAATGTCGTATCATTGTCAGTCAGCCTATTCATTGTGCAATGATGAGTCAACAGAGCGTGCATCACTATATTCATCATGCATTTTCTTTCATTGGTTAGGAAAATATTGCTTCTGTGTTCGATATAATATGTCTCGGTCTAGTAAAAGTTACTGTGGGTGAGGAGAGGAAGTCTTCCATGATTTGCAAGGGATGAAATAAGCAGAATAGGAAGTCACAACCTTGAGTGTCTAATCTTCTTTGCAGCCTGTCAGTATTGCAGACAAATGGCGAAACGATTCAATGCTGTGGGTTCAGCTAGAGGTTAGCCTTCCCAGGTACCTACAGCACTCTCTCTCTCTCTTTTCTCTCTCTCTCTCTCTCTCTCTCTCCTCTCCCCCTTACCCATCTTGCAAATGAGAATTTGATTTTTCTCTCCACTGGATTCCATTTCTAGAGATTGATGAAGTTTCGATGCAAGGCCCAGGTGGCCTGATGCTTTCATTGGGAAACAAATGAAAGCGTGTGTAGGTGTGTTCGCCTGTACACCCACAGGGAGGGAGTGCTGTTCAAATGTCTTCTATGTGTCTTTTTTAGTTTTAGCTAAATGCAGATTTGCTCTCGGTAACCGGTCTGTTGCATTCTTAATATTTACAAATGCTTGTGGTTGGCAAGGGCATTTGTGCAGTGTTTTATGCTAGAAATGAACATTTACAGATTTTTTTTGTCTTTGTGTTTGCTGACATAATCCATTTGACGTTTCTGACTCTTTGAGGTCTGTTCTGCAGCAGCATTTGGAATGTTTTCGCATCTTTAAACTGACCAGATGAACTGTTTTTCCATGAAATGTCTTTCTACATTATGATTTGTCAGCCTGTGTGTAGGTATCATTTATCTGTCAAAAAATTGAAAATATTATGCTAATTGCCTAATTTACCATATGTTTTAAATTGAGTGTTGAAACATAATAATCATAAAAGAGTTTTCCCCCACATGGTTCTGAATTTGAGTAAGGAGCTTCACGAGTGAGAGACTATATTTAAGTTTGGGAGATTTCTGGCTTGGTAATGCACATTACTGCAGTGTGTGTGATAAAACACAACCATTGGTAACCACTGAACCGAATCATTTTCATGATGACTGACAGGGCCATGATATGACATACTTAAATGTACAACACAAAAAATCCTCTTGATGTTATCACAAGATGAGGATTTTCCGTGAAGTGATTTTTTGTTACAACAATGCCTGGCTGCAGTCCAAAATCACCTTGAGCCAATAAAAACACTTCAAGTTAACTTATCCTGCTCTCCTAAATTTCATAGAGTAGCATAAGATGGAAAATTGTCTCCAGATTTGTGTTGTGTATATAATAAATTATTTAAAATAAAGCACAAGTTTTGTTTTTATAAAGAGGACATAGCTCACATATGGCTGGATTAAGATTACAGATGTGTAACTGTTGGCTCTTGTAGTTCTACCATTTAACGGCTGAAGCCTTTGAACTTTCTATTTATTTACTCAAGGACACGCGCGGCGATTCTGCGCTGTAGACCTATTCTGCGCGTGCTCCACAAAGACATTCATAGGCAAATTACCTTAAAGGTATTTAGAAAGTATTTCGAAAGTGAATTGTTCGTTTTGGTTATTGAATATTGTTCTGGTTTATATAGCCTATGCGGGCCTAGCTTATTAAACTCTAAACGAATTTCTCAAAAATAAGATAATATATATAGGTTAACACTCGGCAAAGGTAAAGTGGGCTAAATTTTTTATCATTAGCTTAGTATTATTACTATTATTATTATTATTATTGGAAACGAAAGTTTTTTTAACAGAATAAAAGTTAGGGTGTAGAAAGGAATGCAGTAAACAACGCCCCTGATGGATATTGTAGCATTAAAAATTATTATTCTGAAGACATAAACTCTCAATTCCAATGTGTAATATTTAGGCTATAATTTATAGCTTAAATTGGGCACATAGGCTATGCAGCTATTTATAAATGTATTGTTTAATCCGTTTTATGGTAGCTTATACTAAAATAACATTTTATTTTGTGATGTCTTATTTTTGCATAGGTCGAAACGTTCCTGGTGACTGAATTGAAAAACCACGATCTTGAGTTAACGAAGTTTATTCATTATATATGGTAGAATTAATGAATGAATAAAAAATAGTTGTAAATGTGAACGATGTCTATAATAGTTAGCCTATAGGCCTACTTGAAATCAGTTCAAGCGGGTATTTGTAAAAACCTGAAAAAAATCGAGATAGCCTGTCCTATAAGCCAAAATACACACTAAAAATAAACATTTGTGAGAAACAGAGACAACTTTTATTAGGATGTAATTTAATTAATTTGAAATGTTTAATCGTTGTCATGGTCTGTTAGATGATGGATTTTATTTAACTTTTTATGTAGTCTATAGGCCAAGTGAATTATTTTACAGTCAGTGTTGTCGTAGTTCAGTTTTCTTCAGAGAACACCATTCACTTTCACTTAACACGCGCCCCCTGGTGGACTTCCTAAAATTAGCTTTTACCATTTTCCTCAAACTAAAGCATTCCTACTGATATTTACACGTTTTATATAAACCAAACGACACTTTAAGGCGATCACTTAGTAGGCCTAATATCGAATTTCATGTTTGTTTCTTTTGAATTGAAAATCTGCTTATTTTCACTCACTCATTCTCAGTTAAATAAAACAGACCCACAATAGCAGTTTTCTGGAGTTTATCAGACGGTCATAAATACCTGTGTGGCACACATGTAGGCTATGTGAGCGTTAACAAACACGTCAAACTTTACGACCGTGCTGCATTCCTAATGTGATCGATGCTCGATATCATGAATCTTGATTTGAGTTCCGCAGACAGTCGACACGTGTCCGCTGGCATATTTCATTGTTCATGCATCAAAACTGTTCAAAGAAAACCGAACAAACAAGCAGATAAGAGACGTAAAACTAGAGAAATGCCTTAAACTAGTATTCCTTTACCTTTATGATTTTTTTATATATAGCCTAGGCCTATATATTTACCGTCGAAGACATCATCTGCATTCATATGCCTATTTTAAAATGTATTAAATCGATAGTTCTAATAGGGGGATTAGGACTATATTTTGCTTGAACATTAGCTATAGTCACAAGTATCCTACAAGAAAACATATTTTTTTATTTTATTTTATTTTTGTTTTATTATTGTTATGCTACACAAATAAAATAACTATTTCAATATTATTTACCATATAAAACTGAAAGGGAATGTAGAAAAAAAAAAAAGCAGATGAGCAACCAAAATCAGCGTGTGTTAGATGTGTTAAGTTGAAACAGAGTGTAAAGTGTTACGAACCCGTCTGGTTAGCCATGATATTTATATATATTTTTTATACAGGCCAATTTTTTAAACCGATGAAAAGCTGTGTGTGATATTATATTTTAAATGAAACAAAATTAACTGCTTATTAAACAACATTGTTTAGCATCCATTAACATGATCTAATGCAGTTATAAGGCAGAAGAAATTATACATGCTTACCTCTTTATTTGTCCTGCGAATCCCTTATATTTGTAAAAACTTAAAAGGGTGGTTACTTTCTGATTGGTTAAACTGATGTTTTTACAATTCATTCCCAAATACAACACTCCCCGTCTCAACCCTCTTTTCTTCTCTTATAGGACTGTCTCCATTTCTCCCCACATTCAAAACATTTGCTTGTGATAGAGTGCCTTGTAAATGGATCCAAAATGATATTGAACGGCTAATAGAAACAGCAGCAGCAATGCAATGCTATATTTAAAAAGAATTAAATAAATGCCTGAATTATATACTCCAAAATATTTAATGCCACAATGTTGTCTAATGTAGTTTATTAAAAACATTTCATCTGTGTTTTATCTTCATTTAGCTAAATACAAAGGTATTAGATGAAGATCTGTATATGCAGTCACTTTTACTTTCTTGTATGAAATGAATGAACATCCTTTCATATTTTTTCCTTTTTTTTCTTGAAGCTTTTATTAAAAAAAAAAAAAAATAGGAACCTGCTCATAATTCTGGTTGAAATAAACACACACTCATTTTTATTGTATATTCATGTCTAGTTCATTTTTCTTTGTGAATTGTCTATAACCGACAGCACTGAATTTCAAGCTTTCACATGCCTCCGCTCCACTAGTGTAAGTATATTTCCACATCTCGCCGAACTCATTTTTCTTTGCAGCCGTGTGTGATGATGACACTGCTTTCGAGTCATATCTTCTCTGGCTGTCGCACCCCAGTCCACCTCTCTGCCGTCTCAGGATTATAGTATTTGCAGTTAAACTTTTGAATGGATGTCATAATATATGGGGGTAAAATTTATAGAGCTCTGGTCTCTCAACGGAGGACCCCCTTTGCTTTCCCTGCTCATTGCCAGACTATAAATTTTCTTCTGGTACGGTGTGGCTCGTCAGTAAAGGAACAATGTTGTGGCACTAAAGCATGCTAAATGGTTTCCCACATCATGTGTGAAGCCCGCAATTGTGCCTTTAAACAGAGGCCGGCTAAAGGTCCATCCTGGAATCTTGTAAATAATAAGTAATACTGCAAAACTGTTCAGGGGCTGCATGATTTCAGGTCTCATGTTGTGAATAACAGATCCTTTTCATTCAAATCGAATCAGTTCTTGTTAAGGACAATTTAGAGAGGTGATGTTCAATTGAGCCGTTCACCTAGGGATCTCTCTCTCTCAGTCTTTTGCTCCCCCTCCCTAATGCCTTTCCATCTTTTTTTTTCTCACCCTCCTAATGTTTGCTATGCGCAGGCATCGCACAGAGGCCACTGCCTTTGCCTTTAATGAGGAAAAATGTGTCAATTTGCTGTTCTCTGTGTGCAGTTGTGTATTGGTGTGCAGTACAGGGGGGTTAAGGATGCTTGGAGTGCTCCTTTTTTCTAATCAAGTGCTGTACAGGAGAGTGCAGTAATTCCAGTCTCTCCATCTCTCTCTGATCAGCATTCCTCCCTTGCCTCTCCCTTTAGCCCCCCAGGGACCCTCGTGCCTTCTGCTTCACCTCATCTCTGAGGTTCACGCCGAGGTCAACCGCAGGCCCGTGTGTCCCGTACACACGGTGCATAACTGGAAGACATGGATAGGGCATCGATCTGATGCAGATTTCTTGTATACTGTAAATACAGGCATCTTCTTGTCTTTTTGGCTTATTGCTTGATATAGGAATTGTTTTATTTATCAGTGTTGTTTGTGTGTGTATGTTTTATATACAATCCAGTAATTTAATAAAACTCTTAAACGTCCTCAAAATAAATATTCATTTTCATACTGTACTATGTAATATTTTAATGGCAAAATTCAGTTGAAGCATTAAAAATGATTAATCAAGATTGTAGTGTTTTATTTTTCATTTAATTAGATAAATTTGAATAGGATTTTTAAATCAGCCATTTTATCAGATATCAGCCATATCATGAAAATAATTATCAGTCTTTCTGTATTGAGAATTCTCTATGTGTAAAATTTGATTGAATTTGTGATCACATGATCAGTTAGTAATCTTTCATGGACTCTTTTAATCATATGTTAGTGGTCTTGACTTTTGTAGCCACAGTAAATCATTGTAGTGTGTCGATGGTCGTATTCGGAAACGTCAAGGTACACCTGAAGTCCAGACATGCAGTCTTCCCAAGATATTTAATAATTTGATCAGTGCACTTTGATAATAACAAATGCCATGAAGAGATAAACAGAGAAGAGAAAAGAATCACACACATAACCTAAAAATACTATATTTAATGTAACATTTTGATCATCTGACCATGTCAGGCATTTAAAAAGCTGAATAAATAAACTTACATTTATAAATAAATCTACATTTTGCATTTCTGTCTTTGACAGGCCTTTGCATCTGTCATTGCTGACTGTGCCCTGTCATTGACTCATAGCTACTCAACTGTGATGCTATTTAAAGGTGTTTTATGTTAACCTCCTCGGATCATTACAGCATCAGTCAGATTTTTATAGCCGGATCACCTGCTGTGCTCATAACATCACCTGTGAGCACAGTATTATGCATGTCGGTGAGGATGTTAAATGCGCACAGAGCCCAGCTTTATTATCCAATATGAACACCTGAAATGAGCTTATGACGAACGGTAATTAATTAAATAGTATATGAGGTTGTTTGTTCGCCAATCATTTGAGACCTGCTGCTCTCGCAGTCAAATTTTCTGATGTCATTGTTACAAAAGGGCTCTCTGCAGAGCGAGTCTGTGAGGAGTGGCAGGCAGAGATAGGAGTAGTGTGACCTGGAGCTGTTTCTACCTCCATGTTGCAGAAAGAGTGGGAGGGAGGCTGGGCCGAGGGATTTCTTGGCTCCTCTGTATCCCGCCGAGCTCCTCTCGTGGCATCAGTCCCTGCTCTCTTGCTGCCGTGGCACTGATGAACGTTCCTCTGCGTGGCACGCTCAATGCCTCACTCCACCAATCTCACCCTGCCACATCGCAGAGGCCATGCCATGCATCACCACAAAGCGTCTAGCAGCCGCGGAGAGTGCCTGGAGGAGAGTCATTAGCTTTGTGTCGCTCCCTTTCTCCGCTCCCCACATCTCCACGTATTTGTGTGCCTCTTGTCATGAGTTACTGACAAAATCAAGCTTGGAATTGGACGTCTGCTTAGCGAAAACTAAATAAGTCCTCTGATGTATGATCCTGCATACATTTTGATGCTCCATTTTTGTCTGTGAATACTTCAGAAAAATTGATGTTGGTAAAGAACAACATGAGAAAACAAAATAAATGAAGTCGGAAAAGGCCTAACAGCAAAAAAGCCTCCGAGAACGATGGTGATGTAACACTCTGAAATATTCATAAACATCCACAGCACGTTTTAAATGGAAATGATTGGCCTTATGCTAATTAAGGAGGGAGAATGCAAGGGGTGAGAGTTAAGAAACCTCACCGCTCTGAATAATTAAAAATGCAATTTATAGACGAAATGAAAATCCTCAAGACCAGTGCCACGTGCATTTTTTACGTCACTTTAATAGTTCTACAGAGGTAAATGATTTTGTTAATGATGGTTTCAAATTTGCATGTTTATAAAAACGTAGAATCTAAGGAAACTGACAATGTAAGAAACAGGCAGAAATGTAACAGTTCAAGCTCTTTTTTTCACTGACTTTTTGGCTGCTTTTGTCCTCTGAGGCTTTTAATATATCAAGCTCTGATTGGTTTGAAAGAAATGGCTGAAGTTAAATGTTGCATCTGTTCGGCCAATCAGAATCTTGGGTTTCCTTGGAGACAGTTCAGAATAGAAAAAAATGCCATTTTTTTCTGTAGGTGAAATGTTTGGTTACACTGCTACCCTGTGGAAGAATCACGAATATAGTGACTGGCCAGAAGCACTGTATTTTTGGTTTCCTCAGCAGGGCAGGTCGTAGGTTGTGAAGAATGACTGAACACAAATTCGCCATTCATTTTGCCATAGCTTAAGTCTTCGACCGCACCATGGGGTCAGACAGCAAGGCCTGAGGAAGAAGGTTGTCAGTAGGTGTGTGAAGATTAGAGAGACTGTTAATTGTACGCCATTCTCACATGTCTTCTGTTTATTCGGTTTCTTCTGAACTATTACCGGGGCTTGACCTTTTAGATAAATGAACAGAGGGGGATGTGGATGGATGAGGGGAGTAAAAGGTGTCAGGATGAAAGTGCACAAAGAGAAAAATGAACATAGAAGTGGCTTTACCGAGGCCTCCATTTTTTTCGATGATACATCAACTTACCCTTGACAAACAGTTGTATTTATGACGACGTAGATGTGGCCGTGTGTACGGAAAAGGCACATGTGTGTTTGTGAATGTGAGTGAGGGTCAAAGGTCTTCTCTGCGAGATGGTCATCTGTCTGATAAACTGGACACATAACATGGCGAGCTACAGAGCTCGATGGTGATGATGTCACGCAGACTGTGTGCGTTTGATGAGCTGAGTCTTATTTATAGAGGCATTCGATTCTCCAAACTGTTATATCCACCGCTCACATCACAGTTGCACTTAACGTTGTTCTTTTGACATTTCTTTCCACTGACAAGTTCAAGACAGCCCTCTGCACAGTTGACTGCATAACGCTATCTGTTTTATGCATCGAATGGCAGCCTTAGCTCAAAGAGAAGACATGCCACAGAGATTACTTCGACATTAGCGTGCAGGGAAGGAAGCATCTGCTCGTGTCTAAATTAGTTTTAAATAGGTCTGGTAGCGTGCCCAGAGGCCCACCTGTCGCCTACGCTCTCTTTTAGCTCTTGAGGTTTGAAGTTGATGAAAGCCTGATCATGAGGGTGAGGATTTGTGTCTCGTTTCCCTTTTTGCAGCAAATTGTTCGCCTGCACTGCTACTCTTATATGCCCTAGAAAACATGCTAAAAATAGATGCGTGGGTGCAGAATAAAGTACAGCAAGCCCTGCATAAGCGTTTGATATATTCTTATTACAGTTGTCATCATATTAGCAGTGCCATAAGGGGCCCCGGACAATTTTTTATTGGTGGGCCGGCCCCCTCTTCCCTAAACCTGGAGGTTATACCACCTTATGATGACAGGGGAAAAAAAAATAATTTTAGTAGTGCAACAGCTCAATGGTATCACCTAAATATATATAATTTAATTTAATTTATTTTTTATTTTTTATAATTTGTAATTATTTACAAATGTGTGTGTGTGTGTGTGCATGTGTATCTGTGACCCTGGACCACAAAACCAGTCATAAGGGTCAATTTGAGAAATTGATGTTCATCCATCATCTGAAAGCCAATAATCTTTCAATTGATGTATGTTTGCTAGGATAGTACAATATTTGTCTGAGATACAACTATTTGAAAATCTGAAATCTGAGGATTGAGAATATCGCATTTAAAGTTGTCCAAATGAAGTTTTTAGCAATGCATATTACGTATTAAGTTTTGGTATAATTACAGTAGGAAATACACAATATCTTCATGGAACATGATCTTTATTTAATATCTTAAAGATTTTTGTCAATTCAATTCAAGTTTATTTGTATAGCACTTTTTATGATACAAATCATTGCAAAGCAACTTATTTAGTATTAACAATAACAATATTTAGTAGTAGCTTATAAGTGGTGATTAGTTTATGTGCAAATGGCAGGAATTTTTTGAAAAATTTATACAAGACGTAGTCAACCAGACGATGAACACTATTAACAGCAATTATTATGTGATTGCATAGTAAGTAGCATTATTTGTTAGTTCTGAATGTTGTTTGAGGGTTAGCATCATCTGAGGTCTTCTGAGGGGTTGGCATCATCTCTTCTCAGGTGTTCTGGAACCAGACTGGAGCTTGTGCAAAACAGAGAAACAAATAGAGACATAATTAGCGTAGCTGCTGTTCCAACAAAGTCAAATCAATTAGTTTAAACCGAGCTATAGAATGCACATTTGATCAGATACAACTGCAGTCACAAATTATGTGATGCATTATTCGAATGCTTGGCGAAAGAGATCTGTTTTTAATCTATCAGGAAGGCTATTCCAGAGTTTGGGAGCCAAATGCGAAAAAGTTCTACCTCCTTTAGTGAACTTTGCTATCCTGGGGAAATAGGATAGCAAAAACGGAAAATCAAAAATGTTGACCCATACAATGTATTTTTGGCTACAAATATAACAGTGCTACATATGACTGATTTTGTGGTCCAGGGTCATAAACATGGGTTATAACTGTAATAATATTTCACAAAAGTACTGCTTGTTTTATTTCTTTTTTATTTTTTTATTTTTTTTAGTTAATTCAGCCTTGGTGAGCAAAAGAGACTTCTGTTAAAAGTATAAAAAAAAATCTTACTGACCACAAAATTTCGAACAGTGTCCTTTTATACATATAAATAATTATTTTCATTGTATAAACAATAAGCATAAGTGTTCTATTTCATGTTTGAATAAGTGTGTTATTCATTGCATATTGATTGCTGATGTTTTGCAGTTTTTGAAGAGATCCCTCTGGTGGCTGCACAGGACCTGAGTAACATCCTAAAGCAAGGCTACGTGGAGAAGAAGAGACGTGGTAGGAATCTTTAAAATCAAATCATCAAAAGTCACATAAATTCCACAAGCATTTCTAATCTTTTTCTTTTTTCAGATCACAGTTTCTTCAGCATGGAATGGCAAAAGCGATGGTGTGTGCTTAACAACACCATATTTTATTACTTCGGGAGTGAGAAAGGTATGTCCTGTCTTGTTTACTGATGACATGAACATCAAAGACAGAGATATTGAGAATCTGGGATTTTGTCTTCTGAATTCAGACAAGCAGCAGAAGGGCTCGTTTTATATTAATGGCTACAGTGCAGAGCTGGTGCCCAGCTTACGCAAGGACTCCAAAAAGAATTCGTGTTTCGAGTTGAGCGCTCCTGGAAGACGTTCTTACCAGGTTCAACACACACAAACACACTCCCATTGCTCATTGCTATAGCTGTATTCAGTCATTTTTTACTTTTACTTTTATCAACAATGATAGTTTTTCTCTGCAGTTCACTGCCAGCAATCCCCGTGAGGCCAGGGAATGGGTGGACCAGATCAATTTTGTTCTTAAGGGTATGTGAGATATGAAATACATTTTTATTAGAATCCATAACATATTGTATTATGCTGAATGCATCTTCATCTTGATCCAAGCACCATGGTGATCATCTTGAGGTGAAAAGGGCAGTTTTATAAAAAAAAGAAAAAAGGCATACCAATAACTTTCCTCCTGCCTCAGCCAATAAGATAATCTCTAGACCTCCTCATGCAGCACGTCATTGAGCTTCTGAGTCCAACGTGCTTCAGGCTGCCTCCTCTTCCCCGTAGCGCAGCGCTCTTTACAGGAAATTGATTGGGATTTGCCCGGTCATCCTTTAGGGGCATCGATCTGGTCCTGCTTGGCATCCAGGCAGCGCGGATACGATAGCCTGTGTTACAGAGGCCAGTCACCTGCAATCAGGCCCTCACTTCATCTGAGACAGATCTGAGACACCCTCGCCACTCTAAAATGGGCTCAATGCGGCCCTCTGATTTGCGGGAAGTAATGGACACTCCTGAGATAGTTTTCTCCCTCCCCAACCCCCTTCGCACATGTACATACAGCCAAATGGCACAAGCATCATTTAGTATTAGCACTCTAATAATTTTCAAGTTTAACACTTCCCCCACCCCCCCAGATTTCTGCACAGTGATATATCTCTGATAATATTTTTGATGAATTCTCCAAAGCTACACTGAGGTCCAAAAATGTGGGAACGCACTGACAATCATTCAAAGTTGGATTTAAATAAAAATTCCAATGGTTTAAAAATAGTTGATTTATTTAAATATTTAACTTCCTGAACTATTTATGTACTACTTTTATCGACAAAGCAAATTTGTGACATTGAATATTCTGAAATCATGCTGGATCACATGATCATCAGTGCAAACTTGTAGAGTTATAGTGTCTGGAGTCCCACTGTCATTAAAGCAAAATGACAAAGCAAGATGAAAAGACTATAAAGAAAATAAGCTTCTAATTCAAATTAAATTATGCAGGTAATGTAATTTGAAATAAAAAGCATTAAATTAGGAAATTGCTAAGTAGTCACCGGTGGCCTCAGACTATTGGGACCCCACTAAGTGTAGATATTATTTGTCTACTGTACTATGATTTTTATCATTTTGGTGTTAATGTTTGCTTTCATGGCTTCTCTCCAATATTTGGAGAGTGACTTGAAACTGTAGGGAAATATAATATTATTTAATTATAAATTTTTTTATTGAAACATAAGCATTTTTACTAGTGATCTCAGACTTTTGGGACACCACTACATGCACGTTTACAACCCAAGAAATGGCATTTTCATCATTTAGGTGTTAATGATTGTTTTTTTGGCTTTTCTCCAAGATCTGAGCTCTAACTTCATCCCCTTTGATGATGACGAGGAAGAGGAGGTGGAAGAAGATGAAGAGACATATGATGACATTGAACGAGCTGCCACACCTCCACCACCACGTCCTGGGCCAGCTCCTGCACCGGTTACAACCCCAAATCTGGGACAAACCCCCCAAAACAGCCGTGAGGAATGGAAGGGCCAAGCAGGAACTCAAGAAGATGAAGAAGAGGATGAAGAGGACATTTATGAAGTGCTTCCAGGTACAGAAAAAAATAACGATGTATTTCATTGATCGGCCCTTTTAACAAAACAGGGTTTAATATTGGATTATCCTCATAAAAATTCTAAAATACAAAAAAATACTGACATCAGTTTTTGAGGGGATTTTGGAACAGAGTAACTGAGGTTGTAATCATCAACTCTACTGTGTTGAACACCATCATTAAAAGCATATACATCAAGATCTGGTCACCCAGAATGATAGCAGGACCCTCAGAGGACCCAATGAGATCTCTGAGGAGAAATACATCACTCTGGAGTGCTGTCATTTTCACCTTACTTTGCCATGTGTGCTGGGCAGCTGAGCTGGCCACAGATGGCGGATCGAGTGACCAACTCTCTCACTTTTCCGCCCTTCATTCATCTCTCTCTCATCTTCTTACGCCTCTCAGATTTTCAGTTTGGAAAAGTGCTGTGCAGGTCTTTTATGACATTGTCTAAAAAGTGCTGAATGTAGTGTGCTGATATATTAACTAATCTCATTAATCATTCCATTCAAACATTTGGGGTCAGTAAGATATTTTTAAGAAATTAATACTTTTATTCATAAAGCATGCATTACAGTGCCCCTATTATGGATTTTTGAAAATGACCTTTCATGCAGTGTGTAACACAGCTCTAAGTGGATGAAACATCCTGCAAAGTTTGAAATCTGAATGTGCACGGTGTATGAAGTTATTGTCTCTCAAAAGAAAGAGTCGACTCTGAATCATTGAAACGAATAGTTTTAGTGTTGATGATAATAAAACTTATTTTGGTAACACTTTGTTTTAAGGTGTTCTTGTTACACAAGTTACATGTACTTGCTATTATAATAGCAATAAAGTATGCATAATTACATGCCAGTAACCCTAACCCAAACCCTAATTTTAAACCTAACCATTTGTGAGCCTGGACCACAAAACCAGTCCTAAGGGTCATTTTTATTTTTGTAAAATTGAGATTTATACATCATCTGAATAAATAAGCATTCCATTGATGTATGGTTTACTAGGAAAGGACAATATTTGGCTGAGATGCAAATATTTGGAATCTGGGCACCTTTAAAGTTGTCCAAATGAAGTCCTTAGCAAAGCATATTACTAATCAAAAATTAAGTTTTGATATATTTACGGTACAAAATTTGCTAAATATCTTTATGGAACATGAAGATCAGCATATTGGAAAGATTTCTAATGGAGCATGTGACACTAAAGACTAAAGTAATAGCTGCTGAAAATGTAGCTTTGCCATCACAGAAATTAATTATATTTCAAACTATATTAAAATAGTTATTATAAATTGTAATGATATTTCACAAATAAATGCAGTCTTGTTGAGCATAAGAGACTTTAAAAATATATATATATTTTTTATACCACAAGTGGTAGTATATTTATCTATATTATTAATTAAAGCTTCAGCACTATCCCAGAAATTAATCTAAAAAATTTTTTTTTAGATTTAGAATCCACTCATTTTTCATTTTGACAATTCTCATTTTGAAATCTCTCTCTCTCTTTTTTTTCAATTAAACCTGATGCAACAGATTCCAACACAGGGTTTAGATGTATATTTCACACTTGCGCACATGGTAAAGGGCTACTACTTTACATGTTTTTTTCCGCGTGCTGTTCCTGGAAGCTCAGGGCAAGCTTGTGCTGTGGGAAGTATAGGGTTGCTGGACGGTGGTTTTATCGGCAGGCTGACAGCGTGAGGATGGATGTGGGAGACGGAAAGCTGGGCTATCACTGTCACTTCATAGACCTAGAGGTGCCACGCCCAGAATCAATGCTTCTCTGCCTGAAACACACTAGCCATCGAACCCGGCCTGGCACCTCCCCTATAAATCAAACACGAACTGGCTGTTCTGCCAGCGCCACACATATTGTTTAATATACTTATAAAAGAGTTCAGAGGTATACAAAGTTAATCCAGAAGTTGAATTCACATGGAAGGTGTAGCATTATTATGATGCCAAAAGATTAATGTATGTACTTGTTCTCTGTTCTGTTGTATTTCTATAACCTCTGACTCTCTGTATTTTTCAGAAGATGAAGAGACTGACAATGTGGAAGAGTGGACTGAAAAGTCTGGTAAGTAGATTGTGTGTATCTATTACAAAGGTGCTAGAAATTGACTAAAATGTTTATTTTTTTATCTCTTTGTTTTAAATAAAGGGACTTCAGATTATGCAAATTATTACCAAGGTTTGTGGGACTGTGAAGCTGATGGACCCGATGAGTTGGCCTTCCAGAGAGGAGATCTCATCTACATCCTTAGCAAGGTGTGTGTTTGTTCCCTCAATCTCATACATAAATACACACACACACAAGGTCAGACTTTTAGTTCAGCGCTGTTGGCTGTGTCCTTGGTTGATTTGTTAGTTGAAGCACACTGCATCTATTTAGATTTTCTTTTCTCTTACCTTTGCTCTATTTATCTCCTCACTAATGATGAATAATACGCTGCTGGCCATAAGATGAGTCATATCGGTCAATACTCACTGACTTTCTCTTAGCAGCTATTCATTTACTGTATTCTAAATGACAAAGCTGCGATGGTCTTCACTCAGTCAGTACATTCTCATTGTAGGATTTTACAAAGAAGGCCTAGGATTTGTTGCTTCTATTTCTACTGCTTTTTTTCTGTTGATTATTCTATATCAATCACACAATTTAAGAAATGAATAGCATATCAGCAACATGTCAGTTTTCTATCAAAGAAGTTAAATTTCTAATGACTATTCTTACAAATATCCAAGAGATTTGCAGGTTACAAATTAAACCCACTTTACAGCTTGTCATATAGACATAAGACCCCTTGTACATCTGCGGTCTGTAGACCACTGCAATACTGTGTTCACACAGGCTCATCTCAGTAATAGACTGTTGATTCATTGCTGTAGTTGTGTCTTGGAACATTGAATGATCAGCCAAGCAAACCACTTTATTTGGTGCATTCTCTTTAATCTATATATTTTTGTGTCTTACAAATGGGATATTAGCAGTAACACATAGTGTAGCTGTTTCTTAAAGATACACCACTGAAAGAATCAATGTGTTTTAATTTTGCCTTTAACTGAGCTGTTATCTTAAAGGCATAGTTCATCCAAAATGAAAAAACTGTCATCGTTGTTGTTGCAAGCCGGGCTGACCTACTTTCTTCTTCGTAACACACATAGAAAAAATATTTTAAATAATATCTGTGTTTTTTGGCCGTACAATGAATGTTAGTGCAATTAGATGCTTTTTTTATTACTTGGACAAAAACAGTTTTACAAAACGTTCTTTAAAAATATTTTGTGTTCTGCAAACACACACACAAACAAAAGTTAAACACAATAGTTTTTTGGGGGGGAATGTTTGTAGTGACTTTTGTATTCAACAGAAGAAATTATCTAGAAACAAATTTATACAGGTTGAAATTGAGCCTGAAATTGAGTAATTAATGACGAAATTCAAATTTGATGAACTACCCCTTTAAGAATATGGGATGAAAGTGAACTATCCCTTTAAAAAAGAATCCTATTTTAATTTTTCCGCACTCTTGATATTCAGTAATCACTGATGAAATGTATAGATATGACAACTAATGAACCCTAAAGACAGAATTAAATATCAGGAGAGCTAAAACAGATTTGATTCCGTTATTCAAAATATAGTGTTACATCTGCTGTGGTTGGTAATCAAAACACAGTAAGGATGTGTATGGGTCATTTATTTTTATCTCAGGCCGTATTTCTAATTTGTGTAAACAATGAGTCTAACCATCTCAGATAGCTAGAGCCTCTCTCTGATTTTGTCATCATACTGTTATTATATTCAGACAAGTAGATTTATCAGCTCTTACTTTTAATCCCTCTGTGACTGACATGTAATTGAAATAGCTTTTATTGATGGCAGTATTTTCGAAATGGCTGTATGCACTTGTATCGCTCAAATCTAGAAGACCTCTTCGGATGCATTCTCAGACAGTGTGGGACTCCTGCTCTTGTTTTACGTGTGCTCCCCTGGAACGTTGACCTTACTGAGTGAAATATAGGCCGTTGGCTAGAACTCAAGCCCAACTCTAGCGGTCCCACTCATAAAGCAGTGGTCATAAAACCTGAGTGCATAAATTCTGCTGCACAGAGGCGTGGAGGGGAGGCCAAGTATATTTGTGTCAACACCGAGCGTAATTACAAGGTGATAAAGACGTGAAAAGTGCTAAATCAATTCCACTAACCAACAGGTTTTTGAGGCAGCGCTATGATTGACCGCTGTGAAGTCACAAATCAAAGAGGTCGACAGCGCTGTCACAGCACTGGTGTAAGCAGAGCGTACAGATTAAAAAAGGCTCTCTCATCAGTCTTTATTGATCCACCACTTACAGTGAATAAACAGCTATTCGGCTCATCTACACAAATCACTACACGTATCTATAATATGTGGGAGCATTAGGGAGTGTGATCGCACATGCAAAAAATATTTCCTTCATTAGTGGTTATTTTTTAGTGAGTATTTTGGTAATGCTCAGAGATGGAACATGGAAATTCAATTTAAAGGGGTAGTTCACCCCAAGAGGGGAAACTGTCATTATTTTCTCCCCCTCATTCTAAATCAGTTCATTTTCAAATGTTTTTATTTTTATTTTTTATCCATACAATGAAATCTTCTGGACTGCACTGCCTTGTTATTCATCAAAACCCCACACTGAATTTCAGTACAGTCTCAATTTTGTTTTCTTAAATTTAACTGGTGATTCATTTTAAGTTCATTTTGTGTGCAGTCATAGTAGTTGCACTACGGCTTGCTGTTTCCTTCAGATCAGCCTCCCTTGCCGCCATTGTTTCCCTGCTCATGCCGCATGGCTCCTTCGTTTAGAACACTTGAACATGAAATAGTGGCTAAGGCTTGCATCCATCTGCCAGCTTTGTACAGCCTACTCGATCCTCAGGGCTGAAAAATCACTGCAGAAGGACATTTGGTGATGTTTTCTTCCTGCTCTAATCAAATTGCATGTACGCTACCTAACAAATGTCTCATTTTATGTAACTTTTGTTATTTGCATCATAGTTTGTTTGCTGTGTTCATTTTTTTCCCCTACATGTTTTGTTGAAGGAGCCCATGGAAAAATTTTTCTTCTTCAACCGTGCCATCCTTTTGCATTCCAAGCTCTTAATTTATGCCCCTAGATTCAAGGTACATGACTCCCAAAGGTCAGACCCAACACATTTCAGAATTCCCACTGGGAACCCCCTTAAAATCCTGGAATGAGAAGCAAAGAGATTTATTGCACTAAAGATGGAGGCAAACGTCTCCAGGATTCTTTTAACATTCAAGCCCACCAATATCCCTTTCTTTCAGGTAGTCTTGGCCTTTGTACAGCATGTGCTTTACACTCTCACCATTAGGGGCTGTAAACCAGGAATGTTAGATGCCAGTCTAGACAAGGTCCAACCTAGTTTTAACATCCAGACGCTCCATCAATATGGCTGTGGACACTATGCCACCTTCTGGCTGAAGACTGTAAGGTCTTCATGTTTCAAACTGGGTTGCACATCTAGTAGTTTTTAAAACAAATGGTTAATGGTTTGACTTGAAAACCTGGCTAATAAGTTAAATTAATTTTTTGTATCAAATTAAATGTATATTTATTCATATATTTGTAAATTTATGTATAGTTTATCTATAGTTTGTGTCTAAAACAGGCTAATTTCACATTATATATATTGTTTTTATTTTATATTTATTGATTATTTTAAATTGTATTAACCGTTTTATTTTATTAATATTTGCATTTTATGATTTTCTACTTTTAAACCATTCAAACAGCTTTTAGGCTGCAATTTAATCTGATAAACATGTAAGTTTATGTGTAATTTTCTCATGCTCCATTGTGCAGGTTTTTACAGGTAGACATAAAGTGAATTAGCATATGAATGTGCAGTTCTCACAGACAAAACTGGGTGATTGTGACTGTTATCTCCTCCCTTGTGGGACACATCCTCGTAAACTTCAGACAGATGACTGCTCCAGTTGGCCTCCCGCCCAGGGGGTCAGTCTCCTACAAAATGCCTAAAGAAAAGGAAAAGGTGCCATAAAAGAAAAGGAAAATCCAGTGGAAATAGAAACTCCTTTTTGAACTCATTCTCACACACTCATCTAAGGACCTGCCTTCTTTGTGGCGCTGTATAGACATATTGAGCTTTCTATTTACCAGCAGAGGCATCAGGGGGTGAGTCTGGGGTTCTGGGGTCATGCAGAAGGCAACAGTCATCTCGCGGTCAACTACAGTAGGTCATTATTTAGCCTAAGCCAATAGTCCAGAACTGCACGTCTGCCCCCCCCACCACACTCTGCATAATTATTATAAATGGGAGGCCACATAAACAGCCATCATTACAGGCTCTCAGCAGCATACACAATCCACTTTAAATGCCTATTAAGTTTAAGTGCCATCAGTAATCCCCAAGTGTACTTTTATGATGGCAGATTATGTGGTCATCCACATTTTTACTCCATGTCGCACCTTCGAACGCCCCGGATTTGGGATTAAAAAAGGGCTGCGGTGTTCCCACTCCAGTTTATTTGACTATGCCAAACAAATATTAATATTACGAGTTCTTAATGGCTGGCTACGATGAAAATGACATGCAAATGAAATGCACTGATTGAGATAAATTGAACGACTGCTGCCTTTGCTCGAGCAGCAGATCAATACCTGTTCACCACCTGCCGCGTCTGCTGTTTAGGACTAGCAAACAACGTGACGTATTGGTGTTTGTCTTTTGAGATGGCTGCATGAGTGAGTCCCTGTGCAGCACTGAGCGTGTGGAGCCGATGCTTTACGATGCGAGTTAAGGAAAGAGAAGCAGGAGAGGAAAAGCGGAGGAGGGGGTTGTAGCACCCAAGTGCCGGGTTCAACGGCGGGGCAATGAGAGACTTCCTGCGCTCCATCACTCCCAAGGCCTACCTCAGTCAGCTGGTGGCCAGGGGCAGAGGCCTCATGTCTCATTCTTATTACCATGTCTACTGCCTTCACGGTGTGTGTGTACGTTTCTACTCGTATCTGGAAAAAATGAATGCACGCGGGCACCGAGGGAGAGTTTGCAAATAAGGGAAATGATTAAAACGCGATCGAGGAAGAAGGCGTGCATGCAAAGCGTGTCGTCTTAGAGGGAATTTATATGGGACAGAGGAAGAAAGGGGTAATCTGTATTCTGACGTTATTATAGACAAGAGTCACTTTTGAGCCTGTCATGATATTGTTCAAGTTAAGCCACTCTTTTTTAAGGCATCATTAGCTGTCAATCTGTCCCCTGGTCGCTGGAGAGCAATAGGCCCATCTGAATACCATTGCCAGCCCGCCCCCCTGAGTGCAAAATAAATGATATCAGTGGCACACTGCAGGTGTTGTCATGGCAACGCACTCTCTCGATAGCTCCCTGTGCCAACTCCGCCTTCCTCGGGAGAAGGTCGTGCGGAGGTCAGCGCCATCGCAGTGCCGCACGTCACTTTCACAGCAGATGCCCACCAGACCTAGACCAAACTGAGACACACCTGACCCTGTCCTGTTACAGAGAAGCTTCCCGAAAAGCCACCAATTATCCATGTCCCATGTGGTTCTTTTGGGTAAATCTCTATAACAACCCTTTCTACGTTCAGGCGCAGATTGGATGTCTCCCAAATGCCTCTAGCTGACAGATGCATTGCCGAAAAGCAGATTGCTAATACTGGGAGGCAGGAAAAATGAGGCAGGAATGAAAAGGACACGAGTCATCGAAATGGGACGGACTGCACTGGAATGTATTGACTCTCTTTCTTGTACTGCGTATGTACTCTGTTTGAACCCACAGTTACACCATGTTGAGGAGGGTGGGGGGTGGAGGAGGCGTGTTGGATTGGAGGTGGTGCGGGATGAACGAAATGGCTTGATGAGCCATGGTTGCACCTGTGATTACGAGGAGTATTATACAGCAGTTTGTTCCAGTCCTCGCCATTCTAGAGATTGGTGATATATAGTTCATTTAAACTGGTGATTTTCACTGGTTTAACATTTTACTCGTGTTTGCAAGAACTACTGTCGATCTGTGTTATAGTGGTGGGGATTTTTTAGTGGCTCTTTCTGCAGGGTATTTTGTTACACCAGTAGGTGGCGACACACAACTCTCTGTTCCTGAATATATCAGTGTTTTTGAACAAATTGATTTATTTAATGATTCAATGACTCACTCGAACAAGTGACACGATTTAATAAATGGTCCACATTTGTATGTCAATGAATCATTTACTCAATCAGTTTGTTCTGAAATGAGGGCTGCATCTGAAATACCATACTTCCTTACTAATATATACAGGTGGCAAAAGAAGCATACGATGTACACTTTACTATCCCATGAGGCCATAGGAGAGAAGTTGTCAATAGTAGTAAAGTGACACAACTGACACTGGTAGGTCTAGTGATAAAAGGTGAATAAAGGGTATAGAGGGTGATTTTGAACACAGCCCATCTTCATGAGCAAACCATTGATTAAATTACTCAACCGATTTGTTCAAAAGAATAATTTATTTGACTTGAGAGCCGCATTTTTAAAACAATGTGACATGCATAGACGCTGGAAAAGAGGCAAGATGTGAGCACAACAGTCAAGCATGTCTGTCTGGTACATTATTGCATAAAAAACAATGGAAAAGCTGTGCACTAACATGCAAAACGCCCTGTGTGAATGGTCCCTTCTGGCAATATTGGGTCTAAAATGTAAGCTTTTCGATATTAACTTCTTGTTTACTGAAATGTCATATGAGAACATCAATCTACACGTCCAACAATTCTCATATGCATAGCTGCATGAGTCTCAAACAAAGAGCTCAAGTTCTTGGATGTACTGCTATACCGAGGCGTTGATGCCGCAACGGCATTGAGCTCACCGTCCAGATGGATTTTATTCCATATAGCATCATTAAAGCGGCTCATCTGCATGGGCTGAGGACTACATTAGGCTCTCAGCACTGTGAGTGTGCTTAAAGAGAGGAAGGTAATTAGTTCCTACTCTCCTCAGCAGGCAGTGGATGGATGACATGCTCATCATGTCTAAATGTAAAGTGTGTGCAGCCTGAATACTAAAGCTCTTAAAACACTTCAGTCTTTCACTATCAGTGCATCTTGTGTTTCATAATCTCCTCATTAATAAACCCCTGTCCACCTGAATCTGTTTTCATTCATTAAAGGCCAGATCCGGGGCTCTCTCCACACTCTTACTCTGAAGAGCTTTGGCCTGGAATAGCTCTTATAAGTATTTGAATTTGGAGAGGAATGAAAAAAACAAAACATGGAGCTTGAGCAAAAGAATAGAGATTTCTCCACTTCACTTGAGGAATCTAAGAACCAATGTAATTCCAAACACTATTAAACTAGTCCCCAAACTTATGTCAATATCTCTAGCTGCAATCATTGTCTATAACTTCTATCCACAGATTCATCACACACTTCTTTAATCATAACAGAAATTGGTAAATCGGTGTTTCAAGATTTGAAATAACATTTATATTTGCATTCGAATGGGTGGTGCATGAAATTGTTATATTGTAAACATCCTGACACTGTTTTTATGTGCAGTTTTAAAGCCCTGATGATCCATACAACTAGTTAAACACCCTTAAGAACAGCATAAGTACCTTCTCTCGCCACAGCATTTCATTTTTCTGTGATTCCAGAGATCAAAATGCTCATCACGCATGCATCAGTTCCTAAGTGGCTAAGCTTAATGTTCCTATGACAGACGACTGAATATAACTATAGAGAACATATTTGGACACAATAAATATGTAAAAATGACTAAGAAGAGTTAATCTACTATAATGAATTTATTTCTTTTAGTTTGTATCAAATACAATGAAATTAATCCAATGTATTACCTTTGAAGTATATCAGTTGAAAAATAATTGTACGCCGGTGTCTAATGATCATCGACAAAATCCTCACACAAATCTATGTTTTTCTGTATAAACTAGGAATATAACATCCATGGATGGTGGATCGGAGAGCTGGATGGTGCTATTGGCATAGTCCCCAAGGAGTTTTTACATCCTGCTTATATTTTATGAGGTACTTACATTCACTGGTCCATTCGACATGATTACTTCGTTTATGCATAAAAAAGAACAAAGAAACTCAACTGAAACTGAGAGTGAGAAATTGTCTAACTGTCATATTGTCTCTATCAATGAACTTTACCACTGTTTTAAAGTTTCAAAAGTGTTTTAAAATCGCTTCAGCATTAAATCCAATTCCTCCATGCTGACACCTGCTGGAAATTATTGCAACTTCAAAGAAATGGCAGCATTATGTTAGATCCACACATTTAGAGTATATTATTCAAACTGGCATTAAATATGTGTTTTCTCTTCTAGGTTTGCTTTTCGTGAAGATCACAGAATGTTCAGTGTTATAACACTTCAACACCTGTCATGGTTTGGAAACTGTCAATGATTAGATTAGCATGTAAATCCAAGTAAAACTGCATTTTAGTCCATTACTAGAACCTAAACCCTGAGATCAAATCAGGTTTTTTTTTTTGTATATAAAAGCCTTTTATATATATTGCATGATTAGTGTACACTAAGAGGCTTGTCTAAATCTGTCATGGTTTTCTGATTTGTTCAAACATAAGCCACATTTCTGCAAATGAAAAACTTCTGCAAATCTTTTCAAACTTATCATTTATCATCACATGAAGTCTATTGTATTTCACCAGCATAATCTTTTTTTAAATGTACAATTTAGGCCATAACTACAAAAGAACCATTGTTATAAGTTATTATTTAGTAAGTTGAAAGGTCTTCTTAACTGCATTTGAGATTGTTTAGTTCAGTGTATATTACTCCATGAAAATAACCTGTCATATCACAGTTTAAGTCAAATAAAAAGCCTTGCCACTTTGTTCTTGTGTACTTTTTTGTGTAAAATGTAACTACTTGTATTCATACAGGGACTGCAAATCAAATTAGTTATATTATATGGAGAGAGAGGGGAAAAAAGCACAACACTACCACAGCAGTTAATGACGTGCCTTAAATGTATTGTAAAAACAATAGTTTATTCAGCAAAATGTATCACTTTTAAAACTGAACAAAAAGAAACCATAAAAAGCTTCCAGAATTTGATGAATCAGTTACATGAATCAGATGTAAATGTAATATTCCATCACGTAATAACTGTCAGCACACATTCCAAATAACACCTCGCACAATAACTGCATCGCTTCCACTTCAGCTTACATGTTCATTTCAGATGAACAACATAACCTGCTTTAGTGAAATACAGCATCAATAAGAGCTTCTCTGCTTCTTGACTGGAGAAACCAACCATCATGAGGAGGCTAACCCCTAAGGAGGCTCAGACACACGTGAAATGGAGAACTACATGGAATTTGGCTTTGCAAAAGATAAATGAAATCCACTGTTGAAACGTTTCTTTAATTAAATAAAGATAAATCTGAGACAGTTTCTTCAGGACACATGTTCAGGCTCTGCCTTTATACATTTATACTGTCCGTTAAGAAACAAAAAGAAAAATCAAAAAGGGCTAATTTTAAAGGGTTTAAAATAGTGACAATAGTTTACAATTCTATCCTAAATGGCATGTTCTATCAGGCCGGATTGAGCGGTCCTTCTCTTGGCCTGGGTATAATGGGTGACAGGACTGCTCTAAAGCCACCTGAAGGCTAAAGCAAGCTCCAAATGGTGGAACATGGGCCAAGAATGAAAGGGGAGGGGGATCTTAGTACAGAGCATCAGTATTGCTGCTCCTCGGCCTCTTGATCTTCTCAATGTTCTTCAGGATCATATCATGTAATGTTACCTGCAAGACAATTGCTTTTTACTAATTTAGTTATCACAACAACTCCCAGACATACAGTGTAGAGTCCTGCACGGGTTCGGGTACCCGACGGTGTCCCGCAAATTTGGCTGAAACGGGTGAAAAATATCCAACTGTGTCGGGTACGGGTCGGGTCAGACACAGGGGAAACACGGGTCTAAACACGGGTTCAAAACAGTGACGTGCAAACGTAAAAACAGGCCTACGTTCCACTTTAAAAAAATCACAACCGCGCGAACGGCTGCATGAGTCATTAGCTAACAGACGTAAAAGATCAGCCAGCTGTTTTTTTTTCATTGTTTTTGTTTTCCGTTTATTTATATATATATATATATATATATATATAGAATCTGAATTAAAATGTGTTTGATTTAAGCCTACATTTCAAAATTTGTGTCATAAAATTATATCGCGCATAAGCTCCACTAACGCGATCGTTATAAAGGTGTTTAAACAACAATACACTTCCACTTGCATATATTTGACAATCGCAATATCAGATATTTCATTCCACAGCCAACACATTTGTGAATATGGGCCTAATCTAGGCTATCCAGGTTTTTTTTTTTTTTTAATTGCATCTGAAAATGACTTTGTGCAGCTCATTCACATGTGCTCTTTTGTTGTTCTGTTTTCCTTCAGGATTAAAAATACAACAAATGAAAGCATTTATCTGTATTTCCGACTGATGAGAACTATGCATATACATTCATAAATCAGTCAATTTTGTATTTTATTATGAGATATTTTATTCTAATGTGATCAGTGACTCAAGCACTGATGGACCAAAGAGCACATATTTCGACATTTGCAGTCAAAACGTGAAATATAAATTCTCAGAAAATGCATTTAATACCAATATATTGAAACGTCTGTTTATATACTCCATTAATAAAGGAGCCCAGACATTGGAAAAATATCAGTCCACATGCGTTTTATATTTAATATGAGGGAAATAGACATGCATGCGTGACAAAAAATCTTTAACTTTTAGGTAGCAAAATATTTTTTAGGGTCATTACATTGTCTGCTATATATTTGCTTCTTATTTATTAAATACGGGCAATTGATTGATAAAACATTGATCAAAATTAAGATAAAATTTATAAAAAACGAATATGTTTTAAAAAGAGTTTTCCATAAAACAAAACTTAATGAAATCATGTTTTACCAAAAACAGCGCCGTTGCTAGGAAGGGCGCCAGCGCCTCGCGAGTGGATGATAGCCCTGAAGACGCCTAGCAATGATATACCTTTAGTGGTAGTATACCTTTAGTTAAGTTATACCTTAAGAGTCTTCGTATCGCATTAAGAGAAATGTTATCGGGAAACGCAGACCAGGTATGTTGCGTTTCATGCGTAACGGAGATTCCAAAGCGCTCTTCTTTGGTCAGAACCATGGATAGCGATTGCAGATAGGTCTGTCCTATGCACCGAAATTTTTAACAATGCAACAAAATATTTAAAGAGCATCAAGCTATTAAAATCTATATTATGTTTACGCACAGATAATATAACAGTAGGCTATATTAGTCAATATTTTTATTAGGTTAAGCAGTGATTGGATAATCTTTTTTTTTTTACGTTTTTAATTTAAGGCCCACACACAATTGGTCTGGCCCATCCAAAACTGGAATCCTGGCGCCGTGCCTGGGCCACACTGAGCTGTGTGTAATGCCCACAGACGTGAAGTGAATCAGACAGATGCTGTCCTGTACTGCCTGAAATTGCTAACTCTGTGGCGAAGCATGTGAAAAACAGATTTAACTAATCATGAAGTCAATCAGGATGCATAACACAGCCTACTATAGGCCTACACCCAAAATTGTCTGATGTAGGCTAGACGAAATTGCGTTACTCAGTTTTGTGGTAACGTTAGCCATGTTCTTTATGTACCGGCTTTTTGACAGCTTCGGCTGAGGTTGCCCTTGTGTTAATGCCAAAGGCTGTGTAATAACTTCTGTATGAGCTGGCAATAAAATTTGAAAAAAGTGTGTTTAATGTGATTGGCTTAACTGATTTGATGTCGGGTGCGGGTCGGGTGTCGGTTCTATTTTAAGCGGGTCGGGTCGGGTGCAGATTTTAATTAGTGCTGCTGTCGGAAAATGGGTCGGATGCGGTTTTAAGCACTGCGGGTACCGGCGGTGCGGATTTACAAAATCGGACCCGTGCAGCTCTCTGATACAGTGGGGAAAATATTAATTTGATCCCCTGCTGATTTTGGAAGTTTGCCCACTTACAAAGAAATGAAGGGTCTGTAATTTTTAAGGTAGGTTTATTTTAACGTATAGAGACAGAATATCAACCCCAAAATCAAGAAAAAACACATTATATAAAAGGTTAGAAATTGTTAAACCTACCATAAATATGACCGACCCTTCATTCCTTTTTAAGTGGGCAAACTTAAAAAATCAGCAGGGGATCAAATTAATATTTTCCCCATTGTACATACGGACTTCTTTCTGTACACCCAAATAAAGAATATTCTAAATCATTTGCATTATTAGAGTTATAGCAATACTTACGTATTGATTTCTCAGTTCTGACACTATGATCTTGAGACTGATGTATTCTTTCTCATCAATCTCGGTCACCGTGCGACGATAATCCTCCTGCAAGTCAAAATATATATACATTTATAAATTAACTACTGAATTTCTGATCTAAACGGTACGCGCGTACTTTAGATATGACTTACAACATGAGGGTATTTTGCTATTTTGGAGACCAGCTTTGCCCTTGTGATGTAGTACCTGTAAAACAAAGTATTTTTTTTTAAAAATCAAGGAAAACTTAAGTGTCTAATTCATACTTTGACTAATATTGATCTGTCGTACCTGGATATCTGATCCAAGTAAGAAGCTGCTTCCCCTTCCACTGTTCTGAGTTCAGCCACCGTCTCCTCCTGTTATGAAGATAAACAAAATCACAACTCCAACTAAATGGCTGGCAATTTCTTTTTCATTTGACATTCCCAGACAGGACCAAAGAGAAGGAATAATTTCTTTTAAATGACAAAACAATTACAGCAAATTGTGAGGAATCACTGCTTGTTCTTTTATATCTGCCTACAATAAAGCTCACGTTGTTACAAGGCTTTCAGTGTAGCAAATGAAGAACTAAAAAATGTGACACCGTACCTGAATTGAGACGCCAAAATTGTTACCATCTTCTATTCTTGGGATTAACAACTGAACCCACATCTTGACCTAAAAAAAACAAAGGAAATTACATTTATCCACAACACTTAAAGAGTTAAAGTTAAGAGTTAAATGTCTAATATTTTGGTTGCATGGCGTTACCGTGTTGCATTTTTCTATGAGAGTTCTGATTTCAGGCTTGACTTTTTCAATCAGCTCCACCAGTTTGCCATTGCTTTTCATCATTCCACCAGGCATGACAAAGACCTTGGTCCCGCCAACTACAAACAGAAAAGCGAGACATTACAATTTAATCTAATGCGTTTTCAACTACATCTGGAGGTGGTCGGGTAGACAAACTCAAAATGTTTTAAACCCGGTTTTACACATGTATTTAGTGTTGACAACTTGTGATCGGATGCCCTAAAATACATCTTAATACCTGGAGTTAATAGGGCCACAGGATAATGTAGGGAAGTGTTTTGGTATCAATGCGTTTCAAATTTATTTAAGTCATTTGCCAAAATCAAGACGCTGTTTTTTTATTAGGCAGGAAAACTCACCTTTATCATCTCCTGCACCATCTTCGAGTTTCCTCTTTTTAGCATTTTGCTATTGAGAAAATATTTCAAGGTTACTTGCTGAACTTTTTGGTTTGGTTCATGTCAAACAGAAATTATTTTGCACAAAGCAAAAGAAACCTATCCAGAGACTTTATATCACTCTTTTAACCTGAGCTGCTTTTGACTGACTTTGAATGAAGAAGAAACTTAAAAATGGCTTCTTACCCCCTCAAGCCCATCATGGATGTCTGTAAGAAGAATTGGGTCTGGCACAGTCAGATTGATCTCTGAATGAATTTCTTTCAGCTCACGGATATTAATTGTGGGATCCTATTAAAAAAAAGTGATCAAAAGGCTATCACACAAATTCGTGTGTTTTGCACTTCTCAAGTCGTAAATGTCAAGAATGCATCATTTTTCATTACTAAGTTTACCTTCAAAAACTGGTCAAGCTCTAACAGTTTCTTCGGGAAAAAGTTTGCAACCAAGTCTTCAGCCTAAATTTGATTAATTAAACAATAAGCCGTCCAATAGTCACGGAAACATTCATTTATACATATATATATAAAATCTGGAAAAGTGCAGTAGTTCACCTCAGATGTAATTCGTTCTCTGAAAGCATCAACCTGGCAAAACAAGCAATATTCATATATAAATATCATCCTCAAAACATACAATCCACAAATCGATTTTTGTCGTCACACTTACTAATGTCGTGCCTTTGAAAGTCAATCGCTTTTAGGAAAAACACAACCGGCGGCCCTTCTATTTTAAGACGCTGAATGTTTACACTTTACAGCATGTTCCATGTAATCGAGTTTTTACCAACATAATAAACTATTTAAATATTATTTTAGCTTACTGGTGTCAAAAACGTGCTAAAAACCACTAACGTTAACAGTAATGTGCTTTTCCCGCAGCGACATGCTGTTGTGCTAAAAACACGCGGTTAACGCGCATGTGGGAGCTCTGGCTTCACTCTGAAGATTTAATATGTATAATCCTCACATACTTTATTATAATATGTACTTTCTGATTTAATTTACAACTCATTTCACAAACATATGTGCGCGT
Organism: Carassius carassius; assembly: GCF_963082965.1. Lineage (NCBI taxonomy): Eukaryota > Metazoa > Chordata > Actinopteri > Cypriniformes > Cyprinidae > Carassius > Carassius carassius. Next base: position 18,363,150 of record NC_081794.1, read on the forward strand.
AAAAGTTAGCTAACACGCTCACGAGGTGCCTCACGCGCAAGCCGGCTAGCCGCGAGCTAACGTTTACAAACAACTCATCTGGGCGCTCTGTATTTAAATAAAGGAAGCGGCGAGACATTTACCTTTGTTTTGATTTCATTGTCCACCTTTAGAAGCGAAGACATCGTATTAATTCAATAAATGAGAGGAGTAAAGGATTGTCCTTAAAGCATTAACTAACCGTGTGGCTCACTAACTGCTGTCAGCCACAAGGCAATCGCGCGCTTCCAGATGACGTAAACGCTTCGAGACCATAGATGGGAATACATAGCTGTCACATCTGCGGAAATATTTACTCTTCTTTCATTTTGAATTTGATGTCATCTGGAATATGCAAAACATCTGACATTCATGGCAATACCAAACCAATACCATACAGTTTATACCGACGTATCGCTGTAATCAGCATATCTACCGTGCTAAGACGGTATCTATTTATACATCTATGTTCGGGACGACTTGGAAAGACGTAGTGTGCATGGGCGCGTCATATTGTTCTCTGTAAAACATTATTTAATGGAATCCCAATTTTAGTACCTATAACGACCAGTGAAATACTTTTACGAATATTTAAGTATTTTTATTTTAATATTTTGTAATAATAATACAAATAAAAATATATATATTACACATATTTTTATTTGGCAAGTAAGTAATTGTAAGACACTTCCTCTGACGTGTGTTGGGGGCGTGTACGAATCCAACGATGTAAACAAGAACGCAAAAGACAAGTCTGACAGTGGTGCCGCCACCGCGGGAATTTAGAGCGTCACATCCCCGCATCAAACGCGTTAGCTGACTCTGGCTGAAAGCCATGAACCTCCCCGTCACTGTCAAAGTAACCTTTAGGGGCAACGTGAAGAAATTTCCAGTCTTGGACACGAACAAAGCACAGTGGGAGACTGTGGAGGCCTGGGTAAGGAGTCATTAAGCCTTGCTGGGTGGCGTTTATGTGGGGACGTTTACATTTCTTGCTCCTGGACGGCCGTGGCCGAGGCCTACATAAACAAACCATAACCGTGGGGTATAAGACGTTTAACATTAAGTCAAAACATGTAATCCTATTATAAAGCAGATATGTCTGAACATATATAACAGTTGGGTGTTTTATACAAACCCTAGTGATATAAATTGCAACATTATCTGTCTTTTGTGCTTGACCTTAATGTGCGGCCATATAAATCAGATGACAGCTTGTAAATAAAGAGGACCGTTGGAGAATATCGATTTTCTCTCTAATCTGCTTGTAACTCTTCGACGTCTTTAACAAACTCTGCAGTTCCTGATGGTGCTTTGTTACCTGACTTAATGCTTTTTATAACTTCTAGATTAAAACTACGTTCGGCTTGAGCCATTTTCAAGTGAAATATTTTGACGAGGACAACGAGGAGGTAAAGAATGAATTTGTAATGACTTTTATAATTATGAATTTCAAAAGTACTTATATTGATAGTGTATTCTTATATTTACAGGTGTGCATAAACAGTCAAGGCATGTAATGTATTCAGTCACCAAATATGTTATCTGTAGTGTTCAAATATAGATATCATAGTGAATATAAAATATTATTGTTTGTTATTTATTATTCTATTTTAATATTATCACAGATGAATATACAGAAGCTCTAAACGTAAGAACACCAGTCTTTTTTTCAATCTTTTGTGTGATGCACAAGCCAAAGCTGAACCATGCTGTTATCATAATAATAATAATAACAAAATATATATAAAAATATGGCTTTTAACATAATGTTGTTATGATTTATTTTTTTCCCTTAGAGTGGATTTAAACAGGCCAACCAGTTACAAATGAATGTCTATAAGATGAAGGGTCAGGCAGAGGGTGGTGCAGTAAAGGCAGAGCTGAAAGAACTAAAGATAGATCCCAGACCGGCTCCGCCGTATCGAGCAAGGGTCAAGATGGCAGACAAGGAGACCCAGGTGACCCCCGAGCGGGACTCGGTAAGCAGTTTGTAGTCTTGTAAAATGACTATATGCTATCTCTATAGTCTTAGCTGTTCATTAGTTCATGCATTACTTGTTCAGTAAGATGTTGTGAATAATAATGGACTGTCCTTATTGCAGGCTGAGATAATTTCAAACTGAGAAAACCGGTTTCTTTTGTTTTTCTTAATCAGGCTGTGGCCAAAGAAAACAAAGGGATGAAAACCGAGGAGGAAGCAGTACCAACATGGTTTAAATCCTACATGGACAGGGTACTGTATCCTACAAAAGTCAAACTGATAATTATATAGATATTTAGATTTTTAAGAAACTAGCATGTCATAATAACCACTTTACTTAATGTTGAGTCCAAATTGTTCTCAATCTTCTTTGCAGTTCAAAGATCAAGTAGTAAGGGAGGTGGTGGACAGGATGTGTAGTGAGTTTTCTGGTCAGTGTTGCACACACAGACCCTTGGATCCTCCTACAGAGGAGCCAAGCACCTCTGGCACTCAGAAAGCTACGAGCTCCACCACAGTAAGGGCCTCTAGCTCAACTCCAAATTGCAATAGTTGCAAAGGACCAGCTACTGGAGGAGGATATCAGTGCAGGTGAGAATGTCCTAAAAGTTGTCTTACAGATGATACTCCTGAAAAATATTGTATAAGCAGACATTATTAAAAAAAAATTGAATTACAGGATGTCAAATATAAAGCTTACTATGAAAAATTTTCCTTCTTCTGTCTGCAGTGTTTGTCCATCTTGCATCTTATGTGAGCCATGTAGTCATAAACACGATCCCAGCCACAACCTAAAGAGAACAAGGACTCCTCTATCTGTCCCTGAACGTGGAGTTACTCCGGAATCCAGGCAAGCCAAAATAAACACTTGTGTACAGTACAATGTTATGTTTTTTTAGGGCTGTTTAAATCTGAAATCACCCCGCTGAAATTTTAGGATAGGAATCTGATTCCAGTTTTTGGTTCTGGGACCAACTGTAGAATTGATTCCTCAGTTTTTTTGGTTCTGGGACCAAATCTAGGTTTCTGAGACGGGGTGACAGGACAGTGCGAAAAGCAGAGAGACAGCGGCTGAAAGCTGAGCGGAGGCAGCTAAAGGCCGAGGTGAAGGAGATCAAGAAGAAGCTGAGGCTGGAGAAGAGAGGTCTGCTGTGGAATGGAGCCTCCAATGGGACGAGCTGCTCGGGCCTAGCCCCTGCTCCCGGCACATCTCTAGACCCAGGATCAGCCCCAGCTCCGGCCCTGTGCCCAGACCCTCAAACATCCAGTCCAGAGTAAGGGCCACACTGAGAGGGGTCAGGGCTGGGTTTACCTCCCTACCCAGCCCAGAACAATCATTATCAAGATTATCACATTGTCTGTTATAGTTGAGTTATCGCTGGGAAGTGGATGGAACTACCTCAAAATGCACCCGCTGCCTTTATGTATTACGTCCTTTTTGTACTTTTTTTGATATGAGCTTCAAGGAAAAGACAGACGCTGAAACAAAGCTGTTCTGACGATCCTCTGTGCACTCAAACCAGGGGTCCCAAGGTCTCCTGCTCCACCTTGGTGCCCACAATGACTGCCTTGTTTCTGGATGAGAATCTACCAGATGGCACTTGTCTGGAGCCAGGCACCAAGTTCATCAAGTACTGGAAGATGAGGAACACTGGCAACATCAGCTGGACTTCGGATACCAAGGTACTTTTTGAAACTCACCATAGCTTGAAAAAAATGTGTCTCCAAACACGTTGTGGGCTGCATTTGCATGTGTGTTTTGTCTTGTGTAGTTGAAATTTATGTGGGGCAACCTGACCCTGGGATCATGTGAGCAAAAAGAAGTCGCAGTGCCCTTTCTGCAGCCGGGTCAGGTCGGTGTGGTGAGTGTGGCATTTGTAGCGCCCCTGCTGGAAGGCACCTACACGTCTCACTGGCGCCTGGCACACTGCGGGGTGCAGTTTGGGCCGAGAGTGTGGTGTAGCATTGTGGTGGTGCCAAGTGCTGAACAGAAATCCACCCACTGCAGCAAATCACTGGTGAGTCAACTTTAAACCACAGTACCTTAATGTATTCAAATATTGCCAGATTAAGAGATCAAATACTGTAATATCCTCTCTTATAGAGAACTGATCTTTGTCTGCTGAGGAAAGATGGCATGTTCTGGTCAGGCACCAGAGATTGTGAAACCTCCATCAGCTCCCAGAGAGAATACTACATCCCCTCTGTGGACTTATTGATGGCACAGGTAGTGTGTTTATCGGACACAAAGATGCCACCTTATGTTTGTTCAATGATGTGTGCTTAACTAATGTCCAAAGTCTTGTTGTTCTCCAGGATCTGTTGTCCTTTGAGTTGCTGGATATAAACATTGTGCAAGAAATAGAGAAAGTCCCATCCAAAACTCCGGCTGGTAAGGCCTCGTACTGGTCACAATTATGTAATTTTCCTCAGGGTCTTTTCCTCAACATCATGTACATAATTAGTCTGGCCTCATTTTTAGAGTAATTGTGTAATTTCCTCAGATATGATCCCCTGTCAATCACCACTTCCTCATAACGGACCCTTGTTTGGAAAGCATGGAACGGGCTTGAGTAAAGTCGAGGCTGGACATTCAGGCAGAAAAAAAAGTCAAGGTTAGAGCATCTTAAGTGGAATTTGAATTACTGATTTGTAGTTGCATCTAACAACCCCTATTGATTATATCTAAGTAATGTCTAAATAGCAGAATAGTCCCTGTAAAGCTGCACTAAAGCAGAGTTACTCCTTTGTTATTCATACACACGTAAATCCGTATTTGACTTACAAACTGTTTAAAACTTTGGGGTCAGTGAGATTTCAATGTTTTTGAAAAGTCTCTTAAGCCCATAATGGCTGGATTTACTTGATAAAAACAGTAATATTGTGAAATATTACGGTTTAAAATAACTGTTTTCTATTTTAGTCTATTTTAAAATGTAATTTATTCACGTCAATGCAAAGCCGAATTGTCACATGATGCTTCAGAAATCTTTCTAAAATGCTAATTTCATGCTCAAGAAAGATTTCTTGTTATCAGTGGTGAGAATATTTGTGCTGCTTAAAGGGAATCGTTCACCCAAAAATGGAAACGCATTAATTAATCACCCTAATGTAATTACAAACCTGTTAGACCTTTGTCCTTCTTTGTTTTCTTTTCAAGTATTCTCGTAGTTTCATAAAATTAACAACTGATATCATGTCACATGTCATGGACTATTTTATGTTCTTAATACCTTTCTGGGCCTTGAACGTGTCAGTTGTGTTGTTGTCTATGCAGGGTCAGAAAGCTCTCTGATTTCTTTTGGGTCAATTATCCCTTTTATATTTTTATGAAGATGTGTAAAGTTTTTCAGAATGATTTAATTTATGCTAGGTATATATAAATGTCGCTCTTGGTCAGTTAAAAGTATTCATTTCTTGACCCCAACCTTTAGAACGGTAGATCAAAATTAACTTGGACGTGCTTTTGCCAACAAATGATTTTAAGTTTTTTTTTTTTTTTCCTCACTCACTTTTCTTCTAAAACTTCAGAGTAGCACAAACAATGTACCAGGAGGATAAATGACCTCTAATTAGTTTTTTTGCATTTTACAACCAGATTTAAAATTATCTGTTTATGAATCAAAGCCTTTGTGATTAAATCATGGGCAGGTTATTGATACGAATGTGGCTTGTTCTCTGTTAGCATTGCAGCCTCAGAGACAGAGTGAACTTCTGGATGTTCACGGCAGTGAGGAAGGAGATGAAGACATCAGCGGGACCCAGTTTGTGTGCGAGACTGTGATTCGTTCTCTCACTCTTGAGGAGGAACCAGAGCGCAAGCCTCAACGCAGGACTCGGCCCAACATGAGGAGGCATGACGGTGAGCCTCCGTCTGCTGTATCAGTGCTCGCAGAACTCAGAGCTTTGCTTATTTATCCAAAAATTTAGCTTCTGATTATTTTACAGTTCATGAGGCTGCTCGCTTTCAAGAGAGATCATTACTGGTGAAGAACGACAGACCTTTTTCAATCATAAACAGGCCTGAAGCTCCAGTCCCTGTTATAACAGAGGAACCCGCCATGCCAGGTGCGCATGTTCTTCCTTTGTAGTTCTTAATGTCATTGTCGCTTAAACATACTGAAAGTCCAACAGTTACTATGAAAGCAGTGTGCCCTTCCGCTTGGGCTTTCTAATAGTAAACATGCCTTTTCTGCTTGAGCTGTTCCTTCTTTCAATTTACTCTTGGTTATTTTCACAGTCTTTTCAGAAGCATTGATTGGCTCAAATGAAAACCTCTATACCGACCCAGCTGCACAGGATGAGAATGAAGAGGAAGTAGAACGAAAGGGACATGAAAATGATCAAAAGAAAGAGGAAGAAGCAGGAGAGTGGGATGAGGTGAGCAGTCAGGTGTCCGCTGCCTCATCAGATGACTACATTGTCATCCTGCCTGACTGCTTCGATACTTCCAGGCCCCTGGGAGAATCGATGTATAGCTCAAACATGTCCCAGCCTGCCGTCCCTCTTGCCAGCGAGCCAGAGGTACTGCAAATCCACAGTATGACCAAAGGAGAAAACGTGGAGTCTATCCCTGTTCCAGCTCTTCAAAACAGCCTGAACCGGATGCTCTACACCTCTCAGATACTGGAAACTCCTCCACTAATTCCAGAAACGGTACCTCCACCCATAGCTCTTTCGCCACCCCCATCTCTTCGAACCCACAGGTTAAAAAATATTCGGAGAATCCACAAAAATATTACTAATTAACAATCTGGAGTGAATGCAATGTATTATTATGCACCAACTTTCATTTGTTTATCTCTTCATGATTCTTTTGCAGATCAGTAAGATCTCATGATCTTGAGTCAGGACCAGAGGCCTCTGAAGACAACACCTCATGTCAACCTGACGATGACTCAAGTGGTAAGTTTCCATGACTTGGTGTCAGTTGTGTGAAAAAAAAAAATACATATAAATCAAACTTAGGTTCAAGTTTCTCAACTGTATGCAACTGTTAACATCATACAATGTTAGTTTTTTTTAAATAAATGTAAACATACATTCTAATTCCTTTTTATTTATGTGTTGTTTTGGAAGTAGTGTCAAGCATTTTTAGGTTAAAAGTTTTTGAAGTTGTGGAAGTATGAAGAATTCTCCAAGAAAAAAAAATCAAAGCAATGTAAAAATGATTATTTAATTAATAAATATTTATTTTTAAATAATTTACTTTTTTTTTGTACCTTGTTTTATTCAAATAGTCAGTAAGATTGTCTTTGACATTTTATCTAAATGTTGTGTAGCTAAACTAGTTATGTAGCTTTGAGCCATTTAAAAAAAAATAAAAAAAATAAAAACGTGACAGAATTGAATATGTTCTTTGCCCTAGGTTGCAGATCAGTTTGTTTAGAGGCCCCTGTTAGTGCCTTTGAGACCTGCGGCTCCCAGGATCTCAGGTAAAACAACACATTGAGGTCACCCTTTTGAGCTTTTGTTCTGCTTGCATGCATTGCAGGCATCACATTATAATATTTAGCGCAGGATGCATATATTTCAGTAAAGAAAGAAAGATCAGGTTTTAAATGTCTATTTAAATGTAGTTTTTTAATGCACCTTTTTCTCAAGCTGAAAGCTTGAATGCAGCAGAAAAGGAAGTAGCTCTGCAGTCAATGTCTCCTGTGGTTGACCACAACTGTTTTCTTTGTAGTCATAGTATGGTTAACATAACACCTTTTTTTAAATATAAAAAATATCTTTAAATATGCACACCGTTTAGCACTGTTATGGATGTTAAGTAAGCTGCTTCTCTTCTAGTTTTGCATCATGATGGTTTCATGAATGTCTCAAGTACTTCTGTTTTTAGGCACGCTACTATTATGACACAACCTTTTGTTCCTGTTTTTATTCTTCTGCAGGGCACATCACGGTGGTCTGACAGAGGGACTGGTGAAGGGAGCTCTCTCTGTGGCTGCCTCTGCTTATAAAGCACTCTTTACAGGCCAGAGCACACCTGCACAGGTGAGATATTTTTCCTCATCAGTGCACAACACACTAGACAGACCAGAGCATAAACAGCCACCATATAGTGACTTTCTTTTAATTACACTACTGTCAGAAGACTGGGGTCAGCAAGATGTTTCTAAAATAAGTCTTTTATGCTCACCAAGGCTTTATTTGATCGAAAATGAATGAAAAACAGTAATCTTGTGAATTATAATTACATTATTCCTGTGAATTTTCAGCAGCCATTACTCCAGTCTTCAGTGTCACATGACACTCAGAATTTCCTTCAGAAATCATTCTAATGTGCAGATGTAGTGCTCAAAAAACATTTCTTATTGTCAGCGTTGAAAAGAGTCGGGATGCTTAATCTTTTTAGGGAAACTATGATATGTTTTTATTTTTATCTCTAAATCCTAGACTTGGCATGTGAGTGACCTTTAACATACTCACTTTGGTTTTGTTGTCTTTCAGCGGCCTGCTGTTGACCCAGCCTGCGAGGATGCCTCCATGATGGCTGTACTGCAGGAGATGGGTTTCAGTAACCAGCCGCTCAATCAAAGGTTGCTGAGGAAGCATCACTACAATTTGCTTGATGTGGTCAATGAGCTGGTGCAGTTAACCGACAGCGAATGGCACATCTCCAGACATTAGGAAGCAACAAGCAACCTCAATAAAGTGTAAGAATTGTAAATGATTTCATCGTGTTGCAGCATTCTGTCAGAACAGGAGTGAGGTGATGATGAAATGATCTCTGATGTTGTTTTGTTAGAGAAATAGTTTGGACTCTCGAAAAAGAGAACTGTATCGCTATAATTGACCATAGCTGCAATGATGCAATTACTTGATTGTAACATTTTAGGTTCATGTTTATATAGGACACGGAAGGTCTTAATGCTTTCTTTATTCAGTGTGTGTGCCCTACTAACACATAAAGACTGTTGTTAGCTAGGCTTCAGGTATCTTTTGTACTGCTTGATTAGATAAGAGGATAAATTTGAGACAATGGCCATGAGGGTTTTGATTTGTTTGAGCACTTTTGCCTCTCAGAGAAAATATATAAATAAAAAAGCCTGTATTGATTTTGTTATTTGTCACAGTGACCTCTATATTTGTATATCTTATTTTAAATCACACTAAATCATATGTCACACTAAGGTGTTGGGCTGCCAAACTTATAGGAATGTGCAATGAGTGTTTTAGTCATTCTTAACACAACCAGTGATTGATTAGTCAAGAGTTTTTGCTAGGCACCAATTTTGGACATCTTTGTCATCTTCATGTGCAATGTATTACTATGAACTGAAGGCTTATCAACATGGCTTTTTGTGTCTAAAACAGTGAATAAAAAACATTCCATTATTCTTTCTGTGTGTTTGAGTTATTTGCATTGCATAAGCACGAATCTTCTTGCTATTGTAAAAATCACTCCAATCAGCAAAACTTGTTTGGTGAATGTACAAACATCTGACTTGCTGAAACAACAGAATGTTCTAAAGGTTAAAATAGTTACTCCTTTAGTCAGCTTCCTCCTATGAGACAGGAACTGAGCACAGATGGCCCAACCCCCAAGATATTTTTTTTGGTATTTCTGTTGATTGTAAAATGATAGCCTCCCACCCCCAAAAAAGAATAGAGTCTTACTGGATTCTGTAATAATACTTTGTTGTATAATGTATGTCACACTGGAAGAAGATCTAATAGAAGTTCTTTAGATTTTTTTTGTTTGTTTAGAAAATAAATAAAAAAAACATTTCATTTCACTTTTAATATTTTAAATTGGTCATTTTTGTCTTCACACAACACAACAAAGGCTTGACACTAATTCCAATATAATAATTTCAAAGTATGCAAATCCCTGCAAAATGCCGTCTTCTCTTAACGATCGTCCATAAACACGCAGTATCGATTATGAGCAGCAGATGGCGACAGCAAACAGCTGAAGAGAATCAAAGACGGAGGTAGCTGCACACTCGAGACGAGTCCATACACAAGTCTAGAAGGAAAGTTGTGTGCGGTGTCTTCAGTAACTCACGAAACAAATCACATTAGTCCGCGGGAAACAGTAAATCGAGGTATCAAACAGGAATGTTTCGATGAATCCACGGTAGGTGGAAAAGTGCTTTGTGGAGCTTTGACAAACGCGTTTAGTAATGTTATCACACGAGAAGTTGTGATATGACGTTGGTTGAGGAAATTAACATTAATTCAGCCAGTCTTTTGTGATTTAAAACAGCCAAACCTTTTTGACACTGTGAGGTTGAGTGTACACTTGTAGCTCTCTTAAAATGGTGTTAGTTTGACATATTATGACTTCGTTTTAAACGCATAAACGTTGCCTGCCTAGTAGCATTTTAAGTCAGTTTAAGTTGTTACAAATGCTTTCTAGCAACTTTTCTTCAGTTGTTTTTCCAGTTTTACAGCTCGACAAAATTAATTTAGCTAACTGTAAATAAGTTTAACATTTCAGCACATTTAGCTATTATAGTCGTTTGTTTGTAACGTTGGGTCATATAATATATAAAAATTCTAAATGTTTGCTCTAATGTCACGGAAACTCTGCCATCGAAGGTCTTTGATTCATAATGATATTTGGAGCTTTATTGTTCAGTTGGGGCAGTTTTACTGTTGTTTTACTGTGTGACCTACTTTGGATGTTCTGGAGACAGTTTGGTTCATTGCTCTAATGTATAACTAGAACACTACCCTCGCTTTCACCCTAACCTTAAGTAAAATACTTTTCTTTGTTTATCATAGAGGTCTTTAGTTTTGACCTTTCATCTTCTGGAAATACAACATTATGTCCCAGAATAAAAATGGAGAGAAGCGGAGGCTTTCCAAATGGTTGGACTATGGCAGCATCAGTGGAGAAGGACAGACGGATCCGTGTCCTACCTGCCAGGGCACAGGACGCATCCCGAGAGGCAAGTTTCAGTGATTCTCCTTACATTAAGTAACTGTATTAACTAATTTTCTTATTATTGGTTGACAGTAACATGTCATTTGTAGTTTTGGCTTTTAACACACTCACCCTTATTCTGTCCATCTTATCTTGACATCCTCAGGTCAGGAAAACCAACTTGTGGCAGTCATTCCTTGCAGCGACCAAAGGCTGAAACCTCACCACACGTCAGTATCTCTATGACAAGTAGACTATACTTCTGTAATTTTCAGTTTCAGGGATAAGAAATTAAATAAAATGTGCATTGTAATGTCAGTTATGTAGAACATGCTTTTACCTTCCACAGGAAACTGTATGTGTTTATATCAGTGGGGCTTTGCCTCTTGATCTGCTCCCTGATCCTGTTTTTCCTCTTCCCACGGAGTATGGATATGTCATCTGTAGAACTAAAGTCATCTATGATCTATTTCACTCCAGATACGGTTAAAATGGTGGTCACGGTAAGTGAGTAGAGGACACACTAATTTGCCTGATGAAATGCAGTGTATTTATTTTTGTATAACACTAGTAATCTTCTGTCCATTTTATCCATTCTTCAGCACGAAATGAACCTTACCAACCAAAACTATGTCAGTATCACAGCTGTTAATCTTAGTGTGCAATCATTCATTTTCGAGATGGTGGTTGGCAACAACAAGTTGCCCAGTGTCACCATACTGCCTCCTCGATCACAGAAAACGGTAAAACTTTATGCAAACTTGTATAACAAATGCGTTAAAGGCATCTGAAATCTAGATAGAAAATGTTCTTTAAAGTTTCTAATCCTGACAATTAAAAAAAAATCTAACATAAAGATGTCATTCATCTTTCAGATTAAAGTTATAGCTGACATTGTTATTGATGACCCTGGCCTTAAGTAAGTCACACTTCAATCAATATCTACGTCTTTATGTACTATTTATATATGACATCATAAACTCTCAAAAACTTTCTTCAATGTCTGTTCCTTTCACAGTAATTACTGCAAGTCACGTTCCTTTCAGATTCACACCTTATTCTTGCATTTGCAGTAAGTATTAGTCTTTATCTTATCAAAGTATACAGCTTTATTTTAAGATTTTTGTTAGCATGCTATTTGACTCACTGAACACTGGTCAGCATTTGTTGATGTCTTGTATCTAATGCTATTCACTATCAGCATTTATTCAACAAAAGACATGGATTTCAACCCACATGTAATGTTAAATCATGTTTGACAAAACTGTCAACAGCCAATGATATTGTACATTGCCATATAGAGGGGCTGGACAAAATAAAACAACTCTATAGCCAGTATACAGCTCGTAACTATGGAATGATATTACGGACATTATTCAAAAGGCATTGCAAATTGTATTTGCAATTGCGTTTTCAATTTGTGGACGCATAAAATGTGACATAATCCAAATGCAAATCGCGCATTACCGTTTTCATTTTCGATTAAGTGAACGCACAGTGTCTGCCAAATTTAAAATGGAAATGCAAAGTCCGTTTGCAATTGTGTTTTCCATATCTTACGAGCTATGAGCCTGTCAAATTTAAATAGCAATATTAATTACCACATTTGCCTTTTCACTCTCTCTGCACTGTGCATGTAAACTGCCAAAACTCAAATGGAATCGCAATACCTTTTGCATTTGAATTTCCAACGTCTACATGGAAACCTGTCAATCAAGTGACAGGGGTGGGGCCATTTTATTGGGCGTGTTTGCATTGGGAAGTGACGATCGTACTAAAATGTACCATGTTTTTACTAGGGTAAATGAGTTAACGATAGTGTTTATAATTAAGCCACAGTAGCCACAAATGTACAGTTGTCTGAGACGTTATGAAATGTTCTTTAATATCATGAACCATAAAATGTAGTCAGTGTTCTGCTATTGTTTATTTTCATAATAGGTAAACACAGGCCACAAGTTAAGACGGTCACAGATCTGGTGCTGATTCAGTGTAGCTTGGTAGCTCAGTGGTTAGTGACTGTCATTTCTAATGGCATACCATCTTTTAGCGCGTGTTCGAAACCCAGGCCAACACAGATGTTCTTTATTTTTTTGTTTATCCTACTAACTTCAGCCGCTGATTTCGGACTTGCATCCTCAGTGGTTCAGACTTTGTGCATTCGACTCGGGAGTGTGATGTCTGCGAGGACGCAGGTCCGGTAATTCTGCAAACAGCAGCGTACTTGATAACATGTCAACTCGCCTTGACTACTGCAATTTTCCTCACTGTATGATCGCCCGTTTGGTGGCTGAAGTTAGTAGGATAAACAAAAAATAAAGAACGTCTGTGTTGGCCCGGGTTTCGAACACGCGCTAAAAGATGGTATGCCATTAGAAATGACAGTCACTAACCACTGAGCTACCAAGCTACACTGAATCAGCACCAGATCTGTGACCATCTTAACGTGTGGCCTGTGTTTACCTATTATGAAAATAAACAATAGCAGAACACTGACTACATTTTATGGTTCATGATATTAAAGAACATTTCATAACGTCTCAGACAACTGTACATTTGTGGCTACTGTGGCTTAATTATAAACACTATCGTTAACTTATATTTACCCTAGTAAAAACATGGTACATTTTAGTACGATCTTCACTTCCCAATGCAAACACGCCCAATAAAATGGCCCCACCCCTGTCACTTGATTGACAGGTTTCCGTGTAGACGTTGGAAATTCAAATGCAAAAGGTATTGCGATTCCATTTGAGTTTTGGCAGTTTACATGTACAGTGCAGAGAGAGTGAAAAGGCAAATGTGGTAATTAATATTGCTATTTAAATATGACAGGCTCATAGCTCGTAAGATATGGAAAACACAATTGCAAACGGACTTTGCATTTCCATTTTAAATTTGGCAGACACTGTGCGTTCACTTAATCGAAAATTAAACGGTAATGTGCGATTTGCATTTGCGTTTGGATTGTCACATTTTATGCGTCCACAAATTGAAAACGCAATTGCAAATACAATTTGCAATGCCATTTGAATAATGTCCGCAATATCATTCCATACGTAACAGACTGTAAAGTTAAATATTTAAATGGATAATATCTAGTCACTAGATCTGTTGAATCTTACTGATACATTACAGGAACAGGTTAAACAAGTTTACATTTAGCCACTGCAGTCGGTCTAAAGAAATATGCAGCTATGTTCATCTTGGTATGACGCATGCGTGTAATCATGACTGACATACAGTTGCTTGTGCTCTCAGTGTTGGTTTTCAAGCAGGGGGCTGAAGACCACTAGAGGGCCTCAACAACCTAGAAATTTGCAGAGGCTCCCTAACCACTGTTTTAGACCTCACAAACACAAGTTATTACCATTAAATGTTCTCTAGAGACCAGTTTTTGTTTCAAAGAGCTCAGACCAGCCTAAGCTGAAATACTGAAGTTTTTGTAAAAGTCCTTACTACTCAAATTTGTCATCGGTCATGCCACAGAAATGGTCACAGTGGTTAAACCAAGGGAGTTTTTTCACACCCTGACTGTCAGTCATGTGCACTTTGGTCTATATTGAAAATTTTAATAGGATATAAAGTGCATTACATAAAACAATACACGCCATAGTCAAATATATAAACTACTGTTCAAGTTGGGGTCGTTTTAAATCCGCTCCTTTCTGTTTTAGTCATGTGATGGCAAAGCTGAATTTTCAATTGAACCATTACTCCAGTCTTCAGTGTCACATGATCCTTCAGAAGTCATTCTAATATGCTAATTTGATACTTATGTTTTTATTATTTCAAGTAAAGTTGTTTGTGTTCTTCACAGACTGACTATCAAAGTCTCCTACCTGTCCCATTCAGAGCAGATGTCTACAGATGCCTATGAGTATATTGACTGTGGAGTGAATTCAACTATGCCTCATTTTCCTCTGCTTTGAGACAAAACCACTGCCAATGTATGACCATGAATGCTGATGTTATAATAATCAGAATAGGCTGCTTTCAAGATACATGTGATCATAACATATGATGCACTGTAAATATCACTGGAGCCATGAATGTGTGTTGTTAACGTAGACCACTTTTCTTATATGTTGATTTGTTAATTAGTGTTTACATGATATAAATGTTTTAAAATTTGCACAACACGAAATTGCACATTAAATGACCTGCATTTTATTTGTTGAGAATTCTTGAGCAAATCCAACCAGAACTGTTAAGACACTCGGTTCTGTTTTAATTAGGATTATTAAACCCAACCATAAAGTCAGGTTTTTCCGATGAAATAAACCTTAATATTGGAGTTGGTGACATCCAGTAGTCTGGCCTTCATCTTCACCATTGCTGGGAATACTGCAGAGACTAGAGCAAATGAAGCACACATGTAGATGCTGCTTTTTCTGGATCGTCTCCACATTATAAGCTCTTTAATTATTTACTGTGATATTATACATTGCCATTATAATCAAAATAATAAAGTTACATTTACAAATATATAATGACCACCACTGGAATTGTTGAATCTCACCGATACATTATAGAAACAAGTTTAAAGTTTAAATTTAGCCACTGCAATCTCAAAAAAATTATGCAGTGATGTACTCACTGTGTATCTTTTGTTCATCTTTGCATGACACTTGCAAATGCATTGCTCATCAGCCTCTAAAGAACACAAATAATATGTTTACACTGATTAGGATTCCATATTTTGTTGTTAATTTTGTTTTTTAATCATTTAAATTCAGTCAACTCTAAAGAGGTGACTCTACGTTTCTAACTGATCTGTTATTTTGAGCAGCTTTACCTAGAGACTCACTGGACACTGCAGGTTCACAGGGTGTCATCGGTGCCGTAGACGTCTCTTTCTTTTTATCTTGGTTGCCTGCCTACAAAAAGCAATAGAAATCCAAGCTATATATGTGAAATATATTACAATTGAATATATATAATTAGGATTTTTAACATGGGTACCTGCATAACTCTAGCAGATAATCTGCGGTCCAGCACCTGCTGCCGGCGACGGGCCTCCCAGTGCATGGCTGACATGTTACACCACCCACTGGCTGTAACAGAGACCAAGTCAATGTGAAGTAACCTGAGACCATTTCCTGATTAATGAAATTCAAACCCAGATGCTGAGATGTTTCTTCTGTCATTACACTCATAAAGAAATAAACACTGAACTGATTTCTTAGCTGCTAATATATGTGACCACTACAAGTCAGAATTCACATAAGCAGTGGCCTATATGCAATAAGGTAAACAAACCATTCATAACAATGCAGTCTTAGAATTGTAGTGTAACATTAATTAGTCCTGTGCCATTCATCTAGTGCAAACCTGATAGTACCGTTACAACACGTAACGTACTGTATGTAACAGGCAAAGTAAAAGTATGCAACAGTTTGTCCTAATTTACAAACAAACTACACTAAATAAAATAATTTCTTAATAAAATGCCAAGAAAAGCTTATCTGCAGAGCAGTGGACACAATTTACCAAGTCCTGATGTTCTGCAGATCCACACCGATCTCTGCGTCCGAGCACGGCTTTGGTTACCGAGCAACGTTCAGTAACTCACAACGTGCTGACGCAACGCCTGCAGCGCATGTCACGTCATTTCACTGTTTATTATCAGTATTTAAAAAGACAAACATTCATTAAAACACTCTTAAAATTAGCAGAGTTGATTAAAAGTCTGTAATACCTCGCAACTTACATTTAGTTCACAGCCTTTTGTCAATTTCTTTGACGCCTGTAGCCAATTGTCGCAAAACGCATTTAAAGTGTTTTTATGTAAAATGTTTTTTTTTGTAATGTGTAAATCTTTAAAAAATAGATTTTTGACTTTCTGTGATGTACCTTCTCTTTCAAACAGCGTACAGAATTTTGGCATTGTGACGAACTACTGCTGAAACCAAACGTCATTGTAACTTATTAAAACCACAACGTTGTTTCGTGCTCTGCAGGCACAGACAAAAGTTACAATATCTCCGATTTTGTCGTGTTCAAAGTATATTTTTTTGTGATTTCTAAATCTATAAAAACGTGATTTTTGACTTCTGTAGATGCACTTTCTGATGCAAATAGGATAAGCATTTTAAGCGCACAGTGATAAACTTACGTGGTTACTGAAACGTTTGAAACGTCATTGCAAAAAATAAGCCCACTTTTTTTTCGCACTAGGCATGCACAGACAAAACAAGTTACAAGATCACAGACTTGGTAGTTTCGATGCCTCCAGCTCGCCACAGAGAGGTGCTGTTCAGGCAGGAAACAAACACGACTTGACATGGGATATCTCTCCGGTACATGACGGTACGGGCGCCGAACAATCAAACGCTAGAGGGAGTAGCGAGGGGGATGAGGCGCTCATCTGACGTCACATGCGGGGATTGTTGTTCTAGCTCTTGTGCGCTCAGCTCCACTTTCATCTCTGAGATCACTGGTATCGGAGGGAAGAGGGACTCTAGGAAAATGATCATTGTTTTGAGTCGTTTGGATAACTGGTCGCCTAAGTTTTTAAAGTGAGAAATGGAAACGATGCCTGTTACAAGATAAACACCTATTAGGTAAGTAAGCTGAATTTATTCGACAATGCTGTTTTTGATTTTAAATTGTAGTCCGTAATCTTTTTCATGCTTTTTCAAGTTGTTTCGAATAGGATTTTACTATTTTAACCTTAAATGCTCTAAGGTACCAGATTTTCATAGTTTTGACAGTTAGACGTTGACATTCCCAAAATTTACATTAAACTATATGCGTAGAAATGTAATAAATAAGTTGCAGTATAGAAAATTATAATTGCCATCTTAACATCTGGTTTACTCAGTTTTGTTAGATAGTATAAGACAGTATCTATGTTGATATCTGTCTCCTAAACAGGTCAAATAAAGCTAAAGATAAAATATATATATTTTTTTTTTTGGAGATCTGTTTCTGTTTAGACTGTTAAGAGGATTTGGTGCTGCAAATACGCATACAGAGCAATCTCTTGGCTCTCAATTACATAGTTTTTACCTAGGCCTACAAATAAATTATTATTATTATATATTTTGTTAATTTTAATTTGAGCCTTTCATTGAGCTATTGTTAAAATGGCACCAAAGCCTTTTTACTAATTTAATTTAGAGATTTTTATCATATAGAACTATATACTTTTCATCTGCTTTTGCTCTAAGGCAAATCTGGTTAAGTTGTAAATAACTTCCATATCTGTGATGATAATCAGCTTTTGTTTTCTCCTTAATTAGGTTCCACACGGTGCCTCTGATCTTACAGCACCTCTGTCTGTCTCCAGTACCTTTGAAGTAGGTGCAAATGCCAAACACTTAGACAAATCTACTTCTCCTTACAAGAGGGTGCGAAAACCAAGTTGCCATGGGAAACCAATTGACAGAGATTGCCCCAAATACAACGTTCCTGCCTAACTTCCAGTCCATCCACGTTGTGGTCATTGGTTTGGACTCCGCAGGCAAAACCTCGCTTCTCTACAGACTGAAGCTGAAGGAATTTGTTGAAACTATCCCAACCAAGGGATTTAACACTGAGAAGATTAAAGTTCCTGTGGGAAATGGCCGTGCCATAACCTTCCAGGTGTGGGACGTGGGTGGACAGGAGAAGCTAAGGCCTTTGTGGAAGTCCTACACGCGGCGCACGGACGGCATGGTCTTCGTAGTAGACTCCACGGAGGTGGAGCGCATGGAGGAGGCTAAGGTGGAGCTGCACAAGATCACACGCACGTCAGAGAACCAGGGAGTGCCGGTGCTGGTGTTGGCTAACAAACAGGACCTTCCAGTCGCGCTGCCTGTTTCTGACGTGGAGAAGGTTTTGGCTGTTCATGAACTGAGTGCCTCCACCCTGCACCATGTGCAAGGATGCAGTGCGGTCGACGGGCAGGGGTTAGAACCGAGTTTGGAAAAACTGTATGAAATGATCCTCAAACGAAAGAAAATGGTGAAGCACAGCAAGAAAAAAAGATGAGCTGAACAGGATGGCATATTTGCGAAGCTCCTCGGTTGTAGGATTTTGCATCGAATCCCTGAATGAAGGAAATGCTCCAGATGGCCCAGTGGTCAGGAGAAAACAGATTTGACCTTTATGTGTCACACAGTATTGAACTGCTTTCTTCCATGCCTAGTAATTGCTGTGCAGCTCCCCTTTGTAATCAAGGAAAATGTGATGGCAGGAATAGGCTGTAGTTTCAGCAGAATATAAGCCTACGTCCTTGCCTTTTTTCTTTTTTTTCAAGCAAGAAAGAGACTAAATTATAGCTTGGCAACATTTTCAGCAGACTTCAGACATAATTTTTTTCAACAAACTTTAAGTTGATTGCCAGTGCCGATATAATAAAAGGCCATATAAATGTTCACGCTATGCTAGTTGTGAAACTGAAGTCTTAAGCGAATCACTGCGATTCACTCTTCACAGATCTACATTTTACTTTTGTTTTTACATGCTGTAAATAGTTTTTGTAAAGCTGTAGAAGTAATAAATTATAGACTGCTTTGACACAGTCAGTGTTTCAGAAGCCATATCTTTTATACCTGAGGCTGAATGGTATTTGCTAATATGATATTAATATTAATGATAATTTATTTGATGTTACCTGATCCTGCTCTGTATGTGCTGTTAGCCTTGAAAACATAAAATCACACTAATATATATGACATAAGGTTTTCATTCGCTGTGATGGAACAGAAAACAGCCTCTATTAAACTATTAATAGAGCATGCGCTCATGATGATGTCATCTGTGTTCAGGGAGAGCATCCCACAGGAAATGCATTGATGCTGAAAGAACATTGTTTGATGTAACTTTGGTGTTATAACCCAGTTCGGAAGCTGAGTTTAGAAATGGGTGGAAGCAACATTATATCACATCTGCTGACAAAATATACAAGATTTATTAAACAACCAAAGTGAAATGTATGTAAATAGAGTCAAAGGCACACAAAACATATCATTTATAATCCTGCAGGTGCAAATCTAGTATTCTTTTGGGGTTTGCATTGTTTTAAGAGAGCAAATGGTTTTTGAATGTCCCGACCCCCACTATTGCACAAACAGACAAATCTATTTACTTTGCTATCAACTTCCCAGTGAAGCAGCTGCTTTGCTCTGATTGGATTAATTGGTGCTCTGGGTTTATTGCTTGGAGGAGACTGAAACAGGGCTGATTTATGAGATCACCGAATGTGGTAACTTAATAAGTCCTCTAGGCCTCTGACAGGATGATATGCAACTTGCCATTTTGATAACTCATTTAGGAATAAAATATTTGTTATACTATATAACGTGTGTGTTTTTCTAAACATTATATGTGTTACATTTCAGTGGCAGTGTGTATTTTTCCAAACAGTGGACTGAAATTCATCCATCAATATCCAATATACATCTGTTGTGCTGGAAGGGACACCACCATAGTTAAATGTTAAAGATTTTATTGATCTCAGTGGTCTACCCCCTGCCTCCACCTCAGAAAACAGATGCTTGTCAGGGTTTCTGATCCACGATTTCTGGTTGTCAATACACCACGAGTATCATCACATGGGTGGAGCTCTGAAGACGAAGCCAAATGTCGTGACAGACCTGGTTTCAGTGGCATTTCGCCTAACTGGTTCTCTCAATGTTATCTTAAGAATGAGGCAAGTCACCCTGCTGAGCTGGTTAATTAAGAAGTGGCACAGTCCTCTTAAGCTGAAGATAAACAGTAATCCTCTCTGAGAAGCTGGATTTAGTTGTGTAAATGTTTGTCTAAATATTTTACTGCAATGAAGTGGAGTCACAGTACTTTTAAAAAGCATCAAGGCTCTGAAAAAGTCTTATGTAACAACAAGCTGTTCCAGAGCATTCTAAATTGTAAATGTCCCCTCCAGTCAGCCATGCATGATGTCACATTGGGTGAGATGAGCAGGCATTGATCATGCACTACAAGTACACCACTAAACAAGCCCTGTGGAGTATTTCCATTCTCGCTCGCAGCCTCACCCTAATGATCAAGCCTTCAACTTTGCGCTCAATCTTTATCTTTCAAGTAAATATGCTCCAGACCTTCACGATGGAATTTTATCAGTGCAGCCGATAACTCAAAGGCTGTTCCATGTGGCTTTGTAACTAGTGTTTAAATGACCAAAATTACCAAACATTCGGATGCCCATTACTATGTAGAAAAATCATGGGAATGCTAAGAATGCATACCAAAAAACAAAACCAACAACAACAACAAGCCAAAGATGTTTATTTACAGTGATGCCAGTTACAATCTGATGTTCTTTTGCTGCTTGAATCACTGGGTTATTCTTATTAACTGTGGCTTATGTGTGATAAAATCATAATAAAATTCCATCGTGAAATCTCAATACATTTTCCCCAAAATTGACCTGTAATAAAAAAGCAAACAACAACTTGTCGATATGTTTTTCTTTATAAATGTATTGGACATTTGTCCAAATGTATTTATAAAAAGATAACACTTTTTATGTACAAGTGATTTAGCAAAAACATTTTCTTTTGAAACTTTTATTCATCAAAGAATACTGAAAATAATCACTGTTTCCACTAAAGCACAACTGTTTTCAACACCGATTATAAATAAGGAATGTTTCTTGAGCTCCAAATCAACGATTTCTGAAAGATCATGCTCATGTGACGTCGTAAAATGGAGTTGAATGGCTGTTGAAAATTTAGATTTGCCATCACAAGAATAAATTACATTTTAAAATATATAAAAATTGAAAAGAGTTACTTTAAATTCTAATAATATCCTACAATATTACTCTTTTTACTGCAGCCTTGGTGAGCTAATTATCTTACCCACCCCAAAACCTTTGAATGGCAGTGTATATCTGCGAGTACTGTAGTTAAATATTTTAATTGTGGTTATTAACAACTAAATAACTAGAAGGTTTTGGCCCCCTCTAACCCTAAACATTTATTGAGCACTATAAAAACAGAGGCTTATTTAGCATCTGAAATAAAACATATCAAGGAATGATCCTTTGAAAACAACCCCTTTTTTCAAATCTGTCCAACAGATTGTCGATATGAAAAATCTATATTTAAGCACATCCCTTGACCCCTAAGGATCTGGATGTTGGTGAAATGAGCCATCGGTGTGTTTTTGACACGGACCCAAGTAAAGCAGGGGGAGCCTCTGGGATTATGAAATGATTAAGAAGGGGAATCACAAGATGGCAGGTGCATGCTATAAACATGTCATCCATCACAGAGTGGTTCCCCACAGTATTTCCAGTCATGATACAACCATTTATTCCAATCTAGAATGGAAATAGCTCTCAAAATTGAATTTACATACAAAACAACACCAACAGTTACAGTCTCCATCATTATGTGCAACTACGAAAAGCACTCTATTTTTAAATCTGTTCTAGATCAGAGGACAATAACATCAAAAGCTACCATTCTTGGATGCAATTTTGGCCTCATTCCGGCTGTAATTTAACACATCACAAAAAAGTGCTCATAGGTGCTCAGGGAGCTCTTTCTGTGAAATAGCTGGCAAATCAAATGACCCAGACGTTCTTATTTGTCACCTCAGCAACTGTGAGCATGTAACCATGGGTGACCTCAGAGAGCTGCGTAGGACCTTTTAATTGCCTTTGAGACTGGGTATGTATTTCATGTGGGGGGTGACAGAGGGGGCAGAGAGGGATATAGAGTATTAATGGCTACCGTGTCTCTTAAGATCTCCAAAACTCTTTATTGCTAAATGTAAAATTGTCTTGAAGACACCTCATAGGTCTAGAAGAGATTCAGCGCAGTATGACTGTAAGACCGCCTCTCACACCGGGGGATGCGTATGTGTTTATCGTTTAACTGTTGTTGTCAGGAGGCGGGGATCTCTCTAGCCAGCATTATTTTCCACAGGCTCATAAAGCTGCCACTGGGACTGAGATGAGAAAGCGTCCTGGGGAGTGGGTTTGCTGAGAACAGAACAGAGTCCCAGGGATAGATAGCGTGGGTCATAAATCTATACCCCAGCTCAAGAGGTTTGCTGGGGAGCACAGTACAACTCATTGGAGGCTGAAGAAAACACTAAAACAGCGATATGTGATGGACTGGAATTTTGTCTTGTGTCTTTCTCTTCACAACTAAAACTTGGTCTTCATTAAGTTCAA
This sequence comes from Carassius carassius, assembly GCF_963082965.1. Classification (NCBI taxonomy): domain Eukaryota; kingdom Metazoa; phylum Chordata; class Actinopteri; order Cypriniformes; family Cyprinidae; genus Carassius; species Carassius carassius. The sequence continues at coordinate 18,386,163 of NC_081794.1, forward strand.
ATCTTATAAACACCTTTTTTCGGGGGTAAAATGTCATGGGTCTAGGAAATCTTATTTATGTACTCCTATGCAGCATGGTTCTTAGTTGCCTGGTTTTGTAAGTTAGATTCATTAAGCGGGAGGCCACACTAGAATTATTGCCTTACACAAATACCAAAATGCTTGTGCCAAAGGTTTCATATAATTCACCAGTGGGCCTCTGAGCATTCAAAACACACCTCATTAATGTTGTAATGCAATCCTCAATATTATCAACAAATAATAAAATGATAATTCCCTCATTTTACATAGATGTTTTGCCCATTTTAACAATGCATTGTGTTGATACTCTTTGTGTCTGCTTTACTGTAAAATCCTAGACATGTTAATCCTAAATATTGAAAAAGCACATGTTTGGTAATGCTGGTGTGGTGCATTGTGATCCTTCAGCAGCCTTCATTCCAATCCAGGCTTGAAAAAATGTTTTTATGTGTTTATCAACAGTATTTTCTAAGAGGTCTAGTGATCCTGTACCAGGATTACCCCAGTATCCCATCTGGCCAGACAGCTCTTGAGGATTAATGCAGCAATATCTTATCCATTGCTAAACTCAACAGCTGATTTATGTATTGCAGTGTTGTGGTTGTTAAGAGCAATTGAGAATGGATCTGCCTCTCTTTTGGTGCACTGAAAATCCTGGAATGAAAACATTGAAATTACAGAAGGTTTTAGAATCTTGAAAAAATAGGATTTAGAAATTAATTTAAAAGAAAGAACAAATAAATGCAGGTATTTCCGAGTGAGATCAGATGCAGAGCAGGTTTTATAAGCATACATGATTTGTAGTAAACAGTGCAACCTATGCCTCTTCTGCAAGATAGGGTCATTAAGTTCTTCTACTTTCATTAACTTAATGTACGAGACTCAATTTTGATGACAACAGCACTCAAAGCAAACATTCTCTGACTCAGCGTGTCTGAAGCTTCAGGTAGCTTCATCATCATCTAGTGTTGCTTTAAACATCTCGCAACACTAATAAATGTAGGCCACATCAGCTCGGTGTATTTTGAAAATAGGGTAGCATGACAAAAAAGGAAATATTCCCCATCAGTGTTATGAACCGATTCAGTTAATGGGGCTCACACGTGCATTCTTCCACCAGTGTGGACAAGACTCTACTAAAAGTGAGCTTCCTGCACTACTATTCAGTGGCATAAAAACACTACTACTACACCAAACATACTGTCCAAATATTGTTCTTTTAGCAAAGACATACAGAGCAACCAGAATCCTTAAAAAATACTCTTATTAACAAGTTTGTTAACCTAAATCACACAGTGAGATAAGATAAGAATAATCAGATTCCCAAACAAGTGAGTCTTATGAACTGGTTCTTTTATTCCAAAAATACACAGCGTGATCTGGGATGTTTCTAGACCGTTTTTGGCACAAAAGCCTCACTGAAATACTGCTGTGCCCCAGTAAAATATATAAATCCTGAGGATAGAGATTACCATACACTGACCTGATAATCATTTTCCCCTTATTATATTTTAGCAGTCATGCCAAATATGTATTACAGAGCCCTAGACATGACATTACGGTGAAAAATAAAATATATTGTGGCCACAAATTAAGAATTTGTTCCCATAACTTAATTAATACATGGGCATGGCTTAACTAAAATGAAGGAATTGATGGATACATTTTTGGAAATGAATTATTACAGCATGGCCACGATATACTTGCAATTAGGGAACAAATGAATAAACCACAGGAACACATTCTTTGTGGTGATGATCAATCTGTTTTTTTTCTGTTATGTGCAGGGCCCTGAAAAATAGTGTTTCTATAAGATGTTTAGAATCTAACTAGTGATTTGTGATCTAATTGGTCAAATGGGTTTTACTTCTACTTTAGTTCTACTGTACAGACTTTTACATTTTATTGCACAAATGATTTACAAAACACTTTGTGCTGGCATATTTTGCATTACAGTTGCAGATGCAGCAAAATTCATGTTTTTTGTACATTACTACTTATCAACAGATCAAAATCTTCTACCATATCACTGCATCAGTAGCCTGCCTACCCACACTCAGGGCTCTTCTTTCACCACCCACCTTTTGTTTTCTGATAGTAAAGCAGTTTTTAGTGTGGGTGGATGATCTCACACTCCCCTGCACTGTCTTTGGCAGAATGCACACTGGTGCTGATGCCTTTGTTGTACAGCAGGACACCCCTATTGCTCCAGCATCCCATCGACTAACTCCTTTAGAAAGCAGCAAACAGTACAGTGTGCTAGATACAGTATTCTAGTGCCATTATTGCTAAACCAGCCATGGTTTAGTAAAAGTGAAGTAAAGCCCACGTGAGTGTGGGAGCTCATGTAGTAAACCGATTCACTTGGCAAAAAGTTTGATAGAGAACATTTCTCTCGCCTTTACAAAGACTAAAAAGGACACTCATCTCTGATTTAGAATTAGAAATTCCATTGGTATGTGATTATAAGAAAAGCTCCTAGACTACAAAGAAGTGTTCAATACCGATTTAATATTATATTCATTTTATTCACTGAAAAGTATTTTTTTATTTTAATCAGCTATAAACCTATTTAACCAGGCAGTAAATGTGTCTAAAGCTAAATACCAAAGTTCTTTGCACTTCTAACTTGCAGACAGACACACAATTGTTCAAAGTGTTAAATAATTCAAATGTTTATAATGTTTGGGTTTTCCCACAATTGAATACTTTCTACTGAATCAGGAGCTTAAACAACGTAGCCAGGATGTGTAAATAAAGGACAATGCAAAACATTCTTATTAAATTTCCTCCTATGACCTCTGTGCAAACACACATAGGAGGTCCACAACGCAGGTCTTTCATTAAAAGATAAAGGTGATTTAGGCTTTTTTTTTTAAAACTGGACTTTTCACGGCACTTACAGTACATCCTTTATTTTTGAAAACAATTGCCCTATTTATGAAGCCATTCTCCCCTAGTGTGTGGTAGTGAAAACAGTTTTCATGCTGGCAGCTGGCAAACTTTGCAGATGAGAGTTCAGGTAGCTGTTAATCATGCGCTGTGTGTGGGTCAGCTTTGAGCACAGGGGTGGAAGCCAAGCACAGTTCCTCTCATCATGTTAAGAGGAACCCATGCAAAGCAGATTGGGTATTCACTCCATGGCCCCTAAATGAACACCTCGATAAAGGCACTTTTGTTTATCCCTGTTGCTACCCGGTCGATCGCAAGCTTCCTGGACAATTATTTTCTAGCTTGTGCTTGCTCGGTTGATTATTTTCTGAACCCATTCTTCCAGAGCGGTCATTAGCTTGAGTTCAGAAAGGTGAACGGACATTGTTCTATTCCCCTCAGTGTTAATGGGTTTCAAAAATGAATTAAGCTGTTGCTGTAAAACAACCTTAAATGCCCAATGAATATGCATATGATCCCATGAATTATAACAGACAGCTACATGGCCTCAAAAATTTGTGGGAGATTTATAAAGAGCAGACAGCCAGAGTTGACAGCATTACTTTTCCATTGCCTCATATGTTAGCACTGAAGACCAACAGACTCTTTGCTGTTAATGCTTAATACCATGTTTGGGGACAAACTCACTCATCTTCTTGGAACTAGCACTTAACTCAAGTAAGTAACCGACATTTGCATAAACATCACCTGGGCTTGTTTGGAAAAGATCAGAATGTTTAAAGTTTAACCACAGGCTATGAAGACGCAGAGACACATACTAACTTTAAAGCTCACAAATGAGACTGTAAAATACATAATACAGAAAAGATGATCCCTTCATCAAATTCTACCATCACTGTGATCTTGAACTCTAAAAATGAACAAGAATGACTGCTTGTATTTGACCATACTGTGGTCTTATTTAAAAGATGGAGGCTAAGCAATTCTAGACAATTCTTAATCATGTAAAAACACAAGTCAAGAGCTACAATTAATCTACCACATCACTATGGCTATGAGGAGAACCGGGACACAGCCAGTAAATGGTGCAAATAATGAGATATCTAATGGTTTTGCAGTATTTTAATGTGGGTAATTGTTAAACCATACAGCAAAAGCTTTGATTCTGGTTTACTGTTTGCACTCATTCCATTTAACCCACTGACTCATTAAACCCACTGAGCCCCAGTGAAAACTAGAGAATTTTAATATTTTGCCCAGTGGCCAGTTCAGTTATTTTTATAGTTTATTCGCAAATAAAGCAGAACCAATTATTAAGTTAAACCACAATTCCTTGTAGTTTTATTATGAATTATTCATTGGACACCAATGATGGCTATGTTATGGTATATAGTTATTTTTTTATACAAAAAATATAAACTTATGTAAGCAAAAGTTTTTTATTGCCATTGATGATTCCATGAAAAACCTTCAACATCCAAGAAACCTTTCCATACTATAAAAGGTTCTTTAATACAATGTTCATTATACTTAGTAAAAATGTTTAACCATTAAATGAAAGGTTCTTTGGGAACCCAGAATGGTTTTTCTATTGTATCACTGCGAAAAATTCTCATTTGGAACTTTTTTTTTCCAGAGTGAAGCTCAATGTACACATAATATAACTGAAAATAAAGTTTTAAGCAGAAATAGATTCTGTTACCATTAGTTAACAATACAAAGTATACTAAATATAGTACTTATATTTTCATTTCAATTCAATGTGGCCATAATATTTCTCATAAGTATTGTGCAATTACAGTGTGACAGTAATATGCAACATTATGACACACTGTTTAAGGAATGTGTTGAGTGCCGCACTCCCAGTCTCCCACATCCTACAATTCATACTTTGCGATATGTGGGTCAGCATTAATGTATGCAGCACCTGAAATAATTGGTGCAGCACAGAACCTGAAAAGTCTCTGTGGTCACAGAAAAAAAACAGCTCAGGCTATCAAAGTACAATCAGGACAAGCCATCCATTTCAATGTAGTAAATCTAGTATGAAGTGCTGCACAGATGGAAAGTCAAACACAAAGTCGCTGTGAAGCTGACTGCGTGAGGGGAGCCTGACAGCTCACAATTTCGAGGCAGCAGTTGAGGGGAACAAAGCTGTCAGAAAGGTGACTGTAAAGGACGATGGGGATTGTGACGAGTTATGGATGTAAAAAGCAAAGATGTGAGGCACAAGAGAGGAGAATAGAGAGAAAATTGATGCGATACAAAGCAGCAGCACCGGAGCTTGCAGCTCGGCTCCCCAGGCAGGTTCATACACTTTACTGCATTGCAGAGAAAAAAAAGGGTGGTGGTGTAGGGGGTTGGTTAACACACACACACACACACACACACACACACACACACACACACACACACACACACACACACACACACACACACACACACACACACACACACACACACACACACACACACACACACTCACCAGTACTTGCACAAACTCTCAAAATCTTCACTTCTCTCTCTCTTCACTGATCAGCAAGATTATTCTTATGCTGAATAATTTAAAGAGTCAGGGATGGTGTTTACCTTTTGAAACAGTAGCCCTAAATAAAGAGATTTTGTGCATGTTTTGCACATACTGACTTGATGAAAATGCACTTAAGGGGTTAGAAATGATCTATACATTAACATGAGCTCATTTGCATGTAAATGCAAATCAGCGCATATATTTTAAACCTCCTTTGTAACACACAGATATGCACAGGTATGACATTGCTGTGGATGGGTAACCTCTACTGTCCACCTGTCTCAATAGCTGAAGTCTGACCCTGATCTGTCCTCTGGAACCCGCTGTGGAGTACAGAGTAAAGCTAACCGCTGTTAGAAACCATGCCAGGGCCTATTTTGGCAGCAAAGTTTTCATGTCCTTACTTGATCCTCCATTGCAAGGTTAAGCGATCACATGCTAGAGGGAGGAGATACACCCCTAAATAGATAATGGTAATCTCCTAATAGATAAAATCCCTCTATTGCCCCCTTCAGGTTAAAAGATAAATTGAGATGCAATGAGACAATCTTGTATTTCTTATGTAATGTAATGTATGTAATATATGTATGTAATATATTGAGAAATCCACACATGCATAAGTTTCTTCTGGACTGGTGTTTGATCTAAAAGTAATGCGAGGGGGCGGTCAGTCAGCCTACAGGAGGAGGAGGTGTTGTACTGTGTCGGTGTGTGGGTGGGGGGGGTTGTTTATTACAAACATAAATGTCAGTTTTCCCTATAACAATCTCATACAATGAATGTTGTTACCAACAGTTTAACAGTTATAAACAGCATGCAATATATTTTACCTTTCCATCAATTTATTTATACAACAAATAATTGAGTTCCTTGAATTTGAACAGTGTTCAAACAGAGCTGATATACAGTAAACAGTGCTGATTCTTTCTTTTTTTATCACTCCGTTTGCCTTTTTTGTGCATTCCTGACTGCCTGTTATTCTGTGTATTAGTTGTGGGTATTTTTCATGGACTACTTAAAGTCTTAGTAAAACATTGAATCATTAATTCAATCAATTAGTTCGCAACTGATGCTGTACATCACATGCCAGTGACAACTTGATGGATGTATATGTCCACTTTTCATTCATACTACATAGAACAATGTTAACAGTTGTGAAGTAAGTTTTTAATGGAATGAATTACCTATCCAGACAACACTCAATTTTATACATAATTACTTTTTATGAGCGAGTCATTGAATCATTAATTCAACCAATTTGTTTAGGAACCCTGGTTCATTTACAAACAAAACTAATCATTCTAATCTAATCAACTAATCAATTCATAATATGCGCTATCATTTAGAAACAAAACACCACTACAGTGTGTTGCTGTTACTTTGTTTGGAACTATCTTCATTTGTCTGTCGATATTATGTCTAAAATGTGAGTTACTCAACATTAACTTCTTGTTTATGGAACTGTTGCATAAAAGCAATACCACACAATCAGGCCTTGATACAATAACTTCTCACTTCTTAGAAACTGCTTGAGTCATCATTGCTATTTTTAATGATATGATTTCTAATTTTTAACAGTATTTCCAGAATCTGTGGAATGAGAAAGTAGTTCAACTCACAAGATAAGACAGACAGACAGATAGATAGACAGACACACAGACGGACGGATAGATCAGTATACTCTGAAATTAAAGCAGGACATGTCCCTTTTGTTAAACTTCTCTCGAACAGTTAAAGATCAGAGGCACACACATAAACTCTCTCACCTCTTCTACACATACACATACAGATACACACACACACACACACACACAACACACATAAGCATCTCACTCAAGTGGAGCTCATGTTTCCACAAAAGCATGCATGTGCGGGGGCTGAGGCTGTGGAGAGGCATCCGTCGGTGCACTGCCTCAAGCTGAGTGCTCCCTTCTGCCTTAGATCAAGGCCAGCTGAGTGCACAGTCATTTATTTTCACACAAAAACATGTGGCATGTGCTTCTCAGAACTAGGTTTCAACTAATCTGCCCAGTAACAGTTGCAGTGTGCCGTGGAAGGAGCGAGCAGTGAGGAGAAGGGATAGTAGAAGACGAGGAGGAGGAAGCCACTAGGAAAACAATCCAGCAATAGCTAAAGATAGATCTGAGCTTCCAGGCACACTAACGCCTGGCACTCTCAAGGTTAGTGAATGCACTGGGCAACGCAAACACACATGCGCACAAGCAGAGAAGAGCACAGACGAGAGGCCTATGCAGTGGATAGAGGGAATAAGTAAAGCTTGCTTTGGAATTCACATGGCCTTCAACCTTCAGAGCAGTGTTACTTTACTATCATTGAGATACCATTATAGCTTGTTTTTTAATGTTTGTTTGTTTTTTGTATTTTCCATGTAATTATTTTTTAGTAATCTTGTGTTCTTTTGTTATTTAGTTTTTGCTTTAGTATATAGATTTATATAAATGTTTATTTCAGTTTTTTCAGATTTGAATAGATGAAAATGGGAAATGTTGAAAATAGAACTGAAACTAATATATATATATATATATATTAGTTTCAGTATATATATAAATTTAATTTCAGTTAATGTTTATTTTATTTCAAGTAACAATTTGTTAATGGTTTTAGTTTTAATTAACTACAATAACCCTGATTCAGAGTCATGAATAATGCATAATAATCTTTCTTCTATTTGCCTGATGTAAAAAAAAAATCAATATATTGTAAATTTGATTCTTGGCTGAATCACATAATATTCAGCAGATGTAGCTTGTAAAAAAATATCAGATGGTCTTTATGTACCGGTAATGATCTAGATAGGAAATAATTTAAACTATGGATTTCATATGCATATTAAGTTTTATATATTATTTTTTGTTTTGTTCCATGAATTATAGATATAGTAAATGTAAATTATGTATAGAGCCAGAAACTATGACCAAAATATCCCACTTCATGTCTATTTTAAAAAAGTTTGTCATTGAAGACTAATCATATGTTTTATCAAATTTTATATATATATATATATATATATATATATATATATATATATATATATATATATATATACACACACACACACACACACACACACACACACACACACACACACAATTTCACAGAAAATTTAGAATTTCTTTCTTCTGTGAAACACAAAAGTCTCATTAACGTCTGCTATGGACTGACTATCACGTGTACAGTACATATGCCTAGCTGTGGTTTTGGATGGGCCCATCATAGGCTACTGACCAATGTTTAAAGAGGAATGAAATGATGAGAAACACCACATTACTCTAGGTCCATTTTGGGTATCATTTTCACAGGACTTGGCTTTGGCAGCTTAACACACTACATTTGCAAAGGCTTTAGATAGAACTGAACTTGTGCTGAACCTCCCTTTAAATCCAGACTCAGAGTAATAAGTTTAAGGGGTCTGCGTTAGTTTTATTTATTTGTTGTTGTGTCCAGCCGATAATCTTTCCATTGAGACACACTAAGCCACTCGGAGACGTTAAATAAAGTAATATGGTCTTGCCCCTTTGGCTAACCTAATAAAGTATAACCTTTTTTTACAGGCCTATTAGACCAGTCTAGCCTCATTCTTAGGTGTGACATCCTGTGTTCTTCTTTCTAAAGGGTGTTGCAGTCTAAAAAGCTGAGTTCTTTTGAACCTTTTTTATTTTTATTTTAAGCAACAAAATCTAGACTCTCTGTTCTCTAAAACTGCAGCGAGTTATTTTCTGAAACATACTATTTGGTGTCAAACAATGTATAATTACAGTTTACAAGTTTTTGACTCGCATAAGATAATTGTAGCCTTACTTCAACCCTGTGCTTACAAGCACCAAATCCTCATGTGACAGAACAGTCATCAATTTGGATTCAAAGATACAATTTGCTCAGAAAAAAACAAAGTCCTCTCAGAGAATGAAAACAAGTGCAGCCTTCAAATTACATAAGAGGGCTCTGAGGAACAGCCACCGGGGTCTGTTTTCAGGGCCAGTTACATACTGAAATCATGATGTGGAAAACAGTACTGTACTGAGCACTGACGGGGACTGTTTCATGGCACGGATGATAAAAGGAAGAGAGAGAGATGACAACACTTCTACAGAATCTTTCTGTTTGTTTGATTCCACTAATACAGTTTTTGAAAGAAAAACTAAGCTATCTGTGTTCAACAAGACCTCTATTGTATTCATTCTTATTTGGTCTGCCATGTTATTTGGATCTCTAATTACTACAACACAACAAAGGACACCAGTATCTGAAGTTTATACAGGATGAAAGAGCTTTAGATAAACTTTTATAACCTTACGATTTGGTTTTTGGTGCTTTTGTCGCTTAGCTATTAAAATACAAGCCACGGGGCATTTCTGCTGCAAACTAACTGAACGCTAAAGCTATGCTCCCTGCAGTACTGAGGTATCTTCCTTTACAACCAGTCATCAAGTTGTATTGCATTGTGTTGACCTTTTAGCAATATATGCTGTCAAAATGTATTAAGTGTTTTTAAACATGTTTAAATATCCCATAAAATGTTTAATGTTCCAATGGTAATTGGTTTAGAAAATGGAGATGATCTTATTTTAAATATCTGTGACCTAATCCTAAAATATGAAGTAATCATTGTAAATGGTGACCATGAATGATCCAGTGTGAAACATTTAGGATGTGGAGAGATTCTGTGTGTCGCATCTTGTTATTTAGGTTAGAAAATGTCCTGCTGTTTATTTACGCACCAGTGGAGCGGGAGAGGGTATGCAGGGGGTTCAATGAAAGTGCAGATCTGCACAGATTAAAATTACAAAGGAAAACATCATGTAACCTCAAGACCTTATTTCTCAAGTGTTAGACTCACGCAGCCATTATGCAGCCACCCACAACGAGCTCACGATGGAGGTTGGTCTGTCTCTGAAACTCTTGGTACTGTATCTCTGAACATCTCTGCAAAGTCAAGCTCTGTTTTTTGCTGTCATGCCCTGAGTCTGCTCAGGTGCTTCAGCAAGCAGATGGTTAGATTATGCATGGCTCCCTATAGTGCAGAGTTGTCTCAGGGGGCTCTATTTTCTTCAAGGTCATTAGTCAAATATTCTTCCAGAAGGATCTGATAGCAATGATGACAGTAGAGTAATAATACTATATAATAATAATAGTAGTAATATAGAAAAGGTCATAATCAGAATGATCGCTGTGTTGTGCAGGTAATATTTATCAAAACATGATTTTCTATGATAATAACACATCAAGATATTGTCTTCAGCTGTGGTGACATCCTCTGTGGTTTAGTGCACTTCAAAACAAAAATGTTGAGCTGAGTGCCACCTACTGGCTAGAAAAAGACACTGACTACTGCAGTAAGATTTTTCCTGAATCTTTGAATTTTCTCTTTAGATCAAATAAAATACACTTATGGAGGAAACATTTAACTTTCTTTATCACTCTGCTGGTTCAGAACAGGCTGTTACAGTAACAATACAGACTGTAACAATACATCTCCATTGCTCAAACAAATCAGAATGCACATTGTATAGTCAAATTCCCTGTGGATCTTTATAGAAACATACTGATTTGGTATGAAGGCATGTTGCTCCCTGGGATGATGTGAATTGTGCCTCCTTGACAAACATAAAGACCCATGAAACCCATATGTACAGCGCTTAACTATGTGTGCGTTTAGGTTGTTCTAATTAAGAATTATTGCAATAATTATTTTATATTTGCTAGTAATTATATTTATATTTTATATTTCTTTTTATTTTAATAATTCAATATGTTTAATAATAATAAATAATTTTTATTCATTGGTTCTTTATTGTAATATTTAATTAAAAAAATGTTTTTAATAGAATAATTCTGTAGAATTGTTTTATAACAAAACTGGAAACTGTACAGCTATAATGTCACTACATAACAGGCAATTATTCTTTATATTTGATATAACTAATATTTATTAATATTTAACTTTATTAAATGTATTTTGATTTGTTAAAAATTACAGATTTACTAAATTATAAAAATTATATATTGTAAACAAATATAACTGTATTTTGGTTTTCTTTTTAAAATGGCATATTTACAAAATTTCAATAAAAAATGATTTGTATAAGTAATTCTGAATGTATAAGTATGTAATAAGTACTGAATGTATACTGAATGCTTGATATGTTGTCAGGGTCTCAGGTGGTTTAGTTTGTTCCTGGATTAATTGGATGGACATACAGAGTCCCAAGTTGTCAATAAAAGGACTATTTAACTGATGCGGTCCCTCCTCCCAGTCCATCTAACCCCAGATGCCTTCCCAAATATTCAAATCATGGCCTTGGCTACATTTTAGAAAAAGAAATCCTCACTCAGTAAGAAATATAAACAAGTGAAAAAAAAGGTAGGCTTGATAGGCTTGTTGCTATGGAATTGTATGGCACCCACTGATCTATATTATATATCGGTGATTGCACCTCCTTGTATTGCTATGGTAACAGACAATGACTGCCTTTCAGAGTCAAATGTTGTAATAGCATGTCATTCACAGAGGGCAAAGTCACAGCTCGTACACAGGACAGTTTGACTTGATTTACAAACAAAAAATGGTCCTCACAGTAACTTTAATCTTGCTCCTCCAAAATAAATCACAGACCAACAAGTAAGCTTGATTGTATTTATGCAGCTGTCGAACAGAGGTCACACCAAAGGTCAACTGTTATTGGACACAAGACCAGATCTAATCACTCCTCTCTCACTGATCAGCTGTTTTCTCAAAGTGGTCAATTGGATTCTGTGCAATGCTTAATCTCTTACATTAGACAGCTGGAATAAGCACACTAATGCTCGCTTGACATGGATTTCATTTGCAGTTTTTAGTTAAAATATGTTACACAAAACAAGAAATCCTTAAGTGTTTTATTTCATATATATATATATATATATATATATATATATATATATATATATATATATATATATATATATATATATATATATATATATATATATATATATATATATATATATATATATATATTTATTTATTTATTTATTTATTATATATAGTTTTTTTTTATTAGATGAAAACATCTGCATTCAGTGTTTTTTGGTAAATAAAATTTTACACTTAAGAAATACATTGTATTTTTTGAGAAAAATCGTTCAAATGTAAGGTCTGGACAAAAGAAAACAACAACAACAACAACTATTACTACATGGAGATTAAGCTGGTAAACCATGACTGAATGCAGTCAAACAAGTTAAAATAAACATGCATGACTAAGAAGGCAGACCAAAATTAGTTTCTTTCATTTTGACCCTTGATGCTTTTCAGAGATTTTTCGCTGTCTGCATAGATTTGTTTACCATCTAATAAATGTACTTTAGTACCCTCTAGTGGTTAAAAAGATAACTACAGATTAGGCTTATAATATTTAGTTTGCAAGCTTTCATGAAACAATGTATTATATTTTCATTATTTATTTAAGGGAAGCCTAACTGACACACTATCTCTACACAATAGTGAGTTAGTGAGCAGACACAGCAAAACTTAACAAAGGTTAAGACTGAAAAAAATGGGAAGCATGCATTTCTTCAAAAGCCTTGCCAAGGGCAATAGTAGTTTCCTTTAAAACTGTTTTCATATCCTCAGTTAAAATTTACTGTATAGTTTACAGTAAAATTTACCAAAAGTTTTGGCAGTGACATAAATTTTGTGTCTTGCAAAGTTTGCTGCTTCAGTATTTGAAGACTATTTTCTATGTGATTATGGTATACTGAAAAACAATGATGATCATATCATACGTTTTAAAGGCTTTTATTGGCATATATATATATATGCTGGATATTAGCTGCTGGGCCAAATCCTGACTGATGGTGATCCATTCTTGGCTTATTAGTTATTGGTGTTGATCACATTTTATGGGCTTCTGCTTGTCCACTCACCTTTTGAGGACTGACCACAGGTTTTCTATGGGATTGATATTCAGGGAATTTCAGGGTAGCATTCACCCTTTCTTCTCAACAGAGTTTTCCAGACGTCCCAAACAGTCGGAAGGGAGCTTTATCAGAGAAAATCATTTTGCACCAGTCTTCTGCTTTCTTGAAGAGAAGTGGCTTCTTTGCTGCCCTTCTTGACACCAGGCCATTGTCCAAAAGTCTTTGCCTCACTGTGTGTGCAGATGCTCTCACTCCAACCTGCTGCCGTTCCTGAGCAAGCTCTGAACTGCTGGAGACACGATTCCGTAGCTGCCTCCTCAGGAGGAGATGGTCCTGCAGCTTGCTGGACACTCTGGGACGTTCCGAAGACTTCTTCACTTCCAAAACTTTTGGCCATGACTGTAGGGCAATATAAAAAGTGACTTTTTGTGCGAACTCTGTGTTGTGTGCCTATAAAATTCAAATAAAAAGCCATGGTTGTTTGTGTTTTTATAATTTAGAACCATTTCAGCTTCATGGCAACAGACTATACAAAAAGTAAGCAAATAAATATTATACATAGACAATATATACACCGGGTATCTAAAAAAAAACTATTTTTATATTGTTGTTTAACAATAATAATAAATAAAATATAGTCCACTGAGTGGAGTCAAATTTGACTTAAACAAAACAATTATGACTTTTCACACTTGGCAAGAAGAATCCACAACCACTTTCCTAAATGCTCATTGTTCATTAGTCTTGGTTAAGCCTAATTTTCTTTCTGTGACATACCAGATAAGAAAGTTTACTTATAGGAGCTCTTGTAATTGGCTTGATTGTGGGTCACATTACACCTAATCACAGGTGGGTAAGGGTTCAGAGTTAAAATACAACGGTTAAAAGCAACTAGTTGGATTAAAAAAAAAATATATTTACTTTCAGTAAGCCTGCCTGTCATAACATCAATTAACAGACAAAATTAGCCTTACATGAAGGGGGGGGGGGGGGGGGGTTTGATTGTTTGGGAATAGACCAGTCTTACTAGATCAATGCGCGTTAAAACGGATCGCTTGTATAGAATGAGCGTTACAAACACATTTACGCACAACAGGCAACATGAACACGTGAAACGCTGTCTAACCTGTCAGAAATGTGAATGGATTCGATTTCGATGAGAGAGAGAGCAATGTTCCCTTTAAAGCACCTCTCAATGATTTGTTTATCGGTGCGTTGTCGCCATCTTCCGCCAGTTCTGTTACTGACTCACCGGAGCGCAGCATCAGACCGCCGGTGGGCGAGTCCCGGGTGTGTCTGTCTGTCTGCGTCCAGGAGAGCGAGCGCCTTAACAACACCGAGAGGGGAGGGAAATAAAATGTTGGGGAATCGACAGCATTGACATCTTCACCACTATACACTTGTTGTGGTTTTATTTTTTTGGCTTTTGGCGGAGGACTGAAACATGAAGAAACATCACAGCCCCGCGAAGGGACCACTGGAAGTCACCGTGCCAGACACCGAGGCGACCATTCAACAACTCAACAAGCTGCTGTCCAACGGGAGCGGTTTCTACAGCCTCCCAGCACAACATTTCAACGAGGTCTTTCCCAAGATTTACATCGGCAATGCGTAAGTTCAGTGATCTTATGGAGACTTGCGTGCTTCTGAAGGCAGGAAAACACTGACAGGTAGCTGCTTTCAAATGCTGAATAAATGTGTTGATTGTGGCACAGGCAATTGATCTGTAGCCTATAACGGAAAGGTAAATAAACCCTTTAACTGAATCTTTTACAGTGTTCAGTTCCAAAACAACAAACCTGTGAACGGAGCATGTCAGCTCTCCGCCTACGAGAACAATCACGAAGCTACGGGAGATTTAGCGAACGTTTAAACAGCGAGTCAGTTTGAGTCTGACTGCAAGAGAAGCTGATTTTCTCCTCGACCGTCCTCTATCGGTACCATCTCGCTATCTCTCTGAGATCACTGGTTACAAAACCGCTTCAGTTCGACCTCAGTCACGTGTTTCTTTGTATTAAACCGTTACTATTACACATTAATTGCATTTTCCTCTATCATATAACGAAAAAACGACCTCGAGGGGGTTTAACGAGTAATTTGTTTCCATGATTAAAATCCCTATCGATTCAAAAGCACCGTTTTTGAAGTATGACTTTTAAATAATGTGCTACAAAATATATATTTGTGTAATTGTGAGCTTTTACTCACAAATCTTTGTTTACAGCATGGCTGTCTTCACTATTTGCATATGCTATTTTGAGCTAATCCAGAAGTTTACAAAGGCAGTCAGATTACATTATTCTACTTATGTTTATATTTCAAAATTTGCATCAGGTTCATTACATACTGATTGATTTAATAGCCTACATTTTTAAAGTAACATGCACGGACACATTGCTTTTACATATAAATTGTTTTTGGTGCAGTTAACTAAAAGTAAAATTAAATAAGTAAAATGTAAATAAAATTATTTATTTTCTTTGTCTAATACATTATGGAACGTATTTTAAGAACGGTGTATAAATTAGAAGGTCTGGATAGAATTCTAAACCAAATGGCTATTGAGTGCATTTAATCAAAATAATAGTTTAGATTTAAAACAAACTGCTTTAGAATCACTTCAGTGATTCTTAAATTCAAATCAGTTTGCTGTCAAAGATTCATATTCCGTCACAGCACATGAGAAATATTTATATATAATATTTAATGTTATTTTTATATCAATAGGCAAATATACTAGCAAGGTTCATAAACGGTTCTATATTTGGCCATTTTGAAATTATCAACATTAGCTAATAATCATGCCAGACTGGCATGATTGGAAGATCTCCCATTGTGTTATTTTTTAAACATGCTGTTGAGTGGATAATGCACAATTTTGGTTTTCAAATATTTTAAGTGGATATCAAGTACATATTCTATTAAAATATTTAGAGTATTTAAATGCTATCTGTTTACAACTAATTATTGGTGTATTGTTTATGCTTTCATTTTAATTTCTGGGACTTGTAAGCAGAAAATCTCCCTCTACTTTTATAAACACACCAGTTGGAGATAAATTATATACTGAATATATGTGTGCCTGTTCTCTGGTATCACTTATTTCTTTAATAAATCAGCTCACATAAGCATCATTGTATTGGATAACTATAGAACAAGCACATGATCTCTTTGTAACAACAAATCAATTTGAGCATAAAACCACAGCCGGATGTGCCTGGCTTCATCTGTGCTACTAAGAGCAGCAGGAATTTACATATGGCCATTTGTATATATTGACAAAACACTGTCACTGAGCTGCTAATGTCTGTATCTGCCTTGTCTGTAGCTTCCAGATTAATTCATATTCAAATATGATGGATTGATACATATAAATAGATACTATCATATACTACACTACTATCTATCTATCAATCTATCTATCAATCTATCAATCTATCTATCACCTTGCACAACTAAATTCTGAAGTTTTTTTTCACTATGCACAGGATGCACAAAAGACTACTTATTGCACACGTATTATATTGCACAAAGTATTATATTAGGAATGATATTGCAAAAGAATTATGTTTGAAATGAGATGATCCCATCCATAATTACCCAGAAAAGATTGAATGTCCACATTGTGTTCAGCATGCACTGCACTGTTTTGTTGTGCACAGTCTTGCCAATACTACCGAGCACATTAATAAACTAAGTGCAGATATAAGAGCATGCCAGACCTTTGGGATCATTATTCAGTTAGTGTTATGACTGTAGGATATGATCTAAATGATACTGTTTTTAGTAATACAAACTCATTATGATTATACACATAATAGACAAAATCCTAGAATTTTGCTAGTACTCGATTTGGACCATTTTCCGTATGTAAAGGTGCAGTATGAGGCAATGGGCCACTTTCTTTATAGCACACCTCTTTTTGTAAGACTTCAATTAATAATGCATGTGAAGGGACTGCAGTGAACAGAGTGCAGGACAGGTGAACAAGATGCAAAGCAAACACTTTCTCTCTCTGTCTCACTCTATGCACATGCATACTCACATACACATACAAACACTGGGAGAAATATGACCACAATCTGCAAAGGCTCCATATAGACAGGATCTCAGTGGGGGAGAGTTTGAATTATGAGTGTTGGGCGGTGCATCTGAGTCCATCACTTCATCACAACTGAAGAGCCTGCGCTGCTGGCAGAAACAGAGACTGATGGGCTGCTACATCCTCCAGTTATAAACCAAGTCTTGGAGACTTGATCTTTATTTAGGGGATTCTTTTGAAACTGTGTAAATACTGTGTCTGTGTAAATAACGTATTATAATTGTATTAGGTTATATATATATATATATATATATATATATATATATATATATATATTATCCCATATGTGCAGTCTTTCATCTACTGCATTCTCACAATGGATGGCGCTGAGGAGCGGACTAGAGAGACATAAAGAGGTTGGATTTTTAGGAGACAAAGATGAAAGAGTTCCAGATGCTCAAGCGATATAGAGACAATGCAACTACATGACAGAGCAATCTGTTCATCTCTTTTCTCATCTCTTGTTTTCTCTCTCTGTGGACTCAGAGTTCTATTTTGGGCACTACGCTGGACGCCTATGGCTCTTTGTCTGCCTCTGGGCAGCAGCCAAGATCTCCCTGGTGTGTCTGTTCTGGTTTAGAACACTGCTGTCCCCAGGGACCCTCTGACATAGGCCGACATCTCTGCCAACTAAAAGTGGCTCCACAATTCACTCCAATCAATCTCAAACTAGACACAGCAGACCGATCCATTCTGGGTGGGGCTGGCAGGGGCTGGGATTTACTGGAACTATAAAACAACTGAGAGCATGCAGATTGCCATTGTTTGTCACAAATGCATTAAACATTCTTGATAAACAGTTACATAACACAACTTAAGGGGTTATGTAACTGTTTTATCAAGAATTAATGATTATAAGGTATTCAGCAGTGAGAGAGAACAAGAAAAGTCTTCAATATTTTATCATAAGAAACTTATTTTGGAATTATGCTGACTCTTTTTTTTTTTTTTGATGGGAAAGCCTAAATATTTTCTATGAATTCTCATGATGTGAATTGTTTAAAAAAAGGAAGGAGTTACGAATTGCCTTGAGTTTGAGATTTCTTGCCACCAATAATGCCAAAAAAAGATTTCTTTGTTTTTTTTTAATGATCACTGTATGTGTGAACAGGTCTTCATTGCAAGTGAATGGCTTCAGGTTGATTTGTTAGTTCACTGTCAGCAAACACCCATTCAGACAGGGCTGTATTTGAGACCTGCTCATTTGAGATCAGAAGAGGATCAAGTTCAGTCATGTTCCATGACGAGACCAAGACAAAAAAAATAATTGTGTCGGACTCAAGGAGCATGGACATATATTCATGGTCTTGGTTTTATTGACTCAGATCTCTTCTGGTCTCGGTCTTGACTCAAATAAGCTGGCCTTGTCTACAACACTGCCTTGTAGGGACAGTTCATCCCAAAATAAAAATCTTGTCATCATCTATCTCACCTCACAAGTTTTTCCAAAACTGTAGGAGTTTCTTTCTTTTGTTGTAACAGGAAAGAAGATTTTTTCAAATTGTTGGTAATCAAACTGTTGATGGTAGCTAAATGGATTGGAACAAGTGGAGGATGAGTAAATTATGACAGAAATGACAAAATGATTTAAATGAACTATCCCTTTAAGATGTCACAAAATTGGTTTGTTTGGTTCAGGTGAATCTGACACGTGCTCTGCTTCTACTCCCCAGGTTTGTGGCCCAGAATGTGATGCGTCTACAGCGTCTAGGTGTGACACACATACTGAATGTCGCAGAGGGAAACTCTTTCATGCATGTGAACACCAACGCAGAGTTCTACGCAGGAACTGGTATCACTTACCATGGCATACAGGCCAATGACACTGAGCAGTTTAACATCAGTGCCTTCTTTGAGGAAGCAGCAGACTTCATCGATAAGGCTCTTGCACATGGAAAAGGTCAGCTGCTCATGCTTCTTTTCTTGTAAATGCTTTTGTTTCTAAATACCCACTTTAGTCTAAACTGATTGTAAAGAAAACATTTTCCATTCACTGACAAGATCAGAGGTGGGTAGAGTACCCAAAAACTGTACTCAAGTTCAAGTAAAAGTAAAAGTACTTCTAGAAATATTTACTCAAGTAAAAGTAAAAGTACTAGTCTTGAATAGTTACTTGAGTAAGAGTAAAAGAGTATCGGATAAAAAATCTACTCAAGTAGTTAGTTACTAGTTACTTTGGGTCATATATACTGAGCCTATTTTTATTTAGATATATAGATAAAATGTAGGCCTATGTAATGTATGTGTGTGTGTTTAAATGTATATATTTCATCAGCCTTTACTCCAATTTATGTAATTTATTATAAAACCCTGTCTGTTTACTTAAGTAACAGATATAGGTGTCATGCCATAACATATTTTTAATACGACTGACTTTATATTAAATGTGAATTTAACATTGAAAGTTAATCTGATATAAATATTGCTACTAATCTTTCATTGTTCAGAAAGAGAGCAAATAACATTTACATTATTAAAGATCATTTTCACTGACAGTCTAGATTTCAATCACTCTCAGAAACTCCCATTAAAATCACTGAAACTGTTAACACTGTGAAATCAATATCTTAATTATAGATTCGTACACACATCGGCACTTTGTTGTTTCTGACGAGAGAATTCGCCAGAAAGAGGTATTCAGTCAGTGAGCGAGTGAAGGAAGCACCGGCATTTTAGCGATGACTCATCTGAACGCCTCTGATTGGCCAATGCTTTAATAAGCTCAAAAGAATCATGTGTGATTGGTTATAATGCGCAGCGCTGTATAAACGCATCTATCTCTGGCTAAGCGCCAGCAAGCAATCACAGATCTGAATTTAGCAGCTGATGTTATGACTTGCTGAACGTAGCCTACTCGCACAGGTGTGATTGTATTAAAATTAATAAAATCTTAATCGGCTATTTTTTGTCTTTTGGAAGCTGCATTCAACTTGGTTCCCTTCTGTTATAAGCCACACACGTACAACAAACTAATGTCACAGTGGTATCGTGTACTGTAAACGAATGTAGCCCAAGTTATTACCTGTTAAACGGTAGACAGCACACGCGGTGTTCATCTAATAAGGATCTCCATCGCAAGCAAATAATAGCCTTTGCAGATTTGCTTTCAATTCAGTGCAGTTCCAGCCACGTTTTCAACGCTGCTGATGTTCTTAAACGTTACAACTCCGAGTGAACCACTTCAGACGCTCAGCGCGTACGGCAGGGAACTGAACGACTCATTCAAACTGATTCATGAACCAATTCACTCGTTAGCCAATTGGTTTGATCAAGCCTTTGAACAGAATTGACTCAAAAGAATGAATCATTCGCGAATGGGCATCGCTCATTGCCCAGAGAAAAGTAGACGGCGCGTTTGGAATAAACTGAAGCATTTATAACATTTATTGCATTAAGATAAAGTAACGAGAGGAGCGTCGCCCACAGTAACGAAGTAAAAGTACAGATTTTTCCCCAAAAATTTACTCAAGTAAGAGTATAAAGTACCCATCTTTAAATATACTCCGAAAAGTATTAGTTACCCCAAAAAATTACTCAAGTAAATGTAACGAAGTAAATGTAACTCGTTACTACCCACCTCTGGACAAGACTATCCCAAGATATTACAGAAATCTTGTTCAGTCCATTTGACACAGAGTCTTGATAATTCAAGAAGTATGAAGCCAGCGATGTCTTTGCGAAGTTAGAATGTAAAGTATTCTGTGGCGTTCATAATTTGACATTTCTCTAACAAACCAGGTTACTTGTTTTCCCTAATGCCAGCTTTATTTTTTCATCACTTTGTTTTAATGCTTAGCTTGCACAAACAACAAACAACATTTAGGATAAAAAAATGAAAGGAATAAATACAGTGGATTTTTTGAAATGTTACAGTATATTTATCCACAGATAATAATGTTTCCCAAACTGGATCTGGTAGTCCCTACAAACAGATTTTATCCCTAGATATCTCACACCAGTCGTTTTAAGTGGTGCATTTAAACCCATCTTTTATGGCATGGATTTTATGCCATCTCTAACACAGAGGAGCAATTATAAAGCATCTTAATTACAAGTCATCTTGGCAGCAGGAGCCCAGTAAACGGTAAATCAGACGCCAAGCCTGGGTCGAGGGAAGTTAAGCTGAAACAAAACCTATAGAATACATGCTGCCACTTCGTAGCCCGACTGAGCTCACCTGTGACATTTGCGACAGCCGTGCTTGCAGTGGGCTTGATGTCATCTGGCAAATTTGCTGGCTGAATCACAATGAGCAGTGGGAGGGATGAAGGTCTGAGTTCTCCCGCTGCCTCTGAGTCACACTGAATCAGTTTTAAAAATATGCTCTGCATAGCTGTGGGTCTCGATGGCTGATTTGTCATCTAGTTTTAGATTTGTTCTTGTTTTAATTTTACTGTAGGTCTTTGTGGCAACAGTGCATTGCAGAGGATCGATGTGATATTCAGTTACATGAGCACATAAAAAAATCTGTTTTCTTGCTTTACCCATATATACTACAGTGAACCTAAAATAGTAGTTGGTTTGGATTTTCTGGGGTTTCAGGTTTACATCATTCAACATACTTGATTTAGAACGAAAACAAATATTATAAATATTTGTTTTCAAATATTATTTTTTATATTTATATAAAAAAGTGACTTAAAAAATCTCTGCATGTGAGGTGCAATTTTATATTTCATACACCGATGGTAATAGAGAGGCCAGAGTGCTGTCATCCTTAAGGCCCTGATATACTTCAAATGAAGTTTGTTTTCGTTCTTCATTTCGGGGCAAAAATAAGTTTGAAAAGGCTGAGCAACGGTATACTGTTAACAAACTTTCCAACACCCCTGTGCTGCTGGAGGTGGGGTGTAGATTAATGTAAACGTGTTGCGATGCTCGCGCATATGCCCTAAACACAACAACGATGAAATGAAGAAGTGTAGGCAATCTAGGTGTGACTATTATAAATCTAAATCGTAACCGCCATGGACCAATGGAAGCTCAAAGGTGTTTAGGAGCCAAAACGCACTCCCAAAGAAAGTTTGTTTTGGTGAGCTGTTTCGAACTGCCGAAACAAACTCA
Organism: Carassius carassius; assembly: GCF_963082965.1. Taxonomy (NCBI): domain Eukaryota; kingdom Metazoa; phylum Chordata; class Actinopteri; order Cypriniformes; family Cyprinidae; genus Carassius; species Carassius carassius. The sequence goes on from NC_081794.1 coordinate 18,408,692, forward strand.
AAATGAACTTCGCTTTGGCCTGATTTTGTTCAAAATGAATTATCATATCAGTTTGTTCTTCAATTTCATTTGAAGTACACCAGGGCCTTCGGGGACCATTCACCATTATTTCTGTCAGATCGCCAGCTTTTATTTTGTAATTTTTCTTTTTTTATGTTTTTGTTTTCTTTGCACACAAGAAGTATTCTCGTACCTTCATAAAATTACGGTTGAACCATTGATGTCACATTGACTACCCCATTTTTGGGCCTTGAACATGGTAGTTATGCTGCTGTCTATGCAGGGTCAGAAAGGTCTTGGAATTCATTAAAAAATATCTTAATTTGTGTTTCAAAGATGAACAAAGGTCTTACGGGTATGGAATGACATGAAGTTGAGTAATTAATGACAAAATTTTCATTTTTGTGTGAACTACCCCTTTAAAATGTAAGATGCATGGTAGCAGTATGAAAACACTAAGGATGTTAAATATAAACGTAAAAGTTACTATATGAAGTTTTAATAATTATTCTAATTCTGTGAGAATAGTGCACAGTAATGATAATGACACAGGGTATAGATATTGTTGGACTTACTATCAGAGCAATTATTTTTTTCAGCTGATGTTTTATTAAAAACATTGACAGCAAATCAGAATACATGCTGCTTTACAGAGAACATACATTAAAAGTGGCAGACATTACTGTAGAGTCCATACTTTATTGTATGTTGATGCCATGCATGCTAATATATTTTATAATTCTTGGTGTAAATAGGCCTTTAGAGATGTTTTATTTTTTAATTTTTTATTACTTTTAAACTTAAAGGTGCACTAAGTGAATTCTACCAAATGATGTTGACAATTATACAAGACATCCTAAATGGTTTAAGAAATCAACTAGCCAGCTGATTTTAAAAGTAGGGAGTGTTTATTTTTACACTAAGTGCAGCCCACCTTGTTGGCAGAAGCCATTTACACTAACTCCAGCCACCAACGTGTATTTGGGAATTTGGGATAGTCAACACTAAAAAAGAAGATTGTCTAATAATAGCTCCATAGCTTAGTGTAAATAGCATCTTTTGCTAAGAAAATATGTACCGGTAGTTAAAAGTATAGTTTTGCATAACCGTAGCTTTACATTGATCTACAGGGAGCAAAGATTTAAGGATCGATGAAGGTTATCTCCTTGACACATAAACAGCACAAAGACTCACAGGAAAACGTAAGTAAGCGTTTAGAGGAGGCATCAGGTTTCAGATCCTCTGCTGCATCTGCCAAATAAGCACAGGAGAGTCTTGCGAGGTGAATTCCTCCAGGAGAGCAGGTTGGTCGATAAAGAATGTGTATGTGTGTGCTTGTATGTTTGGAGGGGAATTGGTCTGAAGGTTGATTTGGGAATCTTCACGATGAGCTGATGTTGCAGAAGAAGCCGCATTTGTATCCTCAAAGGATGAGATCTTCAGAGGTACTTCAAAACCTGCCTTTTTTAACCGTTATTTCTTATTACTCTTCTAGGAAAGGTGTATGTTCACTGCCGTGAGGGCTACAGCCGTTCGCCTACTGTCGTCATCGCTTACCTCATGCTCAGTCACAAGATGGATGTACGAGTTGCAACAGCTACAGTAAGACATAAGAGAGAGATCGGCCCAAATGATGGATTCCTGCGCCAGCTGTGTCAACTCAACGAAAAGCTGGCAAAGGAGGGCAAATTGAAGACCAAATGATAGAATGTGCTCTACCCCCACATATATTCACAAATGCAGGCACACAATCAAACTAGTGTGTACTATTTCCAGTCCTAGTATATTAACAGAATGTATGCATACATCCAGAGCATAAGCATGGAGATATACAAAGTGAATTCCAACACACTCTCACTTACACACTCACACAAAGTGTTGTCAGTGTCCTGAATAATTACCCCTGCTTCCAGCTGGCTGGTAAAGGGAACTCTACTGGCATATCTGAATAATTAAGGCTGTAGAAGGAGCAAGGGCAGCATTTTATATGTCATCACAACTGTTTTGTTTTCTGCATCATTCCCCATGATAATAAGCTTTTGTTTTTTCAATAGCTACACCTAAAGCATTCCAGTACCCAACTGTTTGTATATCTCACAAATTCAACTTTTGGAGCATATTTGCCCAATTGTCATCTGAAAAATTTGAGCACAATCATCTTATGGGTTCCGATTTGACAAACACTGCGATTGTCCCATTTCTATTTGTATGTGGTACAATAAGATATTTAGGTAGAAAACAATCATGTCGAATACACCTTTTAACCTATTTACAGACCAACAGCCAGATTTTTGATGGCTTTCCAGCATTTTAAATCAGGAGGACAAAACTGTTGTGTACCAGCACACACCCCTTTTGCTCACTAAATTAACATTCCACTTTGTACCGAATGGTAGCATACAATCAAACAAGATATATCTACAACAAACCAGCTGTATGTTGTAGCTCAGATTCAACAGATGCTACAAACAGGTTCAACCCGGTTCTATGCAGCAGTGATAATGCATCAGCCCCATTAGATCTTTTTACTCTTGAATCACTGTCTCACACTGCCAAGTCTCATGCCACATTTTGTCCATCCCAAGATCACATTCAGCCTTGACCAGAGAGACCCATCTGATAGATGGAGAGCCTCTGCCATGCCAACTGCCTAATGATGTGCCCTTACTCAAGGTTTGTTACCTAGAGGTCCAGTGCCCCTTCATACGTTAGTTCAGAGATCGCAGGAAGCGTGTCAGTGACATCTGTGTGGTAGAGTGTAGATCAGATTTTTAAGGGTAGCTGTCGATATAGATTAGGTTTACTTTGGGTTCAGCTTTGTCCTTAAAACAGAATCACTTTAGCACTGGAATTGACTCATTTTGCTGGACTGTTGGCTTGTTTCGGGTTTTAAAGGGGTCATATCGTATGTATTTTTATCATTTAATTATTTCCCCCGAGGTCCACTTATAACGTTAGTCCAATTAAGCAGGCCGTTTTTGCTGCTGTGCCTTTAAGACTTCTATGTAAGCATCCTTTTTGCATGTGAAGGGACTTACATTGATGAGTAACTGATAGTTGTCGGTATAGTTTATGCTGTCCATTGTTCAATAACAGCATCGCTGCAGCAGATTCACAAAAACTTCTGCATTGAAATGTGCTGTTCAAAACAGATCAGAATTTAACAGCAGAACTTTCCCACATTTCACTCTTTATTAAGTTTTTGAATAAAAGTATCCTGCCTACTTTCTCTGTATAGCTTCTTTGGGACTTGTTTGGCTACACTGATATGTGTAAATATGGGCGGTCGTATGTTAAAGTATCGACATTTTTGTCATCAAAAATTTCAGTATGAGACATTTTTGTAGCTTAGCTTCAGTTTCATTGTCTTTTTGGACTGGGGAGAAAATTTTGATTTCTTAAAGTTAACCCAAAAATAAGATTTCTCTTAATATGACCTCTTTAAGAGAACCATGCAGCATTACTCTTTTTGGGATAAGTGCATGCAAAAGTTTTAAACACATAGCTTTTTGAATAAGTCTTATTTCTCTTGTCAAATTTGATTGATCTAATTTTAATAGCGCCTAATTTATTATTACTGAAGGAAAATACTATAGTACAAATCGTTGGCTAGATTATAACTCAAAGCACTATTTAAGCCTCTTTTTTAAATTTCTATATTCCAGATATATACTTGTGTATACATATTTAGATGTTGACATATATGAATGTATTACCTGTCCATAGTATTTGTGATTGACCTTTATCTATTAACATTATAAATATAAAAAAAATTGTAGTCAGCATCCACTTTACTTTGAAATGCCATGAATGCCATGGCACATTTACCCCAAAACACCACATTTGTTTCACACACCCAGTTGTTTACCAAAACTTCTGTATATTAAACCAATTTTTATTTTCGATTTGATGGAGAGTGGTGTAATTGGCTTTATTCTTTTATCATTTACATTGTATTAGATTAGAGGATCAAAGTCTGTTTTCACAGGTAACACTGTTGCAGGCTACCTCACAACATTCATACTACTGTAGCTAATCCACAATTTTTTTTGTCTAAGAACATTTAAAATGGACAAATACCTGTATGTACGAAAGCATTCAAACTATAAACATTCCTTTAATATAATCTGGAGACCTAGGCTTTATAGAACCTAATCAACTGTAGCTTTTGGAAACCTGTGTGCCGTCACAAAAACAGTGAACCACCAATGAGGATGGTCTGTGCCAATGGCAAGCAAACTATGGGAGTTTATCGTTTATCAAGTCATTACAACGGAACTGAAATCCTCCTGTGCTTTGAGAGATTTAAGCAGCAACTTTTAACCTCAAAAAGCAACAGTAACACATTTTGATTTTCGAATATTTGGAAATTTCAACATAAAGATGTGTTTGCCGGCTCTGTTGGCTACAAGGCTTCAGAAGATGAAGATGAACACACCCTTTTCTGAACTGGATCTGTGGAAGGAGAAACACTGCCATCTGTTGTTGATAACCCATGTGTTTTGTACAAACTGGCCTGCTATGTATTGCCTTTTATTCGTATGTATCCAATTGTATGTTACACAGTGCATAGTAAACATTATATATACAGGGAAGATTAAATCAAAATGGTTGTACCACTATATGGCTTGATGATGTCACTAGTATATAACAATGAATCACAATGCTGCTTGGTCATTTTGTATTTATGTCTCAATATCAATGTGTTACTTTTGTTTTTAATTTAACAAACCAAGGTGTCTAAAGTGATGCATTTTTGATGCACTTGCATTTTTTGTCATTGGTAAGAAGTATTGTCTGTACAATTATTTGTTGCTTCTTTGTTTTGTCAATGCATACAAGCACATAGTTGCATTCATGTGTGCACACAGACTTGCTCAAACGATGCTGACTACATGTAACTCTATATTGTCTATGTGCCGCCTCTTACTCCTATATGCTTTGTGTTGTTGCTGTAATGTGATATTGTAAATGATTGACCACTTGTTTGTTGTAAAGGATATGGAAACCTCAGCAGTTGCAAATTTGGCAGGAGGGTTTGGCACAAATGTTCACACTCTCAAATTATGTTTTGCATTTTGAGTTTGGGAGTTGCTTGATGTGACTAAACAACAGACTTGCGGCTTTGTTTTAATCTGACTTAATCAGGAAAGGAATTACAGATTGCTTGAAGTGGAGGTCAAATGAATGCATTCAAATGACACAGGCTGTCTAAACATCCCACCTTAAAGCCTTAGCCTGAAGATGGATTATATATATTTTTGATTCATATCTTCACTTCACAAAGCCAGGTGTACAGCTTCTACAGACACGTTGTGAAATCAGTTATTTTTCTTACATTGGAAAATGTTCTTTTGTTTTATGATGTGTGAAAATAAATTTAAAATTAAATTAAATTAAAATGTTGTGTTTTTTTTTCTTTGGTTTTATTTGAGTCCAAACTGGGAGAATGCATTGTTAAAGCCATTAAATTGGGTAAAAAATATTAGGGTGACTATAAGGGTGATATAAACAGTTATGGTGATAAAAATATTATTATTATTATTTTTTGTGTGTACACTACTGTCCAAAGGTTTGGGATCAGTAAGATTATTATTATTGTTATCATCAAGGCTGCATTTATTTGAACAAAATGACAGTAAAAACAGTAATATTTAAATTTAAAATAACAGTTTTCTGTTTTAATATACTTTAAAATATAATTTATTCCTGTAGTTGCTAAGCTGAATTTTCATCATCCATTACTATAGTCTTTAGTGTCACATGATCCTTCAGAAATCATTCTAATTTGCTGATTTATTACCAATACTAGAAACAGTTGTGTTTTTATTTTTGTAAACTGTGCTAATTTGTTCATGATTCTTTATTAAATAAAAAGTTTCCTCCTTGTAATACCTGTGTCATACCCATGTCATTATACAGAGTTGTGTCCTGATATGTCACAAAAACAAGAGCACACACACACACACACACACACACACCAATTAAAAAGCGTAACATCAAACAGTATCCTCAGTCTTGCTAACACATTTTTTTCTCCCTTCTTTTATTTTGTGTTGTCTTTTCAAACTCCACAGACAGAAAAAAAACTACTTTAATATTGCATTTCATTGTCTATATAACTCCTATTGCTCAATCCAATAATGCATTATTTTTACATTTCCTCCTAGAGCATGAGAGGGACTCATTTCTCATGTACATGGGTAGTTTGCATGACAATACCCTATTAGTTCTGCTTGTGTTTTGGAAGCAGTCCGTGTCTGTGGGCCTCTGGGGTCTTTGATTACAACAGAATGGGGCAAATAAAAAAGCGCTCACATCAACCCCTAATTACATCTGTTAGGTAACAGAGATAAGTAGGGTAACGTTCAGCTGTGAACAGGCTTTGATGCAACATTTGACTTGCCTCAGCAAATCTACAAAGACTGAGCAAATGAATGACTTCACTACATCCGCAACTAGATTTAATGTGCATGGCATCATGTTTTACAGTGTGTTATATATTTGCTGAAGAGGTCATTATAAAATATGAGTGCAGGGTTAAGGTTTTGGGTCAGCATTTGTTTTATGCATTTATGGAAGTGCAGTATCTATATTATTTATGCACTACATTTATTCATAAATTAGAAACATATCCGAAAGATGCTTTATGGTAAGAGTTTATAGTCTGTCTCCAACAGATGGAGACAAACGCTTCTATAAATCTGTCTCCCTCTTGGGTCCTGTGCTTCTTGTACCATGACCTGCACACTAACATAATACTTTCTTTCGACACAAATACATACTCATATCCAACACTCCGTCACTGAATCACAAAGGTCAATTTTAAATGTGAATGGTCTTTGAGGTCCTTTAGCATTTGTTCTGTGCACCTGGGATGACCAGCTCAGACTTCATGTATCCACAAGGATCATTGAAAACACTTAAATCAATTGGTCTGACACTAGGGCAGAGATCTTTCCATGAGCATGTGCACACAGCAATTACCTGAGCCCAGCTGTGAGGTCCTTTGAGAGAGCTGTTACAATCACAAACCATGCAGGACCACAGAGCAGGCTGAGATGTTCACTGGTGACCAAAATTATTAGAACACTAGTATTTTCACCAGCCAAAAAATGGTTTTAAGTCAGTTATTTCTATCTTTTGCTGTAGTGTGTCAGTAGGAAATATCAGTTTACATTTCCAAACATTAATTTTGCCATTAACAGTGAGATTTTTGTTTGCACAAGGAGTCTGACAGCAGCCAGTGCTCCACACAGAGATCTGATCTCATCCTCATCCAGTCTGTCTGGAATGACATGACGAAACAGAACAAACTGAGACAGACTAAATCCAGAAGAACTGTTGCAACGTCTCCAAGATGCTTCAAGAAACCTACGTGCATAGCTTCAGTACTGTTAAAAGTTTTAGGCACTTATGTAAACATGCTGTAAAATGAGGATGCCGTCCAAAATAATGTCATAAATAGATTTTCTTTATCAATTAACTTCTATAAACTAAATCAAATCAACATTTGGTGTGACAATTCTTTGCGTTTGAAGCAGCTTTTGCCCTTATTGCACTTGTGCAATGGTAGCTTTGCAAGTAGGTTTCTTGAAGCATCGTCAACATGTAATTGATTACATTATTCTTTTAAGGTCATGCATGCATATACTGTATATATATATATATATATATATATATATATATATATATATATATATATATATACATACATATGTGTGTGTGTGTTTTAAATAAAATGATAAATGTAAATGTATTTTTTTAGATAGATTTAATTTCATATTTATATTCTTAATGAAATATATTTAAATAAAACAATTAATTACTCAATTAAAATAAAATGAATTTCAACTTTCATTACAACATTTAATGTATTTATATTCTCTTAATATATACAAGCTTTCGTTCTTGAAGCATTTGATTAGAATGATTAAAATTAAAACTTTAGGATGAACTACTTCTTTAAGGTCATGCATGATGTGTTTGTTGAATTAATACATCATTTATTGTTTTATATATTTTTTAGAAATATTGCAGGACAGAATTTGTAATAAAGAAAACCTTTGAGAATCTTGTTCAGTTGAGCTTGACTAAATTCCAGATAGATAATTTGGCAGAAGATCTCAATTTTAGCATTTTATCTTTTCAAATCTCATTATTAATGGCACTTCTTGTGAAGGATATCCCCCTTTTCTTTGTCGTCTTCATTAATGACTGGCTTAAATGAAAAGCATATGATGTTTCCCTTTTTCAACTTTTTTTTTTGATCCATTTCACTGCATGCTCCCATAATGAAAACTTAAGAAAAAAGGAACATCTGTGGAGCAGCACTAATTATTGGGAAATATGGGAGAGAACATTCTTGGAATGGATGGCCTTCAGATCCTCTTCCAAGCACTTGTGCCCGCAGTGGTGTTGCTCGTTTCATCTTCCTGCACTCTGCTGTTGTGTCGTTCCTGCGGGGCCTTGCCAAGTGCGTCTGATATCTATTAAAGAACTGTCATGTAAAGAACAGCAAAATATGGCTGCACGGCTCCTAAGGGTCCAAGTCAGATTGCTGGTGAGATACTGGTGGGAGTGTTTGATTTGGAAGCAAATTTGGAAGAAAGTTAAAGCTGGATGCACTGTTATTTTTCCCAAGGCATTGTTTGATTTTAGTTGTGAAATATGCACACGGCACTTGTTCCTAGTCATGTAGAACAACAAATTAGACACAACTTCATTATTTGTGGGAGATCAACTGTAATGATCTCTAATTAGCCACAGACACAAAAACCACATGAAAAAGGATCTTCATCTGCGTTATTGATGCACAAATGCATCCAGAGCTAAGATACAAAAGAGAAACATGTGTTAATGAAGAACAGGCTTCACAGTTGACCCTTATTTGCAAGGTCAGGTATTAATCCATTTGCTAGTTTTGGAAGACACCGAAGTCTCGATATGGGCACCAGAGATCCAAAGTAGCAAGAATCAACCATAAATATTCTTAAAATGTTTTGGAAATGACATCAAGCACAATACGCTCTAAACAGAGTTTCACTAAAATAGATTTGTGGCCTGCGTTTAGTCCAACACTATGAATTTCTCACACATTTCCTCACAAATTTGTGCATAAATAAAAAGCTTGGTATGCTGACAACAACGACCTTTTAGAGTGACCTCTGACTTTGAGGAAACCAAAGAGAAGAAGGTTGTAACAATATATCAGCAGCACAAAGAAGGATTTACCTACACGTCTGTTGTCCTTGGCAGTCCATGACAAATCGATAGCATTGACAGAAACAGACGGAAGGAAAGTCCACACTGTGAGGTGTCTGAAACCTGTCCTTTTCAAAGCAGGTTTATTTTCTCAGCACAGTTTCTTCAGTGTGGGTGGCCAGTGCGAATATCTTTCCTGCTACTCCATCATCAGCTACCTTCACATGACAACCAGTGGCATGACCCTGTTTATTAGTCCTGCTTATAATTAGTCTTTATTGGATTAGATACCAGAGAGCGAGATTATTTTCACTTGCTTGTTATCTGGTTTTATTGATCCCATAAAAAAGCAAACTTGTGGAGCTTTTTGAAACACGCTTTTGAAATAACTTCCTTTTTTCCTTCCCTCTCTTAGAACCCCCCAAAAATTCCTGCGTGCTCAGCAGCTGAGCCTTTTTATATGTTAATGGGTAATTAACGCACCTTTCTCTCATTCTGGAAAATGATGACGCTATATCGGAAAAGCACTGAGTGTTTCCACATACACTCAGAGACACTTTCACTCTGAAAATTAACACCCAATGAATGAGTGATTCATGTGCTATGAAAAACCGTTTTCGGCTCTTTGAGGGTTTTCTGTTGAAAATCTTTGTGAAATCAACTGACTTTTTACACTCTCTATTTCCATTACAAGTTCACTGACAGGTATTAATAATCACCAGAAGAATGTCAGTGTTAATGTCTAAACTTTCATGACATGTTGTTGTTCTGCAAAATCTCCCTTGCAGTAATCCTGGACCAGATTTGATTAAATAAATAATTATGGAAAACTAGCAATCTGGATTGTAACAAAGTGCATTAGAAAACAATGACGCACGGCATTCTCTCATAACTACAAAAGTTGTAATCTTTCTCCCACAAATCCTAGTTATACATAACCCCATCAGAATGAGTTTAATATCTTTTTTTTTTCACCTGCTAGCTGCAACAACACTGCCAGTCTGTGTGCTTATGTCACAGGAATCATCAATGCATAAATGGAGTGAATAATATGCTCGGTGATCAATGTTTCCAAATGCACTTATGGCAGCACTCTACATCGAGTGGTTACAGAGTGGTTAACACACGGACCCAGTGGTCAGCAAGGTTTGCCGAGACGCACTATAAAACCACAGCTGAGGTTTCTACTGCTCTTAAACTCAACCGAACTCTTAAAAAACATGATTTAGACTTGGAAGTGCTCTCAGTATGATTCAGCTAGTCATGGTTTATTTAAACATCTAATGTGCTTCTATTTCTGTTAAATGTTCAGACTATTGTTTTTTCAACATGAAAAATGTGCTAATAATGACAAATGCAAATGACTTGGCTGATTGAGAAGTGAAGTATTACTGTAAGATTATATGTTCATGAGCTGCAGGGGAGCTGTACTTTATAAATCATGGATAAAAAATGATCTATCATTTTTTTCTTCTTCTGTAACATTACACAGATGCTTCATTTATAATCATATTTGTAAGGACTGCATTATTAAATGAGACATCAGTCCCAGGGACAGCTTAAAATAGTGTTATCTACATTTGAATGAAGAAATCGCTGATGTTTTGGTGCAAAAAGGCTCCATTTACCACTTATTACATCGATGTGTCCTTTTGGCAGGCTTTGTGAAATGTTATTATGACTACATCCCTCAGAGTATCCCCTAATCTGTTTGCTGACTCTAGTTCTGTGTGAAAAATGACCCTGATTATCGCCGATACAAGATCATTTTCCCACTTTATTATTACACATGTAAGGAATTTTAAATAAATGGAAATGTGGCGGCCAAAAATTATTTGGACACTAGGCATTTGTAGATGGAAGCAATAGCAATAGATGTTGTTATACAGTGTATATATATATATATATATATATATATATACATATATATATATATATATATATATATATATATATATATATATATATATATATATAAAACCATAAGATACAATATACTGTATTATCATAACTATATAAATAAATTAAATATAATCAATTATTAAAGCTATAATCACGAATCAGGGGGCAAAAAAATTATTAGCAGTACCAAGAACAGGAATTTTTTTTTTTTTTTGCAAGAGTAACATTTCTGCTCAACTTTGACCCAGTTCCATCTTATCTGAAAACTTTTAATGCTCAGCTGCAAGTTAGTATGTTTGTATTTCATACGCACTGAGTTCAGCCCTGTCAGTCCAGATGAGTTAAATGCTTTGTTTATGTGGCTTTGACATTGTGTTACCTTTTTTTCTTCTTTATAAAAATATATTTTGCTGGCAGCCCTTGTAAATCTGGAACACATCGAAGTGTTATTTATGCTCGAGCTGCTATCTTGATAAAGCATGCCTGGAGACTGTGTTGTCTGTGCACAAACCCAAAGAGATATAAAAACAGCCAGTGAATGACAGGGAAGGAACATAGGCTACAATCAGACTAGGCTTGTGGTGGACATTTTGATCTTCATGATGACAGGAAGAAAAGAAGATCACAATAGATCCGATTTTTCTCTCAGCCAAAGTGGTTTCTAAGCTTAAACGTTTGGCGTACACAATGCATCAGAGTAGCGTTAGAAGTTGTTGCTCAACCAGTGTCATGCATACTGAGATATTTTCTATCCTTTGCTTAGCTTAACAGACAGAAGTAGCAGAATGTGTACAATATGCCAGAAATAAGAAAAATACTTTTCAAGATGTATGTTTGGCTCCCTCAAGAGGGCAGTATTTGTACAAAGCCATGCATTTAAAGCTGAAGTGAGTCCGTTATAAAGCATCTGCATCTTGTGCATCACACTACTTATTCATATTCATCTTTAATTTATACTGTCAGACTGCTAATGTGTTCCTAATATAGGCCTACGTGCGCAAAAACAGAGTAACAAATTAAGCCCAAAATAAAAGATTTGCTGTTAGTAAAACTTAGTACACGCATATATAATATTTTTTCAGTAAGTTTCAGTAGTGATTAATCTTATTACAAGTTCGTTACATGCACGTAAATGTAACTCAAGTTACGTTAAGACAAAAAGATAGCCTACTTTAGCAGAACATTCTTTTAAAAAACCTTTATTTAAATTCATTTTGTCAAGGCATTGTATAGTTTACACGCTGTTATAAAAAATGAATAAAATAGTAGGCTCTAAAAAATTATTATTAAAAATTATTAATTTTAATAGAATGATAATGTGTGTTCAAACTTCCGTCTGTCTTTAGCTAAAGACAATAGAAAACGACACAGTATGAAACACAGCAACATCAAGACATGCTGTCTCATTTCTTGTAAAAAATAGATGACTTTTCTCTCTCCAAGTTGACCTTACATTTCTGCGCGTGCACCTTCCTCCTATCAGTTTCTGAATGAGCGTCTCTGCCGAAATCCCTCCCACTTCGTGTAAGCGCTAAATTATCTTTTTTTTTTTTTTTTTTTTTTTTTTTTTTTTGCGAAACCTGTGGTACTTTAAAAAGGCAAGCCTGTCATGAAGAGAAGAAAACCGGTCCGAGTTTGTCCGCGGAACGTCTCGTTCTTGTTTGAGTATGCAGGTGTCTCTAGCGCTCGTGCAGTGCGGCGCGCGGCTGTTGCTGCTGCTGCTGCTACAGGGATGTTTCACAGCTGCGAACGGATGGAGAGCTTTAAAAAACGATGCTACAGAAATTATACCAGAATACACAGAAGACACGAATAGACCTGAGGAGCAGATACAAATTTCTAATAACAACACAATGAACCGAGCTAAGAACGGAGGAAGGAGGTCATCAGCCAACTCACGTACTTATGGTAAGTAAGATGAAAAATATATTTAATACTTAGTACTGAGCTCTATCAAACCGACACATAAAATATTATAGAACATTGATTTTTTTTCATGTAAGATTATTTGTGGGCTATTTTCCCTTAAAACTGGGCAGTCTCAATCAACACATTAAAATAATCTACTAATAGATTTTTTATTTTTATTTTAATAACCCTCCATGTAGCCTTGCATTAGTTTACATAGTTATTTTGAATATTATTTCAGCTATTTTAAGCAAAGACTTAAGGAAAAAGTTATATTAGTGATTTGATATTTTATGTAAATAAGTAGCCTACAGCTTGTTTTAAGTAAAATACATTTTAGTACTCTAAAGGAAAATGCGTATTTTAGTAAGTTTTAGCATGATTGCTTACAAAACTTGAGTACTGTGTTTTAAATGTGTGTAAAAATCAAGAGGTATGATAAAGAATTTGTGTCACATATTATTAGACAATTTCCGCTAGATAGATCTGTTATCTAAAATGGACATTAGCAACTGAAAAGGTTATGGGGTTTATCTATCTATCTATCTATAATAATTTGCTCTAATTTTTAATAACATATTATTTTGCCGACCACTGACTTTGAGGATTCACCCTGCATTTTATAGTGTAAGGTATATACAGTATGTAGGCTACAAATAAAATAATCATTTACTTCAACGAAACTGGATATTCTATTCTGTATAGTCTATATAGGACTACACGTCTACATAGACGTGGCCGCTTTTAAATAAAAGCTTTATAGTAGTTTAGAAACTATTCTTGCCGTTCCACTTTTACACCAGCACAAGTGATGCACTAACTTGGATAACCCTTTATTTGTTCCTATATCCCCAATTTTACCTAATTAGACAAGGTCTGCCTTTCCATAACCATCTAATTGCAACAGTATGGTTTCAGGGTAGTTGAAAATGTGAGAAGTTATTCTAAGGGGTCATTTCTTCAGGGTATTGCCTTGATAGCGAATGACTCCCACCTGTGAAAAGTAAAACTACTGTGAATTCAAACCTAGGTCTAACAATATACACTGTGTGTGTGTTTGTGTATGTTAATGTCAGGATTAAGAAAAAAAAATCTCTAAAAGAGCTTGTTTCCAGAACACAAATCAAGACTTTGGAAAAACAAGCAAGTGTGTTTGAGAAATTGGAATGTCTAAATTTATTGCTAAATAAATACACGGATTACTTCCAAAAATAATAACAAGCGAACCTCCATGAACAGAGTAATGAAATTATGACAATGTCAGGACACCCCTAAAATGATGTAGTGTTTCAGCATAAGGAAACAGTAATCAAGCCAAGCACGTACGTTATACTTGCTCGTTAGGGGGTGGAGAAAGATATCACACTCTGCTCTTGAAGGGGTGATGTGTGGTGTAGTTTCTCTAGTGGTCAGTGTGGGGTCATGTTGAGATATGTTCATCTTCCTCTGGCTTTCGTCCTGCTCCTATAAACATCAGATCAGGTTTTTGAGAATCGGGGGAGGCAGAACCTGAACTCATCACACACATAAACCCTTTGTTCTTCTCCATGAAGGGAGATCTTTCCAATCTCACTTTCATCTCTTGAACTAACGCATTAAAAGTGAAATCTCTTATTGTCTTTTCTGTACAAAACAATCTGGTGTGATGTTTAGTGTCTGTGGGTTTCTAATTGATTTGGATTCTCATCAATTACAAAAGAGAATATCTATAACTTCACTAGCCAAATCAAAACCAGATTAATAAAAAACATATTTTACCGATATTAAACGATTTTATCATGCATTTCCTTGCTGGCTGGACACATAACTTTTTCTGGGAAACTCGACAAAACACACAACAAAGTCAACTTTAGGAAATTTACTTAATGTCTGTGTATATAACAAAAAAAAAAAATCAGTTTTGTGTATTGTAGCTGTGAATAATCCAAAACCCATGATGTCATCCAGGCTATAATAAATACCAGTTCTGGTTGCTGTGTTTTATTTATGATGCATCCCTAAACATTTAACTAATTTGTTTGGGTTCTCCTCTCTTTCCCAGGAGCCTCTGAACTAAGTTGCCGGGAGCTGCGTTCTACCCGCTACATTACCGATGGATCCTGCCGCAGCGTCAAACCTGTAAAAGAACTGGTGTGTTCTGGTCAATGCCTTCCAGCTCACTTGATGCCAAACTCAATTCTAAGGGGAAAATGGTGGAGAAGCAGCTCATCTGATTACCGCTGCATTCCCGCCCACTCCCGCACCCAGCGGATACAGCTCCAGTGCCCTAACGGACCAAACCGGACATACAAAATCCGAGTAGTCACGTCTTGCAAGTGCAAACGCTACACTCGCCATCACAACCAATCGGACGTCAAGGAGTTGTCGTCCAAGAAGCCACGACGCAATAAGAAGCACCGCAGCAAACTGCCGTTGGTCAACAGCAATTCGTACTGAGGGGGAAAACAGAAACTGATACAGAAAATCTCTCTTGCACACATACAGATACACCTATATACATACGTATGCACACATAATACAGAAACTGCAATCCTCAGCTACAAGGGAATGAATAAACGCATTAGCTTTTAACAAACATGTTGGCGTGCCAACAAGTTTGCAATGTATTTCAGATGTCTCGCTGTTTGTATGTGTTCTTGAGCTGAAATAGTTCCAGTTTGATCAGAGAATGCCAGCAGACTAATGGACGCTTGAGTAAAAGATGTATGCTGTTATGTGAGATTAGTTCAGGGAATGATGATATTTTTGAGGAAGGAGGAATAACTCCATATATTCTTGCCCAGGCAGTTCATTTCGAGTTTGAAGTTCATTGAAAGGGTAAGCTAACTACAGGCAAGCACGCTGAGCGTCCAACCAATCCACCAAGCGCTCATTTGAATGTTTGTGTACCAGATTTGTCCTCCTCTTCTGGGACTTGGAGCAGTGTATGATTTGACCGTTCAGCCGTTTCGGGCCCAAAAGACATGCCACTGCTGACAGATCGCTGAGGCCCAGAATTCTTAACCTTGGTCAGTTTGACCAGCCCACGAGTCCTCTTGACAGGCTGGGGAGCCGAGCCAGTCACCATGTGAGTGTCTGCAACTTCACATTTCCACAAGAAACTGATCGGAACTGGCAGTTACGGAGAGTTCGAAAAGTTGTGTCAGCCCTCCACGGTCCAAGTCCCCGGAGGTCAAGAACCGCAAACGATATTCCTGTGACTTGTCCTAATTACCAAATAGTTCCATTCCTGTGTTTAGGATTGGAGTCATAAAAAGCCATTTCCTCTAGACATGGTCAGTTCCTGTTTGTTAGAACACCCGAGAAAGAGGCCCACATGTGTGTAGCAATCTGCAGCAATTCCTCCCGGGCAAAAAACCTTTCTGCACCCTTACTTCGATGGAAACCATTTGGAGATATTCAGCTATCTGCAATCGCTAGCAGGTTTACCTACATCCATTACTGAAGTCTTCAGCAAAGATGTCATCCTTCCTGTCTCGTGACCGGAAAAGTAGACAAATAAGTGAACCAAACTTTGAAATTGTGGTCTGGATGTTGATTTTACACAGGATAAAGAGATAAGAGAATGCCAATTGTTCAACATTTTCTGCTCGTTACTTTCCCACCTTTTTTTTTTTTCCAGATCAGTGCTGATAATATTTGCTTATTTTTCAATTGTGTATTTGAAATAGCAACTGGAAGTTTTTTTGTAGGTTTTTTTTTTTTTTTAATGTAAGCAGACTTGCCATGAATAGCAACTTGTACATACTGTACCTGTGTGGTCTCATTGAGTGGCATCCTCTTCCAAAAATGGATCTCCACTCTATGTCAGACCATAAGACTTTTACATAGAATGAATTGTATATTTATTTTTTCAATTTCATCATTTAAATTATTTATGCAATCTTTGTAGAAAATAATAGCCATTATTGTACTATATGTAATTATAGTGAATTTCATAACGAAAATGAGTACATGAATAAAGTTAAGCAACGTATATATGTGAAAAGAAGCGTGTTTGTTATCATTCTTGTCAGGCAGCTTTGACAGATCCTTTCTTCTCTTGGGCTGTGCCCGCACGCTAAATCCGTCCCTCAATAAGCCCTCTATAAACAATATTCCACAATTAGGAAGTAGAGGCTTTGTAGCACTTTGGAATTTCTCAGACACCTTTACAAAAGGCAAGAAAAGGAAAGAATCTCCTCGTCAGACAGGAACAGTACAGTCACAACAGAAACAGCTCTTTTTATCCGGTATAGTGAACTCAACCCACAGTCCTCCATTCATCTGTTTGTTTGTTTAAGCTCGCAGAGTCTGAGCCCTGAGCCATAGATTGACAAGGAAATGTGTATTGGCAGATTTGTTTTAGTCCCTCTAATCTTGTCTGTTGCACACTTGAGTGCAACAGACAAGATGATGAAATTCATGATGAAAATTTCTCTATATTAGTCTTAACTGGGTCCAGGATGCTCAGTACACACTACATGGAGTCATTATGCTGTAAAACAAACAAATTTCCTTTCTATGTACTTTATGTTTGAAGTGTTTACATACTCTTATATTGTGACTCAAAATTAAACATTCTTAAACTAAATGATTTTCAGTTCTTGTTCTACTATAAAACATCTGTTGAGAAAATATTTCACTGCAGCTCTAATATAATCGTCCCAAATTCATGGCCACTTGCCATGCCATGCTTTCGCTCAAAAGTAGCAGGCAGGCAGAAGCATTTCTAAGTCATTTAAGAACAAGTGCTTGAACGTGTCACTTGAGTAGTTCCTAAATAAATTGATGCTGACAAAGCATCTGACCTGAGTTACTGCCCATGTTTGCAGTCGTTGCTCGGCAGGGACCTGGCACGGACCTCCACAGCCACAGGGAAAGCAGGAGTGTGTGAGAGAGGTCAGCTGGGACTCACTCCTCAGTGAGTGTTTAACACTTTTGTGCCTGCTCCACAGTATGGTTAGATCAGACAAGTATGCACTTCTCAATGTCATAAAAGTAGTTTAAAATGGATTCTTAAACGCTACTTTTTTCCTTTTATTTTATTACATTAGTTGATATCTTACATTAAAAAAACCTATTACTTAATTATATTTTTTTAATCTATATTTTTTTTTAATAAACTTTAACTGAAGTCAACGTTTTTAATATCAAACTTTGGGACTACACAAAGAAAAGAAAAATAATTCAAGAAGTTTTAAATGAGTTTTCAATTTGAGTAGAATTAGATCCAAGGGCCAGGCAGGTGTGGGTATTTAGGAAAAAGAGTGTTAGGAAAAATGAGGAGGCACTAAAAGTGTCATTTAACACTGTTAGCCATTTGACTTGACTATAATGTATTAAAGGCATTCATTGTTGAAGTCATAGCTCAACCTAAGATGACGTCTTTACCTTCCAGTGTCTCAAAGCACACAGGCTGACCTCTCTTAGTGGTACACTGTGGACTTCCAACACATGATGGTGATCAAGTTAATCTCAGTGAACCGCTCCAGAATGTCACTTTCTTCTGGTCAGGCTGCATGAATGCAAAATTAAAGACACTGCTATAGCATATGAAATGTAACGGAGCTGCTGTGTACTTTCAAATAAAATTCAAGAAGTTCTTGAGGTTGCATAGTACCTAAATACAGTAATGCTCACACAGCATGAGTCTACAGATTAGTGACATCATTCAGTAACTTCTTCCAAATATAAGCCAATAAAACATCAGATCAGCTGATTTACATATTATGTTAGAGTAGATGGTTTCTGTTATTGCCGAAAAACCAAAATACATCAGTAATATATCTTTTTAGTGATGACTGCTCTGCTAGCTGGGATTATGTTGTAAGTTTTGGCTCAATCAAAAAAAAAAGAAAAAAAGAAGAAAAGGTCAAATTCTCACAATTGTTTGAATCTTAAGTTTCCTTTTAGACTTGGATATTGACGACAATAGTTGGGCCATTATACAAGTTTTTCCTAGGGTGGGTATATTTACTGAGCATTATGTTATACAAAAGGAACAGAAGTTTGTCTGGAGCTCAAATGCGTGAAAAAAGAAGCTAAATTCCCCAACATACATTGCCCAAAAATAAAACAACAAAGTGTACATTTTTTTATATAGATTAAATATAAAGATTATATTTACAGCTGCCCATACGTTTGGGGTCTGTAGTTTTCAAGGGATTTTTAAAGAAGTCTCTTATGCTCATCAAGGTTGCATTTATTTGATCAAAATACTTTAAAAACAGTAAAATTGTGAAATATTATTATAGTTTAAAATACATTTTTTCTATGTAATATATTTTAAAATGTATTTTTTCCTGTAATGGCAAATCATAATTTTCAGAAGCCATTACTCCAGTTGTCAGTGTGACATGATCCTTCAGAAACCATTCTAATATGCTGATTTTGTGCCTAAGAAACATTTCTTATTAACAATGTTGAAAAAAGTTGTGCTGCTTAATATATTTGTGGAAACCGAGATACGTCTATTTGTTTTTTCAATATTCTTTAATATTAAGAAAGTTCCAAAGAGCAGCATTTATTTGAAACATTGTTAATTCCTTCACTGTCTTTACTTTTGATCAATTTAATGTATCCTTGCTGAATAAAAGTAATTCTTTGTAAATAAATAAACTTTTGAATACTTCTGCAGTGTATAAAAATACAAAATGGGTTCATTTCACTAGTGTATCTGGACAGGACAAACAAAGAAAAAAAAGTGAAATGCTCAAGAACATGACATGAATCGGAGTAATTACATAAATTAACAAAACACACCTGGAAACAATAAAACAAATGGCAAAAGGACAGGAAACAAGAACATAATATAAAGCATATCAAAATAAAAGGGCATGGATGCAATGCATGCTATTGGACATATTACTGGGGATTACTTTAATTCAAAGTGTTTAACGCACCAGTCAGTCTGCCTAAAACTCAATTCAAGGCTCTCCAAAGAAGAATTTAATTTCCAAAGTCAAACACATGTGGGCTATGACGGATTGCATTTGGATACGGGTGTTTGTTCTCCATCTGCCACTCCCTTATCGGTTCATACGAACTAACAGCTTCTAACAAATCCAAAGCAGAGCAGCACTTGGCACAGACTTGGGAACATGGGAAGTGTTAGAGAGGACATAGAGCAGGATCTGGTGGTGGCGGGGGCGTCTGAGGGAAAGGCCAGGGTCAGGGCAGAATGGAGAGACTGGAGCCACTCAGCATGTCCTCCGTCACACCCCCATCGAAAAGGCTTTTAAGTGTCCCCTGCTCACTGGATTCAAAGAATGATCCCTGGGACTAAGAGTGGTAAAGGGCTGCCTATCAATGATCCATGAAGGATGGCTCAGTGGGAAATTCGGGTGGGGGGAAGAACGGATGTGTCCAGGGGTGGATGGTAGCATCACGGGTCAGCAGTATTCGATGAGCCTTGACTGTCCCAACCAAGTGGCAGCATCCGATGTAGGCCAAAGATACACGGCGGGAAAGAAAACCAGAAAGTCAATAAACATTAACAATACTAACTCAAAACAAATATGCATCGGTGGACATGTTGTGCTTCAATTGTCACCAATACGGCAAAACACCGGAAGTTTCTTGTAGAAACACATCAATTTGAGGCACTGCGCAACGTGTTTGTGTGGGAAGCGAGGTAACAGTGTTAACCTCAGGCCTTGCCAGCTGGGTGTCGAGCCTTGGCTCTGGTTTGCAGTTTGTTTGTTCAAAAGATTACAATCCATCCAAGTTAAACAGACACCTTGAACATAACCCAGCTCTGCCAATAAACACATGCCAAATGGTGTGAGTGTAAGTAATATGCACTCTTGCATCAGAGGGGAAGGAGAAAGGCCAGGTACAGGCCAATATACGCATGTGTGACATCCACATATGATGTCATCATGGCTACCAATACACAGAAAGTTGAACTGATTACATGTAATAATTTTATAGCTTAGTTAACATAAGCACTGTCGAATGCTTATGGAAAGTCTCATATAGTCTTTATTATGTTTTGATCTTTGTATGACATATTCTGCAACGGCATATCTAGAGAATTAATCAAATTAAATTGGGTCAGTTTTAATCTTTTGCCTAAGATGGGGGATTGTGATGAAGAATAGTCTATTCTCTCAGTGACAATCATCAGTTGTTTGTTTTTCAGCAGAATTATTATAAAAATAACATGAGCTGCCTATAACAAGAAGAATATGGCCTTTAAAGTAGAGGTCCTCAACCAAACTTTCAGGGGAAAGTATTTTAAATGATTTAAGCTAAATTAAAATCTACCTCTAAACTTAATTGAAAATTTTAAAAGCATAAAATCAAGATCTACTGTATACTGGAATATTGAATAATTAATAATTTTCCCTCCCTCAATAACTATTGTTTTTACTGAGGGTTCAACAAGTTATGGTTAGCTAATTTAATGCATCAACACTCCCAGTTTCTGTTAATAACAATAAAAAAGTATTGAATACATAACAGTGTATTCAATGGTGTTTTGGACAGTGAAGGGCCATTGAATCAAAAACGGTTGAGAAGCACTGCTTTAAATGTACAGTTCATCCAAAAATAAAAAGACCCCAAACCTGATAGGTTTTTTCTTCTTGTGAAACAAGTTATTTAGAAAAATGTGTGTGCGCATGTGTGTGTTTTTCAATACAATGAAATTTCAATGGGTCTAATATTGTTTTGACCCCTTTTTGTGTTTTGCAGAAAAAAACTAATGCATATTGTTCGATATTAAAGAGTAACTAAACCCTAAACCAACTTTTTTTAGTTAATGATCTATAAGAATGGGGCTTTATTAGTGCTGTTCATTGATTCGAGTAACTTTTTGACATTTCAGTATAAAGTGTTTTGATTCTACAATATATGGTGTAAAAACGTGTGAGTGCTGCCCTCTTCATGTTGCGGTGGCAAGTGATGTAAGCGGTGGCAGGGGACGTAAGCAGTTTCCAGCTCACCACGCCCCTTGATACGAGCTACCACGCCCTTGGCAGTATAAAACCATCCAAATCACTGTAGTGAGTCAGGAGCTGGAATTGCGAGTATTGGTAACGACCAGGATAGACTATTATAGCATCTATTTAGCATAGCAATTATATAGTTATTTAGATCTCCAAGTTAGCTTAGATTTATCTGTATTTAGTACAGTGGTCAGGATGGTAGGGAGGTGTGTTGCTAGTTGCGACAGCACTGCTGGACTGCATAGTTTACCAGCAGACTTTAAAATTAAGCGCCAGTGGTTGCATGCACTTGGCCTGGAAGACCGCAAGTTCCCGCCTAGAGCTCGAGTGTGCAAACTGCATTTTACACATAAAATGGGCTTCTCCACACAGCTCGCGCTGAAAAGCGACGCGGTGCGGGAGTTAAGACCGCAGTTTGAGCCAGTGGCTCGAATTGATATGAACAGACACCTCGACACCCTCCACTTCAGGTAAAAGTGGGGGAGAAAAGCCCTCTACTTCAAATGATCGCTCTGTTGCAAAGCTACGTGCGTCATTACAGTCACTCTCCATTTTAGCGTCTCTGACAGCAGCTGTCAATCAATCCGTCACTGCGGGTCTCAGGTTCACGCCGCACTCGCTCGGCCCCGCCCTAGGTTCGTCCCCTCTATCTCCGCTGTGATCTGCCCACTTTTCAAATATTGTCAGTGGGTGGAGTCAGGCTCTGAGCAGGGGTTTAGTTACACTTTAAGCAAGAGTAAAAAGAGCAAAAACGTACTGCTTGCATCCAAGCACTTGTATTTAATTTGAAAAAAGTATGATTGTCTGCATAATGTCTTTTCATTTGTTGACAAAGGACAGTCATACTGGTGGATATAAAATATGGTACCAACCATTGAAAATCCATGCGGGTCACGCCCACCTCTCATCACCCAGATGTGCAGCACAGTGGGTTTTGATCATGATAGAACAGTTTCATTTTCATATGTCTCTGTAGCATTGCCTCACCACTCAACACAGGGGCTGACAGCTCTAATGGTGGTTTCACTATGTCTCTGTTAAAACGCCACTCCACTACTTCAACATCCCAAAAAAAGCTTGAGAAGAAATGCAGAAACCTGGGAATCACACATAAGATATCACCTCATCATTGCCAAGTTGATTAATTTGCGTCTTATTGAAAGAGCAGATCTGTTCTGGTGCACATTCTAGTCAATACAATAAATGTATTAAATCGTTCAATTGTATTAAATGTGCTAAACTATTCTTCTAGCAACAAAACACACTCTCACTATTTCATTTAGTTTGCTCAACAGCAGATATGATTGAATTACAAGAGAACTCTGTAATTTGTCTTGCTAAAGCTAATTTCAGCTAAAGTCAAACTATATGACATTTTATGTATCCTATATAGTCATAATAAAATAATATTTTCCACTTCTTGGAAAATTTGACAAAATTACAGCTGCATAATAAAAATATGCTAGAAATATTTACCACGGGTTTCATCATGTTTCATAATTCTCAAGCATGCTCTTCAGTGACACTGTTGCCTCCTTGTATCAAATAATAATAAATACAATTAAAACATTGATTGTTGTAATGGAAATGATGCCACAACCTATAATCATAGAAAAAAAATGTATACAATAAATATTAAAATGGTTTATGTGACTCTTCGTTTAGATTATATTTATGATTTTTCAAGTAATAATTTATAATAATTTTTACAAGTAATATTTTTTTATATAAAAATAAAGAGCTTTCATAGAGTACCAATACAATAGATGAGAGCACTTTAATGTGACCTTTAATGTGACCTTCATTTAATAAAAATGTATAAAATAACATAAAAATCAAGCCCTGTGACATAAAATTGAAGAGACGCACAGTTGTTCTTGTCCCCAGTTTCTTGAAAAAATGTCATTGTGTGAGTTACATGTGCCCTCTGTTTGATTGTGATACAGATGGGAACTGTTTTGATTTTTGGTATTTTGAGTGCTCTGATTAATCAGTCTCTTTTGAATCCTTTAAAAAAAGAAAGAAAGAAAAAGAAAAGCAATCAGTAAAAATGCAGTGAAAATTGTTTCCTAGCCGTGTGGCCTGGTGCATAGCCCGAGAGGGGGTTAGCAGATATCTTTTGGATCTCTGAAGCTTAGAGGGATTTGAATGCAGTGATCAATTCAGCTTTCTAGTCTTATCAGATAACATACAGCCTCTGGGGATATCCATACAAACTCATTCCCTTGAAATACCAAACAGAGGTGTGTAAACTTTGATACAAAAACTTCCAAATCCCTGTAAGAATATAGCGACTACAGAATGCAGCAGGACTCAACAATGAAATATGCTTTTAAGTTGATAAACATGTAATATGACATTGACATGGCCAGAGTTTGAGTTTGACTCTGTCTTACCTAAAGATACTTAAAGGTGAGGCAAACCTCTGAGCTCGGATTCTAATAGATCTCTTCTCTGAATTTACTTCCATTTTTCCTGTCAACCATAAGCTTGTATTTTAAGATAGAATGAAGATGGATCAGCGTATAGCTCATTTTAACCTCAGATGGAGGAGACATGCAGTGGAATGATTTTAGCAGATGCATTTCCATTTAAAAAAGTTTAGAAGAGAATTGTGTAGGAAAAACATGTAAATTGGTATGTAAAATTTCCACTCAAATCAGCCAAGGCCATTCCAAAAGACTTGGAATACATTAACTTGCAACTGCAAACTTTAAGTCAAGTATAGAAATCTGGTTGCATCTCCATTTTTTCTCGCATAAACTAAACTTGAGGGTCACTAAACCTTTTTTTTCCAGTAAATAAAATGGACATTAGCCAAATATATATATATATATATATATATATATATATTTATGAATTCTACAAAAAAATCAAGCCAGAGGGAAAATAAATGTGGTTGAAATCATCATGTCCTCCTGACATGCATCCTAACTATGTGTTTTCAATATTTTTCCTTCAAACATATGCAAAGCACATTATCAATCTGAGACCATCTGAGATTTCTGACAGAGAGCATGTAAGAGATGGAGACAGATGGAGAAGGAGGGAGAGAGATTATTGTAATTGCACAATAATACTTTTCTAGTTGCCAACGAGTTGAATGTAAATATTTACGTAGAAATAAAATACAATTTTATGACATAATGGCATGCAGTTGTTTCCCAATATCGGTTAAGCACATGATAATAGTTAAGTCAATATATGTGAACTCCAGTAATCCAAATCCAGTCTAAGGGTCATCTGCCTTATGATCTGTGAACTACTTTAACAGACGCTGGCTAAAATTACAGTTTTTAAATCCCACTAGATCCAGAGTGAAGCTAAAGCTCAGTTTGGCCCCTGATGGACAGGTATCAAAGACAAATCTCATAACACAACATCTTCGGAAAGCCTGAACTGAAATACGTAAACCAGGAATTTCACTTTCTCTGATGACGCCCCGATTTGAAACTTCCCATCGTCACCAAACCCTTGGAGAAATCACTCTTAATCCCACCAGATGAGTGATGGGGGACCTTTTTTTCCGGGTTCTCTGAGGCAGTTTGTCAAGTTTTTTTTTTTTTATAAAGTCAAAAGCCTGTTTTCTTTTCTCACTTTCCTTGGGTTATCATCACGTTTCAGCCATAAAATGCTTCATATGAAATTTTCACAATATTAACAGACAACTTCAAACAGCTTTAAGCAATTTCAGACTTCCAAAAGAAGCATAAAAAACCCCAACATTATTATTATTATTTGAATAGCTATATTCCTAAATGTTCTGTTGACATCAGTCATTCCTTTCAAAAAGTGAACAGTTTGAATGCTTAAATCTGTCAGAATGGTTTTGAGGCCCCACTGAAACGTTAGAGTCCTCTGGAAACCATAGCAATGGTAAACCCTAGACATACAGTACACGTGTGCTGTTGAATGTAAATTATCCTGAGAGCCGCAAGACCTAGGTCTGGAGTCAACAGGGAAGCATCAGCGTTCTACCCTGCATCCCCTACGGCCACCTCTCTAAATGAGCCGTTCTGCTTTTATGGGTGAACGCAAGTGTTGAAATCTGTGAAGCATGTTGCAGGTTCCCTTGGCTTCAGTGCATCCATCTGGACAATAAACCCCACAGCAGCTAGACCGGAGAGACGTGCAAATAACAAACAAAAGGGTGTGGGTCGGAGCAAATTCCGTCCATCTCGCAATCGGTTACCACTTAATGAAAAATCTGATCATCTGAGCATAAAAGATACATCTGCAGGCAAGCACATTTTTCCCATAAAAGGACATGTTGAGAAATGTCCCTGATATTTCGAATGGCCAGATCTGTGATTACGCTTGTTTTATCTTGCCTGGGCCTGATAAATGAAACCAGAAAGTGGTAAACGCGCAGTTGCTGTGGAGACAAAGCAGTAATTGTTTAGCAGGTGCTTTCTCCCAAAGCCAAAGTGTGGATGAAGCACACATATGCAAAAGAGGTGGTTGCTTTTTACACTCCCTTTAAACCGCAACACACATACCTCACATTCTCAACAGCCGCGTAAGTGGAGGGGCACAAGCACAGGGTGGAACTGCACACGCCATGACCAACATTACATAATTCCTAAATATTTTGAAGGTCAACAAACATCTCTATTTTATTAATCTTGCATAACATCCTGTGTTTGGAATCACAAGCTCAGTTCCAAAAACAAGTGAACGTCCTCTGTAGGCAGCATTTTAAATCTTCTTTAGTGCAACTGTAACAAAAGCTATTTTGAAACTCTGCTAACTTAAATATGCTGCCTCTTCTTTTTGCCAAATTCTTATACTGTGTTCCAGATAATTCTCACGGCTCCTGCTTAAAAATAACCATTGGAATAACTCGGAGAAATTATGTTTTGATTCACAGTAACACTTTTAAGTCAGAATTTCAGTTTAAGTACTCCTAGTCATATTCACCTCCAAATTAGTCTGCAACAAAGCATATAGCAGCATCACCCATACAATTCATAAAGGCGGCAATATCAGAATGCACTGTAATGAGCATGATTTAAATGTTTTATTATTATTATTATATAATTGCCTGCCAGATGTACTAAAGTGATAATTTCTGAATTCCTCATTCTATAATAGATCTCTAATAAATCATGAATCGGTTAGTCGTGTCTGGCACCTCCGGCAAACGGTTTCAATCAGAGTAATCAATGCCAGAGATCTGAGAAATGGAGTGGAAGTGCCCAGGTGGAGCAGAGAAGCAAAACTACTGTTCAGGATTTCAAGTGCAGGTTAGTTTCATCTGTAAATAGGCTATCGTAGTTTTGGTTTTCTTTACTTAGTTAAGCAGTAGCAGCCCATTACTCATAACTCAAAATACTGTATACTAAAGGACATCATTATCTATTGTAAAGTTACAGTAGTATTTTTGCAGAAAAATAATCATATTGTTTTATAATAAGTTTAGAGGGAGCTAGGACAGACTCAAAAATGGTTTCACTATAAATCCAAAGACAATGGTTGCTGTTGTTAAACCATGGTAACCACAAATTAAATATGCTTAACCATGAAAGTTGTAGTAAAAATAAATACAATACAAATGTTAATCCATCTGCCAAAAACAACAACAAAAAAACATGGTTACTGCACATTTACTACAGTAAAATTAATTAAAAGTTAATTTTTGTGAGAGAAAAATATGACTCATGTTCAGTACTAGGATTTTTTTCAAAAAAATATTGTAAAGATTTAGTTAATATTGTACTAATTTTCACATTTAGGCAATTTAGAATGTATAGTTTTGTTAAATCTTGAGTATTAAAGTCATGTGAGAGAGAGACATATCAGGGCAAAAAAAAAAAAAGAGACTGAAAAGTAAAAGTGAAGTAGAGATGCAGTTCAGGAGAGAACTTTTAATTGTTTTGCATGTCCTCAGCCTTAGGATTTAAACCTTTTTTATGTGCTGGCCATCCAAAAAATAGGGTTGTCCATGTTTCAGAATATGTTGTGGGTGTATGAGATGGCCTGTACAAGTGTGAGATTTCCTGGCCTGAAATTTCGTCCCAGTCCGCCCCTGACGAGCTGAGAGACATCAATAAAATCTCTTATGCTCACCAAGGCTGCTTTATTCAATTAAAAAATACAGTAAAATTGTGATACCCTTCTTTTCAGGATTCTTAAATGAACAGAAAATTCAAAGAACAACTTTTATTTGAATTATATTTTTTAAACATCAAAAAGAGTCACATTTTGATCAATTCTTGCTGAATTAAATTATAAATTTCCTAGAAAATATTACTAATCCTAAACTTGTGCATACAATATAAAATAATTAAACATATGTTTTTTAAAGAAAGCATTTATACATATATATTTTTTTAAGTACTTTGTCTTTTGTGTGTAGAGTTATATATAGAGATTTCATGCTTAGATTAGATTAGATTCAACTTTATTGTCACTGCACATGTAAGGTACACGGCAACGAAATGCAGTTGGCATCTAACCAGAAGTGCAATAAGCAGTAAGTACAGAATATTTAAGGTCTACAATATGTACAATAACTATACAGATAAGTTTTATGGACATATGAACATATGAACATAATTTACACTATTGCAATGGACAGTAAAGTGCATAGAAAATATTTCAGTGTGCAAATGGATTATTCATTGTTTCTGGATGAACAGACAGTAGTGCAAGTAATAACAAGTTTACTGTTCTTTGCTTTGCTTATGCAGAGAATACCAATTTAAGATGATGCCTTAGAAGTTCACTATAAGTTTATTGGAACTTCTGTACAGTCTGCTAACAATCTCGGATAGAATATGCTCTAAAAATACCTCAGAATAATTATACCTGAAGGTTCTAACCAAATATAGTGGACGAAGAATGGAAATAATTAATCAAAAGATGGCCAAGTTGAACTAAGGACACCCAAAACACATTCTCCCCTCCAAAGTCCTCTAAACTAGCAGGTCTGCTAATGCTCTAAGAGACAACTGGTACAGGAAAAAATCCCGCTGACACAAACTGAAGTTCACACAAATCATCTTTCGGAACCTGGCCAAGCTCATGGGGGTAGGTCGCCCGAGAGACGGACAGCCTCATTTGGTTCCCTCGTCCTGGGATCCATCAGGATATGTGACAGGCCGACTGTGGCCCCGCTGTTCTGACAGCACCAATAAGTCCACATGAAGGGAAAGCCCTTGACTGCCCCTGCCCCCACTTGCCTTGCCTCATTACCCTCCACAGGTGCCTCCCGCGTCAGCCGCAGCCTCTATCTCACAGGACGGATCTGATCTCCCCCACACACTTGGCCTCAACCTGCGGACCATTACTGTAACAATCCCCAGAGCCGAGCTGCTCCGGCCTTACATACGTGGAAGTGTCACACAATTCAAGAATGATTAAATGAAATAGGTGTTCAAAGTATATCAGGTGTCACAACAAATGAATGGAAAGTCAAAGAGAACAGACCAGACAGAGGCATCATCATGTTGAACTCAACACCATATTTAGGCATCTGCCAAGTTACACAAACGTTCTCAATTGTAATTAGGGGGATTGAGAGATGTGTCATCTTTCATCACATACAGTAGACATGCTTGCAGATAAAGACGGTTTCATATGTTGATTTTTGTCATTCATTCATTTTCATTTCAGAGAAATTCAGGTTTATTGAACTCTCACTCCAAACAAATGTACTGTGCGTATATTTTTTTTTCACACACTGACTGGAGACAGGGCCTGGAAGCCCCAATCCTCCAGACTGTGGAATGAATTCTGTATGAACTTCATATGAAACAGCCTCCAGTCTAAACACTCAGAACACCTCTGTGGGCTGGGGTGGAAATCAGGCTTTCAAAAGCAATGTTTTTACAGCGAGACACATCCGGTGCTATCAAACATCACTACAGTAAATCAGAAGAATAAAGACTAGTTCTTTAGCTTTTTTGTTATAGATAAATGAATACCAACTTTATGTAATGCATACACATCGATATCATCTGTTGATACTCAAAATTGTTTGCACACATTTTCATTTAAATATCTGGTATGTCCATTTTGCATGCTGATAGCATATAGTTTCCTGTGATACACTGCCAGAACAAAGCCATCAGGGATGAGTAACTGGATATTGCATGATGAGATGTATTTGATAACCAGACAGGCTTGTTTCTGTAGCATTTCTGAAATTCAACTACAGTGTTTTTATTAGAATTTATAACATTACACTTTTTTTAGTCCATGAATCAAGACTGAATTCAGTGATGAGACAGAAATATGCATAATTAAACAACTTAAATTTACTTTACTTAAATTTACTTAATTAGGCCTAAAGTTACATTTAACAACATAATATATATATATATATATATATATATATATATATATATATATATACACACACACACAAAGGTATATGTATATATAATATATACAGTGTTGGGAAGGTTACTTTGGAAATGTAATAGGTTACAGATTACAAGTTACCCTGTTTAAAATGTAATAGTAGTGTAACTTTTTCAATTACTTTATTAAAGTAATGTAACTAATTACTTTTGAGTACTTTTTGATTACTTTTCTAAATTTGTGAAAATTAAAGAATAATAAATAAAAGCATATACATCAACTCAAATCTAATAAGCATGTGTTGTATTCTGTGTAATAAACTCCTGAAACATTGGTGTTTTTTTTAAACTGCTGTCTATATGATATGATGATAGTTTTCTCAAAATAAGTAAAATGCACATGAAGTGACACAGAGCAGTTCTAGAAATTATGTTTATGTGCTCGTGTACTCCTATATTGAGAACGCAGAGGTTGAAAACACTGCGAGCTTCAGTAGGCCTATGTGTAGTAAATGAAACCATGTCTTTGCCATTAATATACAGGAGGGGTGGACTGGGAAAAAAATCAGACTGGAAAATTCAAACTCATACAAACAAATTCATGGACAAAACTATTTTTGGTATGGACCTGAGATAAAAAAAAAATGTTTAAATCTTTAATTTGGGGACATGCAAAATAAATAAAAGTTCTCTCCTAAACTGCACCTTCACTTCTATTTTTCTCTTCAGTCTCTTTATTTTGCCCTGTTATCCATCTCTCTCATGACTTTAATACTCAAGATTGAACAAAACTATACTTTACAATACAATACTCTACAATACTACAATATCTTTATAGAAAAATCCTAATTGTACACGAGTCATGATTTTCCCTTACAAAAATTGACCATGCTTTTTTTAGCCTATATACAATAACCTTGTTTTGTTTTGTTTTTTGCAAATGGATTTGTATTTATTTTTAAATAACTCAATTTGTAAAATCATTTTAAATTTTTGGTTACCACAGTTAAACAATAGTAACTATTTTCTCTGGATTTATAGTAATATATTAAAACGTTAATTTTCGTAAGGGTTATGTTGTTGTCTGCCGTAGCTCCCCCTAAACCTATTAAAAAAAATTTGATTGTTTTTCAGCTAAATTACTACTGTAACATTACTACAGATAATAACGATGTCCTTTATATAGTATTTTGAGTGATGACTGGTGAGCAACGTGCTGCTGCTTGATTAAATAAATAAAAAAACAAAGACAAAAAAGCATCTTTACAGAAGAAACTGACCTGAAAGCCTGAACAGTATAGTTCTGCGCTTCCACAGTCCACTCTCTCTCTCGCATTGATTACTCAGAGTCTTATCCAAACCGTTTGGCGGAGGCGCGGAGAGCGCGCGAGTCATGACTCTTCATGATTTATTAGAGATTTAATTATCAAATGGCGGATTCGCAAATGATCGCTTTAGTACATTCGGCAGGCAATTATTCAATAATGATATTAAATAGTGGGGCAAAATCGGCTTCCAGGTCACCGGGAATTGTCCCGGTTCTCCCGGTGTCCAGTCCGCGCCTGATTTCCACAGACACGCAGAATGTGCAAGTCATATATTGCATTTTTGGGGCTTTATATTCACAGACACTAGTCCATGACATGTTTTGATTCAAGTGTACTGACCTACTTTTGATTTAGTTATCCAAAATGTGGCATATTCCGTCCGTGTTAGGCATTCCGTTTTTATGACTGGATTCTACAAACTAGACTTGTGTTTCCGCATCCCGGAAATTATTAGGGTGGTATGTCTCAGAATAGTCAGTGCAATTTGGGAAAGAAATCAGTTAAATCTGTATGTGGATGTGTGTAAATATTCAAATGTAATCCACTTTGTAATCGTTCAAAATTTCATAAGTAACTGTAATTTAATTACTCATTTTTTCTTAGTAACTGTAACTAATTACAGTTACATTCATTTTGTAATTAAATTACGTAACGCCGTTACATGTAACTAGTTACTCCCCAACACTGAATATATACCTTTAAATTCTATAATATTTTAGTTAACTAAAATAACTAACTAACTAAAATGATTGAATATGACATGACAAAACACTGATTACAATTAAATGATATTTCTGTTAAAAAAGGCAAAGGTATGCCTGATGAAGGTCAGCAGACCAAAACGTTACTTGGGATAACAAACTTCAACATTTAGCAAGTATAGAAAGTGTGCAGGATTGCATCTTTTTATGTTAAAAAAAGGCAAAAAACCTATGATTAAGACAAAAAATGGAGTAAAAATTAAGACTGGTTTATTTTAAGTTGTTTGTGAGTTTTTTTGTCATTTAAATCGTTTATATCAACTAAAATCAGATACTATTTTAATCAAATTACAAATAATTAAAATGAATGAATATGACATGACAAAACATTGACTAAATTTGAATGATATAATGATATAATGAGTACAGATTACAACTAGCTAAAATGAATAAATATGGAATGACAAACTGCAAAGATTTACACTGGTTTGATTTGAATGGTCATTTGTGAGTTGTGCAAGATGCTATAGTAAAACTTAAGTAAATGAGAAATACAAGTGCAAACTATAAATAGGCAGGACAAAATGTCTCCTGATAATCCTCCCTGAAACTGCTATCAGTTGGTCACTAAAAATGTCTATGTGCTCTTTGTTAACAGTGCTGGGAAGTAATTGTTAAGTGCTGTGATATCCATTATAAGACTGAAGGCACTTACAGAGAATTACGACCCTGTGTCTCTGAGGTGCTGATTGAGCAGACAGATGGTACATAAATTATGATGAAAAGACATCACCAGGTTGACCCACCCCATCGAATGCTTAATCTGCCGCCAAGAGAGATTTTATTTTCCTTGAACGGCTAGAAAAAAAGGACAGATTGGAAAGAGAAAGAAAAACAAAAAAATCAAGAGTCATTCCATTAAATCTGTGGTTGGCAATCGTGCATCTGGAAAGCTTCGGCATCTGTTGCTAGATTTTCCAAAAGCGTGTTCTGATTTTCCAGAATGCTTACATGAAAAACGATAAATCATTTAACCTCTGTAGGTGGTTAAAGAGGGATCATGCACTCGTATGTCCGGTTCACTTGTCCTCTTTGAAAAGCGGCATTAAAATTTACATACTCTGTCTTCCTAATAACCGCTGTGGCCAGAAGGAGCATCTCAACTATTGCGACAAAGGCAAATCAGTGAATTTAGAGACTGCCTTCTCAGATAAAAACATTCTTCTCCTCAATGACGAATGCAGAGATCGTTCAGCCTGAATGAACTTCCAGAACCTGTTCGCGCACTCGTTCTGCAAGGAGCCCCTGGAGGATTCGAGGGGGGCTTGTGTGCGTAACCCTTTACTGTACTTGTCCTGGATACACATCTGCACCTGTGCTTTACGCAGGTCCCCATTAGCCTCGCACGGTCACTCTCTGTCCTGTCTCTACAGTCTCAGAACTTTTTAAGTGTCTCGGTGTCTGTGCCTAGTTGCGGGTCGTTCTCCAGGGACCCGATTAGAACAGGCCGCTCTCTCTGCTGTGTTCTCCGCATGTCAGAACGGGCCTGCTTTATTGTTTCATTATGAGGGGGGGTGACATTCAGGGAGTGTGTTTTACTGCCACTGGCTGTTTGTTAAGTCCAGGGATCACGACTCGTCCAACACTCACTAAATCATAAAAAGCTTTTTTTAAACACTGATTGCTTTCAGAAACACAACTGCGATCCAGACTGATACACAGTTGAAACTGTGAAAACAGCTTTTGCAGTTCATTACAAATGAGTTTTTAGGACACAAAGAGCAAACATGTTGCATTGATAAAAGGACATAAAATCCAAATGAAGCCAGTTAAAACATCTCGCTTAGAAGTGCACCTGATCGTTACGTTCTATCTGAGGCGTTTCGAGAAGATACAGGTGTTTTTCCCAATGATATCA
This sequence comes from Carassius carassius, assembly GCF_963082965.1. Lineage (NCBI taxonomy): Eukaryota > Metazoa > Chordata > Actinopteri > Cypriniformes > Cyprinidae > Carassius > Carassius carassius. The sequence continues at coordinate 18,442,892 of NC_081794.1, forward strand.
CGAGTATGCACATGTTAAGATGCACATCTTTTGATAACGTCACGAGTTCCTGTGTTCTCAATGGCCATTACATTTAAGCTCTGCTAAGCTGATTCAAATGCATTTCCAGCTCTTGAAGGACATCTAACACTCCTGAGTCTTAACCATGGCTGTCTCCCGATCCCGGCCTACGTAAGTCTCCAGCATGCCAACGAGTGACTGCATAAGAGCATATAAATTTATTTTTTATTGGGGATTTGGTAGGCGGTAACACTATACTTTGAGCTGTTTGCTTAGGAGGAGAATGGAGGTAAGGATGGGTAATGGAAGATTAAACTTTCGAGTCCCCCACCAGGACGTAGTCTTGGCTCTGTCGGAGAGGATGTGTGGAAGCTGCCAAATGTAATGCTCAAATCAGTCATAGTGAACTAGTTGTACTTTAATTTGACATTTTTCACATTTGGAATATACTTTTATCCAAAGTGACTTACAATGCATTCAAGTTTTACAGTTACCAGGATGTGTGTTTCCTGGGAAACAAATCCACGACTGTGTTTCTAGCACTTAATTCAATTAGTTACAAGAAAAAAATTTTGTAGTTAAAATGTAGAGATTTTAGAGAGAGATTTTAGAGGTTAGTAGTAATAATACTAATTAAGTATTATAAAAAAAAAAAAAAAAAAAAAAACTAAAAAACTAAAAAGTATTTAGATCAGAAAGAAACTATGAAATGTTGAAAGTTCAATAAAACATGATTGTATGTAAAGAGGACTGGGGCTAGTTGTCACTCTTTACTCCACTTCTTTACATACTCTAAGTTTGGGTTTATCTTTAAAAGTCAAATTGTGTATAGAGTAGCCATATACAGTAGTCTTATCTATAAGTTATTTAACATATTCCCCTTTATGTCCTAGAAAAAAATAACTGAACACACTGAAAACTGTGGAAGTTGCGTTGCAGTTTAAAAACAAGTGATTTTATGCTATTTAAATGCAATCAGCAGTGGAAGATAATTTATTTTGTTACAGGCACACACTATCTGAGAGAGACGCACATGAAGACAGTGTTCATAGAGTGTAAGTGTGGGTGTACTGAAGTTAATTTTTGCAGCTTTATAGGCCTTGAACAGTTAAATACACAAACTTGTATGTGTTAAAATTCCCATCTTTGCAAGTATCCTCGTAAACACAGTCATTTAGGTCTTAAGTGAAAGCAAACAGCTGAGAAAGAAAACACATGTATAACAGTAAAAGAGTTCTCATGTTAATCTTGAGTACCTATAGAGTAGTATTGCATTATATCTCATAAGTAGGGATGGGTATCGTTAAGGTTTTAACGGTATTACTACTCTTACCGATACTGCTTGACGGTCCGGTACTTTAACGGTATTCTTATCGGTACTTTGTGTTGTGTTACTTTGTGTTGTGTTAGGCAGTCGAAAACTTTGCATTTCTCTGTCTGCACATAATGCACTTTTGAAAGATGCTTTGACAGATTGCTTGTGTTTCGGCCCTTAGCCTACATGCAAAAATTTTGTTGCACTTAATGACAACCAGCGTTGTCTGCATCAACTCTAGTGAAGTATAACCACACTTTGGAATGTTTTGCTGTCTCCGCCATCATCACTCTTTGTGTTAAGCAGGAGTTTTCGTACTGTAAGGGGCCGTTCACATATCGCGTCTAAAAACGCGTGGAAAACGATAGGCACGCCGCTTTCTGATTTTTTTCCCCCAAAGTGCCCCAAAGAATTTTTTTCTGAAAAGTTGAGATGTTTTTAACTCGATGCGGTGCGGATGCGCCTGGAAAAAACGAGCTCGTTGCACCATGTGCGTCGCTTCCATTATGAGCGCGCATACTATAAAATCTCTTCGCCATCGTCACTCTTTATTATTAAGTGGGAGTTTTCATACTGTTATGTCTGTGCGTGCGCCGCGCTCGTTGTGGTGTGTGTGTGTGACGGAGACAGCCTCCGCGGCGCGCATGAGAGATCTCGCAGATCTCACAGACAAACGTCTTAATATGATCGCACATTAGAAATGTTTGGCGAGATAAAATGTGCACGATAACATTATTAAGCAAAAATACATAGTACATAAATTTTTTTCCCCTCCAGTACCGAAAGCAGAACCGATACCGTCAGATCTTATACTGATATTACGGTCTTTCATAATTTAGTCCCGGGGCCATTTTATTACCATGTCTCGGTACCCATCCCTACTCATAAGAGTCTTTAGTTTTATCAGATTTACAATAGACAGATAAAGGTTTACACTTCTCTCAGTTAAGCTCCTGGAGGCGTGGCATGGGCGGAGCTACACTCTTAAAAATAAAGGTTCTATATTGGCATCAATGGTCCCACAAATAATCTTTACTATCCATAGAAACTTTTTATTCCACAAAAGGTTCATTTCACTTAATGTTCTTTAGATTATTAAAATTATTCAAGACGTATGAAGTTAATTGTATGAATTTATCTTCTGTTTTTAATGTCAGGTTTGTTCAAGGCCTCTTTGACAGATGTCTCTACAGGGACAGAATAACAAGAGTTTGATTAAACTACAATTGATTTGAATGTTGTAATGTTTATGAAACACTGTATAAGCACCTTACTGACAGCACAACATCTGAGTCCAGGTGTCCTAGAAAAGACTGCAGACTATTATTTCTCTCATCCCTCTCTTTTCCTGCCTTTTTTGTATTCCACTCCCTAATAAAAGTGTCTGCATTTTCCCAACAGCAGATGTGTGGTGCTGAATTATGCATTGCAGCTAAAGGATACATTCTCGTCATGCCGCTGTTCTATAAAAAATAAATCCCATAAGAGCATCATACTGACAGCGGCTGTACTTACCTGGGCCTCTTTTTAAGTTCTGTCACTCAACCTCAAACATTTAAAGCAGCTCCTCTCAGAGATAAAACTGTATCCCAAGCTAGCAGAAGTTACGGCTCAGAGTTTTTACTATTAAGTACAAAAAAGTGCAGAGTGAAGGCTCAACGTATAAATCTGAACATTAAAACACAGAAAAGTGTACTGAATAAGGGTATATGTTCAGTTAGGAAAATGTGATGTCATATTGGAAGATGTTTTTTATCACAAGAATGACAACATCAGTTTTGACCAAGTCAATCTCTTGTTCCTTTCAGGCAGTGTTCACTCTAATTTGTACCAGACTCATGCAGCATTAACTGTGCTTTTCTTCTTCTTTTTTTTTTTAGTCTATAATTGTAAATTCTGAAAAAGTAACAACAAAAACATATATAATAGAGACCAATTACATTTTTCTAAATAACTTTTGCTGGGAGCTTAAAGCAAAATAATTGAAAACGAGAGAAAAATAATAATGCATGAGCTTCTGTATGTTTTATCACACTCATTGTTTTCCTTTGATGCTGCTATTACATCTTCATACTGTCCTAGGGTGCGACTCTCATGACATCCTCCCCACTCACTGTCTGTGTGATTCAGTGTACTCCTACACATGCGTTCTCAAAGACTTACTGAAAATCATTAGACATTTGGGGGAACTCCAGTGGAAAACTCTGACATTATTTTTTATTTTGTTTAAAAAAAATCAAAGGAATCTAAAGAGACCAAAATCATGCTTTCAGTTATATTTGTTTATGATTTTCTACCATTAGGTGTTGGCAACAAAAAAAAACAACTTCTGAACTCATGGAGTGAGAAATCTGTAAAAAAAACTATTTTGTTTGGGTTTTAAAAGTTACAAGCAAAAGAAAGAGTAAAATTTTAGCTAATCGTCTGTGGAGCATTAATGTTCCCAAGACTTTAATTTGTTTCAACAGAGCTTCTTGAATCATTTTACAGTAGTAATGCTATTTCCAAATTTAACTGAAATCTGATCAAAATGAAATCTTACAGTGTTTAGTACTGCGGCTGGTGATCAGAACAATGCTCCTCCCTGTGAACACACGAAGAATGGAAATAATTTCTTGTAATATAGCAAACCTCATAGAAAAAGACTGTCCCAACTACTTTCTGTTAGCATGACTGTTTAATGTTTCTGTGACAGAAACAGTATGAAATTTACTTTTTTGTCTTTCCAAGCCAGGCTTCATTACAGTAAAGTGGTCTGGCTCCAGATAATAAGTGTCAAGTGAAAGAAGATTTCACTTTGAACCAGTGATAAATGGGATACGTAGTTATGGTTGGCAATCCAACATACAAGACAGCATAAGTGAGCTCATGTAAAAGTACAGATAGCTGGAAGTTCAGTTTCTCTACCTCTGGGAGGGAAAACGTATATAATACAGTAGACCCATTCACCCTAAGAACAATAACTATACTAACTGTAAAGATAACGGACGGTAATGCTCTGTTTACTATAAGCACATCCTGCAGTTTATTCATCTGCCACTATAAATGCTTGAGCTCTTTAAAGTCAAGTGAATTCGAATTGTCTGTCTATTTTTACCAGATGGAAAAAACAAACAAACAAAAAATGCTTAAAAGTGATACCAAAGATATCGGCCATTAAAGTTATTGTTGCAGTTATCATCTTTGGTGAAAATGGGCCTGAAAACCCTGATATATTACTTGCAAACCACCATAGAAGATGTAGTAATGCACAATGTTTATTTTTCCTATGTATTTTTCCAGAGTTATTTCCATGCATTTGCACTTCTAATGCAATATTCTTACAATTGTAATATTCAGAACACCATACATATGTCATGAAATGGGATTAAATTAAAACTGTTTTTTTTTTATCATCTTAGAAAAACAAGACATGCCTCAAGCAAACTAAAACTGTTGCTAACTTTGGCAGCGCTAAATTATAAACTATCGTCAAAGCTCCTCCAAAGAATATTTGCGATGACATGTACACGAAGATACTCAGTGTGTTTACTTCTGAACAAATAAGCCCTTTCCAAAGACTCTGAGGAAAAGCAGGACAGTAGAAGTATTTACAAAAGAGCATATTATGGTAATTCAGATGGCAGTAGCCCATGTTCCCATAACCATACGTCTGGAATGGTCGGCATGACTGGAGACAGATATGCGATTTATTATAAACCGCTGCTTCCATTTATGGCCAAGGCTTTTGCACAGGCATACGGGTGTGAAATAAGGCCTTTACAGACATATAAAACCATGGCGGCTTATTGTTACATAATGTGCGAGATGATAGACCCACACTTGTCTTAATGGCAGATCTCCACATCCCTCAACAAAACCACGAAACCTCAGCCCCTAATGCCTGCTCGTTCACACAAAGAGGCAGTGTGCCATGGAGCCCATGAGAATAGTTGGTTGAACATGATCTCTTAGACTTGTTTGATTCACCAGGCGGTGTATCATTTATTAAAATTAATACCAGGTGAGGGCAAAACAAAACCAGACAAAAAGCTAAATGATATAAGATGGCTCAATATAAATGTGAAAACATGAGTGAATGATAATCCTAAATATGGGCCCACCCATAAAACTGTGATCAGCTGGATATGAGTGATATCATGGCATATCAAAGCAGCATGCACGTGTGTCATGTTTTATTTTGAGTGGGACACCCTAATTGTGACTGACACATCCAGCGCATTGGCATGCCTCAGATCTTTGTTCCAGCTGAGCTCTGATTAGATCCGTGGAGTACTTCATCTTAATTGTACTCGGTCTAACTACTTTCATGTGTCGCATGGAAAGAGAGCAGGTACGGGCCCAATCTAATAAAGACAGAAAAAGAGACTGTAGGAAGTAGCAGGGCTGCTCCATATGTGAAAGATGAATCCATTTAGACCCATCCTGCACTGTCCACCAAGACCTGTCAACATCATTATTTTTCCTCTTGGAAACATATGTACAGCCTGAGATGGTAATATAAAACAACAATAAAACAGGATAGCTGGACTTGGGAGATAGTAATATGATAGTATTGTGGAGGTACGCAGTGATTAATCCCCATATTGCTGCAATATTTTCTAGGAAACAAAATCACATGTTCAGTGTGAACATGAGATGCTATGAGGGATAACATTTAGCTGCGCTTACTTGCACAGGATTTCCTTCCTTTTGATTATAAATGGTCCTTTTGAAGAGCCCAAACCATTTACAGTGGATCACAGAGACTAATGAATCAAGTATTGAGTCATTCCTCCTTGTAGTGATTGTGGGCTCGCTGAGATCCTGTAGCCCCCTACGGGTCTGGGAATCTGGAATCAGGCAAAGAAGTCTGTAATGGTCAATGTGGAAATAGCACATGAATGCAGCATGGACCAGACGACTTGACCCAGGTTGAAGGGTGAGTGCCAAATATGCACCAGTGGCTAGCTGCACCAGCTGTGCATAAGCAACTCTGTCTAGGAAAAATGAGTGCTAAGATATAACTTGACTCTGCCACACCCCCTAAAACGGCTCGTTCTAACACGAGCCACATATCTACGTCACTATGTGGAATTCCTTTCGTAATGTTGTCCCAAATGTTCACGCAAAGAAAGAAGGCATGGTTTCAGTAACTGCAGTTAGTGTTGAAGCAGCCATGTCAGGGAGATGCTGTGTGTATCTAGCCGAAAGCAAAAGCATTTTATTTGGCCTTCCGAAAGTAGATGCATTTTTAGGAATCTTTAAGATTATTTACAACAGAACAGCAACACATTTTATGGACGACCGTTTCGTGAACCTACATAGTAGAGGAGGTAATTCTGACTTTGCTATTGAATGTGCAAATGCGGAGTTTTGCGCGTACGGGTGTGTGTGTGTGTGCATGCATTAAAGCATGTCAACACATTCTGTTACACAAAATAATGATCTTTAAAAAAGCATCATATGACCCCTTTAAATGAATATTTAAACTTGACTTCAAGCAACTGTCATACATGGAACCATTGTAAACTTCTCTTTGTTTTCCCATTGTAAACCTATTATATTTAAGTGTAATAGATGTAATTAATAATATTGTGTTATATTTCACTGGGAATAAAATTTATAATGGCTTACAATTACAATAGCCAAAAAAAGAAAAAGGAAAAACTCTTAAACAAAATTTACATGAGAAACAACATAATTATTAGAAATTTTAAGAAGAATTTTAAGAATGAAAATTGTTTTAATATTCTATTGTTGCATTTCTTTAATATGAGTGATTTTGTCATAGGAAAATTAATTAACTTGTTTATACTTGATTCAGGTGACAAAACTACACACAAAATACAGTTAGGTAAAATATACAGAAGTAAATTAAAAGACGTTATATAAAACAAGCATTTATATCATGTTTATTGTCGCTTGAAGTGACTAATGTTGTTTTAATGACTTAAGAATAAGATGTTTTTTGGAGAGCACAGATTTACAACATTATTGCTCAAGTTTTTTTAAACAAAGTGAAAACCAATGACAAAATACTTCCAGAGATCTTCTGACGTAATGGTTAAACCTCGCTTTAAGAACTAATAGTGCCACCAAATGAAGTACAGAGTTAATTCTAATGTAGCTAGCAGTTGCTAAGCCCCTGGTGTGAATATTACATTCCGATTTAATTAAGACCTTGTGAATGACAAATGCACCCTGGACTACACCCTGGACTCTAAAATCTCACTACTGATCTTTGTATAAAAAAAAACAGAGTAAAAGAGTAAAAGGAGGGAGGTAGGCATGGCAGAGTCATAAAACCCTTATCGCAGCCTGATCTCTGACCTCTTGTGGGAATCACAGGACCCGGGAAACATGGAGGTCAAGGGCAAATCAATAAACCTTGTCTATCTGTCAGCTCCCCACATCCCTTCTCTTTTTCTCACACTCACACTGTTTTCCTAAATATGGGCATGTTGAGACTATCTCTATTCAGGAATATTCAAGTCTGTAAAAGTATTCCTGGCAAGCAGTTTTATCTGATATAGGGAAATGCAACTGAAATTCCTCAATGTTTGTTTTTCAAGTGCACAGGCAGTTTACAGTCTGCAAACACCACAGTAATGCCACTGGAAGGCTCATAAGTCAGTGCCTCCTGAAACAGTTTAAGCATGTGAAGATCTGATATGCCATCTCGCCATTTGGTCTCCTCATGCATTTATCTCCTCCCTTCCCCTGGAACTCATTGTGACAGTTTAGCCTGAAATGTTTTAAATTAATGACACACTAACAGGGCCAAGAGCTCTTTAATGTCTATCAATACCACTGCAGGGCCAATACTGCCCATCAATTTGCCAACATTTCTTCCCAGAGGGCCATCGCACATGTGGTGCTTTGATGAGTGATAGATGAGCTGCTAAACAGTTCAGATTCCTCAAGTAATGAGTTTAATTGACATGGCAACTCTGTAACTTCTCACCTAACTCACTCTCCTCAGCATCAGTGCTCTAAGTCGTTGGCCACAAATATTCCTCTATTAAAAATACCATGGGGCCCATCATATAGACTTGCAGAACATCACTGAGATAGAGTGTCATGTCTCTCTTTCAGATGTAGTAATTATGATGTTTCATACAGGAGAAGAGGGTTTTATAAATGTAGGTAAAGGCTGGGTAAAATATAGATATAGTTCCACTGTAAATGGATGCTGCTGCTATTCAATGTCAAATCTGTTGTGAACCTTACAGTATTGTGTCTGTATTGAATGAGATGCAATAAAAACAATTATTCACTAATTGCATGGATTATTTCTATTTGTACGAACAGGAAAATTTCAAATGAATAATTTGGAGTATTGTAAAGGACAGACCGAGTGCCTGTAATGAGTCATTTGCATAAAACATGCCCCCAAAATATATTTAATGCATAATAAAAGTATAACATTTCAACTTTACACAACTATTAGGCCGCCCAGAGTATGTGCTTTCTGTACACATATAGTTTTAGTTTTTTTAACATTTTTTGATACATTCAGAATAAATTTTAGTACACAATTTATTGGTTATTTATTTATTTATTTATTTATTCACTTTTTAACACTATTCCATCCTCAAAGCTATTTTCATGGCAATCTCTAAATAAATTACAGAAGATGTATAATTAACAAAGTTAGAAAATACATTTTTGATCTACACTAGACAAAAATTTTGAAATACTTTCAAGTGATACATTTGTAAACAAATCAATTATACACACCTATGAATAAAGCCATTGTCTATTTACATTAAAAACAGTACAATCCAATAAAATATGCTTCACAGTCATTTTAGTTTGGCAAGTAAGGCATGATGGTGGTTCTTCACCTTCTAATAAGTCCTGTATGACCTAACAGACACCTTGTAAACAACTTGGTCATACCTAGATTTAAAAGTAGTAAAAAGTATTTTTCTTACACTAGGATTTATTTCATATACTGTAGCTTATTTTCATGACATTAATCCTATTTCGTCTGCCACAAGTCGTCAATATAAGTAAATATATTGAATACCTAATATTCAAGTTGACTGCCTCTTCAAAATAATCAATAATCAAAAACATAGTGTCACAGCTGTAATTTGATTCGGTCTGTTCTTTTTTGTGGTTCAAAAATATACAGCAACACCAGTCTACTCTGATTCCCAATCAAATGACTCTTTTGAACCGGTTATTTTTAATGAATCTCAAACATATCTGCAACCACTGTGGTCCACTTCACAAGCAAAAGATAGTCTCCAACTGAAATATAATCAAATAAATCCACTTGAATCAGGAAACCTGTACCGATATCCAGCCTAGGTATAGTTGCATTTGTTTAAATGAGTCCAAGCTGTGTTTTCATTTAAAGCAAGCCGCCAAGAGCTTTCATATCACATAACATCTAAGGCTATAGACTAACATCATCTGAATAATTATAAGATGACTCAACTTTGGACCAGTCTATTCTCACTTGTTTTGAAGCTTAATTAAAGAAATGCCAGTCCAAATCAGAAACACTACCTGGTTGATCAGGTCTGAAGCAGTTCCACTTCTTCAACTAATGTCAGTGGACACATGTGAGCAAGCAGAACTGCTGTTGAACCATCAAAATGTTTGCATTTACAGGCATTACTGGTCAATACATCAATTACAGTACATCTCAGTAACCACCACAACATGCTGGAATTTTTTCAAGCCTGATGCTCAGTGGAGTGAGGGAGGAGATGTGTTCTGCAGGATCGGGGGAAGTCATGTATTACGTGTATTTTGTACGTTAGGTAAACACTAGTACTCACAGAGAGCTTTACGATGTCAGAATGATTTGCTGATGAAGAGCCCCATTAATCCCCGGACTACTTTCTTTTTTCTTTTTTTAAGACATCTGCTTATGGTCCAATCCTAAGCAATACTGGATTCCTCATGCTTGAAATTAATTTGAATACTCAGCACCTCATAATCCAGACAGACGTTCATGCAAAGCTGCATATAAACAATATTACTCTACACCATTGCAAACAAGGAGGAACTGTTTTTCTGAGTCAGTTAAACATGCTGAAAGCTAGAAATAATTCAAGTATAAAATCACCAGGTTTCGTGTTAGAACCAGACATTCTTGAATAGTCTTTTAAGTTTATTTTCCAGTGATTTTAAAACAGGATTTCCAGGAACTTGAGAGAGGTTTGCATCTACAGTCATGGTCGGATGACATTTCCAGTGCCCACTCATTCAAAGTTCAAGATGTTCATCTCTTAAGAAAACATGCTCCTAATAATGCATTCAAGGTATTCCAAATCTGTTGTTTTTTAGAAACAAGAATGAAGTTACATGTTCTTCTAAATAGTAAAGACATTTGTAATCAGTCAATTAGGGATATGCCAGTATCAAATTTTCCTGTTGTGATTAATTGTTAATGCTTTTATCTATATATATTTTAATACAGTATAACAGGTTAAATATTTACATTTAAAAAAAACTGAACATTTAAATACAATAAAGCAATACAGAAAAATATATAAAGTTTCAAGTTTTACACAGATTAAAGTGCAAAAGAACTATAAAGACCTATAGATCTCACTTAACAATAAGACCTCATTAGTTAACCTTAGTTAATGCATTAACATTCACAATGAGCAATTTGCTACAGAAGTTATTAATCTTTGTTAAAAAATACAAGGCTTAGTTCATGTTAGTTCATTGAATAACACAGCTGTTATTAAATATTGGAATACCTAAGATTAATGAATGTTCAGAAGAATGTTTCATTGGCAGTTTATGTTAACTAATGAATTATCTAATGGTAACTAATGAAGCCCTAATGTACAGTGTGAACGAACAATAAAGAATCAAAACACTTTCAAACAATATCTAGGGCATGTTGTAGTCCAGATTAAAATGAAAAAAAAAAAAGTTGGAAAATAAATAGCCTATTAAGTCTAAATATGTAAGTATTTGGCTCTGTGATGAACATCATAGCAAATACACAAATCTCAATGGCTGTTTAAAATAATTTAAATATGTTTTAGAAAGTAGCGCAGCTGCTTTATTTATGGTGTTTCTAGGGTAAGGGCTGCATTTTCTGCAGTTTAGCGCCATCTGCTGTCAGAGAGTGAATGTGTTTTCATTCAGCACATCTCTCACGTTCCCCCATGTGTGCACACTTCAAGCAGCATACAGCGGTGTCGTGCATTTTGACCAGTTGATGGGAAAAGTATTCTTAAAATGCATTCCAAATTCGGAATAATTTGTAATATATAATTATTCACAGTATTTAGAAGTGCCCACGATAACAATATCGTTGCATATTCATTACGGTGATATATCACATTACTGAATACCGGCACATGTCTACAGTCAATATTAGATTTTCTTTTTTAATTTATCAGTATCAATTAATAATGTATATTTAATAGTTTTACAATTAATATTATTAATAGTAAACAGTCATAACACTGTTAAATGTAATCTTCAGCAAATCTTAATACTTATATATATTTGACTCTCATATATATATATATATATATATATATATATATATATATATATATATATATATATATATATATATATATACAGTACAGACCAAAAGTTTGGACACACCTTCTCATTCAAAGAGTTTTCTTTATTTTCATGACCATGAAAATTGTAGATTCACACTGAAGGCATCAAAACTATGAATTAACACATGTGGAATTATGTATGGAATTATATACATAACAAAAAAGTGTGAAACAACTGAAAATATGTCATATTCTAGGTTCTCCAAAGTAGCCACCTTTTGCTTTGATTACTGCTTTGCACACTCTTGGCATTCTCTTGATGAGCTTCAAGAGGTAGTCACCTGAAATGGTCTTCCAACAGTCTTGAAGGAGTTCCCCGAGAGATGCTTAGCACTTGTTGGCCCTTTCTGTCTGCGGTCCAGCTCACCCCTAAACCATCTCGATTGGGTTCAGGTTCGGTGACTGTGGAGGCCAGGTCATCTGGCGCAGCACCCCATCACTCTCCTTCTTGGTCAAATAGCCCTTGATGCCTTCAGTGTGACTCTACAATTTTCATGGTCATGAAAATAAAGAAAACTCTTTGAATGAGAAGGTGTGTCCAAACTTTTGGTCTGTACTGTATATATATACACGACCTGTAATGTTGTAATGTTGTGGTGCCTAAATTCACTTGTAGCATTTAAAAAGACATTTTTATTTTAGTTTCTTTTTCTAATTTAGACAAAATAAAAAATATTTATAAATGAATTTTAATATCTGCAATTTTTCAATTATCGGCCATAACATTAAAAATATTTACAAGCTTATTGGTATCTTTAATATTGTGTTCCCTACTTAACAGTTTCAACATCAGTAAACATTCACAGAGAAGTGAAATTTATTACACCAAAATATGGTTAAAGTATCAAACACTTCTATTTGCAAACCTATACTTTAGTTGAGATCTGTGTCCCACCTGCTTGACAAAACCTCCTAAGGGTAAATACAGTGTTTTGAGTTAGGGAAAAAGTACCTGGGAGGAGGTTGCAGTGAATCCCTCGAGATGAGGTGTTGATTTGAACGGCAATGCATGAGTGAAAAAATAGCACCTGGTGAGAACAGGATGAGGTATAAAACTCAGAACAAGTGTTTTACAGTTGATGCTCTCAGACACAACTAGGAGCAATCATAAGCCAAAACAATCCCATGTGCTCTGGATCTTTCAATGAAACTGTAAGCAGTGCAGCAACCATGATCAATTTTTCCATCAAAATATTATTTATGCTGGAGAAACTCCAGTTTCCTTTAATTAAAAACTTGAGGGTTAGTCACAGGTATCGATTGTTTACTTTTTTGATTGGGTCACTCACTGGTGGTGGTCTTGTTACTTGAACGTGCAAGATAAGCAACAGTACCATTCATTCTAAGCCATACTACCTGAAGCGTAATTTCTCATGTTACTAAACACACAACAAATTCCGGGAATGGATTTGGCTTCTTGAATCTGGTTCCTGTTTGTAGCGAGAGGTGCTTTATTACAACACAATGTAAAAAGCTTGTTGGGCATATCGAAAGTCTTGGCACCAGCGGACACTAAATAAATCAATGGCTACATTTCCACGTACACCAATAGTCTGATTATTATCAATAGTCAGAATAAGGAATTACTTGAATTAAGGTGTTTATGTTACATGAGCAAACCTCTTTAATCCCTTTAACATGCTCCATTATTTTGATTATTAGAAATTAGGTTTCTAAGCTACTTTGAAGCTATTCATTTGTAGCCCTATATTCACAGCACAAAAATGTAAATTGCAGATGCAACAGGACCTGCTTTTTTATGCACCTGCTTCAAATGCAAAATGTTCAATGGCTTCCTTTGTTTTTTCATGCTATACAGGTGTGTATGCATTTTAATCATTTATTGCACTCTGATCAATAAAAAGAAATTAAAGCTATATGGGAATATTTAGAAACAAAAGAACCAAAGTGACAAAATTAGCACATAAAAAAATAATAACTCAAATTAAAATGAAAACTGAAAATATATCAATAAAAGCTCATTCAAAATACTATAATAGTATATAAATAAAAGTCTTGAACATGAAAACTGTTCTAAATTCCTGCACTTTCCCCCCCATTTTTTTTTCTACAAAGCGATCAGTGCAATCTGATTCCAGACCAAATGACTCTGATTCACTGAAAAAGGGACGACTCATTAATCACATAAGACTTACGTGATGTTACTTATTAGTTGTTCAGATGTCAACAGGTAGTTAAGAGTATGGACAATATGCATTTTGTCAGCAGTATTTATTAAAAGTACATGAATGTCTTACCACATTGTATTGTTGTTTATTGTATAGTTAAGACCAGTTATAACACACCTTTTGCAATAATTGTTTTCTAATCCTGTTTCACCATGTTTTAAACATGTGCATGAGTGCATCCAGCTGAAGGCCTAACACATTATTCAGAGAAGAATAAATGTGATTAAATGCAATTAAACATGCCTGCATTGTACAATTAAAACCACAGTACTTCACATATTTTACTGCAATTATGGTTACATTAATTATGAGCATAATCACATAAACAATCACAGTATTTAAATAGCTTCAGATTAATCACATTATAAGGGTGCATGTAAAAGTAGCCAATGTGTAAAAACCAAACCATGTGGATTACTCTGCGCTTGTTGAAACAAGACATGTTTTTTTTATTGTGTCCTTTCACAAAACACACATGCTGTGTGATTAATGCACAACATTAAGCAATTCAGTTGAACAACACTCCCTCCAGCCTGAGACAAAAGTGTGGTTTTACTTTGTCTTTGATCAACTTTCAAAGCAAGATATTTATTATTGATGTGGTGAGATAGAGTCATCTCGAACAACCCAGCATCAATGCTGTGGGAACAAAATTTCACGATAGTTCATATTATAGATCTGTGTGTGCATGCAGATTCAACGTTTGCACCCCATAGATGGAATGTGAGATCTTTAATAAGGTGCCTGTGAGTGGTCTCATGGGAAGGCACTTTTAATTTCTTAGGCTCATGGTCTCTCGCTACATAGACGGAGCACAGGTCAAATGCAGAGGAGGATGGCGGAGGGTTGCTGGGAGAGCAACGAATGCCGTGAATACCCACGAACCCCCTACCATAGTCCCCTCACAGCATCTGTCCCAACAAAGCGCGTTGAATCCAATTAAAGGCCACAATAGCTGACATTGCATGACTAGTGATAAGATCACTGTGAAATATGAATTACCCTCACACAAACATACTGTGGCATCAAATGAAAACCATCTTGCAACACAATATGCATCTAAAACACACAGCCCAGAGCCTGCTTCCAAACTTCCCTTGGGAAACACCGCCTGCTTATTTGTGGCAGGGGAAAAACAGGCCCAATCCTTCACACTACCAGGCTGATGCCATTAAAGGTGCATCCTCCCCAGGGGCCGATATGTGACTCTGTTGAGGCAGAGGACAAGAAAGAGTGAAAGAAAGAGAAAGCTGGAAGGATTCATTGCCACTATGTCTCGGTAACCACAGACATACACGAAAGGTCTGTTGCAAAAGCCGTTGACCTTCTGCAATAAAGAAAGAACACAAAACAAGACATCAATAACCTGAAAGCGATACATTGAAGAGGAAGCAGCCCTGTCGCATGGACTAGGTCTGAATGGCTCCTCGGAACAGGATCAACAAATAACGTGAAGGAAGGGTTGTGTGCTGTCATTGTGAGGGCAACAATAGCAGACGGTAAACTCCGGGTGATGGTGTATAAAAGACACGCCAAACTATGGATATAATTTTTCTGTGAATGATCCTATTGTTCCACCGAAACACCATTTTTTTTGGCTGATGACCAAACTGTGTCAGGTAACACAGGTCGTTTGTAGAGAGATCTGTGGCGATACAGGAGTGGAAAGGAGTAGACAAGAAAGTGATCGTTCCATTGATGGCGCTTTTACTTGATTTCGATTGCTTTCTTGGGAGGGGCAGTCAAAAACTATGAATTTAAACTAAAAACCTAAAACTAAATGAAAATGCATCAAAATTATTATTAAAAACTTAAATAAAATATTAATAAATAAATCCAGCCAGACTATACATTATTTCTTAAATATTCAATTACTTTATTATATTTAGTCATTTTAATTTTAATATAGCTTTAGATTTCACTTTTAGTTTATTGTGATGCTTATTTTTTGCTAGTTATAGTTTTTTTTATGTGGAAATATCCATTTGAATTACGCTGTTTTAACATAAACAAACTAGTAAACTTAATGTTATGCATATTTGTCTGTCATATATAAATGAAACTGTAAGATTTCTGCACACACAAAAATCATGGCCACTTTTTTTTTACTATCTGTATAGATTTGATTTGATTTCAATAATAATATTTTCAAAATGCATTTATTCAGACTGCTTAGAATTAGCATAAATCTGTTCCTTGTGAAAACAATATATACAATATATATATATATATATATAAATCTGATTTATTGTGTATTTCAAAGTCAGTTTATTAGTACAATGGTGATATATATTTATGTATGTCTAACACATACAAATTACATTATGTTTGAGTTTATGTTAAAATTGTATGGAAATTACATATGCAATTTATATGCAATTTTAATGTGAAAATTTAAATCTAAAAAGAAATACATCCACATAAAAAAGTATCAAACTGATTAAAAATGCAATGTTAAAATAAAAATAAATCTAAATCTGCAAAACTGTAATAATCCCTTGGGGCACTTAATCTATTCCATTCCATGGGAACATGTCAGTCAGGCCGTTGTGATACCTATATGGGCCTGGCAGCAATGAAGCCTTTACTGCACTGGAAACCATCCCCTGACAGGCAGGCTTCAAAACCAAAGAGGTCCAACCATCATGCACATGTTCCCAGTATGAGCTTCGGTAATGTGGACAGCACATGAGATCAGGTCCATCTCAAGTCACTTTATAAGTCAGAGTAATGTGGGACTTTGTCGCAACCCTTTGGCGCAACCATGCTTAAAACAATTTGGGTGAGTTCATTTCATGGACCTAAACCTTTATTTCCCATGACAGAATTACATTCAGATTAATGGAATTACGATATAAATGCCCAGCAAAGTCTTACAGGCAAATACACACAGATGTGATTCATCCTCAAAGTCCATCTGCAAATACCGACAAGTGATGAATCCCTATCACAGGGAGCAGAGATCTCACGCGTGCACTGCCTCGGCACAGCTGCTCTGTCCGGGGTTAGGATCCACAGAGTCGCTTCCAAGGACTTCAACATCCATAGAGGGAAGTTCAGAGAAGATTAAAGATGTCATGGAATGAAATAGTAGAAGTATTTGTACTCCCTATAGCTCTCTCCTTGCTTTTCCCCCTTCCATGTAAGATAGTAGTACACAGTTGGAACAAAAGGAATCACATGTGCTGAAAAACCTGACCTTTTTAGGAATTCCATCACGTTAATTATATTTTCCTAGATATCAAAGCTTTCACTTCTGTGGCCTTCTAAATATTTACACACCAGTTCTATTTTACAAGCTATTTTAAGATAGCAGAAGGGTTACGCAAATATACAAAATGTTCACGATGAAAAGCCCCTTTTATACTTGTTGTTCCCACAGATCATTTTTTTGCGGCCATTAAATCAAAGTATAAAGCACTGAAGCCATGAGTAACAGTCCAACAATGCATTTTACCCACTTAATCCACCTTACTTCCAGCATTCTGCATCTTTTGTTAGCTGAATAAACGGCACCAACAAAGAAGAAGAAGTCAGCCAGAGCTTCTTATTGCCTTTGGACGGTGATCCCTTTAAGAATAAGGGTGTACAGTCTTCGGAAACAGAAGATGCAGCTGGTTAAATTCAATATCGAATGTATCTGGGCCAGTATCAGATGCTACGTCAGCCCTGAGGGGTGACAAAACATGCAAACAACACAATAGGAGGCGGCAACTAAAATGTACTTGATTCAAAAAGAATAAACTTTAGAAATATAATGAATTTTATAGGCTTACTATTAATACACACACATTAAACAGCCCACATTTGTGTTGTCACAATAACTCGAAAACAACACAAGTGTGACACTTCAAGCTAAGCCTCTGCATATTGAGTTTCGTCTAGAGGGAGTGCATGAAAGAGTATACCCTGTATACTCCTTTAAAGCTTTTAACACAAAGCAAAGCCCATACTTTCAAAATATGTCATGAAACGGAAGGACCCACCCAGGTCTTACCTGCACTCCATTCACAGAGAGAGAAGGCGAATGGGTGCAGAGGATATCATTACAATTAGATAGGAAACATGGTTGAACAAATCCCAAAGACCATCAATTAATATCTGAAAGCTTTATTGTGTTGGTGGTCGGAGCTTTAACATTTTTAAATGACACCATTGCAAAGGTAAAAATCCTGTTGGCTGCAAATAAACATTAAAGGATTTAAACGTTTTATGCAACATTCAGCTCTTTAACAACAGGCACTGAAATGAAACACAACACGCCCTCTCCTCATCCTTAAATTAGTATGCAATGACTCATTCATCAGGAAGCTGGTGCTAAATTAATCATCTATGATTTACTAAGCTTCCTCCATAGAACTTCACGTCGACCGCCTCTAGTACTGAGTGTTGAGGAAAAGCTGGCGAACTTGCAGAGCTGGAACCCCAAGTGTTATTATTCATAAACATGTATTATTACTGCATGTCCTCACTCTAACCCTCTAATACAGCTCTCAACCCTGAGGAGACAGGCACCGAGTACAAAGTCTTTATCACCCTCCATTTTCACCTGAGGGAGCAGGTTAGAGAGGGGAAAAAAATGACTTACGGTAATGCAATGTGAGCCAAACTAGAGCCAGCCAAAGAGCTTTTCAATACCATGAATATGGATGATTCAAAACCTGACAGCACAGCTGGGATTTTCATTTTTCTATTTGTTTAGTAGCCAAAAGTTTGATTTTGTGGAGATTTCATGGATGTATCTGTTCAATGTGAGTAGTGACAGGTCTGAAACTTTACTGGCACGGGGGTCTGAAGTCGAAATCGATTACTCAAATTATGCATAAAATAATATACTAAAAATGATTTAAATAAATAAACATGTGCTACAGGACTGTAGTTCCTAACTGATTGATTTTATTATTTTAATAATATCCTTAAGTCCAGCTTTAGTGTTATTAAGAAGTAAACTGTTCATAACCATCTGTTTCATTGACAGATCTCATAAATTTATGACATGTGGACCTCAGATTACACTTGAACCGTTTTAATTTTCATTACTTTGTGGATATTAATTCAAACTTCTCAAAATGTCAAAACTAATCGGTCTTAAAAATTGAGGTTTGACCTGATATGAAGTTTTTATACTATGACTTATAACTGACAAATGGCCAATATTGGTATTCTACACTATTTTGTGTAGGAAAAAAAAGGAAAACCTAAATAACTACTAAAAATCATCTGTTTTAAAAATGACAAAAAAATTATATTCATTTTGAGATTTTAAAGATTAGATTTAAAAGGATTTAAAAAAAAACTATAGGACAACAACCAACGTGGTATTGATATACTGGTATCCCTATTATAAACATAATTAGGAAAAGAAAGAAAATTGACTTATTTTGCATACAAAATTGATCAAGTCACAGCAAAAACAATAATAAAGTCACAAAAGATTTGTATTTCAATTTAAACTTTCTATTCTTAAATAAAATCTTTAGAAAATGTTCCATAGTTTCCACAAAAATATTAAAGGTGGGGGGGGGGGTACAATGGTGTTTCATGTATTCAGAGTTGCTCACAGTGTTAAAGAGATGGATTCTCATGCTAAACATGGCCAAAGTTATAAAATGTAATTTAGAAGAATGAGCATTTCTGTGTCAAAAATCTTACTTCCAGGTTGGTACAAATTTGGGCTGTTTTTTTTTTCCGAATGGTGGATCTAATGACATAGACGAGAATGGAACTCCTTATATGAGCCTTTCTATTGGAAAAGTGCGACCACGCACACACATTGACTTGAGGAGAGCGAGACCGCGCACATCAACGCGCTTCAAAATCGTCGGCAGCGCTGCATAGGAATTGTTCGAGAATGCCTCCAAATAAGTGCATTTTTGGAAGTGAAGGAAAGTTTACCGTGTTCAGCTTCTCCAAGAACCCAGCGTTACATGAACAGTGGATGCAGTTTGTTTTTCCGGCGCAGGAGTGTATCAAGTGCATTTGTGTGTTCTGGTCATTTGAGTGACGAATGTTTTATAAACAAGGCCCAAGTCGATGCTGGATTTGCACATCGTTTGCTATTAAAACATGGAGCTGTCCCTGTGATAAAAGACCCCATTCATGTAAGTACAATTGCATCAGATTTCTGTATTTTGTTGGAAATCAGCACATAAGTGAATATGTTAATGGAAACAACATGAAACATCAGTATTATAGCTCCACTCACGGCACGCCTCCAGGAGCTCGGCTTTTTCCGGAAAGAATCGGAAAGCTGTATTTTTCTTTTATAAATATGATAAAACTAAAGACTTTTTGGATATATGAAGGATGCAGTACTACTCTATAGGTACTCAAGATTAACATGAGATTAGGTGAAACTGTGTATGTTATGTACCCTTTAAGAAACTGGATTTAAAATGGATAATAATAAGAAATGTTACTCAAGCACCAAATCAGCATATTAGAATGACTTTTGAAGGATCATATGACACTAAAGACTGAAGTCATAGCTGCTAAAAATTCAGCTTTGCATCACAGGAATAAATTATAATTTAAAATATATTAAAATAGAAATCAATTATTTTAAATTGTACTGTACTAATATTACTGTTTTTACTGTATTTTTAAGCAAAGCCTTGGTAAGTATTAGAGACATTTATATATACGTTTAAAATTTCCTCTAGAACACATTAAGTAGATGGAATGTGTAAAGTTTGTTTGTATGTTTAGAGTGTGAAAGGGAGTGATGAAAGTCGTACTCACAGCTCCAGGCCCAGGACATTCCACTGCACCCCTCCCACTACATGACTTCATCAACGCTCCATAGCTGGAAGATCAGACATCCACCAACCGGCCAGCCAGACCTCAAGATTTCAAAATTAAAGAGTCTTGCTTTTACTCTTAAACACACACACACACACACACACACACACACACACACACACACACACACACACACATCCTGTGATCTGCCAGTCAGATGTGCACAAACCTGATACACAAATCTACAGAAAAAACAGCGAAGACTAAACAAAAAGGTCAATAACCTTGATCTCGACGTGTAAACCGCTCTGTCATGTGTCACTCACAAAGAGTCAGCATGCATTTTACACATGGCAGATCTCCACATGTGTGTGATGTTTACAGAGCATTCTTTATACAAGTGTGAAATCTCACAGGAATTTAACTGCTACATTTGACAGGCACTAGTGTACAATGCTAGAAAAAGTCTGAACATATTATGACCTCAATCGAAATCTATGTTGAATACAGGAGAAACCCAAGATAAGCAGAAGTGAAGGACAGCATTTAAAGGGATAGTTCTTCTAAAAACGAACAGGAATCTTGTTGTTCCAAACCTGTATGACTTGGTCTTCTGTGGAACACTTAACAAGATATTTAGAAAAATTCAAGTCAGTAAGGTCCAATGTTGTTTTGGCTTTCACTAATTAGACAAAAACGGCTGTTTTTTGGGGCTGAGTTATGTCTTTATTGTGTCACATTTGGCTTCCATGGATGCTGCTGACATTATATGGCCTTCAAATTGTGCTCCATAGCAAAAACCATAAATACCCAAAAACCGCATTGCTCATTTGACACTTATGGCCCAAATCTGCAAATAATGAAGCCTTACAGTGGTCAAAAAGGTCCAGAGACCAGTGGAGCCTCATACTATACAATCTGGAGAGAATGTTTGCAAATAAAGTGGTGTGCCGGCTGATCATTATCAACCTTTCACAAATAAAGTAATTCAACAGACTGTTTGCTTTTTTTTTTTTTTTTTTCTCCATATGATTAGGGTTTTTTTTCTGGGAGGAAATGGATTATTATTATTTTGGGCCAAATATTTAATGTTCCCATTATTCGAGCAAGACTATAAACAAATGCGTCAGGAGCAATTCATCGTACTTACAATAACATTCTGACATTTTCCCACAGCGTGGCCAGGGCTGGCAGTAGGGCCAAGGCTTCCTTTGTACTCCTGAGAGTTGTCAGACCCTAAGACCACCACAGTGCAGAAAGGTAGAGACAGAGGGAACACTGTCAGGATTGAACAGTACTGTACCGATCTGTTTAACTAGCACAGATCATTAGTGTTTAATGTAGTAAAAATGGTTATGTGTGCAGATCCCCAACTGGTAGAGCATGGAGCTGGCAACATCAAGGTCAGCCATTCAATTTCATGGACTGATTATATATATCTAAACTAAAAGAGTATAAATTTACTTGGTATCTACCAAATGCTGGTTCTATAGTTAACGGAAAATAAAACAAATGAAAAATTATTTTGTTAACTAAAACAAAAAGAATTTAAAGTTAAAATGTAATTAAAATAATTTAAAGTGTAAAATGCTGTTCTTTAACTGAAGTTTTCCCAAATACTAAAACATTGTGCTGAGAATCAAATGCAGGATATGGATGTAATAATACACAAAATTGAATGAACACAACATTTCCGGTACTGTGTATTGTTATATTAATTGTATTATTTTTTTCTGAATGTAGAATTAAACGTGGCACTTTTCCAACTAGAAGCAGTTAAAAGACCACAATATTGATAAAAGCCAAAGCACTTAACACAGGGAATACATATGAAAGCACTTTTTTCATAAGCAAATTCCTTTGCAGTTACATCCTCAATCACTAGGGACAAGCGGCATGACGTAACCAGAGAACGAGTCGAACATAAATCGTAAGTGCTGATAGAAAGCCTCTTCACATGCTGTACTTCATCATACAACAAGCTTCTTGAGACCCATCTGAAAACTTGTCTTATTAACAGAGTAAGAAACATCTTTTGCTCCCTGCTATTCATCATATCCAAGGCTCTGAAATCTCAGAACGGAAACGGCAATGCATCACAGAGAAACCGATCTGAGCCATTTTAGGAAACCATTAGTGAAACGAGCGATGGTGCAGATTGTGTCAAAGCCGCTTCCTTGTTCAAACTCTGCCGGCTGCTATTTACAGCGTTTTGATAATTGTTCAGAGGCCAAACACCAGCCAGCAGATACATATCGTGAAAGAACCTAGTTGGGATTAAGTTCAGTCCAGTCCATTGTAATTACAGCAAGAGACAAAGAAGCACACTTAAAAGACAGGCAAACGAATATAAGGGCACGCGTAGGCAGGATGTCAGAACGGACACACACACGCACATCCTAACTATTATACACACACGCGGGGCCTCATCAATCACACTTTCTCTGGGGGGTCCGCGTGGCCAAAAGCAAATGTACATTGTGCAATTGGTCCTGTGTAGAACTTGAATAATAGTTCACAGTCCCAAAGCCTGGGTTGGGACTGTGCCTAAATGTTCCTCATGAAAACAAGTGGCGTACAGACATTTCTTCTCTTTGCTTTTCTCACCTTTGTCTAACCCAAGACCTTCATCCTCACTTTGCCGGTTCGTGAGAAAAAACTAACCCAGTTGACATGCCGGCACCAAACAGCCTCATCAGACTGGATTTTATTAGCTGCTCATCTTAGCGGGAGTTCTAAACAATAAAAGCCTTTGGTTTTCACACAGAGAACTGAACCGTAAGTGTGGACATGTTACACATTGCAATGACTTTAAAAGGTGGAGAACATTTGCAAATGTCATCTTGTGGTGGTGGATTTGTTGATTCACCAAGACAACACTGGATTCTTCTGTTTTCAATGAAGAGAGAGAAAATAAAGTGCATTAGTACATGAGTGTGTGTGAGATGTTCATCCATTCCTGCATCAAGCTCTTTAACCTCAGCTCCCTTAAGACTATCCTCCTTAAAGCACCCCGAAAAAAGCCAGCTATTTAATTCTTCAGATGAAACAGTCCACTTTAAAAGCACAGAGAATCACTTGGGCTTTGTGATTGTTACATTTGCAAACCATGACCTTTTTTCCTCATATATATATTGTATGTGACATCCCATAATAAATGTCTTTATGGAATCAGAGGAAACTAGAAACAGACATTTAGAGTTAAGGGGATGAAGCTGTAATCAGAATAATTATAACTGTAACCTTTAGAACTGAAAACATATTTACAGAGATTTAAAGTCACAATGAAATGGAAGTAGCGGCAGATCTTTTCTTCCATACCATGACGTCCATCTGAGTGAAATATAAGGCAGGGAACTGGTACACTAGAAAGGTTCATGATTGGATGGAAGCTAAATGCATACTTACAGTTAATTGTAAGAAAGCGGTGAGGTTTAAGCAGACTAAATGATTGGAAATGTCTTTGGTTTTTGGTTCAAATATGAATTTCTAAAATTAAACATGCAGGCATGAATTGTTCATAATAAGACCAATAACATGCATTTCAAAACATTTTATTTCATGCCCACTTCGTCCATGGTGGAATTTCAGAAACATTATAAGATCAGAAGATGGGCCATTTAAACATGTGAGGGAGAAAACGAAATAAAGCGTTTTTTTTTTAAAGGCTTTGCAGTGATCACGAATCAAGTAGCTACAATTTATGATATAGTTGTTGTCAGACAGTCCTAGCCCTGATTTGAAATGTTGTTTTAATGTAATCTTTACAAGCAGTTTTTTATATTTTGGTTATTTCCAATTGAAGAAGAAACAGGTATCATACAAGTATGAGCTGTACTAGCATGTCTGGAAACAGTTGCCTAGAATATTTACAAATATAGGGATAGTGATTGGACAGACTAGCCCTAAATTTACATGGGACTAAGATACAGCTTACAAAAGTATAGTTCTGGCCCTAAAATTTGACGGGATGAGCCACACTGAAGTCACTGTAATCTAACCAATATATTAACTGCACATCAGTTTAATTCTACTATACATAAATAAGCCAAGTTACAACTTGCATCTGTATGCCAAACAACGCCCATTAATTGTGGTAAAAAAAATTCACTTGTTACTTATTACTTAATCTTATCCTTCAACATATCCTTTGATACACAGGACTAAATCCACAGCCCATTTAAGTTATGATGTTTACAAAGCCTTTAGCCTTGTAAAGTGGTAAATAACTCTCTCACTTACTTGCCAAACACAATCACATCAAACCTCATTTAAAAAGGAAGTTTCACTGCTCTGTACACAACTGACTAACAGGTTTGCAACCAAATGTGGTATATTCACTGAAGCTTATTAATGTATGTCTAAGTGATTAAGGAAATTAGTGTGTCACTGCACACACAATTACACAACGCCAAGTCCTTGTCTTTAATGGTAAATGCCTTGTGGATTTCGTTGAGTTGACACTGGCTCCTTTAAGGCTTAGATTATGCACTGTGAATGCCTCTGTGGCTCCAAGGTCTGACTCCTGCCTTAAATGCTCCAATGCATGACTGCCTAGAGACTCAGACGCCATGAGAGTAAACACAGTACAATAAAGACGGAAGTGCATTAGATGACACCTGACAGAATGGATCTAACTTGGACCTTTTTCTGAGTACGATGTAATTTATATTTGAAAAAGTTAAATATATATATTCTTTTTTTCAAAAAGTAAAAGCTAAATTAAAAGTGTTAAACAAGCATATAAAATGTTTGTAATATAAAACGAAACTTTCAAAGCAAAGAAAACTCAATTTATTGACGTTAAAATTCTGAGGTTATAAAACAGACATTTAAGTTACTTTTTAAATAAGATGGAGCACTTTTTGGTAAAAATATTTCTTTTATGTGTGCTCAACAAAAAGTCCAAGTACAACTCACAGCATGAAGACTTGGAGCTTGTGCTTGAATCTCTGACAGCTCACCTCTGCAACCCACTTTATGAGCAGCAGCATTCTTGTGTCCTTTGCGCAACAATTACAAATCATTCTCCAATTACAGTGTCTCTGTCAAAAAAAACATAGTATGTTATCAGCTCATACAAAATTAGTCTACCCCCTCTCTATTCGGGCAAGCAGGAAAACCACGGATTCATTGGCACTGAACCTTAATTGAATTAATGGCGGTGGTTTATCTAAATGAGCAGACTACAGCCATGAGGGCCATTGTTTATGTCTGCGGTGCAGGGTAAATAGCCCGTCATTTATCGCAGCTCTTGTTTGTTATAAAATGCAGCTCTGCTGTTGATCATATCAGTGCAGACAGGGCCCATTCACTGCTGGTACTCACATTTAAAACAGCCCTCTAATGCTAATAAGTCACTGATCTGCCTACTCTGTCTTATATACTGCTGTTGTAGGTAGACTATATACAGTATTAAAAAACACATTCCTATTGCTTGGCATGTAACAGACTTTTTTATATTTCATTTACGTGGATGTTCTGATCATGTTCTGGTTACTCCACTGCACACGTCGGATCACTTCCTCCTCAGTCTTAACCTCAACATGGTCCCTGACACTTTACTTACCCCTCCACATGTCATCTTTCGACGTAACCTGAGCACACTTTCACCCTCCCGGCTTTCTGCAATGGTTTCATCTTCACTTCCTTCCCCTAAACTGTTTGCATCTTTGGATGCTAACAGTGCTACTGATACTTTCTGCTCCACTCTTACATCTTGTTTAGACACTGTTTGCCCCTTATCTTCCAGGCCAGCCCGTAACACCCCTTCTGCCCCTTGGTTATCTGATTTTCTACACGAACACTGTTCTAAGCTTAGAGCTGCTGAAAGGGTGTGGCGCAAATCCAGAAATACTACTGACCTTAATATGTATCAGTCACTCCTATCTTCTTTCTCTGCTAATGTCTCCACTGCTAAAATGAAATACTACCATAACAAAATTAACAATTCGTCTAACTCTCGCATGCTTTTTAAAACATTTTCCTCACTTCTTTGTCCTCCTCCTCCCCCTCCTGCTTCATCTCTAATAGCTGACGACTTTGTAACATTTTTCATTAATAAAATTAAACACATTAGTGCACAATTTTACACACCACAATCAGTCAAGCTCATATCACCAGCAAACTTACACTCATTTACATCCTTCTCTTCACTCTCTGAGGCAGAAGTCTCAAAACTCATCCTTTCTAATCACCCAACAACTTGCCCGCTTGATCCTATTCCATCTCATCTCCTTCAAGCCATTTCTGCTGCAGTTGTACCTGCACTCACTCACATCATCAACAGATCCCTCCACACTGGTGTTTTTCCCTCATCATTTAGACAGGCTCGTATAACTCCACTACTTAAGAAACCCACCCTCAACCCATCTCTTTTAGAGAACTACAGACCAGTTTCCCTTCTTCCTTTCATTGCAAAAACACTTGAAAGAGCTGTGTTCAACCAAGTCTCTACATTTCTCACACACAACAACCTCCTTGACAGCAACCAATCTGGCTTCAGAAGTGGACATTCAACTGAGACTGCCTTGCTCTCAGCTGTTGAAGCTCTAAGACTGGCAAGAGCGGAATCCAAATCTTCAGTACTTATCCTGCTTGATCTGTCCGCTGCTTTTGACACGGTTAACCACCCGATCCTCCTATCAACCCTACTGGCAAAAGGCATCTCAGGAACAACACTTCAATGGCTTGAGTCTTACCTATCAGATAGGTCCTTCAAAGTATCTTGGAGAGGTGAGGTGTCCAAGTCACAACATCTATCTACTGGGGTGCCTTAGGGCTCAGTTCTTGGACCACTTCTCTTCTCTGTCTACGTGGCATCATTAGGTTCTGTCATTCAGAAACATGGCTTTTCATACCACTGCTATGCTGATGACACTCAACTCTACCTCTCATTCCATCCTGATGATCCGACGGTAGCTATTCGCATCTCAGCTTGTCTAACAGACATTTCTTCCTGGATGATGGACCATCACCTTCAACTCAACCTTGCCAAGACAGAACTGCTAGTGATTCCAGCAAACCCATCGTTTCATCACAATTTCACCATCAAGTTAGGCACATCAACCATAACTCATTCAAAAACAGCTAGAAGCCTTGGAGTTATGATTGATGATTAGCTGACTTTCTCAGACCACATTGCTAAAACTGTCCGATCCTGCAGATTTGCTTTATTCAACATCAAGAAGATCAAGCCCTTTCTTTCGGAACATGCTGCACAACTCCTTGTTCAAGCTCTGGTTCTATCCAGGCTGGACTATTGCAATGCCCTCTTGGCAGGTCTTCCAGCCAATTCTATCAAACCTTTACAATTAATTCAGAACGCGGCAGCAAGATTAATTTTTAATGAGCCAAAAAGAATACATGTCACACCTCTGTTTATCAATTTGCACTGGCTTCCAATAGCTGCTCGTATAAAATTCAAGGCATTGATGTTTGCCTACAAAACTACCACTGGCTCTGCACCCATTTACCTAAATTTGTTACTTCAGACTTATGTGCCCTCTAGAAGCTTGCGTTCTGCAAGTGAACGTCGCTTGATTGTGCCATCCCAAAGAAGCACAAAGTCACTTTTACAGACTTTTAAATTAAATGTTCCCTCCTGGTGGAATGACCTCCCCGACTCTATCTGGACAGCTGAGTCCTTAAGCCATCTTCAAGAATCGGCTTAAAACACATCTCTTCCATCTTTATTTGACCCTCTAACTTTAGCACCCAATATTCTAATTCTATTCTTAAAAAAAATCTAACTACCTTTCTAATCTTTTTATATTCTATTTTCTTTTTATTAATTATACAATTGTATGTGTGTGTGTGTGTGTGTGTGTGTGTGTGTGTATGTGTAAAGACCTCTAACACTAGCTTGGTCTATTCTTTTTTTATTCTATCTGTTTTCTTTATATTATATTATTTAAAATCCCATGCTAGGTGTACTGTGTTAACCTAACTGAGACTTGTTATAGCACTTATATATCATTGCTCTTTTAGTTGTTTTTGATTGCTTCCACTGTCCTCATCTGTAAGTCGCTTTGGATAAAAGCGTCTGCTAAATGATAAAATGAAAATGTTGGAACTGCTCAATGTCTATATTAAATTATGATCATGGACACATGACACATGAAAACATGGCTGGACAGTTTTTCTCTGAGAAAACAATGAAAAACAAAATGAACTGATGTTGCAAATACAATGTTATTTAATCGAAGGGAATTCAAAATAAACTCATGATGAAAATTTGTCTAAAATATCATAAAAATAAGAAGGTAATTGTTAGATTATGTGAAATTAAGTGAGAAATTGTAAGTTTCTAGTTCTTGTTCTAATTCACATTAGATTTAAAGGTGGAATTGTGAGGAAAACAGTTACAAATGTGTGATACAAAGAAGTCATAATTTGCAAGATTGAGCATATAAAGTCAGTCAACAGGGATACAGTTGGAGATGTCACAAAGTCACAGTTAAGAAAAATAAGGTCAAAAATTTGAGACATTTGAGATTAAGTCAACTACAAGGAATAGTTGCAAATTTAAGATATAAAGTCTCAACTGAAAGAAATAAAGTCACAATTGTGCGATAAAGTAACACAAGAAATTAAATCACAACTTCAAGATATAAAGTCACAATTATGAGAAAAAAGGTAGTTGTGAGTTGGTTATTTTATAGGGATGTAATGATTCACTCAAATCACGATTTGATTCACAATTTTTTTTATATAACAAAATTAGATTTTAGACAAATTATAAATTAAATGTGTCCTTTTATTATTACTTGGACAAAATGCTGCACGTTTCTTTGTGAAATTTAAATATAACACTATAATAATATAATAACAGCACTTGCATATTATTGCTCTTTTGTTGGTTTTGATGGCTTCTATTGTCCTCATTTGTAAGTCGCTTTGGATAAAAGAATCTGCTAAATAACACAATTTTAATATAAGTAAAACAAATGAAAAATCTCTTCATATAAACCAAATAAGGCTTTGTATGTACTCTTTCCATTTAAAATGAGAGGAAACCACTGCTTTTAAATCATGATCCAAACAAAGAGGCTGCATACATGCATACAAGCAGTTTTTCCATCTTAATTAGATTGTATAATTTTGAAATTGAAGCAAAAACTGAATTGTTTGACTTCAGTTTTGTTAAACTATAAATAAAAAAAATCTGCAGGAAACAGAAACAGCAGAATGAAGCGAATGAAAGAGCTGAATGAGATGCAGATTTACACTCTGCCAGCAGGTGGCACTTAAAGGGTTTCCTTGGTTTCCGCTGTAAACACAGATATAAATACAGCTGGGTTTGTGACAAGAAAAAGTCACAACTGTGAGATATAGTCAATTACAAGGAGTCAATATTATGACAATCACATTGTGAGAAATGTAAGATATAAAGTCTGTGGGATGTAAAGTCACATTTGTGAGACAATTACGGGAAATAAAGTCACAACTGTTAAAAAGTCACAATTATGAAAATTTATGTAAAATGTTGTATTATTCTTACTTTAAAGCAGAAGCAGGCTTTCAAAGGAACTGCATCATGGAATAAGATAATGCTCTTTGAAATCTATTTTGCTTACAAAGATTTCAGTTCTTATGGGAGCCTCTGTCAGCTTCTGTCAACAGGAAATGTGTCTACCTCAAGCAACAAACCCTGCTGAGAAAACTAAGGGCAGAGGGGTCATACACACTAATGTTAATATTTATCTCCTCAACTCCTCAAAATGTAATGACCTGAAATTTACTAAACTGCTTGTTAAAGGGATACTCCACCCCAAATTGAAAATTTAGTCATTAATCACTTACCCCCATGTCGTTCCAAACCGTAAAAGCTTTGTTTGTCTTCGGAACACAAAAATAAATTTTGGAGAATTGAGACTGCCAAGTAAGTTACACTGTCAAGGTCCAGAAAAGTATGAAAAGCATTGTCAGAATTGTCCATCTGGCATCAGTAGTTCAACCGTACGTTAGGAAGCGACGAGAATACTTTTTGTACTCGAATAAAACAAAAATTACAACTTAAACAATTTCTTTGTCAACTGTCTCCTCTATGTCTCTCCACATCACTCAAACTGCCTATGCTCTTTTGTGTCAGCCGCACCACTCCTCTGTTGCTCTGTTTTCTTTCAAATCAAAGCATAAATACACGTAGAAACAGTGCATCATTGTGGAGAGACACAGAGGAGACTGTTGACAAAGGAATTGTTTAATTAAGTTGTTATATTTGTTTTATTCGAGTACACAAAGTATTCTCGTCACTTCATAATGTTACGGTTGAAACACTGATGGCAGATGAACTATTTTGACGATGCTTTTCATACTTTCTTGACCTTGACAGTGTAACTTACATGGCAGTCTATGGGAAAGTCACAAGCCTCCTGGTTTTCATCCAAAATATCTTGTGTTCCGAAGACGAACAACACTTATGGGTTTGGAATGACATGGAGGTAAGTAATTAATGACAAAATTTTCATTTTGGGGTGGAGTATCCCTTTGAGAATATATATAATAATGGCATAGGGCATAGTGGTCACTGGATGGAGTATCCAGTACGTCCAGGTGGAGAAGTAAATCCAAGTCTGGAGAAGATCTTAGATCTAGGACATGGCTCTGTTGACAGAACTGCTCACTGGACCCCTATAAGCACACTGTGTTTTAGAGTTTTACCCAGAAGTCAACCTCTCCTGATATGCATGGACCCCTGACCCGAAGCGACCTTCTCTGCTGCGAAGAAGCTACAATGGCCCATCCACAAATTACTTATCTGGAAATCACAGCCTTACACAAAACAGACCGTTCCGAAACAGTGACAAAGTATAGAGACCGTCATTGTTTGTGTTTCATCTCTCCACCAGCTCAGCTCTTCCTCTTCCCACCAAGAGCTAAAACACACACTGAGAGAGCAAACATGGGGCTCCCGCTTCTTGTCTGTGTGATGAATATTTTATAAGAATGAACAGATCAAGCTATGTTGCATCAAAGAGGGAGGAATGAGATGGGATGAAATGTCATGGGAAATGCTTGGGAGGAGCCTAAGAGTTCAGCACCTCCCTGATGACCGTTGAGAAAAAAGAAAGTGGTGAAAAAAAGCATTTCCTCTCTTATTCAACATGTGTCATCTCTCAAGAGTTAATGAAAACAACTTGAACAGAGTGATGGGGAGTGTTGATGGAGCCGGGAGCAATGGTGAGTTAGACCTCATTAACTGAGGTTCCCTCTTTCATTTCTCCCTCCCTGCATTCCCTGATCTCTCCTTCCACACACTGAGCTCTTTCCAGGTGTTGGTTTCCGTGCATTCGTCTGCTCCCCTGCACACAGGGCAGGTCAGCACCCCAGTCACAGCCCCTGAGGTCCCCAGGACAGGCCGATTGAAACCATGTGAGATGAAGCAAGCTTTCAAATGAGCTAAACGTGAGACCACAATGACAAAACCTAGGGAAAATATCCATTCTCAGGTCCCTACACAAAATATTCATAAATGAATACATTGAATGTGGTGTTTGGATTTCTTGACATACGGCCGCACAAAAAGAGTGCTGCTGTAAATTTACTCCCAGTTTATGCAACATTATGACATTATCCAGTTGTTCAAATTGAATTTTGAAGGTGGGGAATCCAAAATTTTGACTGAGGATTCTGGTGGTCTAGGCAAGACATTTTAGATACGTCAAATATATATAAATGTTGGAATGACTGTGTGCATTTAAAGACATTCAAAAGATGCATCCTCTGTTGTTTTGATACTCACACTACACTATGAATCACATGTGCATCAACAAGATCCTCATCCACAAATAAAGTTACGTTCAAGGAATAGTGTATTTGTGAAACAGAATATACAGTGTATGAGACCGAATATGTGTACTATATAAAAGAAAAAATGAACTGGATTTTTCTTTAAGTCAAAGATGCCGTTCCAACTCATAATCATTTCTTACAGTATTCTATTGTCTTTAACTTCCCGTCAAACTGTCCTCACATGATCTCTGACCTTACTCAAAACTCCCAGTATGACTGCACTCTCTCTCTGTGCTGAACCACAGGCTGAAAACATGCACAATTTCTGGTATTTGATGAGCAGGTTGCACTTGAACTAAAATGTAGTGTATTAAAATGCTAAAAACATCTTCCCTATCTTGGTTGCACTTCCAGTAGAAGAAATTCACTGAAGCTCCAGATGACATAACAAGCTGGTCACAACTGCTGACTATTTCCCAGGCACATACTCATTTTATGAACACATACTGTACTAGCGGCATTCAAGGATAAACACACACAAGTTTGTTTATTTGTTTTGTCGCTCCAAAACCATGGAGCTGGGTCTTATATTACTTCATCTTTAATTTCAAATGACAGACCCTACAGATCATTCTCACTCTCAGAGCTTATAACATTGAGACAACTCCAGTTTGACTAATCATTTAGTGAGCAATGAGCTCAACTCTTCCATGACACAGGCCAATTTCACATCTCCACCATTGCCCTTCAAACTCCAATTCAGAGTGATGCAAAGCTCAGCCTGGCTCTTCTACATCAGCCCGAGAGCCATCTGGGTCTGAACGCTTTTACTTTTAACCCTTTCACATCAGGAATGTCAGTATAGACATAGACTAGTGGTAGACTAATTCTGGCATCTGAAATTGGCAGCTTTGGTTTCAGGGGGATATCGTTTCCGCCAGCCACCCCAAAGACCGCAGCACACAGAAGGCCAGGTTTGCGTTCACACACTGTGCAATACAATCATTATATTGTGTAATCCATTCACATGAACAGATCAAGATGTCTTACATTCCCTTCTTTGAGGTGGTGAAATGCTGGATAACCACAGCTCTTATGTGGCTTACTTGTTACTGTTCTTTGAAACGGACTACAGGGAAACGAGTTGTTGTGTCAACAAATTTTCTAATTGCTCAGAAAGAGAACAAAAGCTGCCTGTGGTTTGATGGGTTGCATTCAGTACCGTAAGCTAGTCTTATAAGGAGATCTAGAGAGCAGAACACTGTACTGTATAAGAAGAAGGACAGAAAGAGGAATTTAAAATCCATTCTCAATTCAATTCTGAATGTACACAACCCTGCTAGAAAGGTTCAAGAACTCAATGTTTGCATAAAGTGATCCTCAAAAGCCAGAACTATTGCATGTTTAGAGAAGTACTAAACACTTTGAAACATGAAATAACCTTTCAGAAACTTCTGAGGCAATGTTTATTTTCTGACTGGGTGTTACTGTCCTTCCAGGCCATCACTATGTTGCTGTTACTGAAATCATCCAGCCTTCTGACACTTTAGTGGTGTTATTTTGCATAGGGGGCACTCATGAGCTCCCTTACAAAATCTAAAATGGCAAAAGGGACGCGCTGCAGTCTCCTTGACTTTGCCATCAGGTCTAGCGATAGTGGAAGCTCCGTGAGGGGAAGGGAGGGTGAAGAAGATAAAAAAAAGTCATTTTTCTGTGTAAACAGCATGATTGGTAGTCTGCAATTACGGACGTCAGATAGGGGAAGCTGGAAGAGATAAAAGTGGCAGGATTCAAGCGGTTCAAATCCCCACAGATCAGTCTGAATGCAGCTCCACACGCAGAGCACACGCACGAAACAAACATCTTCCTGACTGACCCGAACCAGCGCTAAACCACTGTCCATATGACTTGGGGAATTACTTGATCTGACAAGGTAATCAAATTGCCCAAAGGGGAGTTTCAAACATGATTATAGTTTGTAGTTGTGGTAAACTAATATTACAACTACATGTTTATTTTCCAGTAGGGAATATTTAGTCCATATGTCAACATCTGAGTCAAAATAATGCCATATGACACTGAGGTCTGCAGACAGGAATACTTTTTTTCTTTCTTATTCTTTTTTTTTTAAATGCTACTCCAAACTCAAATGTCTAACTCAACATCTAAAACCTCCTAATGCTCGCCAGCACTGCTCTGGAATGGCCATTAAAATCTGTGCAGGAGTTTTGAAGCACTCACAGTCAGTTTTTTCAAATATGTATCTTAACCCAGAGGTAAATAATTCCATGTTTACTTCATCTTTTGTTTGTCCCGACCAACCAAGACACAAACATCTGCACACAAAAACAAATAAAAGGGGGTTAAGTGTATTTGTTTTGAATGTCCCTGAGAGAAAGATCTAAAAAAAAAAAAAAAAACCTGGGGGATGGGGGATAGAGGGCGAGAATTTCTCTTGGTGCTCTGCCTTGTGCTGCAATGTCTCTCTCCACCTCTCTGCATCTTTGATTTGACCCATTTCCTCCAAGTCAAAAGAAACATTTGTGGTGCCACTGAAAGATGACCCTTTTCACTGAAGCACAAACTCAACTGATAGTAAAACCCTTCACCAACCAGCTGGCAGGGTATCAGAGAGCGAAACGCTGTGAAATTGGGATATCTCTCAAATGAATTGCCTCAAGAATTCAAGCTGTATCTGTTCCTAAAAAGACAATTATGCCTGACATTTTATACGCGTTTGCTTCCTGACTTAAAAAGATTCAGTGGCTGATTCAGTGTCTGTACACACCATCAGTGGATAAATGACATTACAGCCTCAATAGTGACGGATGGATGAACCACCTGTGGTCAGTAACAGTGGAGTGGATGAGGTCTGCATGGTAATACGATTGTGGTAAAAATGAAGAAAGAACACTCATCCACCCCAGACCAGCTGCTGCGCTCAAGTCAGAACACAGAATACCTGCTGCTGAACTTCTATGAGCAGAGGAAATATTCCCTGAACATTTAAATAAGAATAAGAAAAAATATTAACTTTAAATTAACTGTCATCTTTACCATTTAGAAAAAAAAGCCTTACCAAATGCACTCAAAACATGTGTTATCCATTTCTTTGAACTGTAATTCAACAAAATCAAAGAAGTGAATGAATCGAAAGCGAAACAATTTGAAAGTGAGCGACAGGAAGTTGAATTTACTGAAAGTTTGTCTTGACAAATGTTGTTTTCTAGTTACAAATGACAGCTATCAACCCAGTCTCATGGGAAAAAATAACTATTTCACAAAGACGTGATTTTTTACGAAAAAAAAAAAAAACATAAATATAACAGCCAATGGGGTGCCAGCATATCATACAAAAATGCACAAATGAGATCATAAGAAGATACTGTATATGAATTAGCCACCAATTTGACAAAACGTGAACTAGTTACGAACTGCCATAAGATTGTGTTCGTCATTTGCAATTTTTGAATTCCAATTAATTTTCAGCCTCATACCTTGCAGTTCTGCATCACGTTTTCAAACTCAATTGGAATTTGAAATTAGGGATTGAATTGGAATTTTAAAAAGCATTGTGTGCTTAACCCTGATATCCTGTAGACTTTTGTTCACAAGCTACGTTGGTTTCTCATCATGATACCTCATCTTACTCATGGACCAAGACAATGACGGCTTAAGGAGGAAGTACAAGAAATTGTTCATGCCTGAAAGCAGCAATTACTCACTCGTTATCATTTTCTTTATCTTTACCTCACTCCCTCTTTTTCCCTCTTTACCCCAGTGTGACTCCAGCCAACAAAGATCTCCAGAGAGTAACCCCGTCTTGCCCACAATACCCCCAGCTCCAGCTCACAGCCAGACCGGAACTGCAGGGCATCCGTCTGCCAGCTAATGGCCTCTAATTTAGTCCTAATAGAGAACGAAATGAACAGGCAGGAGAAGAGGAGGAGGAGAGAGAAAAAAATAAACACAAGCAATAGGAAGGGGAAAAGGGCAATTTCAGTTGAAAAATATTAATGTAATCAAGGCAAATTAGTGGGTTTGGGATAACATTCCTATGGTGCAGACTGTTTATGTTCTGGGGGAGCGGTGGAAAGTGTGGTGGGTTGAGGCAGAGGGGAGTCTTGTCTGTCACACATGTAACAACCCACACGCAACATGTAAACATGCGCTTGTACACACATACCCATGTGGATGCCATTGAGGTGTTGTACACCCTCGACACCCCCTGACTGTCATCTCTGATGAGGATTAAAATGTTTCCGAAAACACAAACATGTCCTGCACAAATTATATTAGTGTATTGAAGACATGTGGGAAATATAAGAGGGTGTTACACAACTGAAGCCTGTTGCATGATTTTTGAAACACTGAATGAAGGATGCTGAGGAAAGAGAACAAAGGATAATGTCAAAACATTGGTGGATGGATGGATGGAAGGATGTCTTGAAAAGATTTGTATTTTTTATGTTTGCAAGAATTAAGATGAAACTGCTAAGACAGAGGAACAGGATGTATAGAGAGTTGTGATAGGAAGTGAAGAGGATTTGTGGGAGCTGTCACTGAATTGATAGACTGTTGATGTCCTGTTTTCTTATGGGGGCAGTGTCTCTTCTGTTTTCCTCCTTGTTAGACACGCTTGAGTGAAAGGAGGCTGACCCAGGGGAAAGAGAGAGAGGACGAGAGAAAGAGAGAGAACTCATGCTGAGCTCTACTACTGAATACACACTACGCTGGGCTGGGATTCAGCATGGAAACTCATTAGAGGCTCTAAATACACACACACAAGACATTTTATGAGAAACATGAACATTTTCTGAAGTGGACTAAACACACACACACACACACACACACACACACACACACAAAACTGACAGTATCGCCATACTGTCAAGTATTTTGTGATCTTATTTATTATTTATCATTTTAATTAAATCAAATACAATATAAACTGTTTGTAGCACTATAAGTATGGGGTCCTTTCAAGCTATTTTTTTTTCACTGAGAACTAACAAATATTATTGGGTAATTTCAGGCTGTAATTTTCAAACAATATATGACATTTATGTTATAAAAAACAAAATTAAACTCAAATCAACATTTCCTGTCAGCATATTATACTACATTAATTTAGACAGTATTTTAATTTAACACAACATTCATGTTTGCATGGAAAAAAAAAAAGATTAATGATCTATAATCCATTATCTTTATATATAAATGCCTTTCATTAATGAATTCATATATATATATATATATATATATATATATATATATATATAAATACGTTATATGACAATTACAGTATTTCAAAATAAAAAATCATTTGTCACACCTATTTAGCTCTAAAGTATTGTCAACTTTCACTTAAAAAGTACATCATTGGAGTTTTTAGAGGAGCCAGTTTTCATAACTAGTTTTTTTCATGAGTCACAATTTTAATTTAGCATATTCCATTACATAAAACAGTAAGGAATTAATTCAAATACCTAAAGAATTACTAATGGTTACACCTTTTTATAAATTAATTTTGTTTTAGATGACACTTAAAGATATTATTTGTCTGATAGAATGTTAAATTATAAATTATTATAAAAGTATACATAAATTTGCTTTAAATGTACATTTCCAAAAGTGGAAAAAAACTGGTTTGAAATCCATGACTCACATTCAAACTCTTCTTGACAGTTTTTAAATGAATAGTAGGGAAGTATGCAGATTTGGATGTGGGAAGTGTGTCTCCATCCACATATCTGCAAGATAACACCCTATACCCATGTGGCCCTAAGCTACTTTTTTGGCTGGCTAGCATGCACAGTAACAAACACGCTCACACACAATCAGACATTTTAACATTCTCCCTCAGGTGACTATGTAACAGGTCCTCCATGCATCTGTCATGACTGTGAGCTGATTTACTGATGTATGTTTGCTGTGGCTAACGTTTGAAACTGCACTCCCATGTGGAGGAAGGAGACTCGGAGGTGTTGAGACAGTCTGGCACGGTGGAAAAAGTGGTCAGACATGCGTGAAACGATGCTCAGGAGAGTCCGGAGCACAAACATGACCGCTTACAGACTCGGAACCTCACAGCTGGGGCTTTATCCCACTCACTCTACTCAAAAACACTATGGCGTACTACACAGAATTATATTTCAGAGGACATATAGCTTTATGTGGGCTCTTGAGGAATACTGCTTGATGGTCTCATTTTTAAAGAGTCCACTCCATTTCTGGACATTCTGATGTGAAAAGTTATTTAAAAAAAATATAAAACCCCACAACAAATGCAAAAATAAAATGGAAAATTGGCATTGCTTCACACACAAAAAAGTAAAAGTAAACTACTTGCAAAAGTGCCTAATATTTTGGCCATGTATAATGAAATTATACTA
The DNA here is from genome assembly GCF_963082965.1 of Carassius carassius. Classification (NCBI taxonomy): domain Eukaryota; kingdom Metazoa; phylum Chordata; class Actinopteri; order Cypriniformes; family Cyprinidae; genus Carassius; species Carassius carassius. The sequence goes on from NC_081794.1 coordinate 18,481,806, forward strand.
CACAATAGAGAAAAAAGAAAAACTAGAAAGAAATAATGAACTGAACTAAAAGTCATAGAGTTCCCACTAGTGGTGAAATTCAGTACAGCATGACAAATGAGGGACGAGGGAGGAATATAAAATGTATTTCTCCTTGCCAAAATCTTGGCTGTGTTAGGGAGAAATATCCAGCATCAACCCAGTATAAATGTTGCACAATGTTCTGTGTCTATCAATAGGTATATCTTAGGGATATATAAACGAAAATGATGTAATGTAATAGAGTCACATAAAAATACAAGGGTCATTCATTGTCTTTGAATAATGACCAGGATGGCTGTGGCTGGTTTGGGTGAAATTGAAGACAGATGTTCTTGTGAAAACATTTCTTGGGTGGTGTAATTTAGGTCACCCTAGACGAAGGTGGGGTGGAGTGCGGGGTCAGTAAAAACAAAAGTCAAACAGTGAGCATGATCATGCTGTATACTTTCCAGCACCTTGCTGTTCTTGAAGCTTTATAAAATAGCAAATACATTTATTACCCAATGGTTAAGCCAGAATGCAAATGAAACTGGCAATATCAGATACATTTGGGTTCAAATACCTATGAAAAGCATGCATAAATGACACACAGGGACACACTGAACATATGTTCCTAGTGACCTTTGTTAACATTCTATAATGAACATATGTCACTGTTAATGACAACAACAATCCATCTGGTTAATCTGTCCAATTATCCAATTAGCATTGGTCCTTGCTTTGTTTATAGTAACCAGTGCTGACTGATCTCTCCTGAGAATCAATAAATGTGTTAAACATCAAATTAAATGCTTTTTAACACCTACTCATCTGGAACTTATAACAGTGCCGTTCTCAGAAATGACCCCACATATTCTTAAAGATAATTTATATTGTACCTAAAGAACCTCAACCTATAAAATATGTCACACAAACTGTTTGTAACAAGTTCCTATAAAATTAATAAAGTAGTGCAGTTAAATGTATTAAAATACTGATAATATAGCATTTATATTATCTTAGAGCTTGTAAAAAAAATAAAAAATAAAAACATTTTGCTTTGAAAACACTAAAACAACAGAACAGTCATAATACTAAAGTCATAAAAAGGCATTTTCAACACAAACCAATAACTGGGACATAAGATGGACACAGTGAAATGAATGCCATGAAACTAGTACAACACAGAATAAAGTCTTAAAGAGAGATGCATAATAAAATAAAACACTTGTATTAATTATAATAACAAATATATTATGAGATATATATTACTAACAGTTACAAATCCTGAAAATATATAATTCTGATCCACAGAAATTTAGAGCAAACTTTTTTTTTTGCATTACCACTATTAGCCACAAGAGGACGCCATTTACTTGAGAGAAACTATCACTAGCCCTTAACATGAACTTGCTGGAAACACCAACAGTTAACAACCATTAACCAGTCACAGAAATTAATACAGAATTATGAACAAAACTGTTTTCTTTTTTTGCTTACTACTTTACATAAATCGTCACCACTACACAGCTGATCCTTTCTATGCTTCTTTCCTTCACGAAGGCAAAGTCATAAAGTGCTTCCACACACAAACACGCTAAATAAATGAATGTATCAGAGCACGCTGTGTTTACAAGAATGATTTCTGTGATCATTTATTTTCCCTCTATAAAGCCCTCTGCTTTGTAGATTTGTTCTTCTCTTAAAGTAAGTGGCTGTTGTTCCACAGCTTTCAGACAATGAAATATGACACTCCTGAGGTCTCATGATAGTCTGCAGAGTGCATTTTGCTTGGCACATAAAAGCAGGACATCTAATGGAATACGCAAAGAGAAAGAACACAGTCTGTTCGCTGTGCACTGCATATCAATACTCATTAGAGGAAACCAGTGTATGTGTTGCCACACACGCTAATGAAATCATGCATATGACTCTATGAATAAAAGTATCATGTTTTCGGTGCCCTCCAACTGCTATACAGTGTGATGGCTTTACTTTAAAAAAGAAAGGAAGTGTTTTGGCACCTGATACACATGTTTGGCCTACCATACTTGGAGTTCAAAGTCACTCTGAAGGGTGCATAAAGCATACTGAGTTTCAATAGCGATTTAGAATTAGAAACAGCCTCAACTCTCAGATTTCCACAGATTACCTGCTGCATTACAACACACAATGTACACACAGACTCCAAACTAAATGAGTAAGTTCAATGCAAAAGTCCTTGAAAATTTGGTTCAAAAAGATTGATAATTAGAAATACCAATGCTAGTTGCAACCAATTCTGCAAGACCTCAGGTCTCATAAAAAAGGCCTTTTCCTGAAACATTACACATGAAACTCAACACGCTACACTGCCTAGGCTTACGGAGAGCGGTCCAGAGAGACCTACATGAAGCATATGCTCTCTTGAAGGAAGCCAAACCTCCTGCTATTTGTTACTCCCTACACTATTCCATCTGGCTTACCTCAGTCTAGCGCAATTTACATCTAGAACCCATTTCATTTGGAGAAATCTTTGTATGAAGAAGTCTTTTCTGTACATCAATATCTATAATAATGCTATATGGGGTGAATCTGCTATCGAGAAATATATTATTCATACTGCTGCCTGCATCTTGGCTTCAGTGCGATTCCCATACTTGGCTACTGGAATTTCCAAACAGCATCTAACGTAAATGTCACATTCTGCAAGTTCCGGAAAAGCCTGGCTCAAAGCAGAAGAGCGATGTAACGCGCTTGATTGAAAGGCTTCCGAGAATTCTCTGGCTGTGCGAAGCCACGTACAGGAGATTCATAATGGATTTACCAGGACAGGTACACAAAGCTCTTGTGGCCACAAACCGGAGCTGTGCAGAGTTCACTGTTGACATCTGGAATGTCTTTCCTCCCTTGCTTTTCCTTTTGACTGAGGAGCAAAGTCACATCAGCAGCCAAAGTCACTTGTTTCTACGGCTTCATTAGCACTTTGACTACATCTGCTCTCTGATAAAAAGCAAAGTGGTGCCAAAGGATCAGCCAAATGGTTATACAACAAATCAGAAATTGACAAAAAGGTATTCTACAATTCAGTCTGCTTAAAGTAGAAAAAAAAGTCCTTTACCTAAGCACAAACATCAGAAATTATGAAATTTGTTATAGTGATCTTTGAACTTGCAATGTTAGTACAAACCACACCAATTTTCCTTATTTAAACATTATTCTTTTACCTCACCGAGTAACTGTTTAAATAGAAAGTCTGACTTTATCTGCCATGGACAAAGTACATCAAATGCTAAGCAGAACCTCTGGAAACCATCCTTGAATGACTAAGGCAATTATCGGGAACTTACAGATGTTCCCTATTGACTCCCATAACAGAGGCATTAAAGACCATGAAAAACAGACCATGAGTAATGCGCTTTGCAAAGGGACAATTTTTATATTAAATCAACCAAATTACCAAAAAAGGCACTTAAGGTCTTAAACACATGCTGCTGGGAAATCAGATGCGTCTATAAAAATACAGCATGTAAATCAGTCTCTACAAAAATGTGTGTGCAAGTGTGTGAACACAAAGAGTATAAAAATAGTTTAGGGTGTTTGTTCATGTGTTTGCTTATGTGCATTTCATGTAAACTGGAGCATGCCTGGTGTAACAGGAGGTGTTTTCCACGGCTGTTCCCTTTTGACTTGTTGAGTATGTGGAGGCCTGATCCTGAGAACTCTCTAGAGGCAGTTTGGACCTAATTTTCAAAGCCCTGAGCTGCACAGCAGGAAGTCCAGCCCTTGGATGTTTGGGACAGGACAGGATCCACAGGAAGGTATTCCATGAACATGCCACGCAGGAGTCTTAGCTCTTCCCAGCAAACTCAGAGACAGCCCCTTGAGAACAGTAATGTTCAAGTGATGCTTATAGAAAACAATGTTGTTCTGAGACTCTTTACTACGGTGCCCGGGAGAAGACATGGTCGGACTCGGTTCACTAAGTTTTGTCGTGGCGACGACATAACTCATGGGAACGTGATAATATGTCGTGGCCCTGAGATATTAATTTGTGGGAATGTCATATTATGTTGTGGCCACGAGATGTTATGTTGAGGGAACGACATCCATTTCTTGTGGCCACGACTTCTTATGTTGAAGGAACAACATGTTTTTCTCATGGCCACAAGTTTAATGCATAAACAAACCTGCGTAACGATAGCAACCCAGGATTATTAAAGATTTATTCATTAATATTTTATTTTGAATTAAGAAATTATTATATTATTTATGATAGAAAATATTTCATTATTAAATTATTATATTAACCATATGCCTTGTCTACCAGACTTTATTACGTGCCAGTGGCGAAGCTCAGGCGGGGCTATAGCCCCATCAGAAACTTGCTTTTACCTGGAATATTTGTATATTATTATGATTAGACTATTATTATTGGTTATATTTTATATTCGTTTATATTAATGTTCTGAATACATTTGTAAATAATAACCTACTGTAAATGCTAGACATGCCAATATAGGCTTTGATTATGATTATTTTTTGCTGGAATGCAGTTTAAATGTAACATATATTTAATTTTATTTTGGCTAATTAATATACCATAATTATAAATACTATAGTGTTTCGTTGAGGAATTAATCATTCACGTAGTTTAATTTGTAAATGATAACACAACATTTATCATTTATCTGACAATTATGCCAATAAAGTTTTGACATGATGTGATAATTGTGATTAAAACATGATTGTGAATGTGAATTTAAGCATTTACATTAGGCTATTATTTACAAAAGTATTCAGAATGTTAAGTAAAGAGATCGAAATGAAGCAAAAAAATATATAAACGAATATAAAATATAACCGATAATTATAGTCTAATTCTAATAATAATAATAATAATATACAAATATTATGGGGAAAAGACGATCAGTTACTGGACTTACAAGACTGTAGGATGGATAAAAAGTTTTTCTTGTAGGCCTATTTTATATTATGCACTTTATGTAACATTTATTCATGATAAACTTCATTTGAATGCTGACTATTGCACGTAATAAAGTCAGGTAGCCAAGGCATATGGTTAATATAATGATTTAATAATGAAATCTTTTCTTTAATAAATAATATACTAATTTCTTAATTCAAAATAAAATATTAATGAAAAAATATCTAATAATCCCTGGCTGCCATGGACACGCAGGTTTGTTTATGCATTAAACTTGTGGCCATGAGAAAAACATGTTGTTCCCTCAACATAACATTTAGAGGCCACGACATAAGGGTGTCGTTTCCTCGACAAAATGATCTCGTGGCCACGACATAATATGATGTTCCCAAGAATGAATATCTCAGGGCCACGGCATATTATCGTGGCAACAACAAAACTAAGTGAACCGACCATGTCTTCTCCCGGGCACCATACTTTACTCCGTTACAAAATGATGTAATCTTCCTACCTAGGCAGCATTTTAGGGAACTACAGGCACACTCCACACATCTTTTCCAAAAAGGGCATCCTAAATGTGCTAATAGTTTTAGCCAAATTCCTCTTCTTTTATGTTTCACTTCAGGTGGCAAACCAGTCTTAGCCAAACTCCAAGGCAGCACTGACCTTAGTTGGGTTAGACACCATATTGAATTTAGCACAGATGAAAACATGGATGTGAATGGTAGACTTACAGTCTTTACAGTGGCATACATTGCATAAAGGTACTAGATCACATAATTTTCACACAGCTCATGTTTTTCGCAAAGACATTTCATGAACAGAGTATGTTGTTAATCAACAGTTAAATCCTCACAGCCTCATTTTCATTCCTGTCAAAAATTACAGCTGAAGCTATCCTGATTTAGATCTGTTGTATATACAGGTGCTGGTCATATAATATGAATATCTTCAAAATGTTTTTTTGATTTATTTCACTAATTCCATTCAAAAAGTGAAACTTGTATATTATATTCATTCATTACACACAGACTGATATATTTCAAATATAATAAATCCCAAATTCAGTATCTCAGAAAATTAGAATATTGTGAAAAGGTTCAATATTGAAGACACCTGGTGCCACACTCTAATCAGCTAATTAACTCAAAACACCTGCAAAGGCCTTTAATGGTCTCACAGTCTAGTTCTGTAGGCTACACAATCATGGGGAAAAATGCTGACTTGACAGTTGTCCAAATGACGACCATTGACACCTTGCACATGGAGAGCAAGACACAAAAGGTCATTGCAAAAGAGGCTGGCTGTTCACAAGAGCTCTGTATCCATGTGCATTAATAGAGAGGCAAAGGCATGGAAAAGGTGTGGTAGAAAAATGTGTACAAGCAATAGGGATAACCGCACCCTGGATAGGATTGTGAAACAAAACCCATTCAAAAATGTGGGGGAGATTCACAAAGAATGGACTGCAGCTGGAGTCAGTGCTTCAAGAACCAATACGCACAGACGTATGCAAGACATGGGTTTCAGTTTTCGCATTCCTTGTGTCAAGCCACTCTTGAACAACAGACAGCTTCAGAAGCTTCTTGCTTCAAAAAGGACTGGACTGCTGCTGAGTGGTCCAAAGTTATGTTCTCTGATGAAAGTAAATTTTGCATTTCCTTTGGAAATCAGGGTCCCAGAGTTCAATTCAATTCAATTCAAGTTTATTTGTATAGCGCTTTTTACAATACAAATCGTTACAAAGCAACTTTACAGAAAATTATGTTTCTACAATATTTAGTAGTAGCTAGTAGTTTGTGCACGTTTGACAGGATTTTAGAAAAAAATAAAATAAATAATAATAATACAAGACGTAGTCAGCTAGACGATGAACTATCAATATTATTAATTAATAGTTATTATATGATGCAGTCACACATGAAGCAATAATTGTTAGTTCTGTTTGTTGATTCAAGGTTAGGATCATCTGGGGTCCTCTGAGGGTCAGCATCATCTCTTCTCAGGTGTTCTGGATCCAGACTGGAGCTTGTGTAAATCCTAGTTACCACGGGATAGAAACAAAATAGAGACATCATTAGCATAGCTGCTGATCCAACAAAGTAAAATTAGTTTAACCCAAGTTAAAGAATAAAAATGCACATTTCATCAGATGCAACTACACTCACAATTTAAAAGATACATTATTCGTATGCTTGGTGAAAGAGATGTGTTTTTAATCTAGATTTAAACAGAGAGAGTGTGTCTGAACCCCGAACATTATCAGGAAAGCTATTCCAGAGTTTGGGAGCCAAATGTGAGAAAGCTCTACCTCCTTTAGTGGACTTTGCTATCCTAGGAACTGCCAAAAGTCCAGCGTTTTGTGACCTTAGGGTGCGTGATGGGTTGTAGCGTGGTAGAAGGCTAGTTAGGTACGCAGGAGCTAAACCATTTAGGGCCTTATAGGTAAGTAATGATAATTTGTAACTGATACGGAACTTAATAGGTAGCCAGTGCAGAGACTGTAAAATTGGGGTAATATGATCATATTTTCTTGATCTCGTAAGGACTCTAGCTGCTGCATTTTAGACTACCTGTAGCTTGTTTATTGATGAAGCAGGACAACCACCTAGAAGTGCATTACAATACTCCAGTCTAGAGGTCATGAATGCATGAACTAGCTTTTCTGCATCAGAAACAGATAACATGTTTCGTAGCTTGGCAATGTTTCTAAGATGGAAGAATGCAGTTTTTGTAACATTGGAAATATGATTTTCAAAAGACAAATTGCTGTCTAATATAACACCCAGATTTCTGACTGTAGAGGAAGTAACAGTACATCCGTCTAGCTGCAGATTGTAATCTACAAGATTCTGTGTGGTGTTTTTTGGTCCAATAATTAATATCTCTGTCTTATCCGAATTTAATTGGAGAAAATTATTTGTCATCCAATCTTTTACATTTTTAACACACTCTGTTAGCTTAGATAATTGGGAAGTTTCATCTGGTCTCGTTGAGATATATAGCTGAGTATCATCCGCATAACAGTGGAAGCTAATTCCGTATTTTCTAATAATATTACCAAGGGGCAACATGTATATTGAAAATAGAAGGGGACCTAGGACGGATCCTTGTGGCACTCCATATTTTACTGATGATAAATGAGATGACACCCCATTTAAGTAAACAAAATGGTAGCGATCGGACAGGTAGGATCTAAACCATCTTAGAGCCTGCCCTTGAATACCTGTATAGTTTTGTAATCGATCTATGAGTATGTCATAATCTATGGTGTCGAACGCAGCACTAAGATCAAGTAAGACTAGAAATGAGATGCAGCCTTGATCTGACGCAAGGAGCAGGTCATTTGTAATTTTAACAAGTGCAGTTTCTGTGCTATGGTGGGGCCTAAAACCTGACTGAAATTCTTCATACAGATCATTTTTATGCAGGAAGGTGCTCAATTGAGCAGACACAACTTTTTCTAAAATTTTATACATAAATGGAAGATTTGAAATAGGCCTATAATTTGCCAGTACACTAGGATCTAGTTTTGGTTTCTTAATAAGAGGCTTGATAACCGCCAGCTTGAATGGTTTTGGGACGTGACCTAAAGATAACGACGAGTTAATGATATTGAGGAGCGGTTCTTCGGCTACAGGTAACAGCTCTTTTAGTAATTTAGTGGGTACAGGACCTAATAAACATGTTGTTGGTTTAGATACAGTGATAAGTTTATTTAGCTCATCCTGTCCTATATTTGTAAAGCACTGCAGATTATCTTTGGGTGCGATGGATGAAACTGAAGTGTTAGACGCTGTAGAATCTACATTCGCTACTGTATTTCTAATGTTATCTATTTTATCAGTGAAGAAATTCATAAAGTCATTACTATTTAACGTTGGTGGAATATTTGAATCAGGTGGCGTCTGGTAATTTGTTAATTTAGCCACTGTGCTAGATAAAAACCTTGGATTGTTTTGGTTATTTTCAATGAGTTTATGGATATGCTCTGCCCTAGCAGTTTTTAGAGCCTGTCTATAGCTGGACATACTGTTTTTCCATGCAATTCTAAAAACTTCCAAGTTAGTTTTTCTCCATTTGCGTTCAAGACTATGAGTTACTTTCTTGAGAGAGTGAGTATTACTGTTATACCATGGCACGGTACGTTTTTCTCTAACCTTTTTCAATTTGATGGGGGCAACAGCTTCTAATGTATTAGAGAAAATAGTGCCCATGTTGTCAGTAATTTCGTCTAATTCATGTGTATTTTTGGGTACAAATAGCAGTTGAGATAGATCAGGCAGGTTATTTGCGAATCTTTCTTTGGTGGCTGGAACAATAGTTCTGCCCAGACGGTAACGCTGAGACATATAGTTAATATCAGTTATACGCAGCATGCACGATACAAGGAAATGGTCTGTAATATCATCACTTTGGGGTACAATATCCATAGCAGTAAGATCGATTCCATGCGATATAATTAAATCTAGTGTATGATTAAAACGATGAGTGGGCCCGGTGACATTTTGCTTGACTCCAAAGGAGTTTATTAGGTCAGTAAACGCAAGTCCTAATGTATCATTTGCATTATCAACGTGAATATTAAAATTTCCATGATTAGCGCCTTATCAACTGTAACTAGAAGGTCTGAGAGGAAATCTGCAATTTGCAAAAGAGTCTGGAGGAAAAGAGGAAAGGCACACAATCCACCTTGCTTGAGGTCCAGCGTAAAGTTCCACAGTCAGTGATGGTTTAGGTGCCATGTCATCTGCTGGCGTTGGTCCACTGTGTTTTCTGAGGTCCAAGGTCAACACAGCCGTATACCAGGAAGTTTTAGAGCACTTCATGCTTCCTGCTGCTGACCAACTTTATGGAGATGCAGATTACATTTTCCAACAGGACTTGGCACCTGCATACAGTGCCAAAGCTACCAGTACCTGGTATCAGGCCAGCAAACTCGCCCGATCTTAATCTCATAGAAAATCTATGGGGTATTATGAAGAGGAAGATGCGATATGCCAGAACCAAGAATGCAGAAGAGCTGTAGGCCACTATCAGAGCTACCTGTCCTCTCATAACACCTGAGCAGTGCCACAGACTGATCGACTCTATGCCAGGCCGCATTGCTGTAGAAATTCAGGCAAAAGGAGCCCCAACTAAATATTGAGTGCTGTACATCCTCATACTTTTCAGTTGGCCAAGATTTTAAAAAATCCTTTCTTTGTACTGGTCTTAAGTAATATTCTAATTTTCTGAGATACTGAATTTGAGATTTTCCTTAGTTGTCAGTTACAATAATCAAAATTAAAAGAAATAAACATTTGAAATATATCAGTCTGTGTGTAATGAATGAATATAATATACATTTTTCACTATTTGAATGGAATTAGTCAAATAAATCAACTTTTTGATGATATTCTAATTATATGACCAGCACCTGTATATATGTATATATTTCACAGAGAAGCCAATCCCAGAATGCAATGCAACATAGTGAGTGGGGAAAAAAATAGCCTGGTCCCCAAATTGCATGCTCACAGAGTAGGTTACTTTATGTCAAATATCTATATAGTATGAATGTGTGTAGTAGGATGAATGCCATCACATATACTATCATTGTCAAGTGGCCTATAGCTTCAACGTTCACATGTGAACTTTAAGATCAGAATTTAACAAATGCATTATGTTACAGAAAGTAAACTATGAATTTAACTGTTTTGTACATAACGACTGAATATGTTCATAACAAACTTGTTTGCCGCCATGTTTCACGTCAAACCACGCTTTCCAATGTCTCCTAGTCTTCCCGACTCCACTTGAAGGCCAAGTTAATCCTTCCTGATGAACAAAGCAACCCAATGTTCATTCAGAATACGATTTTTTAATTTAGCCCTACGATAAAATAGTTTAATTTTATACTTATATTGAGTAGCACTTAGCATAATACTAACGTAAAAATGAGTCTCGTTCCTATCACACGCGGGGTTCCTGCTTGTGTGTACATCGTTCAGTTTAGGAAGTTTCACCATGACGATTTTGTTACCACCGAGATTTAGCAGAACAATGGTAAATGTTTTTATTGCACTGACAATATCTGAATGTATAAAGATGTTAACAAAATGTTTACCACAAAAAAGATGTGTTTAGTTTAAAATATAAAATTAAATTGGACAATCTTCCATGACATAGTGAGTAATAGATTCTGTCGTATAAAATGGATTTGTATTAAAATACCCACATCTTACATTTGCTTTGTCAACATTAAACCTTATTCTCAATAAATAAATAAACAAACAAACAAACAAACAAACAAATAAATAAAATAAAAATAATAAAAGTCCTTTATACATTTTTTGTTCATCTTTGTGCGTTTTGAGGCAATGGAAAATTAAATGTATTAACTCCTAATTTCATATGTTGCTTTTGGAATAAAAAGTGCTTATGTTTTTCAAGCTTATTAGTAACCTATATTATAAATTCTGATAGAAAGACATAGAAAACTAATAGGAAATATATTTAAATATATTTAAAACGTTTTTATAACGAAAGAAAACTTATAGTGTATAGTATAGTGATTAGAATATGATATAAGCAGTCCAAGACGTTCTGATGGAGCTCTTACGGAGGTCTTTCTCAACCACTAGAGGGCAGTATCATTTCGTTTTTCCTTCAACTCAAAACGGTTTGTGCAGTGTTACGCAGTTAAACAAGTTACATCGAGTGTAATAAGAAAAATTGAATGACTACGTCAGACTAGGTCCTTTTTTTTACACAAATTTAATTGGGAAAAAACAAGTGTAATCAATAAAAAAATAAAAAAATATATATTATATTATGTAGGCCTATGACACACAGCCTGTTCTCCCACAGCTCTCTAACCCGAGTCTGGCCTGGGCCGGTGCTCCATTAGGACTCTCTTTCATCCTTCTTATTCTCTCTGGTGTCATGAAGATGGATCAAACAAAAACACCCTCTTTGCCCCCAACCTGCACTGGCCGACTGGCAGCAACAGGTTTAAGCATGGAGCGGTGACTACTTCAAGACCCAAAATGTGCGTGGACTAACGCAGAACCTGATTTTACCAAGTGAGACATGTTCCTGGGACAACATCTTTGTTGTCCCTGGAACAACACTGTGATTAACCAATCAGATTTGAAGAACCAGTTTATAGATTTTGTGAAGTTTATGCTTAAAATCACTGTTTGGTGCTTGTACATCAGTGTCATTCATCATTTCCTCTGATTTTAGGGATTACTCATGATTAAGCTTAGGTTTAGGTGTAGGGATATGGTCAAGAATACATTTTGGAGTAAAATGTTGTTCCAGGGTCAACAAAATATGTTGACCTAGGAACACATCTAACTCAGCAAAATCAGGACATGCGTGGACTAACAGTCCCCCCCGCAAAACTCTCTCACACAGATGGCCCTGTCTAAACGCAAATGCTGTCTAACCCCAGCCCCCTGTGGTCATGGTAAGGCCCAGGTTGCCAGTAATGAGGTGGATGCTTCATGGCTCAGCTATTTGCTGGGTAAAGGGAAAGGATTGCAGTCTTACCTCAGAGCCTTTAAACATTACTCTGCTTTAGTCGAGTTGAAGGCTGTGCTGTTCACAAAGGTCAGGATCACACAGAGGACAAAGTGAAGCAACAATAAAAAATAACCACAAACCACAGTTCTTACAAAGGCAACTAAACACATTTGCTTTCCATCACTTGTTATACCGCCTGTGTAGGGAGAGAAAATGAGAGATTCCAACCTCAACCACATTGAAATGTCAAGTGAAATCTGCTCAGTAGAGTACTTGCCAGAACAAACACATGGCTAGGATACAGGAGAAATGACTTCACATTTGGAAGATATACTGCTTGCATGATTGCAAACAATGTGAAATATGGAGAGCAGGGACTTCTTTTTCAGTGTCCATTTATATGAAACCAAAGATGCCATTGTTAAAAATCTGTATTACTGACAACTATTTTTTTCCTAAACTGAAACTTGAATTTAAAAATGAACTAACAAATGAGTATTACTATCTTTAAAGTGTAAGTTATGTTTACACTGATAGCATTTATGTATAATATAATATAATATAATAATTGGTTTATATACAGTCTGGGGTCAGTACAATTATTAATAAAGAAATTATTAATATTACTAAGCGAGGACACGCTAAATTGATTTTTAAAAATAGCAAAGACACCCTATAATGTGACAAAATATTTACTATTTAAAGTACATGCTGTTCTTTTAATTTTAAATACATCAAAGAATCCTACAAAATGTATCATAGTTTCCAAAAAAAAATTTTTTTTTAGTTAAATCACCTCATTATAATGATTTCTAAATGACCATGTGAAACTGAAGAGAATAGCCTCCTGAATCAATAGGAATAAAATACATCATATTAAAATATAAAACTATAATAATAAAATAGAATATGTAGTAATATTTTACAATAGTACTGTTTTACATTATTTTTGATCAAATGAAATCAGCCTTGATGACGTGATGACTTTTTCCAAAAAAGGAAAAAAAAGAACCAAAAAAATACCCACAGTTTTGAACATGATCATCATTTATAAAATGTTAATACCGGTATTTACAGTAGTTAATTTTTCATTCAGATATTTTATTTAGCCCTGTTTTTATTCAGATAACTAAGATGCTAATGAGTTTACAGACTAATTTGGTGTGAATGACGGCATGTTTGTGTGTTTGTTGTACTAGAGCTTTTTCGTGAGAGAGGTGTGGAAGAAAGCACTACTTAAGTTAGGCCTTTTCACCAGCAGTGTGTGAGAAACCCCTGGTTGTGTCCAGAGCCAATACACCACATCCTTAACGCAGACTACAGAGCACCAGGATGGAGCATGGTCCATACTGAGTGGGGTACAAATTTCCACCAAAACCGTGAATTGCACAAAAATGAAGAAGAGTGAAATTGGGGGTTTTGGGGATAATAGAAGCTAAAAAGGATCCGGTCAACTTTCCTATGTGGGTGTTCATTTTATATTTTACAGGCAATGTTCCTTTAAAAGCCAGCACCTGGAAATCCCATTAGATGTGCGTATAAAATCCCCCATGATTAATAGTATATGAGGCTAGGCTGGGTTGAGGGGTACCAACATGTGGACCGCAGGACTCCTCCTCTGCATGCTCATGTTACACTCCATATACTTGCTACTCTTTCCCACCTAAGCGTTTGAAAAGGAGGAGGGATCGCTTGTCAGGAATGTCTCAGAACTGTGAAAAGAGCATGTAGAGCTGAGAGTGGATGTAGTGGGTCAGGCTGAAAGCTGAATGAGAGAGTGTGTGAGCTGATGTTTTACACCAGACTAACGGACAGGCAGTCTGCTTTTGAACTTCTGCTTATTGATTTGCAAAGGTGGACTTTGAGGCGTTGATGTGCACATGTTGAAGTGGATATTTCCCACGTTGACTTGCACCAGACCCAAAAAGCTGCATCTCTGAGGACAACTACTCTGTGCTCTATGCTCTTCAGCATGGATCAGCCAGCCAGCAGTTGCATGCGGAACCCTCACACGGGCAGCGCTCTGTGGGGATGCATCAGGAGCCCCCATTCAGCAGGGCCCGGAGCCGGGCTGCAGCCCTACCAGCAGGCCCCATTTGCCCTGCACCAGAAGCACGATTTCCTGGCCTACACAGACTTCTCCCTGGTGTCGACGCCACACGCTTACCCTCGTGAGGACAGACTGTATCCGGAGGCACACGGTGGGTACCAGCGGACGGAGTGGCAGTTCTCTCATTGTGAACCCAGAGGCAGAGGGCAGGAGCCGTGCCAGGGGGCGGCAGAGGCGGTGGGAGCTGAATTGGACAGTGCAGGGGGAGACAGGCTGCCTGGAGCAGTCACAGCATGTCTTGAGGGAGAATACTCTCCTCAAAGTGTGCCAGCGGTTGACACAGAGAAAAAAAGCTCTAAGCGGAAAAGAGAAATCACAGGTGAGTCATTTAGGCAAGAGTGAATGAGATATGAGGCAATGGGTGGAGTGATTCATGCCGAATCATGTGAACTTTCTGATTTGTTGCCTGTTTAGAAATTGTAGCGCTTTATATAAAACATTTAACTTAGCATCAGTTGTGTACAAAATTCAGTGTAAGGATTGTTTGTGTTAACAAACACACATTCGCTTTGGCTATAGCGATAGAGGTCTGTCTTTATTCAAAATTGAGAATTCTGTGATCATTTACTCTCTTACTTTCTTTAAAAAAAAAAAGATCAATTATCATAACTGTTTTTGTCTATGTAATGTAAGTCAGTGGGGTCCAATACAACACTCGAACCCACTGACGTTCATTGTATGGGCAAAAAACACTTTTCCTTTTTTGTTTCACCGAATGATGAATTATATACCAAAAATTTCATTTTCAGTTTAACTAAGGAAGTAATAGATTTTACTCTAAATATTCTATTTAAAACTCCTCACAGTAAGCATGCACATGAAGGATGACCTATAACACATTATTTTGTGAATATTATTCGGCAGTTGTTTCCTTCTATTGTTGGAGGCTCTTAGGTAAAATTCAGCTTTAAATTGTTTGCTATTGTTTTCAAATCACCTTTCAGTCAGTTTTGACATTCAGTAACATCTGTCACACTTTCTCAACACAGATCTGATTTTCTGAAATATTGTGATTAAAAATGAAATATGTAAAAGATCTAAAATGGAAATGTCAACAAAAGAATCAGATTTTGTCGTCATGGACTGTATATAAATAAGTGGATATATGTGTTATGAATCTCTTCATGTCTAACATACCGGACATCCAAAAGAAACAATGTTCAAAAATGAAGCCAGCATCTTGTGTCCAGTATAGTAGATTTATTATTATTAAAATTACCTTTACAGCACCCCGATAGTGTTCTCTGAATCCAAATGTAAAGTTATCCAAGTTCATATTCACCATTTTCATATCTAAATAAATGTAGGTTTTGATGTTTCCTACAGTTTCTGGCTAATGATATCCATATCTACATAACTTTTGTAATGAAAGCTCTCCATATTTCCATGCTATTCTGAGAGGAGGAAAAGTGAACCTCAGTGTTTGTGGCACATCTGGTGCATTCATTTCATCTCTCAGCCGTTCTGTGGAAACTGAGACCGCTTTTCTGGAATCAGGGAAAATTTCTTGAAGATAAATACATTTCTCCATTAGGACTTTGTATAGCATTGGCCAAAACAGCAAGACAATATTCGTTATGAGTGGCATTTAAAACTGATTAGCTCAAATCCATATCCCATGCCTTCTACTACAACAATGCATCCAGGCCTCATAGTCTAATATTGGGAATAAATATACCCTTTCCTTCTCTAAGTTACCTTAATGTAACCCTACATCACTTGCGGTCGAAACAAGCCAGACCACGTCTGTAATATAGCTTGCCTGTGATCCCACATCTACATTCTTATCCATTGACATTTTCCTGTCGTCAAGCAGTAACAGGATCTCCACAGAACACACTCTCCATTTGACTGGAGAGAAATTCACTATCATGAAAATATTCATCACTGTGCTTGAAGTTTAAGCGTCCATTAACATGTGGGAAAATGTTGGTGTACATAATAGAACGAAGGTGTGTAACTTTTGGCAAAGAAAAGGATAATCAAATCTGGTAGTGATTATGTATTCACCAATTATTTTTTATTTTATTTTTTATTTGAAATGACATGCAGACACTCAATAATTGCATGAAATTGTAAACAGATGTGATATTCGCTTCCAAAATGAATTCTGAATCACGAAGGATGTGCTCATCATTTTTCTTTCTCTTACATCACAGGTCTGCAGTTTATTTCAGTTTAGAGAAGTAAAATTGTCATAGAAAATAATTCAATAACATGAATTGAGACAATAGAAGAAACTATTATCAAAATTTGGAGTGAAAAGAAATTTGATTTAAATATACTGTATATATATGATGTTCTATGTGTGTAAGTGTGTTTGTGAGTAAATATATTTGTTCTGCTCTTCGGTAAGTTGTCTTTTAAAGATGATTAGTATGTGTTGAATATGTTGTCTAACATATTTATAGACAGTAATTTTGACTGTTCATCTTTGTTTTGGTAACTGACAATAACTGGCATTAAATTAAGCTTGTCAATTAATCTTAACTTCATTTGGTCAAATTACTGTAGTACTTTAGTGCCTTCTATAATGCCAAATGCCCACCAAACACCCCACCAGGAGGAGAGGTTGCTCTCTAAATGTTTATAGGCTTTTGCTGGGGAAATTTATTGGAGTCTGTTTTTTTTGGAGCGTGCACATACACACAGTGCCAGGTGTTTCTCCCCCAACCTGCCACCACCTTTCCATTTATTACCCTCGGCAGTGTATTTAAATGAACAGGACTTTAATGACGATAATAATGCGCCTTCTAAAAGGAACAGAGGCTACAGGTTGCCATAAGTGAGAAAGTACTTGTCTCACTTTCCCACTCACATCTGGCAGTCCAGTCCATTTCACAGTCTGGCCAAGATCTGGTGAACACGAAGCATGAATTCTCACATTGACAAATTAAAGTCATTTCCCAGAAATTGCATCAGCTTTCTTTCAGTGCTACCGGTTCTAATATGCGCCGTATAAAGGGTCACAAGGTTGGAATAACTAATTAAACATAAATGCATTTTGAAGGAAAATGTTTTTCAGTGTCAGGGAATATATAAAGCACTGATTCACACTCTGAGATTTCAGCTAGACCCTTTGTTCTTTTGTGAGCAGATTTAACAATGTTCCGGTGCATTCCTTGCTAACTTGAGTCCTCTGTGGTCAGTTGTGGCCCCGACAACCCCCAAACTCCCGGCATACTTTAACTGGGGCTCAAATACTCTGTGATCTGAAATGAGCCCAGTGCAAATGTGTGTCCTGTGTGGCCCACAAAACGCCTTGTAACCATGTTTTAACGCAGACACAGTTTTAAACTTAACATGCATGAAAACACACGCTGCTCCTGGGGGAGCTGAACTTCAGTGTTGCATTTGAGTTTATTATTTTTTAAAGGACTAGTTGAAAATTCTATAATCATTTACTCAACCTCATGTCATTCCGAACCTGCACGACTTTCTTTTTTTTTCTGTGGAACAAAAAAGATATTTTGATATGTTTTGACAAATGTGCCTATTGACAATGACTATCGTCAAAGGGGTCCAAAACTACATTAGACCCACAAAATATCTTCTTATGTGTTCTACTGAGTAAACTCTGGTGAGCTGTTCTTTTAAATAAACCTGTTTGCTTTAAAATATGATTTAACTGTCTCAGATCACAAAACGGATGCTAACTAGTCTCTTTTTCCTTTGTATCCTCTAGATATTCAGGACTCAAGCTTCAAAGCAGACTCGAACTGCAAAGCCAGAAAGGAACGTACTGCCTTTACCAAGGAGCAACTCCGGGAGCTGGAAGCTGAGTTCACCCACCACAACTACTTGACCCGCCTGCGCCGCTACGAGATCGCTGTCAACCTTGACCTCACTGAGAGACAGGTACAAAAGATACTTCAGCTCATGCTAGTGGTATTTTTGGCTGAAAACAGCGAAGAAAACACTCATCCATCAAGTCTAAATGAGTCTGTGTGAAATATTATTGACAATACCGAAGCAGAGCCGTCATCCCATCAATCCCTGACTTCGCCCTTCAGCGATTTCGGACTAAGGTCTTTTTTTCTTAGGCTCAGACCACACTTAGCTTGGTCCTTGATGGTTTTCCCAGGCCTGAGTCACAAGCATATGCCAGATCCCAGCACAACCCTGGGCTTCTCCCAAATCCCTTTGCAACTCTTTCTCCACTTTTTCTGACGCATCCTACATATCTTGGCCGTCTGCCACCCTTTGCTTTCAAAATGAGTGGCAGACAGATTCAGTCAAGAAGGAGCATGTAAAAATAGTGTGGGAACAGATGGTCCATGTTCCTGTGTTTCCACAGGGAGCGAGGGATGCACAGGGGTCACAGACTTGCGTTCCTGAGAGCTTAGCCGTCAAAAACAATGTCACAAATCTCTTGATTTGCTGGCTGCAGAATTATTTCATATCACTCAAGAGAGTATGCATTTATTCTCAACATCATTTCCAGACAGTTTTAATGCATCATCATTTTTATTCACAGGTGAAAGTGTGGTTTCAAAACAGACGTATGAAGTGGAAGAGAGTGAAAGGAGGTCAGCCTGCATCTCCTCATGACCTTGAAGCAGATGAGATGGACTCCGCTGCATCGCCCAGCTCTGAGTAAAGCTCTGATCTAGACATTTTCTCATATTTACGGTCACCCAACTCACCCCGGCCATACACACGGTGTCCAATTTTTCACTAGTCCTTCCAAGTATCACGTTACACTGCTTCATGGACAAAAGCGTTTATGCTTCCTGTTGCTCTTTTCGCTCAGATGACTAATTATCAACAGAGCATCAACGGCTTGGAAGCACCATCCACTCTCAGTCCACGTTTCACTTTCATTCATAAACAGATCGAGTGAAATCAGAGGCATAAAAAAACACAATTACTCATGTGTAAAAACAATTTATATTAACTGTTCATGCCCTGGTTTAATAGCTTTGACCTCCAGCCGTGACGGCATGATGTAGGTCTTTCACACTGTGGTGATGGTGCCTGAACCCTGATCAGAAACACCTGTGACGCTCCACAGAATGACTAGACAGTCGGTCTCAGGATCACACCAAACCACCAAAGCATCGATATCACATCTTCATTTCCTCCCTAAACTGTGTTGTCAGGTTGATCATAGAATAAACTGTTTCCCTTGTTGGATTTTTTTTTTTGTACTTCTCTTTTTATATGAAATTAATAAAACATAGATCTTGCATAAAAATCAGAGAAAAAAAAAATAAACAATTTGAAAACGGAAAAAAACTGTGATTATTTGTTCTTCTGGTCTCATTTGAATTTTCTCATTTGAAAGGATAAATGGTGTGTAGCAGGATTTACACACCATCATGTAGTTCCAGACTTTTTTATTCTCAAAAGACAAAGGAAGCTATTTTGAAGAATGTTTCAGCTGTTTTCACTTGTAAAATAAATGACTTAAATTGTCTGGTCAAAAGTAGTTCTTCACACAGAAGAGAAAGAGGAATTTAAGTCATGACATGAGAGAGAGTGAATAAAACAGAATTTTCATTTTTTGGGTGAACTATGCCTTTAAGCATAATAATAATCTTCCCAAAAGCTCTCAAAGCTCTGGTGAAAGTGCAATACTTTGGATCAACTCCACTCTTGGCTCCAAAGTTTTGACTGAAGCATCTGGATGGGCCCGAAAATCGATTTCAACCAGAAATTAGACCGGCCCACATGGGGGCGATTCGCACCAGAAGTCTGGACAGAATATATAGAATAATAGGTGGGTAGGAGTGAAAAGATGACTTCTCAAGTACAGGATGTTGCTGTAGCAGGTAGCCAGTCATCCAATTTCCTGCTTTCACAAAGAAAACAGTGGTAAAGCATGCAGAGTCCAGGCACTCACAATGGTGGGCCTATACTCTGGCTGGCCGACAGGCCAAACAAAGACAGGAGAGGTGAGTGGCCTGTGAGGTGGACCGGCGCAGGAATCATTCCAAACACACCCATGATGGGGTTAAGACCCTCAGTGCTGCTGACCTTCTGCCATCTCGGTTTACTTTCCACCATTACATGCACTATTATTGCTTTTTAAGTAATGACTATGAAAATAAGCCATGCGTATAAACATAATTATGATATTAGAGCCCCTAATAAAAGCACACTACATTGGTCCATTTACACCTGTGTTACTAAGTTTACTAAAATAAACACAGTAGGGGATTTATTCCTAAAGACACATTCGCATACACACTATTTAAACAGAACTGTACCGGTTTGTTTCATTTTGGCCCCCAGAAAATAGCATGTTGAGTAACGTGATCTTGAGTACTAGCACTCGTTTGCCCGGTGACTTCATTTAGATGAGGATTCTCTTGGGGTAAAATGGAGAGAGGAAACGAGAGAAAAAAAGACAGATTGTAGAGAAGTCAGGTCTACTGAACAGGATGAACGCTCACAGCTCAGACTGACAGTTAACTAAAAAAAAACAGAAGACAAAGTAGGGCAGTCTCATCATTCTGTGGCTGAGCTCTCGATTACGAATGTAGATTTCATTAAGAGACATTTTAAAGTAGCTCTTGACTGTAAGTTTTTTTTAATTTGACCTTTATAATAAAAACAAGAAAACATATTTGTTTGGCTATGCATCAAGAGATTTAGCCTACAATGTAACTGGATTTCATATTGATCAGATACAATAAATATGGTGAAAAACATAAAGAGGCTGGTGATGTTCAGTGTTTTGTGGGGTGGGTGGGGGTGTGATGGATAGCCGGAGGTGTGCAGGTCAGATCTATGAGCCGGCTACAGAATTATAGCATGGCTTGCAGGCCTTGCTTCAGTGCTGTGGTCCATCTGTACGGTGTGATTGTTTACAGAGGCAACACTTCACTCTGGCATTAAAGCTTCATGACCCTTCACACAGCTCAGCTATGCAACCATAAGCCTTGCCAAACTACATTTTTGATAACTACACTTTTTTACTGGTAACTTTTTTTATTGGAAAAGCATTTTCAAGTAATTTTCAGAGTGTCTTTAGCATTTTAAGCATGACAAGACGAAATCCGAATAGAATTAAACATATGCTTTCTAACTTCAAAGTAGGCTAGATGAAAATTACTCAATATTATTTACATCTGGTTTACAAAATAAAAGTCAGTACTATAATCAATCTATTTTTGTCCAGTATAAAATTAATTATGAAATTAATAAATTCTTCTATAAGACTTCTGTAAGATTTTTTATAATTTTCAATTATTTATTTGGTTATTTGTGCTATCACATATATTAGACACATTGTAACAATAAAAAATGCCTTTCATGACATTAATAAATTCCTCCATAGTAGGTTCTTTTTTTTAATTACTTTTATTAATTATTTATTTCATACACAAATCTTATTTATTTTTTACTCATTTATTTGGTTGTTTATGCTGTTAGAGCCATTATACCTCAGAAACCTTTCATGACACCAATTCAGTATTCCATAGTAAGTATAATTATTTTTATTCATTTGGATTATAATCTTTTTGTACTGATCTTTTTGTAATAGGAATATGTTTTACAAGAAATACTATTTTTAATTGAATGTCTTACTTTTTTTTGTAATTGTTTGCAAAATGTATGAGCTTTTATTACAGATCAGTACAGAGACAGTAACATAATAAAACTATTCTGCAATTTTTCTCTGACAACCATCTCTACACTATTGTCCTGCAAATTTACTCTAGTTTCTGTCTTCACAGAACTGTCTGATATTTGCTGCCTTGTCTTGGGAAGAAACTGCTGGGAAGGAGTGGAGGAAGAAACAGAGGAAATGTGTGATAGCATCCGCACATCCTCCCAAGACAGTACTTCCACTAGGAAAAAGTAGAAGAAAAATGCACATGTATTGCCTGTTCAGGTGTGTGTACATGTGCATATGTGTGTGTGAGAATCTTTTGAAACAGCTTCTATTTAGAGGATGTGGCCAGCAAAGATACGCGCCCCCCAAAAGTCCCTGTAATGATTAGTGATCCCCTCAGGACAAGTAAATCTCACAGTTTCATTGCACAATCATTCAAGATGGGCCAGAGACATGCAGTGCAGTTCTAAATTATGCAGGACTTCCTGCCATGTTCCTTTGACAGCTCTTATAACCCGAAGTAGAGAGGAGATTTTATTTGAATCTACTAAAAATAATTTCTTTGTTGTTTGTTAATAGTTTGGACTGACCATTTACTATATCTCACAGCAGGAAAGAGACAGGACAGTACCTGGCTGCAGCGCCCCATGAATAATCTAAAATGGAACATAAAAATCACTGCTTGACCCATTTGTAGAAAAACCGTTATGTTAAAAGCAGAATATTTCTGAGTACAATCTACCATCTTAGTCTAAGTAAGCTCTGGCAATAAAATTGCAAAAAAAAATAAATAAAATAAATTAAAGTTTTTGTTCAGGTCACATACAAAAAGCTATGTTGAGAAAATAATAATAATAATAATTACAAATATATATATATATATATATATATAATTTAAATTATTTATTAAAATGTATTTTAATTTAACGATCCTTCAGTAACAAATAACCATGTGCACATGGCAGCCCATATAGTGGAGAATCACAGTAGCTATCCATCAGCTGCGCTGTTTCAGTCTACCTCCTCCTGTCTCTCTCTCAGAGGTGTATCAGATGCCAGACAGCCCTTACCAAACAAAAGAAGTCTTGTCTGATAGTTTCATCTGATCCAGTATCTGCCACAGCAGTTTAATACCCAATACAATTGATCCTGGCAGCTGAAGGTGCTGCCCCTGTGAGATCCCCGACTCAGTGAACCACAACCATCAGGATCTGCTACACCGAACAATAGACCCTCTTACTATAACACAGACATATGATCAATAAAAGTTATTACCTCATTTTTTATGGTCTGCAGTAAAAGATGAGGGATCAACTGGTAGATATTTTGAGAGGCTCATAGATTAAGAGACATAGTATACATGTGTTTCAACATTCCCCAGATTCCTCCTTAAAATCACTGCTATTTTATTTTACATCTGGTGCTTTTATATTCACAAACCCATTCAGGTCAAAACGATATATATAATATAAATAATTTGATAAATTATTTAAGCATTGTTATTTTATTATATTTCCTTATTCATTGTCAAATATTTGTATTATATTTTGCATCAAGTATTATATTTTTGCCTTATTATTGGAATCTATCTAAGAGAATGTCTGTTTATCGATTAATGAAAATAACTTCAGTAGCTCCTTTTAGGTTGTAAGAACATTATTCTTTGAATCAAAAGAAATTCCAGTAATTTACAGATGCACATTCTGGAAAAGAGCGAGTGTAGCAAACAGTTTCAAGATAGATAGATAGATAGATAGATAAACCCTTGTTTGTATAAAAGCTTGAACTGAAACTTGATTGTGTAGTGTCTGATGTGAGCATGTGTGTCTGTGTAAATGGGCACTGGAGGACCTTGTTCAGGGTTGGCTCACTCAACATCACTCAGCTCGCCTAAAACCATGGGAACACTTTGGGTAGGGGAAGTAAGCTTCATGCACGAGCTCCATTTACAAATAAAGCCACAGGAGCTTTAAGCACATGCAATTCAGACCTAGAAGTCAAGGTTTGGCCCGTTAGCCTGGTCCAATTAACCCTGCTGGTAAGATGAGGTAAGTACACCATTCCAAAAAGCTTCTTTCTCCATTGTAGGCCATTCAGAAGTAATATTAAAATCACAAATATTTAATTGGTGTACTTGAGTCTTGTGGATTATTGCAATGCTTGTGTCAGCTGTTTGGACTCTCATTCTGACGGCACCCATTCACTGCAGATGATCCACTGGTGAGCAAGTGATGTAATGCTAAATTACTCCAAATCTGTTCAGATGAAGAAACAAACTCATATACATCTTGGATGGCCCAAAGGTGAGTACTTATTTTAACATAATTAATTTATTTATTTTATTTTAGATTTTTTTCCCTCAGGAAACTATACTAAATATCTTATGTCATTTTGCTTATCTAGTAAATTCATCTTGATTTAAGAAACTTTTAGATATATTTTGACTAGAAACAAGACAAAAAGACTATGGGCCCTATTTTAACGATCTAAACGCAAAGTGTAAAGCGCACGGTGCAGGTGCACTCAGGGCATGTCCAAATCCACTTTTGATATTTTAACGACGGAAAAATGGATGGCATGCCCGGGCACATGGTCTAAACGGGTTGTCCCTATTCTCTTAATGAGTAATGGGGTTTTTTTTGGGCGTAATGTGCAATAAACCAATCAGAGTCTCATCTTCCATTCTCTTTAAGAGCCTGTTGCGCTCGTGCCATGACGGATTTGCTATTTACACTATTTGCTTGCTATTTGGCAAGCGCAAAGACAGAACGCGTCTCCGAGTTTGAAACGGAACTGTTCGTATGCAAGCAAATAGCCTAATTCTGATACATGCGATGACTATCCATTATGACATGTAGGCATATATATATATATATATATATATATATATATATATATATATATATATATATATATATATATATATATATAGCCTACAAAAAAAATCTTATGCATTGCAATCCTTTAATTTTTAATATTTGGCATGTTTGTGTGCTGCTGTGTGTCCCTGTGTTTAATAAGCAGCGTGTACGCTCTTTAAAAAACAAAGAAAAAACATTGTGCCAGACTTTAGACCAGGTTTGAGCTGGTCTATGGCGCAGTCTATTTTCAGCTCCTTAAAATTGAACACTGAACACACCTCTTTTTTAGACCAGCACGCCCATGGGCGCAAAAATGAGCACAAATTCATTTGCTAAGTAAACGACTTGGCGCTGGATGGGAAAATGTGAACAGCACTGGACTGAAACTAGCAAACACACTTGCGCTTATTGTTATGACGTTGTTGTTATAACGTTATTGTTGCTCCTCTATGCCCTGTCTTTCTGAAATACATCAATTTTTACAAAGCTCATCATTCTGAAAACTGAGGTGTACGCTGATTGGCCAGCTATCCAGTGTGTTGTGATTGGCTGAATACCTCAAGCCTGTGTGACGGAAATGTTACGCACCTAAACACTGTGATGGTGTCTCCCGGCATGACGAGACAAAACCAATAAAACCCATTACAAACGAGGCATTTGTTGCATCCAGCGGGGACATAATTACTGATTATTATAATAACATATACTTTGTTTTTACGCGTTGTGTTGCGTATCGTATTGCGTAAAACCATGTCTGCATTTCGGATTAACGACAAACAACAAGTGATACTCTACATTACTTAAAACTCACATTTGAATCATCAGTGGCAAATACTTTAAATAGGACACATGGCTTGAACCCAGGCTTGACTCCCCGGTCCGATCCGGCGATCCACAGAGCGAAGTTGATGTATTTCCTCAGTGACCAGATTAGCACAGATCATCTTTAGGCATGATGAAGCGCATATCATCCTCTTTTAAAAAGCCAAACAAAGTATTTTCGCTTTCACAATGTAACACAGCATCTCTACAACATGGCGGTGCAGCAACAACAATACTGCAGTGAGAATAAAAGTTCTTAAAAAACTTAATAAAAGTCCTTCTTCCTTTTTGTGAACTTTTGGGCAGTGTTATGCAAATCTTCCCACACAATGAAGTACACATAGCGGCGTGTTTAAATGAGGTGTTTTAGGAGACCGTGGATGACTCTTAAATTCTATAAAGAATATCTCTTTGGATTTGAGACCTTATTCTTTACAACTTTACAGATCTTCTTCATGCACCAAGAGCTCGTAAAACTCCAAAGAGAAAGGAAAAACTGAAATCGCATCATATGACCACTTTAACATCTATCCTATCGATATATTAAAGCTAAAATGATGAAAAATGAAAAATCTATTGATTTACTTTCTTTACAATCAACAAATTGATTGTAAATTGAAAAATAATCAATTCGTATACTAAAACAATTTACTAAAACAAAATACTAGAACTGACTTGGCAGGTGGATTAATATACAGATTTTAAATATAGGCTTTATTTGTCTGACTGCACGGTTACTTGCTATTTTGTACAAACAGCTTTCCTCTTCTGCTTTCAAGAGTTAGCTTGACTTGGAGATTGTAGCCTTTTTGAAGTATTAAAGAATGTGAATTATATACTTCATCTGCTCAACACACTTCCCTATTTTCCCCTCTTCTAACCACCCCCACACTCAGACTCCATCTCCCATAAGGCCATGGGCGGGGGGCTGGGGGTGGCGATGGCTTGAGCTGTGGCGTGACAGGCTGGGATTTCTGGAGCCTTAACACTGTCTTTCATCAGCATGGTGCTCCTGGGCCCGGAGTTGGGTTACAGTCCGAGTCTGTGTCTGCGGCACGTGGGAGGAGGATTTCTTACACATGGATCCCGTTCCCACCGAACAATGAAAGTCCTGTCGGTTTGTGCTCCCTCACAGGGACGGTATGGCTGTGATGTCACAGCACATGAGCCCACCCATTCTTCACAAGCTAAATCCCAGACATGCATACACCAGCAGCACCGCCGCACTGAGCTGGCTCTAATTAACACCTGCTTTCACGAGCATGTTCCCCCCTGGCCAGGGTAAGCTGTTTGGTCTGGGCAGGATTAGCGTGTGAGCAGCGGTAATGCCAGGCCTGTGTGTCTCGCTCACGTCTGTTGGATACTGAGCTGCACGGAGCAGACAAACAAAGCTCAAGTTTTAGACACGAGCGGCTGGAACTGTCCCTTTGGGGGCAAACTTCTTGGTCTGCTGCCTACCAGTTACTGACCGTGCCAACAAGCTGGCTACAACCCCAATCCAGTTCTTTTATGAAAGAATTATCCTTTTTAATGAGGATTATATATGTTTTTGTTTTCATTTTATTCCATTAGGACTTTATTATTACTGTTGAAACAACATTTGCATCATGCTACACATATATACACTACATTCCAAACCTAATGTAAGATAATTTACTGTTGTTATTTTTAAAGAAATTATTCAGCAAGGATGCATTAAACTGATTAAAAGTGATAGAAATTTTTGTAACATTATACATGCTTTCATATTTCAATAAATGCTGTTCTTATGCACTTTATATTAAGGAGTCCTGGAAAAAACATCATGTTTCCTCAAATAAATTAAGCAACTGGGTGCGATTTAGTGCCAGACTGCCTTTTTGCGAGAACCAAATTAAGGCATATTTACTAATCCGAAGCAGGGTCTAACCAGCACAACTGGTACTAACGGTGACGTAAGTATACATTGATTGGCCAGATGCATTCAAAAACACCCTGATCCACCATGATTTAAAACGCTGTGTATGATCATCAGCTGCTGATGATATAATGACAACACTTTAACATAAATTTCAATTAATTAAAACTTTTTAATGTGTTAATGCAAAAGGTTTTATGAACAATGAACTTACATTACCTAAATTTAAATAACTACGAATATTTTTATGGAAGTTTCATAGTATCACATGTAATTAATAAGTAAATATAATAATATGATTTACATGCTAATTCTATCAAGAACTCCAGTACAATCTATTTTTAAAATGTCCATGAGTCGTGACAGTTGTCACTACCTGCATCGCTGGCATTTTTTACCCGATATTTGCATAAAATTGAGCATTTCTCAACTTTGTACACTTTCCTCCATCCACAGTCAACCCCACAAATTCATAAATGCCCAGTCGGTGCCATTGGTCACCTGATGTTAGATTTTTTTTAAATTCAAGGAATTGATACTTTCTCTCACTCTAGGATCACCCAGAAGTGAAAAACCAGGAGTGGTGTCATTACAGAGAATCCTCTGTACATTACTAGGTGACAACATATTCATAGGTGGAGAACAAATAAATAAACTAACTGACCACATTTGAAACATAAGTGACTCAATATAAAATCCTTGTTTATAGAAATGTTGCATAAAATCAATAAAAACCTTGATGACATTCAGTACAACAGCACTTAATGATATTTCTTAAATGTGACATAATAGCTCAGCTGTAAGGTCACACAGCAAATGTCAACATGGATTCTCATTAGGGATAATAACAACAGAAGCCTGACAACACAATTACTTTTAAGTTGTAAAAAGATCAGTAAACAACATCTCAGTTTCACTTAAGACAACAGGACTGGGACTGTCCTCAGATTTCTCCTCTTTGAGAAAAACATTCAGAACTTGTCTGAACCAATCAAATTAGTCTTTGGTCCTGTCCCATGAGCACACTATGTCGGCTGCTTTCTCTGGCATCAGTCAGAGACTCTCGTTCTCTGGTCAGCGCCTCCTCTGGTATGAAATGAGATATCTGAGAACTTTGAGAACTTTTGGGAGAACAACAGGCAGAGGTCAGAGCAGAGTTCAAGGATTGAATGAGTCGCACTGAGGATTGTGTGCTAGAGGAAAGTGAATCAAACCCACTGGGGCACTGAGAACATGCTGCATGCTGCGTGGAGGACATAGCCTACACATACAGTACATACACACGTTTACCTCACATCTAAATTGGGACTTCCCATTGACATATGCAGGTGTTAATACAAACAAATGAAAATCTCCAAAGTGAAAGATTTGCCCATACAGATTTCACACTGGGTTCACATGTTGTTTACACGGTTTTGTCAAGTTGACCAGCAGAAAGCTGATTGGTTTGAAAGTGGCTTCATACATCATTGACAACAGAGGATGGATCTATTTGCCTCTACTAATTCCACCACAATTTTTGCACCTTAATTCAATGAGAATAGGGAAGTCCAAACCACAACTACAGTATAGAGGTAAAAAGGAACGATATCGCTGGAATCAAATTAAAATGAATTTTTCCGCTGCTGAGTGATAAAACCATGGACAGCCAATCAATATTCAGTGGACTTTAAAGAGTTCAAAAATTTTAAGCAGTAAAAGTACATTATGGTAGCTTGTTTTTATAATAAACAGAATATTATTATGCACTGGTCTGGACGCTAGTATAGTTATTAGGGCCTTTCGCAACGTGGGAACCTTTTCATAGTACCGTAACTAATTGTGGAACAACCCACTTTTTGGCATTTTCTCACCGCCAGAACTGGGTGCAATTTAGTGCCAGACTGCCTTTTTCGAGAACCAAATTAAGGCATACCAGCACAACTGGTACTAACGGTGACGTAAGTATACATTGATTGGCCAGACGCATTCAAAAACACCCTGATCCACCATGATTTAAAACGCTGTGTAAACATACTGTAAACATTGTGACAACTTATTTCGCAAGTATGATTAACAGTGATATGATAGATGGACTGACGCTCAAGCGCAGACACTTGTAGCAAATGTAGCACTGCCAGTTGTCATAAGAGATTCTTAAGCCGCCTTTCCACTGTCTCTCTGACGACTGATAAGCGACAGACCAGAAGTCATCAATTTCCAATGGAAAGTAGTGCGGTAAGTGCGTGGTGTTCCGATCTTATGCGAATGCAGAAATTTGGGATCCGATTTGAGCTTCGGATGCATTCAAATATTTTAACTTCTGGGGCTAGACCATATGCGACCGCCTGACCAGATGTGATGTATTCTAATCAATACTATCGACGCAAGGTTCACTTTAACATTATTCTCTAAACATTATATGAATATGCCGAGGTGATGGTTGCTGCACGACCAGTTTGAATGTTCTGCGCGACTGCCACTAGAGGGAGAAATACGACAGTCATGTCCGAATGCCATGTGCAGTGGAAAGGTGGTTTAAGTCCTCTTTTCCATTCTTTCAATCGCTTTACGTATACGTTGACATTCCATGTCCATTACTGTAAAAAAAAAAACGCAAGACACAACAAAAACACAGCTCCGATCACAGTGTCCTCCATGCACAAGATGGCCGCCAGTCCAGCGCCACTGCACAAGAGGGTCGCCAGCCCAGCGCCACTACACCAGATGGCCACCAGCACAGCGCCATTGCACAAGATGGCAGCCACAGGAGACTTTCCAGACTCGAGTCAGATCCCAGTCGACTTTCCAGAGTCACGTTAGCCCCCGTGGACCCTCCAGAGTCGAGTCAGGCCAACATGGTCCCTCCAGAGTCGAGTCAGGTCCCCGTTGACCCTCCGTGAGCAAAGTCGAGTCACCAATGATCTTCATGAGCCAAGTCAAGTCACTCTTGATCTCCGTGAGCAAAGTCGAGTCACGAATGATCTTCATGAGCAAAGTCGAGTCACCAATGATCTTCATGAGCAAAGTCGAGTCACAAATGATCTTCATGAGCAAGGTCAAGTCACCAATTATCTTCATGAGTCAAGTCAAGTCACCAATGATCTTCATGAGTCAAGTCAAGTCACCAATGATCTTCATGAGTCAAGTCAAGCCACAGTTGATCTTCATGAGTCAAGTCAAGCCTCAGTTGATCTTCCTGAACGAAGTCACATCACAGTTGATATTCCTGAACCCAGTCAAATCACCACAGATCTACCAGAGCCTCATCACGTCTCAGTTGAACTTCCAGAGCCTCGACACGTCTCAGCTGAACTTCCAGAGCCTCGTCACGTCTCAGCTAAACTTCCAGAGCCTTGTCACGTCTCAGCTGAACTTCCAGAGCCTCGTCACGTCTCAGCCGAACTTCCAGAGCAATCGTCCTATCCTGTCATGGCCATGGAGGCCATCCATAAACTCACCGCCTGCCCTGTCATGGCCATGGTGGCCATCTACCATCTCATCATGGCCACGGAGACCATCCTTAACCTGTTCATGTTCTCTTTTTAAGCCTTACCTGACCGGACTTGCTCTCCTGTGCCATCGACCCCACGGTGGTGGTCCTCTGCTCCGCCCTGGTGGGCCTCTGTTTGACCGCATGGCTGTGGTGGTCCTCTGCACCGCCCTGGTGGGCTTCTGTCTCGTCCGCATGGCTGTGGTGGTCCTCTGCTCTGCCCTGGGGGGTTTCTGTCTCGTCTGCTCGGCTGTGGTGGGTCCCCTCTATGCACCTGACCCTCCGTCCCTCCCTCTGATCCTCCACTAGTCCAACTTCCCTCCTGGTCTCTTTGTTTTGTTGTTGTTGTTGGTTTTTCCACTTACTTTCTCTGTTCCCCTCTATGGACCTGGCCCTCCATCCCTCACCCTGTTCCTCCACCAGTCCACCTCCCTCCTGGTCTCTTTGTTCTTTGATTTGTTTTTTTGTTATTTGGTTTATTTTTGTGTTCAGAGGAGCATCTGGTAGCTGCTCCTTGGGGGGGGGGGGGGGGGCAATGTCACAGTGTCTGGTCTGTGTTTCCCTGGGTGTCCACTAGTGGTCTCACTCCCCCTTAGAGTCACCCCACTGCATGCACTACATTTCCCACAAGCCTTTTCCTCATTCATCACTGTTAATTGCACACCTATTAATTGCACTCAGCTGTTCCCACTTTCATCGTTTTCATCTGTCCATATATACCCAGTTTGTTTCTATCTGTTTCATGGAGTCCTTTTTTTCTGTCACCCTGCTTTCTCGTGTTCACTAATGTTTTCGTGTTTCTAGTTTTGGACTGCTTTTCGGTTTTGACCTTTTGCCTGTTTGGATGTTGATTTTTGGATTCCCCTAATAAACACTGCAATTGGATCTCTCGTTTTGTGTGTGCATTCGTAACATTTTGTTCACTTTTATACACATATATTTGTTCTATTTAAAATTTTGTCAGATCTGTAAGCAGTAAAAGCACATAACAGCTGGACATAATCCTGCCGCATGGAACAGCCTTTTGATACACTACAAACCCAGCCTTTGCTTTCTGTAACACTGCTTGTAAATTAGCTGTAGAGTGGAACAAGATCCAATATGCTGTCTGCAGCCCCTTTTCCACTTGTCTCCATCCACCACACCATCAGGCCTGTGCTCCACAGTCACCTGCTTTCATTTCCCCCTGACCATATGAACGAAAGACAGGAAATCTACCCTTACAGTGATTACAGTGAAATTTGTCCGATTCTGAAGAGGAAGTCTAAGCAACAGTCTAACCAGCTCTTGCCAGACGATCAGTTTTCAGGACAAACACTGACGTTATTATAACATAGTCCATCTCATTTGAGATGGCTTTATGAATCTGGCCCACTGCATTCTGGTTTTATCCACAAATGTGCTGTTTGGAAATACCCAATGTTCTATCTAGCAAATCATGTCTCTGTATTTTCTTCTAAGCTTGGTCCTGAAGTGATTTTACCCCACTTTTAATCTGTCTTTCAGTTTGACTCACAGTTTACAAGCAACTCCAGATTGTTCTCATTTAGCGGTGAAGATTTGACCCTTGACCCACGCAGATTGCTCTCTCCTCTCAATCATTTTCTCTCTGCCTTTTACAACTCACAGCAGCTGGCCTGGCCCTGGTGTCCTCATGGGATTTTTCTGGAGAGGTAAAAGAAGAGGCAAGTTAAGAGACAGGATTGAAGAAAGGAAGAGTCTGAGTCATTGATTAAAGCTTATGGAGTTTACAGCTTTCAGAGACAAGAAGTTCGAAATTATGTTTTTTTTATAATTATTTTCATAAATATATTAACTTGTTACATATAAATATTTCATAATTATATTAAAGGTATTATCTATCTATCTATCTATCTATCTATCTATCTATCTATCTATCTATCTATCTATCTATCTATCTATCTATTTTATCAAAATTCATATTATATTATATTATATTATATTATATTATATTATATTATATTATATTATATTATATTATATTATATTATATTATATTATATTATATTATATTATATTATATTATATTACTAAAACTGTGAAATATTATTACAATTTAAAATAATTGTTTTCTATTTTAATAAATGTTTAAATTTTATATATTCCTGTGATGGTAAAGCCATTTCAGCTGTATATTTTTGTGCAAACCAGGTTAATTAATAATTAAGTTCAAAAGAACTAAATTTATTTGAAATTGAAATATTCTTTACTGTCACTTTTAATCAATTTGATACATCCTTTGCTGAATAAAAGTATTTATATCTTAAAAATTTTAAACAGCAAAATATAATATCTATTATATCAAATCTAGCCATGTTTTACACAATTTCTGCACACTTTTGAGACACAGTCAGACACAGTGGAGACCAAACAGACGGAAAAGGAGCCACACTCTCAGCAACACCTCATTTTGTCCCTTTTGAAGACCGGTAGACCCTTTGGAGGAAATCTGATACACGGCAAAAACAACTATGAAGTCAGACTTTTATTTAAGGAGCTCAGCTCCCGATCTCCGATATTCCAAGTGCTGGTGCAGACCTGAGTGGAGGGAGGGGGGTTCTGGGTGAGGTTTGCTCTGTTGTTTTCTGAACGGCTGCCAGGAAAAGTTTAATGGCTATGGAATTTGGACAGGAAAAAAGCAGGCTGGAAGTTTCAGAGGAAGCAGGGATTTGTGGCTCACGCAGCACCTCTGTTTGTGTTCTTCTGGGTTGGCTCCACTTCGTGCTCCGCTTCTAGTGAGGAAGAGCGTCAAGCGCTTTTCCACGTATAAGTGCGGTGCCTCAGGAGAATACCTACCGGCGACATGCAGGCCATGGCCTATAGACCTCCACCCCTCACACACACAGACACACACACACACACACTGCTGGACAGTTCAGAGTTAGTGCTAAAACTAATACTCACAAGCTCTAATTGAATACAATACAAACGCTCAGTTCCAAAAACACATGATACTTTAACCTCTTCCTCAATTGTTTTCAAAGAATGTGACTTTTTTAAAATTCACCTTTGAACTCAAGTTCCATCATGGGATGTAAAACAAATCTATATCATGTTACTCAATTTATTTAATCAAATATGCATAAAAGCTCCAACAAAACATCTATTGTGATTCTTTAGTTTTGACTTGACCACAGTTATGTTTCCATACATGACCTCAAACATGGTTACAATGTGCTAACTTGAGTTTGTGGGCTGAAACAGTAGTTTTGCCAATGTAAGTCTACATTTGATATATGGATAATGCACTTTCCCCCGCAAATTATATGATTTGATGGTTATATCATATTGCTTCCATTTCACATCAGCAATTGTCCCTAGACATGGAATATTTTCGACATAAAATCTCACTCCATGCAACGTGCGCATTACCATGCTCCAGATGTTTCTCAGTCAGCTCTCAGTCCCCTTGGGTACTGACTCAAAGAGGAGCTGGTTATGAGGAAAGGGAAGCTTATGTCTACAGTCCCTGTCAACAGTAATCACCCCTGCTCCCTATCGCTCAGCTCACACCTCCACACATTCCCTCTCTGTCTCGCCACACAGGCCCAGGCTAAAGTCTCCTGTCCAGCCTCGGTCAGGCATCGCTATCCGACCAGGACCACTGAATTTCTGGAACATTTCCCCCTTTAGTTTTCACAGTCCCTTATTTAGTGTTTGGGTTAAAATGGGCTAGCACATACTAATGTAGACTAGATAAGAGAATAAGAGAACTCCAGATCCAGCAATATAAATACACAAGTACATGATCAACAATTCCAAACTAGAAATATGTGGGTTTTAACTGATATTGTACTGAAAATCATTTAGCATTATCATGAATATGAATAAAATGATAGATAGGACTGTAAGAGAGATCATTGTTATGTATTTTTATAAAATATATTTTATATTTTGTTATACACATAATAACACTTTTACATTAAAAGGAACACATTAAACTGATTAAAAGAAACATTTAGATTCATACAAAAGATTTATGTTTCTATTAAATGCTATTTCGAACTTTTTATTCATTAAAACATTCTGAAAAAATATATATATTGAGCAGCACAACTGTTTTCAACATTAATAATATCAGAAATATTTCTT
Organism: Carassius carassius; assembly: GCF_963082965.1. NCBI lineage: Eukaryota > Metazoa > Chordata > Actinopteri > Cypriniformes > Cyprinidae > Carassius > Carassius carassius. Next base: position 18,517,084 of record NC_081794.1, read on the forward strand.
TAGCACCAAAAATCATATTAGAATGAGTTCTGATAGATCATGTGACTGAAGACTGGAGTAATGACTGTAATAAATTACATTTTTAAATATATTAACATAGAAATATGTTATTTTAAAATGTAATAATGTTTGACAAAATTACTGTCACAAGACCATTTATGTACAAGCATTGTAAGAAATTATTACAGTATTTCTCATTATTACAGTAATTCACTGTTAATAAAACTTAAAAACAATCAATTCTGAGGCTGAAAAACAGACTCGCCAAGCAGTAGGAGAAATATAAAAAATTATATTATATACAAATATAAAATTGTATTACTGCATTTAGTTTGATAATGGTTTGGCTTATAATGCATTAATTTAAAAAAGAAACAAAAAATTTGACAGCACTATTAGACACACACATATAATTATGAATTGATAATTATTATTATAATAAAATAATAATTTCAAAATCAGTGTCTTTCCAAGTACTCTCTGTACACATACTTAACAGTGATCATTGCTATACAAAATGTAGTGCAAAAACTTGAACATCACCACACAAGGGTTAAAGCGATGCTGTCCAGCTCAACATTTGTTCATTATAAAAAGAGCACCTTTGTGGGTCAAACTGTTGTTTGTTTTAAGTCCAGACTGCTCTTAACAGTCAGCGTAATTGGCCATGTGTAATGGTTTTGCGATCGCTCCTCAGCACATTTGGGTGAAGGAGGCTTGTAAAAAGTCCGAGGTCATCAGTCAAACACCACGATCAGCTCCAGTTTGGGAGGTGTGAGTTCAGACACTACAGGCAGAAACAGAAACAGACAGAGGAGGAAATGCTCATGGACAAATGGCCTTAATGTGAAGGGAGCAAGAAACACAAACCTTGGTGAAACACAGAAAGGGATCTGCCTCCATAAAGCTCGTACCATCACTGCGGAAAGCCCCCCACCAAGTGGAGAGTACAACTTTTGACACTGAAGCAGCGTATAGGAAACAAACTTCTAGCACCCCAGCCCTCCCTAAACAAATAAACTAAAGCCTCATGTAGTCAGCGACTAGTGAGCAAGTGGAAGTGATTCTCTAGTCTATGTCATCTGGATAATTCTCAGGAAAACAAAACATTCTAAAGAAAAGAAAAAGAGAAATGGGAAAGTATATTTAAAAAATCTCACTCTAAACATAGTCCATACTAATAAAAAATAACAGGGTGAAAAACTAAGTCCCCGGTCCAGCTGGAACGCTGACTGTGGTTGGATCAAGAGGGAAAGGCAGTGGTTTTGTTCTCTGATATCGATCTATTTCACCAGTATGTCGAGACACAGAAATGTAGTAATCAGTCTTCCTGCTCTGTGCCAAATGAAAGGGGTACAGACTAGAACAGTCATACATCAGCGTTTAGTCATGGTGGTTTACCAAGTGACTAAAAAAGTACCAGAAAAAGGAAACGGTTCATGTTAAATATATAATACATATTGAATTGTACATAAATACATGTAGGTATTTTCAAAGTATATGCTGTTTATATATACACACATAATAAATATACACAATACACAAAGGAAATTCACAAAATATCTTCTAGGAGCATGGTCTTTACTTAATATCCTAATGATCTGTGGCACAAAAGAAAAATGTATAATTTTGACCCATACAAAGGTTTTCTTTTTTTTTGGCTATTGACTTAAGACTGGTTTTGTGGTTAAGGATCATATATGGATTAAATATTATTTACGCAATAGCAGTAAATAATGAATTTTTTTTTTATTCTCCCAAAATTTTATTTTTCCTCTTTTAAATGATCCTTTTTTTTTAAATCCTGCTGTATCATACCATTCAGCTTTGACTATATTCACAAAGATAGACAGCAAAAAATATTATCTATCTATCTATCTATCTATCTATCTATCTATCTATCTATCTATCTATCTATCTATCTATCTATCTATCTATCTATCTATCTATCTATCTATCTATCTATCTATCTATCTATCTATCTATCTATCTATCTATCTATCTATCTATCTATATATATATGTGGACAAATATGTTAAAATATTTATTTAATATGAAAGAACTTTACATAAACACAATATTTAAAATAAATAAAAAGTTGTCACTTTTTTGGATGCAGTAAAACACCCAGAAATGTAGCAGAAAATCATGCTTGAAAACATAAAATCAGTCATGTTTAAAAAAAAAAGTTGAACACTGAAATCATGATTAGCTGTAAAATGATGTCTTCTGAATCATTAATAAATGTGATAATCAGCTGAGAATCGAACAAGTAGTTGTTAACTGGCTAAGAGGAAGATATGAAACATATCTTATAATATCTATATATAACTTTTGTGTGTTCCACAGAATAGAAGTCATGGTTTGGACATGAGGGTAAGTAAAATAATGACAAAATGTCAATTTTTGGGTAAACTATCCCATTATAAACTTTCAGTACCAACAAAGTTTCTGCACTCTCCTCCTGTTCTACCTCTCATCGCCCTCTGCTGCCCCTTGTTTGTGACAGGACCATCCCATGAGAGAGCCAGGGGGTCTTGGGGAGTTGTGTGGGGTGACCAGGGGATTTTGGCTACCTGTAGCTGAGCTCCCATGCAAGGCTGGGCTGGAATAACGTAGCCTGTTTATTCAGCTGGTTCAAGGGAAAAAGGATGTGTTCAGGGCCTCATTAATCATGGGCGCTTCGGAAGAGATAAACGGCCAGGACCCAGTGGGGGTCCTGATGCTCCAGGTTAGCTGGAGCAGGGGAGAGTGGGGGTCTGTCCTCACCACAGGGGGGAACGTCTGAACACTTGCTGCAGAGTTGCTCGGGGGAGCTTTGCAAGCCCAGAAAATATGTCTAATGAGCTATTTTAGATATTGTAATGAAACAAATTAAATATATACTAATGTTCAAAAGTTTGGGGCTGGAATGATTTAATTTAATTTATTTTTTTAAGTCTCTTCCAAGGCTGATTTATTTGATAACAAAAAAATAAATAAAAAAATACAATAAAAACAGTAAAATTTGGAAACAATATTACAATTTTAAATACCTGTTTTCTACTTTAATATATTTTACAATGTAATTTATTCATGTGATGGCAAAGCTGAATTTTCAGGAGTCACTGCTCCAGTTTCCAGTAAGCATATATTTGAAATAGGAATACTGTATATTTTGATTAATTTAATGCAATTAATGCTAAAAGTATTAATTTCTTTAAAAAATATATTCTTACTCGACCCAAGTTTTTTAATGGTAGTGTGCATACAACCATAAATGTGTCACTCCATTATACAGTACATATATTTATGGGAGTCAGTGTACATTCTTATAGGCTACCGACCGTTATTTTGAATCAGTATTTTGTAAGACTTATTTATTGCAGTTTAATGTATATATATATATATATATATATATATATATATATATATATATATATATATATATATATATATATATATATATATATAAAATAGTGTTATAAATATTAAAATAGTAAGTTACATAATACATAATTACATATTTTGGATAGCCTTATAAAAGATCTAAAAGTAAAAGTAAATAGAAAATTAATATGACCTTAAAAAAAAAATTATTGTAGAATTAGCTAATTTTTTTAACAATATATTAGGGAAAGAAAAAAGAGAGTGTCGTTATCATTAATGTCATACTACAATCCCGATTCCAAAAAAGTTGGGACACTGTACAAATTGTGAATAAAATTAGAATGCAATGATGTGGAATTGTCAAATTTCAATATTTTATTCAGAATACAACATAGATGATATATCAAATGTTTAAACTGAGAAAATGTATAATTTTAAGAGAAAAATGTTGATTTTAAATTTCATGGCATCAACACATCTCAAAAGTAAAGTTGGGACAAGGCCATGTTTATCACTGTGTGGCATCCCCTCTTCTTTTTATAACAGTCTGCAAACGTCTGGGGACTGAGAGGACAAGTTGCTCAAGTTTAGGAATAGGAATGTTGTCCGATTCTTGTTGTCTTCTTTGTCGCATCTTCCTCTTTATGATGCGCCAAATGTTTCTGGACTGCAGGCTGGCCATTTCAGTGCCCGGATCCTTCTTCTACACAGCCATGATGTTGTAATTGATGCAGTATGTGGTCTGGCATTGTCATGTTGGAAAATGCAAGGTCTTCCCTGAAAGAGTCTTCTGGATGGGAGCATATGTTGTTCTAGAACTTGGATATACCTTTCAGAATTGATTGTGCCTTTCCAGATGTGTAAGTTGCCCATGCCACACGCATTCATGCAACCCCATACCATCAGAGATGCAGTCTTCTGAACTGAGCGCTGATAACAACTTGAGTTGTTCTTGTCCTCTTTAGTCTGGAAGACATGGTGTCCCTGTTTTCCAAAAATAAATTCTAATTTTGATTCATCTGACCACAGAACAGTTTTCCACTTTGCCACAGTCCATTTTAAATGAGCCTTGGCCCAGAGAAAACGCCTGCGCTTCATGTTTAGATATGGCTTCTTTTTTGACCTATAGAGTTTTAGCCGGCAACGGCGAATGGCACAGTGGGTTGTGTTCACCGACAATGTTTTCTGGAAGTATTCCTGAGCCCATGTTGTGATTTCCATTACAGTAGCATTCCTGTATGTGATGCAGTGCCGTCTAAGGGCCCGAAGATCACGGGCATCCAGTACGGTTTTCCAGCCTTGATCCTTACGCACAGAGATTGTTCAGATTCTCTGAATATTTGGATGATATTATGCATTGTAGATGATGATAACTTCAAACTCTTTGCAATTTTTCTCTGAGAAACTCCTTTCTGATATTGCTAAACTATTTTTCGCCACAGCATTGGGGGAATTGGTGATCCTCTGCCCATCTTGACTTCTGAGAGACACTGCCAATCTGAGAGGCTCTTTTTATACCCAATCATGTTGCCAATTGAACTAATAAGTTGCAAATTGGTCCTCCAGCTGTTCCTTATATGTACATTTAACTTTTCCGGCCTCTTATTGCTAACTGTCCCAACATTTTTGGAATGTGTAGCTCTCATGAAATCCAAAATGAGCCAATATTTGACATGACATTTCAAAATGTCTCACTTTCAACATTTGATATGTTATCTATATTCTATTGTGAATAAAATATAAGTTTATGAGATTTGTAAATTATTCCATTCATTTTTTACTCACAATTTGTACAGTGTCCCAACTTTTTTGGAATCGGGTTTGTAGTTGTCACCTAGCTACTTATCCTGTTAAAGGTACAATTTGTAAGATATTTGCAGAAAAATATCCAAAAACCAATAGGCTAGTGTTATATATTTTGTCCAGCTGATTACTAACAATATCTCTAATGTTTTCAACTACTTGTAAATCATGAGAAAATTCCCATTCTAAACAGTGACACGGGCCAGTGCAGTCACCTGTCAATGATGTCAGTTACCCTTTGTTACCGCCTTTACTGACGTAGAAACCACATGACAACAGTGTCATGGACAAATGCGGAAGTAGCTTCGCGACAAACTTTAACTCGAAAGAGATGCCGATTTCGCTTTCGTTTTACACGACAGGTGAGTTGTTTTGATTCATATCTTTACAGAAAACATATGCTATCATAACGATCAACAAGATTAGTATTATGGGGCATACACGCCAAATGCGGGGCATCGCGTCTCTAGACCCGCGTGAGGACGCGCTTGATCCATAGTCTGATCACACCTTTGCATTGACTTTGTATGTAATCTACTCGCGCAAATCGTTGAACTCGCGTTAAATCCATGATTTATCTTTCCGTCCGATTGGTGGCCGTCAGCGGTTGGGTAGAAGACAACAAATCCCATCATTCCACTCTCCTTCTTAGCGTCATCAAACCATGCGATTGTTATTGTTTTGATAGTGCGCCCTCTAGTGGCAGGTCCTACAACCTGTACCTTAAAAATAAAAGTTAATACATTTAAAGTTCGTATGGATGGCAGAGCATACATTCAAATCTGAGGTAAACAAAAGCTAACAGACCACATCTGCAAATGTGACAACAAACAAGATAGAAAAACACAAGCCCTGACAGAATAATGAATCTCTTCTTCAGATATATTCAGTGGGAAAGGCTCATTCCTCTGACAAATTTCAACAACGAGAACTTCAGCTCCACATATTTCACTTGTTTTATTTATTTCAGGGGATTTGTTTGATCGTACCAACTTTTTCTTCAGCATGTTTGGAGGTGATTGCAAAATGGCTTTTGCAGAATGAACTCATTTTGAAGTCTTATTTGAATACAGGAATGTTCCACAGACGCATCGGCAAACAGGCGGAGGAAAAAATACAGAATCTGTCATCTACTGCAGACACCCAGCCAAACGGGTGTTATTTTACACTTCCAGATGTTCCCCTGCCTTCTCTTCTCCTCATCAACAGAAAATAAAATGCTGCTGAAATCCTGACCTGTTTCAAAAAGGCTGTCATTATTACCTGGCAACCTTGCGGGCTTCTCTCTCGGCCCATGTGGTTCACTCCAGGCTGGTTTTCACTCATCTTTCTGTCCATATTTCACCAAAGATGGGGGAGAAAGGGTGAGGAAGGGGGAAAAGAACAGAGGGCAAGTGAAAGAAATAGAGAGGGAGAAAATGAAAGCAAGAGGAGGAGATGATAAGGGTAGGTGCATGCTGGGAGAAATGAAATGTTTTCAAAGTCAAATGACTGATCCACAGGCCTGACAGATGGGTTTAAATGTTTACAACCTGGTGAATGTGTTAAAGATATCGAGTTTCCCTGTTTAGTTAAGATTGGTTTGAATGTTTATACAGGATTATTATGCAGTAAAGGTATACGTGGATGTATGTCTCTGTGTACATTCAGAGGTTAAAGTCTAATTGGTTTTGAAAGTTCTGGAAAGAACAAGACATCACTGGTTTTTCATGGATTGCTCCCAATCACAGGTACAAATTAGTTGAGCTTTATTATGTAAGGATGTCAGTGCAAATACTCTTTTTCTCTCACATGCTTTCTTCTTATTGCACTCAAACACTCAAATATACTTTCAACATTGATGTTCAAGAAAAAATAATGTATAAATGATAATTGGATCATATTCACTTATTATTGCTCTTTTGTTGGTTTAGATTGCTTCCATTGTCATCATTTGTAAATCGCTTTGGATTAAAGCGTCTGCTAAATGGCTAAAAGTAAATGTAAATATTCATATTATGACAAGGAGTTCCATATGTGGTGTGCTATGTAGTAAAAGATTCTTTCCCTAATATATTGTTTAAACAATTAGCTAATCCTACAATTAAATTTTTTTTAAGGTTATATTAATTTTCTATTGACTTTTACTTTTAGATCTTTTATAAGGCTATCCAAAATATGTAATCAACATAAAATATATTTTTTAATTCATTAATGATTTGAAAATTAATTTGATTAAAGAGAGAAGAAAAAGAGACACATTTTTCTCCTTTCTTTAATCAACTTTAATTTTACAATACATTTTTAGGCTATATGCTCAATATCAATTTCAAACCTGTTAGACTTGGCAATAACACATGAACATCAAAACAGAAGCACATACAAGAATGTAGCGAGAAATTACAGTAGCCTATATCAGTTCATCTCAGGTAAGCTTTTAACCTTAGCTCGGTACTTTCATCCTATGATGTTCTTACACTGTCTAAATATATGTTATCATTAATAAACTAAAATGATTTTGACCATAGCATATTTCTAGCCATCTGATACATTTAAGTTTTATATAGAACTATTTAAATTACAACACAAGGATATTAATTTCTTAAATATACTGCCATCTCATGTTGTCCTGCCATCTACTGGAGAATGTAAGCATACACCGGCAAAAGTACTAAAGAAGCATATATATATATATATGTGCTTCTTCATATATATATACATGTATGTATGTATGTATGTACAGTACAGACTAAAGGTTTGGACACACCTTCTCATTCAAAGAGTTTTTTTTATTTTCATGACTATGAAAATTGTAGAGTCACACTGAAGGCATCAAGGGCTATTTGACCAAGAAGGAGAGTGATGGGGTCCTGCGCCAGATGACCTGGCCTCCACAGTCACCGGACCTGAACCCAATCGAGAGGTTTAGGGGTGAGCTGGACCGCAGACAGAAGGCAAAAGGGCCAACAAGTGCTAAGCATCTCTCGGGGAACTCCTTCAAGACTGTTGGAAGACCATTTCAGGTGACTACCTCTTGAAGCTCATCAAGAGAATGCCAAGAGTGTGCAAAGCAGTAATCAAAGCAAAAGGTGGCTACTTTGGAGAACCTAGAATATGACATATTTTCATTTGTATATAATTCCATATATAATTCCACATGTGTTAATTCATAGTTTTGATGCCTTCAGTGTGAATCTACAATTTTCATAGTCATGAAAATAAAGAAAACTCTTTGAATGAGAAGGTGTGTCCAAACTTTTGGTCTGTACTGTATGTATGTATGTATTTGTTTCTTCATTGGAACAGATTTTGAGAAATATAGCATTACGTCACATGCTTAACAATGGATCCTCTGCTGTCAGAATAAGAATCAAAAAATCTGATAAAAACCGCATAATAATCCACAATCTATTTACATGACTCCAGTCCATCAGTTATCATCTTATGAAGTGAAAAATTGCGTGTTTGTAAGAAACCGTCGCTTCTGGCCAAAACAGTAATCCATAATAACGCTTCCTGTAGTGAAATTTTCTTGTTGCACTCTCACATCAAAATCCATCAATTTATTTGTATGGAACTATTTTGGGCTATTTTCGCTTGGTGAGCAAGTGATTGATGCTACACTTCTCCAGATCTGTTCTGATGAAGAAACAAACTATTATCTACATCTTGTATGGCTTGAGGATGAGGACTGTTTCAGCGAAATTTTATTTTTTGGTGAATTATTCCATTAATGCGATAATATATGCCGCAGGCTAGTAAGGTGAACATAAAAGCCATTTCTGATGCTTAGCAGTTTAGTATAATATGTAATACCCTTGCAACTGTAAAATAAAAATGGGTTTCCCATTTTTGGCCAATTTAATCCAAGACAGAACGTTCTCACAAAGCCCACATGGTGGCGCCTCTTACCACAACTATGGTGTTCGGAAACCCAAAGGTCAGTGCACTTACATTAATGGTGTGAGATTACAGTGATCTCAGTGCAAACCGACTCAGTCTAATAGGTATAGTATTGCTTCTGTATCAAATACAACACGTCGATACAATGCAATTAAAACACTCACTTTGAGTTGAACTAGTCTAATGAGATGAACCATAATGGATGTATAAAGTGAGCTTTATTCCTGCCTCTCCAAATGCACAGAAACTGACGTGTTTCTCTCTGTTTTAAAAATATACTCAGCTCAACTGTATATAACGGAAGTCAGGTGCTTTACCGAAAACCCACAGAGCTGAGCTCATGTTTACCTCAACAGATAGGCCTCTGGATTTATTTCATTTGATTCTGTTGCTGAGAGATAGAGCCATAAACCTTATCGAGCACTTTTGCTGAATGACCCCATCTGTTCCTACTGACACCCAAAGAAATATAACTTTAAGAGTGAGAACGCTTGGGCCTGGAATGATGATGACTTGGGTACATAACTGTCCAATGTTTGCTCAATGACACAAGCATATTTTGTCACCTTTGAGCATTACAGAGGCTGTATTGACTTTCACCATGGCAGTGGCAGGATGCTCAGTTATGGGTAACAGGAGATGCTCCTAACTCCCAGATTGCCCTGGGTTGAATGAGACATGATAGCCTCAATGAAAGACGATGTGCCCAGCTATTCTGTTCAGAGCATGCAGGGCTATCAAAGCTGAGATTAACCTTGGTATATTGTCCTATGACACTGTAATATTAAAAAAACACACACATTAAATAAAATGAGATCAAAAGATTTTGCAAGCCTATTTGTGAAGATACAACAGAATGTGATATCTGAGTGTCCCAAGAAGCAGGGCCAACGTAGCTATACCTGAAGGTGAAGTGAATCATACCACAGATATTCTCCCACGGACTGTGGTGCTCTACACAAACAGGTTCTCCAAAGGGCTTAAATAACAAGCAGCGACGTGACTTGTTTTGAATCTCCGGTGATTATGCAATAGCAAGTATAATTGAATAGCTAAATATACACACAGCCGGTCAGACCCACCCATTCACACTACAAACATCTTTGGCTGGAGGGTCAAAGGCATGACACTCCTTTTAATTTTGTCTAGATCTATTAATTATTCAAAATGATACATTTCCTCTATTATTAGCATGTTTTTCATTTCTAGATTCAAATTAGTTTTTAATATTATTGGGGTGCATGGTCAAGAAAGTCAATCATGATGAAGGAAAAATAATAAAAGGCTTGTACAGGAAACCTTAAGTTGTTGTAATATTAATCTTATATTATATATACTAGAAAAAAAATGAATAACAAAAGTACCTCAATGCTTATTAACACTTGGAAGTCATTTGTCTGTGCAACCAACTTGCAGAAAAAAATCAATACAAAAATGTAAAATGAAAATAAATAAAATAAATAAAAATAACAAATAATGAAATAAACAACAATAAAAGATAATGGATTAATCAAGGCCGAAAGGCCTCTTAAAATGCATTTATTAATGATTACTATTATTTATTTAATGTTATTTTTTAATTTGTTTTTAAATTTCTATGACAAGGTTACAGATTATAAATGTCACATTGTAAAACTTCCTAAAAATGTAATGATTTAATAATGAAACTTATAATTTGTGTTATTTTGTGAATTGTCATTTATGTTTTATTTTTTTGCATTTTATGTTCTCATACTTGTTATGCTGCACAAAAATACAGCTCTGTTGTTTAAAAAAAAAAAAAAGCCTGACAAATTTATAAAAAACATTTTTTTAAATTACTTTTTACTTGATGGTTACACCCAAGGGCGCTGCACAAGATCCCGGGCCCTATGCATAGGCAGTCCCAATATATATATGAAAATATATATTCCAGACTTTTCAAGGGCCCTCTCTTCCTTTGGGGCCCTGGTAATCAGTACTGGTTTAAACCCCAGTCCGGCGCCCCTGGTTACACCATGTGAAATGTTTAAACTTTTTTTTTTTACTGTATAAATGTTTCTCAAAGCCATACTAAACCAGCATGAACACAAGACCTGAGAACCATGAGCAAGACCTGGCATGTGTTTTAAACAAGACTTTTAAACTACTTTAAATAATAATATATATTTTATATTTATATACTGTATATATATATATATATATATATATATATATATATATATATATCTATAGAGAGAGAGAGAGAGAGAGAAAGAGAAAGAGAAAGAGAGAGAGATTCAAACTTTATATTTTATTTTATTTTATTTTTGAAGCATCTTAAATAAAAGGCCATCAGTAATTTGCAGCTCATATAGGACAGAGCAGGTGAATGTAGCAGGTGCTGTGTTTAATATGCAATGGCTAAATACAGCAGACATCATATGTTCACTGCTATAACTCAACTGAATCATCACCTTCTGAACATCAGAGAGATCAGAGTCGGATGGCATGCACTTTGTTCCTCATTTAACCAAAGATGAATTTGGTTCCTTGCTCTGCAGGGTAAGGTTTAGCATCTGATACCACTGTTCGAAAATGTACACAGAGAGAAGTAGTCGCTGCTTTTTACGCCATGTAACGAGATTCCCAGCTAATCAGTGACTTTCCTGCGTTATCTCAGCCATCAGGACACTGGGGAGGATGTGTAACCGAGACAAGGGCTGATGTCATGGCTTGATGGATAAGGTGGAGTTGAAGGGAGGGTGATGGAGACCGTTTTGATGTTGTATACAACACTATTCGATATGCATCCCTCAATTACAATCAGATTATAGTGAAATTACATAGGGAAGTGGATGGACTTGTATATGAATAAAAAATGGGTGTATGTTAGTGTGTGCGTCCATCTTTCTGTGGCAGCTGTGATATCTGTAGAGTGAGGTTTCGGGAAGGTGAGAAAACATGATGGTGTGCACTCATCTAATGATCTAAATTGAAGTAGATGAGCTTCTCTCACTCACTCTGAGTGGAGGTGTCTTTTACACTGGCCCTCTGTGCAGCATGAATGGAAAAATGAGCTCATGCCTTCAAATACCCCTGACTTCATTTACTGACATTAGACAGCAGTCTGAGATCAGTCACAGACTACCTGCTGCACTCCTGGCACAGAGGGCGGTGTTTATTTCATTTAGCATTACGCTTAAGTGAAGCAATAGACAGTTTTTCTTTCTGTTAGGGAACAACAGGACTAAAGGACCCCCTTTAAGAAAAAATGTCATCCTTTTTCTAATACTAAATGTTGATAAGAAAATGTTAAAAGAAAATGATGTTGTTGATTTGTTAAAGTTATAACTATATAATATAATTTAATGATAAGTATTATAATAATAATAATTATTATTATTATAAATCAGTATAATATAAAATGTTTTTCTAATGAAGATAAATAACCACAAGCTCAACCTTAGATTTTTGGCATGATGAACTCATGCTTTTGGAACTTTCTGCAATATAAAATGGCACAAATGTTTTTTAGGAAAGTATTTAGTTTAATTAAGTATTATTACGATTATTGCTCTAGATTGCTCTAGATTATTGATCTAGAGGTTTATTATATGAATTACAAACAGAAGAGATCAAATTCTTGATAAAATGAGCAGTAAAAAATGCTTGGTTAAAAACAACCCAGAGCTGGGTGAAATATGGACAAACCCAGTTGGGTTAAATGTTTTTGATTAATGCTAATGCCACTTATGTTTCTGATTTTTAATCTACAGTTTATTTTGGGTTCATTTTAAACCAGCCATATAGCCATTTTTAAAATATAGTTGAGTTAAATAAAACTACCCATTAAACATTTAATCCAACCACTTGGTCAAAACAACCTAGTTGCTGGGTTTGTCCATATTTCACCCAGTGCCGGGTTGTATTTAACCAAGCATTTTTTTGACTGTAGTTGCATTAATTCTAAATTCATTTCTCGGTTGATTTAATTCTAAAATGTAGCATTCTTTCCTGTCAAACACTGTCCTGTCACCTGTTTCTGCAGTGAGTGTGAGCCATCTCTTCACGTGGACACATTTCATTACAGAGGACTGCAAGAAATATGGAGGCATTTTTAGCTTTGAATGCTTCCCAAAAACAAATGCCACTGTACTAGAGCACAGGTCCCACATGCCAGACATGCAGATTCCAGCTGCCTTTCATGACCCAGAGCTCAAGGCAAGCCTGTGTTTAACATGGTAAAATGTTCACACCATTCCTCACATGCATGTCCTTTGTTGTGATTGTTTGAAGAAAGTCAATGCCAATTGGATTAGGAGATATATGCTATGAGATATAAATTATAAACCGAATGAAACCCACTGAAACACATATTTTCTCAGCTGTAAGACGGTGTCAAGTTATACATGTGGTCAAGCTGAATGTTATCAGGCAACACAAAACCGGATAAGCCTAAACTAAACACTTGAACATTTTTGTTTGCTCTCCCAAATGGGCTTGTGTTCATTTCGAGGAAAATCTGGAGACATTGTTTATATTGCTCTGTTTGTACAAAGGCAGACTAATTACAACTCAAAATCAAACTGACTTTACAGTAATCCCTCTAGAAAATTCAAAGAATACGGATGAAAATTGCTATTCAGTGATTACAAACAGAACCCTAACTCCAGCGGCCCACAGTTTTGTGCACTTAAAATCTTATTTACAGACCACATGTAAAGCTCAGACTATCATTTATTCCTTCATACCCGTATCACATCTTAACTTTGTGTCTACAAAAGGCAGAATGTGAGAAATCTTCACACTAATTAATGGTTGAAAGAGCCAGTAACCTGTTTGTTTGTGCTTTTCATTATCATTAGCTGAACTAGCCAGAAAAATGTGTTCTTTTGCACTATTTGAGCTAAATAAGCACACTTCATGGAGTCATTATGGCCACTCAGTTGCTCAAAAGCAGTGGTTCTCAACCAGAGGGCCTCAGTAAACCTCTAAGCGGGCTTCAAGATGACTTGAAAATGGTTTAAAATAAGCCAAAACAAATGATAAATTAAGCATTTTAATTCACCCCCTTCTCATTTTGAAAAGCCAGGGCTCCTACTTTTTTGGAAAACCTGGTTATATGAAGTAGTCTAAATTTAAGTGTATAATTTATGGATCTGGGAAAGTCATTTTGATTTTTAATAATTTACAAGGGCTTTTTAAAAATGGATATGCTTTTTTTTATGTCATGCACATTCATATTTTATTTAATAGAAATTGCGGATAATAATCCTTATTCAGTAAAACACAAACAGTCATTAAAAAAGGCTCCAAAAGGACATTTTCACAATCACAATGATACCATAAGACCATTTTGGGCCCCACAAAGAACCTTTTTCCACAATAAAGAACATTTTGTGCAATGAAAAGTTTCCATAGATGTTATAGGTTCTTCATTGACATCAATAAAGAGTTTTTATTTTTAAGAGTCCAACTGTAAAAGTCATGGGGCCTTTGAATATTGTTGTTCAAACTGTTCGCATGCTTTAGAGTCAGAAAGATTGAGAACCACTGCCTTGAGACTTTGACAAAATAACAAACATACTTGATAATATGACATATTTAACATTTTTAACACAGAAACTGTTGCTTTAGCATGGTAATTTTTAAGACTTTGATATCACTACTACCCCAACGGCTATTTCTGTGGCCCAAACACAAGTGGATCACTATGATCGCTGATGTACATGTGATTTTGTTTTGTCCTTAAATTAGCATGGAAATGGCCTGGAAAATGGGATATATATGGAAATGTCAGCTAGTTGGCTGAACCAACAATTGAGCATGTAAACAAAAGCCACATTGTCAGAGACGCTAACAACACTCCTCTGTGTCTCCACGCTGCCTCGATCCCACCAGATTTAGAACACACACCCAAAAAAAACAAAAAAAAAGGTCTTCTCCACGGAATCCTGATGTGCTACTGGCAGCCAGAGAAAAGCTGTCAGAGGGAATAGGAGGGAAAGGTCATTGTGTCTGATGTATACATTCAGCTGGGCTGGTGCAGCTGTGTGGGCATCAGAAAGGAGTAAAGGAGGAGAGGCCTATTGTGCCAGTCTGATTGATCCTTTATGGCACCGAGCTTACGGAGAGACCCTGACTTTAACAGGGACAGGGCCTGTTGACAAACAAGCAGGCCTCTGTCTGAGGAAGGAGACTGAGGCTGCAGGTGCTTGGGCCATGCTTGGATCGAGTCGCGAATGCCTGCTTAGATGCCAGGGGAGGCATTTCCTGCCTAGTCTGACATAGGCAGGCATCCTGGCAACGGCCAAACACTGAGAGGGAATGAATAAAAGCAAAGGACCGGTATCTCAGTGCACATAAATGTCTATCAGACCTTCAAAAAGGTAGACAGAGGCACACTTAAAAATACATCCACTCAGTGTAGAAGGGCACAATGATACTCAAACATTCAGAAACAAAGACAAACACATGCATTGTAAAAAATGATTGCAGTAAAGTTTAGGAGTAAAAGACTGCAAATGTGCTACTTCAAAAATCAGTTAACTGGTGCATTGTACAGTAAAAAAATAGATCTAATCTAATAGATCTAACTTCTAAATGTACAGTTTTGAAAGTGAAAAGTAATCTTAATTAAAATGACATTCTCAGAGTTCTCCTTTTTGAATTTTTTTTAATAAATGTTAGTTTTTTTCTTATCAGTTATGTATAGTATATTAGGGTCTTGTGTTACATCTCATGCTGCTTAATTATTTATTACTTTATTTAGTGTTGTGTATGGAGGCTTGTTTCTGCCACAGAATAATAAAAAATAAAAAGGTAACTGTGATCTTTTGAGTTTATATCTTACCATTTCATTTTTTTCTTGCCAATGTGAGAAGAAAAGTCAGAATTGTGAGGTATAAACTGCAATATGTCAAATCAGAATTGAAATCGGGGACGGTGTCCGTCTGTTATTAGTAGCCCCGTTCTGGCCGGGCCGAATATGGTTCTCAGATCTAGTCTCGCTCCTCGACGGCTCTCCGTGGGAGATACCGATCAGGACAAACCTACTCTCACAGGCGCAGGGCACGATAATTCACCCTCGCCCGAAGTTGTGGAAGCTGTGGGTGTGGCCCCTGAGTGGAAACTCTTCACTTCGTGGTGCAGAGACCGCCAGCTTGACCCAGCAAACTGCCCAGTTGGTACAGTTCTGGAGTTTTTACAAGCCAGGCTCTCTGCGGGGTTATCCCACTCCACCTTAAAGGTGTACGTGGCGGCCATAGCTGCTTTCCATGTCCCTTTCAATGATCAGTCAGTGGGTAGACACCCCCTAGTTACACGTTTCCTCCGCGGTGCGCTGAGGCTGAGACATCCAGTACGGTCCCGTGTTCCCCCCTGGGATTTGGTTGTGGTTCTAGAGGCTCTTTGCAAAGCTCCATTCGAGCCAATACAAGACATCTCAGACAGACATCGGACGATTAAAACTGCCCTGTTACTGGCAATCACCTCTCTAAAGAGAGTTGGAGATCTCCAGGCCCTTTCGGTGGCCCCTACCTACCTAGACTTTGCCCCTGGTATGGCCAAAACATTCTTATACCCTCGAGCGGGTTATGTTCCCAAAGTTCCCTCTGTTACACCACAACCTATCGTACTGCAGGCCTTCTGTCCTCCTCCCTTTCGGGAGCCAGACCAAGAGAAGCTAAACTGTATGTGTCCAGTGCGAGCACTGGATGCATACGTCCACAGAGCTGCCCTGTGGAGAAAATCCGACCAATTGCTTGTTTGCTATGGTCCTTCTAACAAGGGTTCTCCTGCCACCAAGCAGACCCTTAGTCGTTGGATAGTCGAGGCTATCAACGTCTCCTATTAGTCCTCTGGTCTTCCCCCTCCTTTGGGGGCCAAGGCTCACTCTACTCGAGGTATGGCGGCCTCTAAGGCCTTCTCAGCAGGTGTGTCCCTCTTGGACATCTGCAACGATGCGGGGTTGTCAGATTCTACGATCTTGATATGCGAGCTACTCCGGGCTCTTCTGTTCTCCCGCCTTAGCTGTGCTCTTCGGATACACACTAGGCAGGGATTTGGAAGTCTGGCAGCGTGGGCACATCGTTCCCCAAAGCGCTAGACGCAGCTCGAGTTCCTGAAAAGGAACACCTCAAGGTTATGTATGTAACCCTAGTTCCTTGAAGGAACGAGACGCTGCGTCGCAAAGCCATACTCCCGGCACCCCTGCCGGCGCTTGCTTCCCTACTCGGCACGTGCTTTTATAGCTTCCTGGTCGCTACGTCACCCTGCCCGTGACGTCACGCCTTTCCGATGGACGGATTGCACACGATATTCAGAGTCGGTCTCATCATTGATGTTCCCCAAAGCGCTAGACGCAGCGTCTCGTTCCTTCAAGGAACTAGGGTTACATACTTGAGGCGTTTTTAAGCATTTTTTTTTCTTTGAATTTAAGATCAATCTGTAAAACTTTAAATGTTTAAACTTTTTTTTTTAAGGTAAATGTCTGTCAGCCAGCTTTTTTGTAAATTTCACAAAATTATTTATTTATTTTTTTGTAAATCTTTATTGTGTACAAATACAAACACAAATACAAATCCTTGTCTGCGTCTTATTTTGTAGTTGCCCACAGTGTTAAGAATTCCGCTGTGGCTATAAATAAAAAATTTAATGTGAGCTGGTACAGAGCAGCAGGCAAAGACAGTATGACACAATGACCCGGTGCCAGATAGTGTAAATCTGGCACGGGCGTCTGTCATCACACCACTTTATGATTTACAACAGACAGCAGAGCAACAGACAGCCTGATCCTCTCCTTTTCTCCTCTATGCTAGCATTTATATCTGTTATTCTCTTGGATGAGGTGCTTCTACATTTTTACAGCCACAATAAACAAAAGTTTCAAGCGTCTACAAACCCAAAAGTGGCCAAGGTGAACACAGCTTTTACAGCCTCAATAATTATTTCAAGCATCATCAATGATGTGTTCAACCCAAAAACAAAGTTATAGACATGCAGGGTTTAAAATCAACTAAAATGGCTTGAAGGAAATCAGAGGACGTGCACACAGGCGCCATGGTTTCTGCTGTACAGGATACAAAGCAGTCCGGCTCCAAATTTGGCAACATGGCATAAAAAGGATGTCAGATAAGTCAGCGGCCAGCACGTCTGTAGGGATTATTTTTAGTCATACTATTTAGTAGAGGATCGAAGAAAAACTTTGTCCCCCGCCCTTGCCTGCACGCCCCGTTCCCGAGTTTCACACGGTGCTGTTTGCACTGGGAATCTTCTTCCAGTTGACATGGCCCAGCCCGGCGAGCTCTCAGTGCACTGTAAACATTCCAGGGTCAGCACCTTACCAAGCGCCTGCCTATGCACACACTTAACTTCCTGTTTACTCTAAATGCTACAAGCCTCACTGGACACCAATAGCCATATTATTGTTTAATGGAATGTGGCATTTTGTCTCATGCATGCTTAAATATGTGTGTACATACACAAATTTTAGTGTGGTAAATGAGACAGTGGTAAAGAGGAAAGATAATTATTTGGCAGGAAAAATGTGAGCATAGGTTTCCTGGTTTGAACACATGGCTCAGCCCTGGCAAGGGAGATAATGGAAAACCCAACAAGGGGTCAAAGTACAGACTGACTGAGTGTAAGCTATGGCTTCATGTTATTACATTTTAATTATTTAATACCTATGTAATCTTTTTATATTTTATTTACTTATTTTTATATTTAATATTTTAAACCTCTTGAAATATCTTAAAATAAAATGATACATAAAAACAAAAACAACAAAAAGAATTATTATTATACAAAATAAAATAATTAAAATATCTTAATGGGTGTTACATTTTTAGCCACCACAAGAGCAAAATGAAAAACCTGACAAGGCTGTTCATGTGCATATATTTATTTCGAAGAAATCATTCCAAAGCAGTGTTTTGACTACTAGACTTAAGTTACAAGTTGCCTTCGGGAAATCTCTTTTTAATCAAAGGCATACGTATATGAGTAAACATGGTCCTGACAAGGAGCTGAGAAAGAATGGAGGGCTTGTTCTTTGATGGGGTGGAGTGTTTGTGTGTGTGTGCTGGAGAACAACCGTCCATGGCTCCTTATATTTCTACTTCATCTCTCTCATCACATGGATGATTGGCACTAACTGAAAACACACACAGTCTAGGTTCTGTGACCAGCAGTTCAGGTTCAGAGAGCTGCCTTACACACAGCAAGAAAAAGCCAAAGGGAGCTGTAAGTGCTATATCAGTCAGAAACCAGAAACCAAATTTTTTGCCAGTTGATTTGAGAAAAAACTTGTGTTAGATATACAATACTGATAGTCTATATAAAAATTGTATTTTATAATATTTATTTTTTTAAATTCTAAAATTAAAACCAGCAGTGTCCTTAAGCAAATCTTAACCAACCTAAATACATTAAGCACACACATACACACACAGTAGGCTATACCAGCCATAAAAAGTTTATCACTTGAACGAGTAGTTTTTTTGATTACAATGACGGCTAATACCACGTTTGTACAGTTTTGTACAGTACAGTACTATACAGAAATACAAGCCAATCTTTTTGTGAAGGGGCACATACTGTGCTGCTGTTCCAAAATGTCCGCACACACCGCATAAAACACCGCCAAACATTAATAGAGTACTGTAAGTAATTCGCTGTTTACGCGCAGTTTAGTGCACTAGAGAACGTCATGGTTTGTATTGTTTTGCACAGGTTTTTCTAGTTTATAATGGAAAGTATGTGTCGCTGTTTGTGCATTTCGCTGCCAGTGTACACTCATTTATACACTTCTGAGATTGCATCCATCCACTGCTGTTGAGCCCAGCAGCTACCACGTGATGTTTTCGCAAGCTGTATCTGTTGTTAATAGAGCAAACCCTCAAAACAACCATAAAAACAATCCTGCTGGGGCAAGTTTTTATGAATGACATTTTTCCTTCCTCGACTTTCCCCTTTTTTGTGAATGAAAAACAACTGGAAACGTACTAGGGAAAGCCCTTGGGATTCTCAAGCCGCGATTGGCTGAAATAACGTAAGCTCCGCCTTCGCTTGTCAAACCTTGAATCTGATTGGCTGGAATGCGCAGAGAGGTTTCATTCATTAGGAAGGACAAAAAGAAGAAATTTGAGCTCTTGAAAGAGAAAATCCACCAATTAAAACCCTTCCTACAAAGCGAACATCCGACAGCAAGAAAAGCAAGTTAAAGTCAGCAGTATGATTTAAGAAAAGCGATTTTTCTTTCTCTCTTTTGGCCACATATCTTCTGTATATGCCAAACATACACATTTTCCAGTTTAATTTTTTGGTATAAAATAATAATAATAATAATAAAAAGTATTAAAAAGCTGCCTGAAATAGGCTATAAAATTTACATTCTGCAGTGATTCTGCGCTGAAAATAGAGTTAGAAATGACAAATTATTATAATAAGCTAAATTTATTAAAACAAATAAGTAATTACACTATAGGCTATATCATCACTGAAACTCAAACGAAATAAAACGATACAGTTTTAATTTCGATCACTTTAGGCCAATGGTGAAGAATAGGCTCTAACTCTTTCACGGACGTGGCATATACACAAGTTAGTTCAGATTCATCGTATAAAATGTCTTCACCCCACAAAATCCTTTACAAACTCTTTAGACAATAGCGTCTTGCCTCAAATGAAGCAAAGAACAGGTCTCGAGCTGTCCAGTCTGTGATTTAGAGGAGACCAGAGTGTGTGTTTATACGCACGCTGGTGGTTTTTTGTGAATGGAGCTCATTACGTATGCAGCCTTCTCGCGCTCCATTCACAAACTGCTGCTGCTGCCTCTGTTCGTCTTCCTTCCCCTCTCAGTCTGCGTGGATCTCATTAAAACACAGCCTAAATGACCACAAACGGTTAAGGCATGGATTATAAAATGGATGGATATCTGGACCAGCAAGTGCCTTATACTTTAGCTAATGTGAGTATGGCTTTATTCACTTCAAAGCTTCGCTGGGCTTCATGTGGAGATGTTGTGCTGTTTCTCTGTCGTCGTTGCATGTGATTTGTTTTAAGCAAGCGCTGCTGCGTTGGAAACTCTTTTCAGTTTGGGCTAAAACCAAGTTAAAACTGTCGCAACTGGTCTACTAAATATTCGTTTTCTCCATGTTGCGCTCAAAGGGTAAAGTTGAATCCTTTCAGCAAACGTTTTTCTCAAATCTGAATTCTTACATAAAAGGAAATCAAAACTTCCTTTTTGAGGATGCTTGAATTGGCAGTATTTGCTATTGTAAGAGGCATCGCAGTGAATTCAGTTTTAATGTTGAATGAGCATAATCTAGCACTACCTGGTTTCTACCTGGTCATAGTGCATTGTGACAATTATCACTTTTAATATTTATTTTAAGATTAAGGTTTAGGTTTTTTATAGTGAGTTTTAAGATAAATATCCGTCCTTGTGGTTCTGAAGTTACACTATAATTTTACTTTGAGTATGTATTTTGTACTTACATAATTTAGTTTCTGTTTTTTAGAGGTCGCAAGGAAATGGGCCCCTAAATAGACTGTTGATGGCAACAAAAAGGAAATACATGGACACCGAATTACCCCCTCAGGAATCCGAAGGTAAAGAAGCAAGCATGTTTAAAAATTTCATTTTGTCTATCTTCACTGTATATTGTCATCTCTGTATCTTTGAAAAGGCAGATTTTAAAGCTATTGCATTTCAGACATTTTTTTTTTCTAGTAAACAGATGAACAAAAAAGGAAATAAATATTTGAAGCTTGTATGGGAAAAATAGATCAGTGCGATAATGATTTACGTTCCTTTTCAGATCTCTTTCAGGATTTAAGCCAACTTCAGGAGACATGGCTCACCGAAGGTATGCGCCTGTTCTAAGCATGTATTGTGTGTCTATATTGCAATAAATATGTCCCTCTAGTGGCAGTGAGCGAGGAAATGTCACAGGAGGACATGCTATAGCAAGTTCACGCTGCTTGGTGAGATTTACAAAACAAAACAACAGAAAGATTTAGACTGAGGTGGCTTATTTGCTTAATAAGGCAAGACAGCTGTTAGAAATAACTCATGTTTTTATTTTAGAAATGTAATAGGTGTGATAGTCCAATACAGTATTTCAGTCCTGAATTTAAAATGATTTTTTACTGTACATCATGGCAATCATTGTGTCGTATATGTGTTGCTTTTGTACAAAAATGCCTTGATTGCACAATGCTGCTGGTTACATTTTATTCGGAAAGTCCTGACAAAGGCTCTTAAAGCCTGTACACCCAGGCAAAGCAAACAAACAGCATCAAAGCTGGACAGTCAGGAGGCAAATAGTTGAAATGAACCCTGCCAGAAACAATTTACTGTGTACATGTCAGAGTGTGGAGAACACAAAAGCTGCTCTCAATGAGACCGGGTGGCTGGAACCCCGCTGTTTTGAATGAATTATACATCTGTCCCATTGCGAACCCTTATGTGTATTTTAAGTTAAAAACACTGAGGTGATATAAATTGGATTAAAAAACACAATTACTAAAAGGATTTTTTTTATTGATTTAAATATTACAGCCATTTAAAGGAATCCATCAATGTTGTTAATGGGATATTTTAAGGATTTCAAAATGCATGGTCAAAATAACAGTTCTCATTAAATTGCATAATCCTCAGAGCAGAACTATCCGCTATTATTATGCAGCGTCAAACTGTGAACTTCACACATCAGTCAGGAGACATGGAAGGCAATGACCATAAACCAGAAACAATAGAGAACCATCCCTGACTCCACGACAAGTACACAGGTGGAGTAGTGCAGACACTTTAACTATGAAGTTTGACCAGGGATTTTAGTGTATTGAGAGAACAAACAAAGCAAGAAATAACTTTATTGCTCACACACACTTGCTCTTTAAAACCAGCCCTAGTTTCCAGGCCGTGAACTTTCCTTTGTTCTTTTCGGAAGCAATGGCTTATAATCAGGCGGTTATGATGAGTAATTCCCCATATTGTCAAAACAGACACTGCTGCAGGGAATTCTGCACTTTAAAGGCTAAGATAAAACATAGAAGCAGGCCAAAAGTTGTTAATAGAAAAGCTTGTCCAGTCATGTGAGTATTCTTTACATTTTAAGACAGATCTCCTGGCTCCTCCCAGGATCTGCCGAGCTAAAAAAAAAAGTCATTCAGGTTCACTCAAAGAAAAAGGAAACATGTCTCCATGCTTGCACAGACAAACTTTGGTCTTGTGCTGACTTGCATTTCAAAGCCCTTGACAAGATGTTCCTGGAAGCTCACTGACTTGAAACACACACACACTCCCACAAACATTCACAGACACACGGTCTGATGTGACTATGAATGGGTTCGCATACACACACACATTCTAACTAGACTGAGAGAAATCGAGTTGGCTTTAATCAGCCCTGGAAACTCTAAAAAGCTTGAGGGACTCACATTAAACGGATATATTTTTTTATCTGTCTAAAATCGCATGTGCTCCATTTCAAAAAAGTTGAAACACGTCTGAATGATTTATTGCTTTATCTGGTGGGCCAAATATTGGCTTTAGCTTTGACTAATCCTTACTAATCCTCCTCGAGGCAGAAAAGAAAAAAAACTTAAATGACTCTAATATAATTACAGTATAGCAACAGGATAAGGGCAGCATCTATGAAATTAATGTAATTTCTTTGAGCATGCTCAAAGGGGCATCAGTACAGTTTCCGTCACACAGGAAGTGCCAGATTATTGTTAAAGAGATGGATTTAATTCTCCTAATGTTCTGGTTTCTGTGTTTATGGACTACTGGCTAAAAAAGAAGAGAATGTGCCCAAGAAAAAAAAAAGAAGTATGTTACCAGTGTCACTGTCATATATGAGCCTGCATGACTAACAGCTATTGCATGTCAGGAATAAAAAAAAAGAACAGGGATAAAGGGGAAGAACCCAAGTTTCTGTTGCTTGTGCCTTTTATTGAGCGATAAAAAAAAATCTAAAATTTTGAGCTTGAATCAATTATTATTGAAGGACACCACTGTAGATCACATTTGTATTAAATCCAGGCTTTGAGGGCCAATATTTTATGGTGCTTTGAGATGTTGGTGTGTAATAAATCTGAGAACAAGTCTTACTAAGTCCAGAAAATAATCATTTGATGAAGAAAAGGCTTTATTTAAGGACAACTCAGTGTGGCTACTTTTATTTATTATTTTAGTCATCAGCATAATAACAATGACTTATCAAGGCTTTTTGTCAAACTGTACCGAGTGGCAGTTCTTGGAATCATATTTCATTATTGAACCAGTCTGCAAATTTACAAATCCACAAAAATTAAAGTCAGCAAATCCACATATTATTATTAATAGCCTTTATGGGATATTATTGATTGTTACTGTACATTATTATGCAATCGGTATGTAAGACATATCCATTGCTAGTGTTTGTGTAGATTTCACCCAGCATGACCTTTAAAGAAAAACAGTCTCAACAGAATCTATCCACATTTAATTTAACCATTAACACCTAAGAAATGACTTTACGTAATGTCAGAAACATTTTTCATACAATTGTATGCATGTCAATAGTATGATATTAAAAAAAAGATCAAAGCTAACTTTTTTTCTTTGTCTGAGGCTCATTAAACTGCACTCTTCGTCTACTTTCTATTTTCTCTATTCTTTCTCTTACTCCCTTTCTCTTCTCAAACACTTATTGCATGACCTTAAAAGCCAGCGTTCAAAGACTTCAAAGCAGGCGATGAATTCCAGAACACTTCACCAAGCAGAGCTGACCAACACTGTCTGAGAATGTCGTCCAGTTTTTTTTTCTGTGTGCGTAGGAAGAGACATTTAGTATTAATGCTACGCTCCTACATTTGCTCTCTTCTGAATCGTTTTTTTTATTCTGTAATACATGCTTACGATGGATAAGCGAGGTAATTGTCTACATCAGCTCGAAAGACTGTAAATCCATCAGCAGGATCCAGCTAGAGTGTTGGTGATGGGTAGGGGGAGGACATCACTTGTGGACTGACATAGATCACCCCTTATTATTTTTAAATAAGGCCTGTATATGATACAGATGTGTGGAGTTGCCGGATGTGCACATGCTCCCTCAGATTTTGAGTGAATTTTCTATGCAGCATTTGTATCGTTTAGAATTAGGTTGCAGGATTTATGTAATGACGTGGCAGAAATCACCCATTTACATCTAAATTTGGTCACTCCGATATGCCCTTGAACATTTCAGAACCAGCACTGCTGCTCTTTCAAAAACAAAAAAACAAAAAACAACAACAAAATTAAATACACATATGATCAATTAAAGCTGACACAAAGTCAAAGATACAAGTGAAAATAAATAAGCAAAAATACAAATACAAAAAGTATCAAATTTTGATTCAAGAGTAATAATAGCCCATCTACCGTTCATCTGATGGAATTCAGCAGTAATCAAGATATCTGCACACACACTCAGTAGTGATATTGATCTGCTGGCCATGGAAGACTGCTGGCACATGGAAAAGTGGAGGTGAAGGTCACGAGCTGTCCAGAGGCAGTAACTCAGGTTTCATTGGGATGATGAAGGGAGACACAGGCTAAGCTAATGGACAGCCCATCCCTTCATCAAATCACAGTGTCCATTTAGACTCTGTGTGCTCAAGAAAAATGACTTGGTTTGAAAACATATTTTGAGTCTGATTTCTGAGTCAGCAGGGGCAGAAATAAGGAAACAGGAAATCGTAAATCCAAAAATTTATTTAACCCTCATGGTATTTTGGGGTCAGAGAGAGACCCCATAAATAACATCAGGTTACTCCATACAAATGTAAATGTCTTTTAATGTTTTTCTTTATTTCAGAAATATTTGCCATATTATACTAAATTATAGTTATATGTAAATTCATTATATTGTATTTTCTTTTTTTTTTACCTTGTGATATTTCTATTAATTAATTTCTTATTTTCTACAAATGGACCCCAAACAGAAAAAGTGCTTCTAGAATCTATTCATATTTCAGAAAATCCCTTTTCTGCTCTGTGTTCAAACATTAATAATATCTGCCTGGTTAGATGAACTTCATAAAAGAATAATTAGTCTACTCATAGTTTTTATACAACCGTCATATAAATACATTAGTACATATATTTAGAATGCTTGTTTGAAAATTTTTGTGGTCTCTGCAGCTCAAGTTCCTGACAGCGATGAGCAGTTCGTTCCTGACTTCCACTCAGAGAACTGTAAGTACATCGTTCCTTTTGATTTACGTCTTATGCATTAACATTAATGAACATGAAACCTGAGAGGGTGAGAGAGATGGCAAAAACAAAAAGATAAAGAAGAGGAAGTAGGTTTGTCGGCCAATTATTTGTCCAAAAAGTGACTGATTGACAACCCCCTGGAGGCTGAGGCGTGGAGGTTTTCAGACGAACAGTCCTGTTCTCAGGCTGTGCGTAACAGAAAGGCATATACATGACCTACTACTCTTACACTGACGTATTTGGATGTTCATACTTAAGAGCAGCTTCCATTTGCATGTGCTTGAAAGACTCAATTGAGCAGCTGAGGAAGCCGGTAAAAGTTCATTCAGCAGTCAAGCACAAAGATTTCCTTTTTGTGTCTGACAGAGGTGTAAATGGGAAAGCAAATTCCTGTACCGCACAACGCAAATGTCGCCTTTTCAACTGCTTTCCTTGTTTTGTTGTGTCTCCTGTCAATGGCGTGCCGGGCTTTGTGGCGCGCACTCTGTAAACAGTTCCTTTTGAACCTTTTGTTTCAGCCATTCACAACATATGGGTTGGGTCTTTACCACGTTGGCGAGTCTGTTATGGTGACTATTTTTCAAGGGTTGTAAAGTTCACAGAATGAGTCATAGATCTTGTTTTTTTCAGTAACACGAACCGGGCCGTGGCTTGCTAAAAGACGGAGTGTAGAACACTCATGTGTGCAAACAGCGCCATTCTAGATCTGACCTCCAGTGACAGATGCTCCCCATAACATATTGTTCTTGTCTGTTGTGCAACAATGAGGGGGAGGAAGTGGAGATGAACTCTGGAGCAGGAAAGGGTCATGTCTACTTAACCCCATCAGGACATAACCAATCACAAGTGCTCTTTGCCATTGACAGCCTTTCCTAATACTCACAGAGGAGATGGGAGTTCAGGCCGACAGGCCTGTCACATTAGTAAAGTGCAGCAAAGCTTTGACTGACAGCAACACCCCACCTTTCATTTAGACGTAATGGAGTAATTACTCACGAATTGAGGTCGCTCATTGAGAAAAAGCCTTGAGTTGGCAGGGCGGCTGTAAACATAAACATACTCTCCCATGTTCGTGGTCCTTATGGTGTTGGGTCAGTTTATGCCACCAACTAAGATCCAAACACAGCCTCCTTTCTATTGGTTTAAACCCACTAAGATTATCATGACATTCAGGTGAGTCAGATGTTTTGCTAAATCGTGCTAGCATGTTACGTTTCATAACCGTCTCTTGGCATTTTGTCTGTAAACACATGAGGGAAAACAAGATCCATGGAGTTAAGTGCTCGGTTGTTTTGCCAGTCAAGTTGTTTCCCGTCTGGGCACGACCGTGAGCCTAAGACTCCGGGATGGAGTGGAATGCCAGTTTAAAGAAATGGGGGAGGTGCTGGACATGTTGTTGTGCAACACCTGCACATCTGGCAAATCTATCCCCATCCCTCTCGTTTTTCCACATTGAGAGTCTCCATTTGGCATAATTCTGTGACGTGTTTGTTATTATTAGCAATGGAACTCAGCAATTAAGGTCTCCTTGGGACATAAACTCATTCAGAACTTGGGATATAAATGCGAAGATGACTAGTTTGGCTAGTTAGGGAATCATTAACATGCTTTAAAATGAGTCTTCTAGACTTTAAACTAGACAGCGCTGTAGAAAATGAATAGCCAAAGGTAATGAATCAGAACAAGAGATCACAAAGCAGCACCAAACTTCTCATAAATTGTACGAATTTAAAACTGTACATTTATTATTGGTTGAATAGTAACCAATAAATCTAAATATCTTTTAGAATCTCTTTACAGTATTGATTAGTACATGGAGATTTAGTCTTGTTTGTAATGTCACTCAAAGAACAGGATTCTTTCTCCCATTCATGAAAATGCCCAAGAGCAGAACTGACTCCACCCTCATGGTTCCTTTTTCTGAATGGAGCTTTTAACCCCACCCCCATCCTGTTTTGTACCAAAATGTGATAATTTAGGCTGTCTTTTCTCTCCCGTTCTTTCTGTCTCAATGCTGAGTGTTCCAAGATGTGAGTTAATCCTGCAAATGCTGTGTTGTGGGAGCCATTGTTTTGTTTTGTGCCTTGTTGTAATTATATAGGAAGTCGTGGCTATAAATCCAGTTCCAGAAAAGAGAAGTCTACAGAGAAAAAAAAAAGATCAGGAGAGATAAAAACACAAGAGATGTGCAAAGGGATTTCGGAATTTATAGTCTTAAGTTTGTTTGCACTTCCGTTAGCTCTCTCGACATGTCTGATATATCACTGGATCGTGCTGTCGTGTTCACCCCCTCGCCCCTCCTCAAACAAAATATGCAGCTCTACAGCTCTCAACTTTCCAAAATACAGCTGCTATGCAACAAAGTCTGCAAAAACATCCTCAAGAGTGCCAAAAATGTACAGAGACCAGTCATTCTTCCACATAGAGGGGGCCAGGCTTTCCTCTTTCACTAACTTTTTGCAGTGAAACGAGCCGCACGCGTACACACACACCGACACACGCACACATTTAAGCCCCACATTTTTTATGAATGGGCTGGTTGTGAGGGACTGGCTGAGGCAGCACATTAAGAGAAAAGGGAATCTCCATTCATGATTTGGACTGACTGAGAGCTGCGCTCAACGCAGCCTTTACAGAGATGTTTATCTCTACCTCTTTAACGTTTTTTTTTCAACCTCTTTCACTTTCTTTGTCTATCTTAGTTTCTTTGTTGCTTTTTCTTTCACTTTTTTGCACTCTTTTACTTTCTCTTTTGTTTCTTATACATTTTTTCTTTCACTCTTTTTAATCTTCTCTTTCAGTTCTTAGCCCTCTTTTGATCGCGCTTTCTTTCTAGTAAATTAGAATATATAAGTATTGTAAAACGAACTATTTCACTATTTCAATTAAGTTTTTTTTACATTTTTCTTAGTTCGTGTTAATTTTTAAATATACAGAACTGTTCAAAAGTTGGAGTCAGTAAGATAAAAAAAGATATTACTTTTATTCAGCAAGGATGCATTGATTATTATTATAATTTTTTTTTTACATAAGATCTTTTTTTCTTTAAATGAAAATGGTTCTTTTGAACTATCTATTCATAAGGAATCATAAAAAACCCCACATTTTATTACTATCACATTTATTGTGAAAAGTAATGTTAACAAATACAGTCTTGTTGGAAAGTTTAACCTTTGTTTCTTTTGAAAGTTTGAAGTCTTAACCTTTACAAGAGGAGCATTTGTCGAAACCGGCAGTGGCAAAGGTTTAGAATGTTTTTGTAGGTGGATACATGCCGGACTATAAGTGACAGTAAACAGCATCTCAGACTCTTTAAAACATGAATTTGGAAGCTTGTGCTCTGCTATGCTGTTGGAAGAAGTTAGAACATCCTCTTTAGGTATGGCCGCTGAGGCATTGAATGGACAGAAGTGTGTATTTTACTGCATCAGTGAGGACAGAAGCAGTGGGGCAAATACTCTAAACCTACCCAGGAAATTGCCTTTTCTCCCCCTTTTCTTCCTTTCTCCTGCTGATTGAAAAGAAACTGAGGTGGGGGCTAATGATAACATAGAACACATGTAACATAACATACACGTCCACACACATCAGAGACTTCCAGTGCACTGCGATAGACAGTGTTTGGAGACACATAGTCTCTTCAAGCTAAATAGTGCAAGTCATCGCTTGTCTAAATCACTTAGCTCAGTCCATTGTTTCAGCATAATCTCACGTCAGTTCTGCTGAAATGCAACGGGCCACATCTCGTATTAAAAAAGCAATGATGGATCTATTGATCCAGGGTGATCTCAGAAGTAGATCAGGCAGCAGAAGAAAAAAGCTTGAGTGTTTCTCTATCTCTCTCTGTATAATTAAGATATCAGCCCAGGTGTATTTCTCACCGGCTTGACAGAAATTCAATGAGCAGGTGTTATCTCCATTCTCTTTGCAGTAGAGTTCATTATATAATTTCTGCAATGAGAAGAGAAATCAATATATGTATTAAACATTAAGAGTGGACTGCAATATATTGAGGGCTGACGAATGTGAGGTTGAGAGTTTGATTACTCTTTAGACATGAAAGCCCACATAAAACTATCATGTTGCGATGGATAACATCATTGTATTGCGTCATCCACCTTTCACATTTTCACTTTCGTATAGTTTTTCAAAAGTGAATCTTTTGGTAATGGTTAAAATAGCTAATTATGATTCATTTTTAAAAGATGGATGGTGCATTTCTTTTATTGGCAAAGAACGTCATGCAGTTTCATCAGAAAAAATAATCCAATAATAAATGGGAACTGATACCATGTTGTTAACAGAAACTGGTCATATGGAAATTCAGACCTAGTCCCAACACCCCAACCTACACCCAATTACAACAGAACATTTAGTACACACAAATACTAAACACATTAAGCACCCAAAAGTGTGTTTTAAAAAAAAAGGAGCACAAAATTTAGCTTAGATACACAAGACTCTGTCTGATCGTTTCTACTTATCTTGTTATTCAAGTTTGCAAACAAATCTAGAGCTACCAATAGCTGAAACTCAAAGGGGAAGTTACTGACACTCAGAAGTAACAGTCAAACCCAAGCGAGCAGAGTACTATTTTTATGGAAAACCCCTGGCCATTCACCATCTGAGAGAGGCCAGAACTTCGTTTTTTGTTTGCGTACTCTCGCTTGCTCTCTCTTTCATTCTGATCGTGTTGACATGGACACCACATGTCCGCCATGTGTTCCTGAACTGTGCTGAGATGATAGCATTGATTCAGCAAAACCTCTGGCTGAAAGAACAGTCCTTTCTGTCATCCACATCCCGCCCCAGACTTTCCACTGATCATTTCAGTGATGATGGATTTACAAAAGCTCCTCAAATCAGGAAAGAAAACCTCTTAGCTTCTTTTCTACTAAAAATAATAAATAAAAATCCACAAAAAGCCATGAAAGAAACCACTCAGAAACAATGATCTTTGTAATGCTCACCAAGCCATTATACACACTACCAAATGTTTGGAATCAGTAATACTTTCATTCAGCAAGGACACATTTTAAACTTTGTGACTTTCAGTTTTGCAATCCTGTCACTTTTATTTAAATTAAACACCCGATGTACATCCTATGACAGGCTGTACTTAAAAAGAAACAAGCTTTGAGAGCCGTGTTAAGTGGGCTGCCCGAAATCAATACTTCCATTTCAACCTTTAAGCCATTCAGACATAATTGGCATCCTTGTTGTTCTTATTGATTTGTCACTGTTGGTCTTAAATGGCCAGTGGGACGCCAGGTGGCATCTCACTCTCAAATAGATTGTTATCATAATCAAAAATCTGATTTGATCACAACAGCAGCTCAAATATCAAACACTTCCCATCACACCAGACTAACACAATAAACTTTGTTCAGTGTTTTTATCAAACAGTCTTTGCATAAAGACTTGTTCTGTTCAGGATTTGTGTTTTTTTTGGATTTGGATTTGTCTCACTGTACCTTCTGAGTTGATACGGTTGGCCTCAACTGTAACTGTCATAAGATGAAGGTTTCCAGGATGTGAGCCTGAGATGAATATACAATACTGTCCAGATGATCAGTGGAGTTAAGGTTTAACTAAAAACAAAGCTGTCCTGCCTTAACAGTGACTGAAATCTGGCTCACAGTTTCATCAATGGTACTTTTATTCAAACTAAATTGATTAGTGATTACTTGTGCTTTGACACACTTTCTAAGGAAGATCCCCCAGAGCTCTCGGCGAAGGCCACCATACCTCCATCTGTCACAGCTGGTGGATCTTTTTTTTGTTTAGCACAGGGGGTATCGGGGTCCGGAGATTTGTTTGTGGGAGTTGACTGAATGGCCCTCTGTAATGATCCCCTACTTCTTAAAGCACTCAACCATGACCATCACCTTTCACCCCTTATCATCTCCACTGAATCGTGCTATTTACATATGTAAAGTCCAGCTCCCACCTCTAGCCCAGCCTGCCTCTTAAAGCACATCCTGAATGGAGACACTCTTGTCATTTAGGTACAATGCTCCTGGTTTTCCACACTTAAGATGTAGCTTGAATGGAGGTGTGAATGGTAAATGCACTTGTATGTAAGGACACCATTATTTAAACCTACAGTATATTTTGTCAGGTTTATATATAGCCTTACATGGCAGATTACAATCACTAGAGGTGTCTCATTTTAGGTCAAAGACCGGTCTTTTTATTTTAAATTTTTTCCAGGTTTAAATGTCTAATAAACTTTATGCTGTCTTCATAATGGTATAAAACAAAAGAGAGCACAAAGAATGTATTAATTTCATTATTATTTGTAACAAAAAATGCCTCCTGATAGCTGTAAATTATAAATTCATATACATGAATCACTTAATACCAAACGTTTAAGTAAAAAAAAAAATAAAAAAAAATATAAAAAAGCACATACGTGGTCCAAACTCTCTTACATTGGCCACAGGCCACCCTTCCTTTTTTTTTTTACCCTTCCTCTGATCTACACTCTTTGAAGATAATAAAGTAGGCGTGGAGTCCTTCCAGTGAAATCTAAATTAAATGTAAAAAATGATGAATTTCTCTTTGGTATTAAGCGTTATAATAAGGCCTCTTGCAAACTCTCTTTCCTAATCACTGACTACCTACTTTAAGAGCCAAGAATATCTAAACACAGATGTTACATTACACATTAAGGATCTCAACCCCTATCCCCCATTTTTTTCTCAGAAACAAAACCTAAGAAATACGAGTTGCTTTAGAGAACAGTGATGTAACTTTCACACGAATCTTAAAGAGAGAAAGCAGAAACTGAGAGCTTTGGGCAAATTTCACTAAATAAAGTACAAGATCTTCCTTTGTCACATCACTGTTTACACGAGTGCCATCGGTCTGTAAACTCAAGGAGATTTGACGACAGACGGCTGTGTCTTGATAATGTTACACGTTCCTGAAGTGTCCTCCTGAAGTCCTCGTTTGGTCCTCCATCACATTTTAGAGTATTTAGAGTGAAATGATTCATTGCTTTAATAGAGTGGTTTTAGTGGTTCTATATTCGTAATGTATTTGTAGAAGCCCTTGCAGCCTTATTGATCAAATGAGCAGTCCATTATTAAAGCATAGCATTGATTTGAGACTTTAAATGTCAAATCTATACATTTTATGTAGATTCGTTAAAGAGGAGAATTTTTAAGAATCACTCTTTCAGTTCATATTTCAACTTTTTCTCTTTCGATTTGAGTATTGGCTTTGAGAGGGCGGGGCTTGTGCTGCAGGGTTACAGTATTGGCAAGCCCCCCACCCCTTTTTTCCCCTTGCTTTTGGGAATTAAATATGCAGTTACCTGAGCCTGGGTTTCAGCGGTGCCTGTTCTGTCAGGTTTGCGCCCACGACAATCAACACATAAACAGCCATAAACACAGAGCTGCTGCTCAGCTGGAAGAGCACAGCTGCTGCTGTTTACCCTGAGCGGCCCAGTAAAACATCCTGTACCGTGCCGTCTTTGAGCCCGGCTGCTCTCCTTCAATAATAAACAGCACTGTAGTTCAGACCCAGACCCCACGCATGCTGGGCGACTCCTCTGCTACTCCTCAGCTAAATGCCAAAATCTTTAAAAGCTGGGCTGGAGAAACTGAAGAAAACACACACACACACACACACACACACACACACACACACACACTTTATGTAAATGACCAGCTGCTGATGTGTTCTGATAAAAGGCTTACTCATTTAACCACAACCATTGAATGTTTTTAGCAGGTCTGTGCTTTAAAAGTGTTGAAGCAAAAATTCTGGAAATTTGAATTATGAATCTAATGCACATTAATAATTAATCTAAAATGGTAAATTCCACTTTTCAATGTTGATTAATGGAAGTAAAAAATGTTATGCTAGTGGATGTTTATGTCTGTAATTGTTTTAAGTTTTACGGTGTCAACTGTGGTTGAGTTAAATGATCACGTTTGCATGATCTACTGCCCTCACTATAGCGAAGGACAAACCAAGCCCATTAAATTATTTGGAATACATGCGTATCTCTATACTCTTGTTTGTATACTGTTGTTGTATTTTTTATTGCATGTTTATTGCATTGAAAGTGGTTCATTAATAAACCCGTTTCTCTGTGTACCACAGCAGTAGCATTCCACAGCCCGCCTGTGAAGATTAAGGAAGAGCCTCAGAGTCCCGGCTCAGACCCCAGCCAGTCTTGCAGTCACAAGCAAAGCTTCAGCTACCCCAATGGAGAGCAGTGCCTGTATGCCAGGTCAGTCAAAAGCCAGATGCGGTTCCTTGATGCCTCTCATCAGATGAAGATACTTTCATGGTGTGAGGTGGTTTCACCTTTAGCTCTGTGGACACAGAAATTAGATTCTTAAAATACACATTTCACACTATAATGCAGGTTTCTTCAAATCCAGCCCTGGGATGTACCTTGCCTGCAGAGTTTTGGCCTGATTTTGTTTGAAATGACGTTAGACTGATTCGTTCTTCAATTACACTTGAAGTATATCATAGCCACAATCAAGGACACCTGATCAAGCTAATCAAGGTCTTCCGAGTTACTAGAAAATTAGTCGTAGGTGATTTTTATCTTGAGCTAAATTATGCAGGGCAGTGATTATAATAAGTGCAATGATGCTTTAATCTCACATATCACAGAAGTGTTTTTATGTCCCTAAAAGTCATTTTGAAAACATCTTAAATGATGCAATGGGTTTAACTGCATTCTATGGTAGAAACAACATTTAAAAAAAATTGTCTTGCTAAGGCTGATTTCACAGTTTATTTAATTCAATGCAACTAACATTTTCAAACATTATTATTTGAGGGTCAGAATTTGTGTAAAGAAATGTATATAATATTATAATAGTACATAATAAACAGTAAGAATGCATGTTTGGGTCAAATGTAAAACAAAAGTCTATACACATACTTTTCTGGTTTTAATGTGACCTTCATTTAATCAGAGAGAAACAAAATCTACTCCTGAGGCATAAAAGTGTTTATAATCGAAGAGACATCCATACAAGATTTCATGCATACATAAGAGGAAAGAAATGCATCGTTGACATTGAAAATGTCTGCATGCCCTGTAGTGCCTATGAGCAGAAGAGAGCGGCCATGGCAGCAACAGCAGGAGGATCTAAGAGCTCTTGTCCAGGGACACCCATGTCTCCTATGCAGCATTACTCCCCAAAACCAACAGTGGGAACTCGGCAGGAGTCAGGGTACATGAATACACCCACCGTCAGCCAATCCCACGCCTGCCTCAGCCACAGTTACCCCATGAACCCCAGGTAACAATAATGATAAAGAATGTGTAGGTGTGTAAACTTTCAAGTAGAGATGCATGATATATTGGTTCAGTTATCGGTCGAAAAACTACAACCAGCCATTTTAAATACAAGCGAATCCGTATGGATATTTAATTGTGCATGCCATAGCATACAGATAAAGCATACTTGCATTGCAACAGCATTTTTAAGAGCCTATCTCTCTTAATCAAGGTCTCATTTTTCCTCCCAGTTCCAGGTTCCCTTCCGGCTCTGCAGAGATGTGCCCACCATTCGCTTCCCAAGGCCAGGCCCTGCAGCGCATGCATCCTGCCCATGCCACCGGGGGCGGAGGTGGTGGTTATCTTCGGCAACACTCTGACCCCTGCTTGCCTTATCCTCCTCAGCAGAACTTCAAGCAGGAGTACATGGACCCTCTGTACGACCGAGCCGCCCACATGGCTGGGCCACAGCATCAGAGGTTTCCTCCTGCGCATATGATGGTCAAACAGGAACCCACTGACTACACTTACGAACCTGGTACGTGAGTCAAAAGACTAATGACACAAAGTGAATTGATTTGCTTTGAAGTGGTGTCTCATCTCCTCTCTTTTCCTGAAAAATCAAACCACATTAGGCCACTAATGTAAACAGTAAATTGCTCGACAAAACCAGAAAGTATTTTTTCAAAGAGATTCTGTTTGTTCTTGTCAGCTTCCACATCCACTGACACTTTACAAAGGTCTCAGAAGTGTTTTTTGTACTTCTGCCTGCTCCTGCTCCTTCACCCCTCCTTTTTCTGCCTGTGTTCTTTGAGAAGGAGGGAGGCATAGGAATTTCATTGAGAAAATGGAGGGCACTGGAAAGACTAGAATCCCCAGCGGAGCACTCGCGGGTGTAGGGTTGCAGCAGCGGCTTCCTTTTTCTGCAGGCAGATGAACTCATAATGGAAAAATGAGCGTAGCCTCAGTAACCTGAGCCCTTGCGCTGGCTTGGTCGAGCGGGTGGGAGGAGGTGGTGGTGGTGGTGGGGGGAGGGGGGGGGGGGGGGTTGTGTTGTAGCCGGGGGGCTCAGGCCATATACTCACAACACAGGCGAACTCACCTCCTCCCACTCGGCTTTTGCGACTGACACAGGGTCGAAACACAACACCCTGCTCAGGTCCAACTTATCAGTGTTCTGTGAAAGACTACAAACAACAGTGATCTAACAAACATTGCACATAGATTAGTAAAAAACAAAGTTTTACCATTTCACCCGATTCTTTTAAATGGAAAAAAAGGAAGCACAACCTTTTCAGGGTTCTTTCGTTTCCTTCTAGTTGGTACAGCATGTCCAGTGTTGTTATTGTAAACTAAGACTATTAAAATGAATAATTAACATTTCCATAATTGAAATAAAGCATGTAAACATAAATGTTATATTATGACTTAAATAGACTTAAAAATTAGAAATGTTCAACTAAGTTGAAGTACTAAAATGCCTAGAACAAAGAAAAAAAGATAACTATTAAAAATGACAAAAGCACTTAAATGACCAAAACTTAAAAATAACAACTGATGCTACTTAGCTCAGATTCATACGTGCAGAAATGTGGCAACTTCGGATGAGATAGTCTGGAACAAAAGGATGTTTGTGTGAGGATAGAGTGCTCTATCTGCCGTGGAGTACAGCATGTTATCAGTAGATTCATCCCTGCCCAGGCCGGTGGCTGCCGCTCTGCTACAGAACAAAACAGAGAGAAATACAAGCTAACACAACGATAAGAACCCATACCCGACACTTTTGTACAACATGCGGTAGGGCTGCATGAATAAACCAAAATAAAACTAATGGCATAGTTTGATTATTAAATCACAAAGCCTGTGGTTTAAGTAAATAAATTAATAAATTAATGTTTTATAAGGGATCCTGTGACTGTTTCAGCTGAAAATGGAACTGAAAATATTCCAATCCAGCAGCTCTGTCAACAGTTTCATTAATGAGCTCTATGTATGAGAAAAGTGCTTTAGTCCCTCAGAGCTCTTTCTCCCCTGTGACCTCTTATCACGGCCTCTGCCACTGCATTCTCCAGCCATGAATCATGACTCCACTTCCCAAACTAACCATTTCTCATTTATACACTATAA
Source organism: Carassius carassius (assembly GCF_963082965.1). Classification (NCBI taxonomy): domain Eukaryota; kingdom Metazoa; phylum Chordata; class Actinopteri; order Cypriniformes; family Cyprinidae; genus Carassius; species Carassius carassius. The sequence goes on from NC_081794.1 coordinate 18,554,736, forward strand.
AAGAAGAGATTTATAGTGCAGTTCTGTGTGACTGTTTAAGATCCACTGCTCTTTACTGCCTAAAAATAAAGCTTGAGACAGGTGATATTATGATAAATGACTTTATGACAAATAGACCTTTTGTCCTTGCAGCACTCAGTGGCAGAGGTTATCAAATCTGCAGATGCACCAGCCTCACACCGTACAGAAATAGTGCCTAAAGAGGACCAACAATGATTAGCTCTTCTCTCAAACCCAGTGAGCTGCCTCACTGCTTACTACCTACATAGGCAGCATATCCTAACCACAACATAACCTCATAAGGAAATAATTATGAATAGGGAGCAACATTATTGTTGCATTAGACTGTGTGTGAAGAATATATGCAATGCTGCCTCCCTGCTAGAAGGGAGCAAAACCGAAATGCTAACATTTAGCTTTTGCTCTGGAGACCTAAAATGCTTCCTATGTAGGAAAATCACTATGGGTTTTGGAACAAAGCAGTGGACTTTTCACCAACGGGAAGCATAAGTAAAGATTATCAGATCATTTGCACGCATCCATCACTGAGGGTCATTAGTTTGTGTTTTCTCTGCAGATGTGCCTGGTTGCCCCTCCATGTATCATCACAACGAGGGCTACCCCAACCCACAGCACAACAGTGAAGGTAAGGACATGGTTTGTCCATCTAGAACATGCAGCTCTAGTATAGTTCTAGAATGTGCATTTCACACACTCACAGCATGTCAGTATTGCCCAGTACTGTGCGGTCACTGGCTAACCAGGCCAGAGGGTCTGTGTTTCTGTTGGCATGGACATTTGTTTCTCCCTTGCCTAAAGAATTCCAGGGTAAATATTACTACTGGAAAAGACCAGTATTTTTCCTGGAGTGGAAAAAAATAATCCTTCTCTCCGTTTGCTGCATTTGCCGCACCATTTTGGGCATTTTCAGTTGTTAGCTGATCTCTGTAATAAGCCATTAGATACAGAAAATTTGGTTCAATTTGACATAAGTGTACATAACCTCATAATAATAATCATCAAGAATCCTTGTTTCCATAATAAGAATTCATAGATATCAATGAAAAAAGAGTTACTGTATTCATACATCTCAATTTGAAAAGTCAAACAGGAAAATGCTTGTTATTATTAATGACTACTATTAATACATTAGCACAGTATAACTCAAGTGGATTGTCTTGGTTTCCACTTTCAACTAATAATTCCCTTGTCCTGTCTTACTAGGTTACATGTTTGAAAATGATTCCCGCGTTGTTCCTGAGAAATTTGAAGGTAAGTCTCACTTGTCCGGGTAGGACAGGTATTAATTTCAAATACAAATAGTCCGTTCAAGTGCTACAACATACAAAAATGAGAAACAATATTAATACTGTGGGGCCCAAAAGTCTGAGAATCATTACTGAAAATGTGTTCATTTTGTTTTTAAAAATGTAATACATTTTATTCCATTACAAATTGTTACTAACATAACAATCAGAATGGAAAACTGAATTGAAAAATAAAATGTATATAAATCTCGAGTAGAAATCTACACAAGTTTGTGTTAAACCTGATTATTACATTCTCGAATATGATTACAAAATAAATTTTCAACATTTTGAATTTTCAGTGTGGTCTTGAGTCAGGTTTTGAGATATAATTGCTATTTATAGGTGAATTAATGGACAATCTCTTTCCCTGAGCTCAGGTGAGGTGAAGCAGGAAGGGGGCGGTGTGTTTCGTGAGGGTGCCCCCTATCAGCGCCGTGGCTCACTGCAGCTCTGGCAGTTTTTGGTGGCCCTCCTCGACGACCCCGGCAATGCGCACTTCATCGCATGGACCGGCCGTGGCATGGAGTTCAAACTCATCGAGCCAGAGGAGGTAAAAATTGGGCTTTTAAAAAATAGGTTTTCATATCCAGAAAACATTAATAGCAATGGATCATCCAAAGAACTAAGATGTCAGTATGATTATTGGGAGGTTCGGATCAATTCGATGCAGTGTTTATTCAGCCTTCTCAAACTATAGAGAGAATAAACAATGGGTTTCAGAGATTTGCTTGCAATCAGCTCACAGTTCCCCAGGGTCTAAGAACTCATCCACACGATGCCAGTTTTCCATTAGCTGCCATGCATTATTTACCCCACTTAACAGCATAGTGAAATAAAATGGAGAATGGCTCCATTACCAAATATTACAACCTTCCATTTTGCCGGAGTCTAAGCACACCGCAGCGGTTGAGACAAGAGCGTTAACCTCCTATTGTCTGTGGTCAGTAGACAGCTAAATGGCATGACTCGGCAAACTATCATGCAGAGATGCATCCATCAGTTCTGCTCAACTGTATGCATGAATCATTCATTACAGCCAAAGTTTTACTATCACAATTAATGCGTACAGCTCTGTCGAACACCAAACAATCTGTTTCTTAAATGTCAGCAGGCCCACAAGTTTACTGGCCCAATATGGAACAACAGTTTTTTTTTTCTCAAGGGCCCTCATGTCGATCTTCGAAGTTTAGAATAAAAAAGTATTTCCTCTAGGTTTGACAACTAGCAGTTTGAGCTGTACGCAGTGTGGTGTTTTGGTCAGCGTTTAGTGTTAATTTGGTTGTATAAAAGGGAACTGCATTATTTTGTGGGGACTCGCCCTTCCTTTTCAAAGTTCAATTGTTGTATAGTCACAAAGGGCCTCTTGTGTTCAAATTAAGTCACTGCAATACAGTCATTTCCTCCTCTTATGGTTTGTATTATGTGCTATTTTGACACTCTAGGTGGCAAGACTCTGGGGGATGCAGAAGAACCGTCCAGCCATGAATTACGACAAACTGAGTCGTTCTTTGCGCTACTATTATGAGAAGGGAATTATGCAAAAGGTATTTCATCACTTATTTTATTGTCTCCTATGCTATTTTTTCTTCACTTTAACACTCACGTTCGGTTGAGATTGACATTACTCTATATTTGTGGTCCCAGACACTCCAAATAGAGACTCCAGAATAATTTGTCTAAAATTATTATTAATAATAATAAATAGCCTAATTCCAAAATGCCATTTTTTTGTATATTTGCTTCTGTCTGGTTTCAGTTTGACACCAGCAAAAACACGTAGAACAAAATACATTTCAAATACGATAACACAAAATTGTCCAGGTGTGTACTACTTAAGTATGTACAGTATGTGTATCACAAGAAAAGTATTTGCTTTTATTTATAAACTTATATAAATTAATTGAAATAATTCAGCATATTTATTATACAAAATTATTTATTTTTAATTACGATATATGCATTTCATTTCCATTTTTAAGTTAACTGCAAACAAATACATTATTCATGGATGACCTCACAAGTCATGATGTATCAACCTAATACAACGTTAAGCATGTTTTTTGAGATGTTAAAAATGAGTTTGGGGACACAAACAGAACATGAGGGTTATAATTTTTGATTCTAAAAATAATCAATATTTAACTCTCTCTTTTTTTCAGGTGGCTGGTGAGCGTTATGTTTACAAATTTGTGTGTGAGCCGGAGGCTCTGATATCCCTGGCTTTTCCCGACAATCAGCGGCCAAGTCTGAAGGCAGAATTCGAACGCTATGTCAACGAGGAAGACACTGTGCCGCTGTCTCACCTTGATGAGGGGGCGTCTTATCCTCCCGAACCAGCTGCCACAAACATGGGCCCTCAGTCCTACACCAAAGGCTACATGTACTAATGCCACCAACATTTTCCCATGTCCCCCATCCCAGTTTACTCGCCGCTGCACCTATTGCACATGCCCACCCCATCCACTTGTATATAAGGCTAAGGTTTTTTTTTTTTGATTAAATTAATCTCATTAGGGACTCTGCATTCCACTCACTTCTGAGGCCTATCTAATCTAGACACAGTACTGTGGTTCAAAAGATTGCTTAATAAAGACCCAATATTACTACTATACCATGTGAACAGTCTCTTGTTTCTTATGTTTGCAACAAAAACAAAATGATCCAGAGGGCGAGATAGGATCCAAATTTCCATATCCAACTTCTCCCACTTTACATATCCCTAAACCTACCAGTCTTCTCCCTCTGGATGTGGATGTAACCTCAACCCTGGATCTTGTGTACTGCAGTAAGGTCTTCGGTGCTGACAACTGATGCAGTTTACTAGAGAAACCTATTAATTAATGAATAGCACAGTTCTAAATATATAAACATTCTTTTTGCACAAAATGACCTAAACTCAAAGACAATTGTGTAATGTAAAGCAACCTCCGGTATAAATCTTAAGTTCATAACATTTCTTTACCACACATTCAAGTGGCGGTGTAATAACCTTTAATGAAGCGTGTTAAAAGTCAAGTCACCTTTATTTATATAGCGCTTTAAACAAAATACATTGCGTCAAAGCAACTGAACAACATTCATTAGGAAAACAGTGTGTCAATAATGCAAAATGATAGTTAAAGGCAGTTCATCATTGAATTCAGTGATGTCATCTCTGTTCAGTTAAATAGTGTCTGTGCATTTATTTGCAATCAAGTCAACTATATCGCTGTAGATGAAGTGACCCTAACTAAGCAAGCCAGAGGCGAAAGCGTCAAGGAACCGAAACTCCATCGGTGACAGAATGGAGAAAAAAACCTTGGGAGAAACCAGGCTCAGTTTGGGGGCCAGTTCTCCTCTGACCAGATGAAACCAGTAGTTCAATTCCAGGCTGCAGCAAAGTCAGATTGTGCAGAAGAATCATCTGTTTCCTGTGGTCTTGTCCTGGTGGTCCTCTGAGACAAGGTCTTTACAGGGGATCTGGGGCTCTAGTTGTCCTGGTCTCGGCTGTCTTTCAGGGCAGTAGAGGTCCTTTCTAGGTGCTGATCCACCATCTGGTCTGGATACATACTGGATCCGGGTGACTGCAGTGACCCTCTGATCTGGATACAGACTGGATCTGGTGGCTACGGTGACCACGGAATAAGAGAGAAACAGACTAATATTAGCGTAGATGCCATTCTTCTAATGATGTAGCAAGTATAGGGTGTTATGGGAAGTGTTTCGGGTCCGGTTTACCTAATTAATGCAGCCTAAAAATCCTTTAACGGATTTGGATATTAAAAGCATATTAGTATGTTATGTGTAAGCCAGGTTAAAGAAATGGGTCTTTAATCTAGATTTAAACTGCAAGAGTGTGTCTGCCTCCCGAACAATGTTAGGGTTATTCCAGAGTTTGGGCGCCAAATAGGAAAAGGATCTGCCGCCCGCAGTTGATTTTGATATTCTAGGTATTATCAAATTGCCTGAGTTTTGAGAGCGTAGCAGATGTAGAGGATTATAATGTAAAAGGAGCTCATTCAAATACTGAGGTGCAAAACCATTCAGGGCTTTATAAGTAATAAGCAATATTTTAAAATCTATACGATGTTTGATAGGGAGCCAGTGCAGTGTTGACAGGACCGGGCTAATATGGTCATACTTCCTGGTTTTAGTAAGAACTCTTGCTGCTGCATTTTGGACTAGCTGGAATTTGTTTACTAAGCGTGCAGAACAATCACCCAATAAAGCATTACAATAATCTAACCTTGAGGTCATAAATGCATGGATTAACATTTCTGCATTTGACATTGAGAGCATAGGCCGTAATTTAGATATATTTTTGAGATGGAAAATGCAGTTTTACAAATGCTAGAAACGTGGCTCTCTAAGTAAAGATTGCGATCAAATTGCACACCTAGGTTCCTAACTGATGACGAAGAATTGACAGAGCAACCATCAAGTCTTAGACAGTGTTCTAGGTTATTACAAGCAGAGTTTTTAGGTCCTATAATTAACACCTCTGTTTTTTCAGAATTTAGCAGTAAGAAATTACTTGTCATCCAGTTTTTTATATCGACTATGCATTCCATTAGTTTTTCAAAAAGAGCTGTATACAATGTTAAACGGTCTAGAACTTAAGAGGCCTTTTACACAGAACGCGTTGTTTTTTTTGTAACAATGTACTGCTTTTCTATTTTTCTAAAAATGCGCTCGTGTCTTTTAGAGCAGTGTTCTAAAAACATTTACACTACACTTGAGGTTTTGCGGGGTTTTTAACCGTTCCACTGCCCGAGTCCCGCGTTTATCAATGCAAAAACGCGTTCTGTGAGAAAGGTCCCCAACTTTCAAAATTATTTTTTTCTGGCAAAAAGAAGCATAGCAAGCTCTCAGCTCCCTTCAGCGACAAAATCCGTATTAAAATTCTCAAACTGATGTTCACCCTCTTCTAATTTTTGAAGGGCTTTTTTCCCCTTTGGCTGTGTAATCCATTAGTGACTGCGTTTACATGCAGCCAATAACCCGTTCAAAACCGGGATATTAGCAATAACCCGGTCGCGCACGGCCATGTAAACACCGGCAAAAACCTGGATATGCTCATATTCCGGTTTTTAAAAACCGGGATATTATACCTGGGGTACCCCTTTTCTAACCCGAATATTTGGTCTTGTAAATGCGTTTCGGCATATCCCCATCAAAATGTGTGTTCTGCGCATGTTCTATTCGCAAGGAAACTTGGTCTTTTGAGTAGAGACGGCGCATAAAAAAACCCGCGTGCAGTATAGAGGCACAGTAGTGTCAAGTGCTGCTGGTGGATCAGTACCAGCGCCAAAGCGCAAACAAAGAATATCGCTATCTGCCCCAAACTATTCATTATCCGCCTGCTGCTGCTGCTGTTGTTGTTGTCTTTGGATACAGGAAGAATCGGAAATGACGCATATTGCGTCTTGTTGTCCGTACGTCCAGACGCTAACCGTGCGTCGCCGTTTACATCGGGATTGGTAACTCTCTCTGCTCACGCATGTAAACGGGTTATCCCGAATGTTTCAGAAACCCAAATAGTGACCTTAACCCGACCATAACCCGAATTTTAACAGCATGTAAACGTAGTCAGTGACAGGTGGGAAATAGTTAACAACGTCCTCACGAACTGCTCCAAGTCCATCTTTCGCGCTCTGGACTCCCGTATACCATGCCATAAATATTTACTCACACAGCATCTTTAAATAACAGAAGCTTGGAATAAATGTGTAAAAGAAAAGCATGGTTTGCCTAATTAAGTAGCCAGTTTTCATTTTCTTATTTTTTACTTAATACAGTCCTCATTTTAGAATGTATTTTTTTAAATGTAGATATATAGTGCAACTGCAATATACACTTTTCTGAGAAAAAATAAAAATAAAAACTCAAGAGGGACTTTTTCAACGACAAATTTTATTTTAAGTTGACATCACAATGACTCCAAGATATGACAGAACATAATCTGTAACAATATAAAAAAACTACATAACATTTCCTCCCCCATCACTTCCTCTAATGAAAGAGCTATAATACAAAATCTCCACTGTGGTCCAATGTACTGATCCTGTTCGCAGTTGGTAATTTAAACATTAAAACAGAAGAGAGGACCCAAATAAGGATGAGACCTGTGTGTGATAGTGAATGTGACTTGACATCCTGTTTAATTGTGATGACCAGACCACCACAGCAGAACCAACTGAATGAATGAAAACCCTTTCCCTTTTGGAACAGTAATCAACATCCACTGACCAGATGGATGTGCGGCCCACACGTTCTACAACACAAATGGGCCGTTCCGGTGAATCTGGACAAAAAGAGCTGCACTATGCAAATGCAAATAACTGATTTGCTTTGTTAAATGGGGTAGCTTTGTTAAAAAAAAAAAAAAGTCAAATAAACTGGATTTGGCATCCAACACAGGGTTTAATAACCCAGATAATTTTATTATCTCATTTTGATCCCTCAGGTTTTTGTATGTTTTTATACAAAGGTAGGGAAAATTTCAATTATAAATGCCTAACATCCAGATCCAAAATTAAAATAAATGAAATGCTTCAAAAAAAAAAAAAAAAAAAGGAGAGCAGAAATTAAGATTAGTTTTCATTTTTGAGGGAAAATCACTAAATTCAAACATGCTGTTCACAGTAGTGGAAATTATCTTATCTTAAAAAAATAGGGCACCTTGGGCTTTTTTTTTTTAAACACATTTTTAGCTTCTGTCCATGTTATCCTCCACTCTGCCCACACCGCAAACGTTTTGTTCAGCAGCAGTATGGGACATTCGCAGTCTATGAGAACCTTGTGTGAAGGTTCTAGCGTCGTCTGAAGGCTCTGGATATTCTCCAAGCATTTGGTTCCTCGTAGCGGTTGTAAAGGGGCTCCAACCGCTGCTGTTTCTTCTGTTTGCTGAGGCGTGTGGGATCAGAGACTTTGAAGAAAGCTGGAGAAAATTCTACAAGCCACCTCGGGTCAATAGTGGTCACCTCCCTCATGTACTCCTTGGTGGTGAGCACAAGCTCATGATACACAACCCTGAGGAGAAGAATGCAGTGAAACTAGCTTTAGTACAAGCAGCATGGATACTAGTTGTGTTGTTAACTGTTGTGATTTTTGCAAACATACCATTCTGGTTGGCGATTGAACAATGCGCTGGAGGGGTGGATGTAGACCACCTGCTGGTCTATGAGGGTTCTGTAACCTTCTTGAGGGTCCTTTTTGGCAGCGTTTCGGAAGAAACCACTGCAGATGGCCTTCTGTACACGTACTGTGGCTTTACCACATGATACCACATCCAACTTGTGTCTGAAGAGAGAAAAATGTGTAATTATGCAGTGCAACTATGACAAATAGAACAATAAACTTTTAAAAATCATTCTAATTCTAGGAGAATAAGGATGTTTACACCTCAACTATAACAATAACGACACAGGAATGACATCAATGGAATCACTTCCAGAAGAATTATTCCTATTAAAAAACATCTAGCTAATCAGAATCCACTCAGCTTGAGCAAAGCAGCGACGACATAATCGCAGCTCATACTTCGATATCTTTATAGTTATTGCTCTAGGTGTGAACGGGCCTTAAGGCTTAGGTTGTGTAAGGTGTATAAAGTTACTGTTATTCTCATCCCCTCACCTGTCCATGATGCCCAGCATCTGTTTGCGGATATCCTGCGCACGCCTGAGAGATCGTGCCTGGATGAAATTTTCGTAGCACCAGGGGTTGGAAAACTTGTTGTTCTTCCAGGAGTTGTAGACAGCCAACAAGGTCAGATGGTCCCCCTCGGGCTGGTGAAACTTGGCCTTCTTCTGATCTGCCAGAGCTTGTTTGTCCTGAGATTCAAAAGTGAAATCTTGATTACTATCTTTAGGATCAGTCTGCTGGGATACCTAAAACTCTATGCAGTGATGTAACTGTTCCTTGACCATTCATGGATCTGTGAACGTGTGTGGGCTAAAGGAGTACCTTTGGTCTGTAGAAGACATTCTGTACTGAAAGCATTGACACAATGGTCAGCATCTCTTCGCTGCAGCCAAGATGGACGGACATGATCAACATCTTACAAAGCATAGGCTCCAGAGGAAACTCGGCCATCTGATTAGAACCGTGACAAGAAACTTAATACTCCATTTTGAAAACTGAGCAGCTACAACCAAATCCGTTTAAAAGCGTAAGAAAAGAGACACATGCAAACTTACTCTACGACCGAGGCGTGTAAGCAAGCCTTCATCATCCAATGCTCCCAGAGTGTACAGCTGCTCCATGGCTGTGATGAGCGTCTCCATGGGTGGAGCATCCATGAAATCAAATGACAACAGGTCATTGATGCCCATTGCCTGATTGGAGGACAAGAGAAATTCTCAGCTTTTCTGCACATGCAAGAATTTTTATATTGTCCCAAGATGACTCAACATTAGAACAGTTGAATTGTACCTTTAGAGACAGTACAGTACTGGCCAAGTTAGTTCTCTGAATCTCAGGTACGTTGGTGGTGAGCATCTCATCTCTGTAGGCACGTTCTGTGTAGAGTCTGTAGCACTTCCCAGGGCCTGTTCTTCCTGCTCGGCCCGCTCGCTGCTTAGCCTGGGCCTACGGACCACAAGAATGAGGTTTAGAAGACAAAGTTAACTTATTGTATACTGAATGTAGTTTGGATGATTAGGAATTGATGTTACCTGGGAAATGGGGGTAACTACTAGCTGATCAATGCCAGTTTTGGAGTTATAAACCTTCTGCTTGACAAAACCTGGATCCACCACATAGTAGATCCCATCAATTGTCAAAGAAGTTTCTGCAATGTTAGTAGCAATAACCACCTAAAAAAAAATTTAGCAGAATAAGATCCAGTGATGCATATTTTCAAGAGGAGATGTTCTGATATGTCAGAAGTGATCATAGAAAGCAATGGATGGTACTTTTCGACTTCCAGGTGGTGCTGGGTCAAAGATCCTGGTCTGCATTTCACTGGGCAGGGCAGAGTAGACTGGGAGGATGATCAACTCTGGGACATCAGGACCAAGGGATTTCATTCGTTCGTACAGGATCTCACAGGCAGTGTCGATCTCCTCCTGACCCGTCAGGAACACCAAGATGTCACCTGCACATTAAACAACTTTTATAACAGGAAGTTCATTTTCACAGGCATTTACAAGTTTTTCTGTGAACAACTATGTGCAAAAAGTTACCTGGAGGCTCAGTGAGGTGAATCTGCATGACTGTGATCAGACTGGCATCCAGATAATCAGTCTCAGGTTCTTTAGTGTACAAAACCTCCACTGGATATGTACGACCAGGGATAGTAAAAATGGGTGCTTCATAAAAGTACTGTGAGAATTTCACAGCGTCCAGCGTAGCAGATGTCACGATGAGCTTCATGTCAGTTCGCTTCTGTACAGTCTAAATAATACAAAAAACAAGACACTGTTACATGCGCCCCAAAAGAGGTGGACAAATCTAAGCACCTAAGCTTGTCACTTTCAAACATTTTTTCCGTTTTTCAAGAGTACAAAGCAACAGTGTTTAAAACAGGTACAAATATAATAGATCTGGCATGTCTCTTTCTATTTTCTTCAAAATTTAAGTTGTTTATTATTTACTTTATAGTATATATATATAGTAATAGTAGGCTAGATTAAAATATTTCTTTACAAATAAATGAATACATAAATAAAATAAATCTTTATTGACTGTGTAAACAAAGCCTCTGAAACGTACCTTCTTGAGCAGGCCAAAGAGTACATCTGTGTGAATGGTTCTCTCGTGGGCCTCATCCAACATAATGATGGCATACTGGCCCAGATCAGGGTCAATCAGACACTCTCTTAACAACATACCATCCGTCATGTACTTAATGACAGTCTCTGGACTTGTGCAGTCCTCAAAACGGATGGTGTAGCCAACCTGCACAGACACAGAAAGAGATTCGTTTTAAACTGCTATGGTCAAATGTTAGATCATTGCTGCAAATGTAGTGGAAATTAATATAAGCAAGCATCTACCTCTTGACCTAAACAGCAACCGTATTCCTCTGACACTCTTTTAGCCACAGACATGGCTGCCACTCTTCTGGGTTGTGTGCACCCGATCTTCCCCCGTGTGGTGTATCCAGCCTCAGCCAGGTACTGAGTGATCTGAGTGGTCTTTCCTGAGCCTGTCTCACCAATCACAATTAGGATCTGGTTGTCATGGACAGCCTGTAAAGACAATGGTTGGATCTATGAACACAACTAAACTGAAAACTAGCTCAGAATGAAAATACGTTATCAGTTGAAGTCAAACCTGAACAAGCTGCTCTTTCAGCTTGTAGATGGGAAGACTCTCTCTTTGCTCTAGGATGGAAAGTTGAGTCTTTTTTCCATAGGAGGCCTTGTTGCCACCAAAGGCGTGTTTCTTCCATTCTGGGATGTCATTGGGCATCATACCTATGCCCCTCATATTAGCAGCTATCTGCCTGCCATCGGCTGTATGGATGGTGATCATGTGAAGACAGAAAAAAGCATTTATTAGAGATGCACAAACATGATAACAGACTTGAGCTCATACAAAGCCAGAGGGCACACAAGCATCAGAGATAGGCTTGTTATGTGCAGACCAGCCACCATCTGCCACTACAGCAGAGCTCAAGAAATCAGATCTCCCTATCAGAGAACTCCCTAAACCCCAGTATGGACAAATAGGAAGGAAGTTTATCTGGAATTATCAGTGTCTTTTATATTACATAACCGCTTGGTCTTTTTTTTTTTTAACTGGAGGACATGGACTGCAAAAGTTCCGTTTAATCAAACGATGCTACTTCACTATATACTTAATCAGACTGGTTTTCATTTTAGTCTTCAAATGTTACTTATATTCCAGGGAGGTTTAGAGTTCTAAAGCATTCTGCTTCAAAGTAATATGTGTGATTCCTGTTTGATACCTCAGAATTCTGACCATAATATCATTTTTGAATGTTTGACTTATTAAAAAAAAGTTTACAGCACATCTTACATCTGCATTAGAGTAGGAAATGTCACTTGAAGTGGTATTCTATTGCACTTTTCAAAGCAGAAATACATTTTGACATCATTCCTCATTCAGATGAAGCTAGGATGAAGTTTGAATGTCTTACTGTCAGGCAGTGGGTCCACCCAGTGTTTGTTTAGGCCCGTGGGGATTGAGTCCATTTCAGCCTCCCGTTGGGCCTGTTTCACCTCCCGTCGCTCTTTGGCCAGGGCACTCTGCATCATGGCTGCTTGGGAGAGAGATCCATCGGGGTTCTGCCAGAAAAACAGAATGTATGCTAGTATAAAAATCACAGAATATATCCAGATTCGTGAAATCAAAAGCTTTGCATTAAGTTGTTCAGGCAGCTGTACGTAGAGTGAGAGTAGAGGTGGTTTGACCTACCTTGACAATCTTAACAGGACTCATGTCCATGCTCTGTTTGGTGTGTCCCCTCAGGAATGGAGGTTCCTCTTCCACCAGCTCAATCTCCAAGTCCTCATCTGACAGACAAACCACAACAGACAAAATCTGAAAGGTGCTCCAACAAAAACGATTTTTTTTGAGATGGGAAGCTGGATTTAACTTATATGTATGGTAAAAATATTGATTTTAAAAAGGATAATCCAATTCATACCTTCCTCATCATCTACTTTAGGCAAAATTCCTGTCTCTTCATCAAAGTCTGGGAATTCTTCCTTAGACAGCACATTGGCAGCAATCATCTAAGAACAGACACATCAAGATGTTAAAATATGTAAATAAGTAATAAATGTTATCACAAGAAAAATATTAAAAAGATGGCCATGGACCTGTTTGATTTCCCATTTCTCCGGATCAGAGATCTTGGTGAGTCTTTTGCGTTCCAATGTGTCATCCTCTACCTCTGGAGCATGGCCCAGGTTCAGGTTTGTAGGTCTGTCAGGATTCCTCATGGCCGTCTCTTCCAGACCTTCTCCACCCATATTTCTCCTCCTGTTAGGGTTCAGATCTTCACCAGTATCCTGGTCAACGTCCTTGTAAAAGAAAGACAACCCAACAAAAATCAGCCCACATATAATGCACAGTGATCAGTCAATATATAATTCAACTGAGCACAAAATGTCTTTCACATGGGAGATATAAGCTAAATTTCTAGCCAAATAATTAATGTATAAAAGTGTTGTATAAGAATCTGAGTGAAAGTGCTTAACAATAATACTGATAACAAAAATAAAAGGCAAATAAATATAAAAGTTATGATAATAATAATAATATAGTAATTATTATTACATCCATTATTTTCATTAAAACAACAATATACATCTAAATTTGTGTATAATATAATAATAAATATTAGAATACTAATATCAATACAATATTAATAATAACTATTATTACTACTACTACTACTACTATGATCACAAAAACTAATATTATAATTTAACAAAAATAAAATTATATATATATATATATAATTGTTTTGTGGCAAAATATCAATATGCAGAAACTTAAAATGATTATTATTGGATTAATTTTTATGAATTTAACAAATCTGTAAATAATGTACCAATATAGATATGCAAATTTGAACTGTTCTCTTAACTGGTGACTTTTGGACCATTGGCAGTTATGTCTGTTCTCTCTCATGGCTTTCATTAAGACACAGTCAACTCACCTTCATACTGAGACTTGTTTTGGATCCAGTGAAGGACAAAACCTTGACTTTGACCCTTTGACCTTTAGTGACCACATCGGCCACATTTGCTACCCGACCTTCTCTCCTGAGCTCAGAAATATGGACCAAGCCTTCCCAGCGTTTCCTTCATGAAAGAAAGATGAAAAAAAAAAAAAGTTTATCATCATATCATACACACTCGCATCAATTTCAATAGCCTTAAAAGTAGGTTTACTGCATCCAAAACATACCGGAGACCTTCCAACTGCACAAAGCAGCCAAACTGCATAATACTGGTGACTTTGCCGTTGTAGATATCGCCCACAGATGGCTCCTCTGGAGGGGGGCGGTCCACATGTTTATCCTTCCAGCGGTCTGAGCCTTTGTCTCGGTCTCCCCGTGCAGGACTCCTGGACCTGCTGCGAGAGTGCCAGCGGCTCCTGCGCTTCCTTCGGTCTCTCTCATTAGAGCGAGATCTGGAACGGGAGCGAGAGCGATGGCGTCTCCGTCTGTCTCTGTCCCTGTCTCTGCTTCGACTGCGACTTCTGCTCCTCCGCTTCTTCTTACTGCTGCTGCTAGTTTCGGATCTAAGATTCAAAATTAAATTCAAGATTTTTATTTGTCACATACATGGTTACATGGAGAAGCATATGACCAGCAGTGAAATGTAAGATTCATGATACACACATTAAAATGCAACAACATGATGCAGCGGGGCAATCACTGCACCATCAGGTTTAATGGCATCTATTTTAGGTTACAGAAGCTCCTCACCTGTGTTTACTGCTGCTAGGTTCTGTACCACTAACACTGGGCATAAACATCTCCAACTCTTTCATGGCATCAGCAGCAACTTTCACATCTTCCTCATCCAGCATAGTCTAATTACAAGAGCAGATACAGTTTATGATTAAAGTTGATTAAATACACATAATAATTATTTATATAGACAATGTATATACAGAATTACCCTAGTTTTAGGATTGTCAGGTCTGCACAGAGCTGGAAACAGCTCTTTCAGCTTGTCCTTTTCATTATTTGGTTTAGCCACAGCATGAGAGGCTGTGCAATAAAGAACACATAAGAAAAGTACAGTATCAGGAAATATGAAAAAAAAAAAAAAGATTGCAGACGCTTGGCCTGAAGATATTAAAATCAAATATGACTGCTATTCTATAAGAGCAGCAATGCTCTTACCTTTACTGGTAGATGCTTTTGCAGGAGGACGCATGGTTTGAATGAGACGAAGCAAATTGCTGACGAGTGAATCCTAAAGGACAGAAATGACACGATAGGTTAGACATTCCTAAAACTCCAAATGTAAAATCAAAACACACAAAATTTAAGGAACAATTTTTTGACAGCGGAGATTTTAAAAATCCATACTGTGAAATCGGCTCCATTTTTAACCAGCACTGTTTTAAATCCATCAATGCTTGGGTTTTTCTCAGCAAGACTGATAACAAACTCAGCTGAAAAACACAAACCAACAGACTGTTACTACAGACTTTCATACACACACATTCAAACGATGCCTCTGTCTTTTACACATGTAAATAACATTACTAAACAAGAAACAGGCTAACAAGCTATTTACGAAACTGCTAACGTTACCAACAACGTGACACGCGGTCAAGTCAGATTTATAAACTGGTCCTTATCGTTGATTCCTAAATGGTTGTCAAGTTCGTTACAAACTTTAGACACCAAAGACAAATATTTTGTCTTTTACATCTGGAAATAACATTACTAACGTTAACCAAGAAACAGGCTAACAAGCTATTTACGAAACTGCTAACGTTACCAACAACGTGACACGCGGTCAAGTCAGATTTATAAACTTACCAAGGTCCTTATCGTTGATTCCTAAATGGTTGTCAAGTTCGGTACAAACTTTAGACACCAAAGACAAATATTCAAGCTTTTTGAGCTCGTCTTCCCCGATCTCTGCCATCTCTTTAGGAATGTTGTTGTTTCATTTACCGGAAGAAAGTGGCAGCGCTTCCTCTTGTCCTATAATTTCTAGTTCCGGGTTACATTACAAGCGACCTCTAACGGTCAAATGGGACAAATCAGAGCCCGTCTACAAATCCAGTTTCCAAAACCGGAGACTGCATGTTTGAAATACAAAATGAACTAATTAACAAAATTACTTTTTAAATTCGCGTACTACAAACGACGGTTTTCATAAAATTGCCCCTTTATTTATTTTCTCTTCTATAGCTTTAAGAAAACAGAATACACGGAGATCATACATTCAATTATAATATAATTAATTTAATTAGAATTACACTAAATGTATTTTAAAAATAAATAATTATTCCGTGATGTTTGGTTATAAATTCTTAATCGATTTTTCTTATGCAAAATGTTAATATTTTATATCAACGTTATATGCTGCGTTAACTTAAATACAACCCATAGAATATCGATGAATGGTAAGGAAAGAATTCTGGACTAGAAACGTCCCCTCCGGAGGTACATATTCTAAAGGTAGACCAACGTTTTGTTTTTATTGTTTATAACCTTAGACTGTGTTTATAACAGATCTAGTGCGACATCTAGTGGCACAAATATGAGTTTCTGGCCACTCCACTGACAGTGTACTGTACTGCGTGAATCTGCACCACGATCAGCTCGGTGCGGATCTATAATGCTGAGACTGAGTTCCGCATGGTCTACATCATCACCGCCAAACACCAAACACAGGCCAGGCTTTTCACCGGATCACTTTCTTCGAAAAGACAGTCCTCATACTTTATATAACAGCTGGTTTACTGTAACTGTTTACTAAGGTTCCCTATAAGCAGTGGCGTTCAGTTAAAGCATTTTCAATATCAATTCAATTCACCACATATATGTCCTATGTTTGTTTTAGGTCCTCTGGAGTGGGTTTCTTCAGCATGGCATCTGGTAGTGATGGACTGGACACATTAAAGAACCCAAAGCACACAGAGTAAAGAGAAGTCTTAAGTTCCTATTTATTACAACATGCACACGACCCTGTGGAATTGTAAGGGGCTCTGAGATCTTTAGGCTTACTGTAAACACAAAGGCAGTTTAGATTATTCATTTTTGGAGATATTGTTAACAAAAAGCATCATGTGAATTTTTTTTTTTTTACATTTGCAATTACCCCTGTATTGTAACATCCCTGTATTAGTGTATTTTCTCTTCAAAAAACAATACAATAAAATGAATAATATAAATAGAACTACACTAAATTGAATTACAAATAAATTATACTTTAAAAATATTTGTCGTAACTTTCTCACATACAAAAATTCAATATTTAATACTATATTTTTTGTTGACTTTAATACAAACCAAGATTATGTTTCCTTGAGGACATGAAGCTTTTGATAATACGAAGAGTGAAGACAAGCATATTTGTCTTTCAGGTATCTTGAATAAATACATGTTGGATGCATGTTTTATTAGTGTTGCTTAATGCACAAGCCTAAATTTTACAGTCTTTACTGTTTATTATCGCTTACAGTGGGAAATTATATATATAATATATAATAATACTGATGATGACAAAATATGTTAGCATTTAACAAATTGGACATCATTAAAATTATTTTATTCTATTAACTGTCTAGTTTTTTTGTTGTTGTTTTTGTTTTGTTTATTAGGTTTATAAATCTAACAGTAATCAAAGTAATTGTTAAAAAATGAAAAGTAAAAAAAAAAGGATAATATTTAATATGAATTGTTTGAAAAAGTATTGTTCAAAGTGTTAAAAAAGTAAAGTTATGCTTAATTAATAATTAATATCATTAATATTCAGCAAGGATGCAATGACTTGATCAAAAGTGACTTTTACATTGTTGCTGATAAACGATGTTCGTTTAAACGTTTTATTCATAAAAGTATCCTGGAAAATAAATTCAGGTTTTGTGCAGTAACTGTTTTGAACATTAATCATAGTAATAAGGACATGAGAATTTCTTGAGCACATGAGCAAATCAGCATATTAGAATGATTTCTGAAGGACAATTCAGCTTTTAAACTTCTAAAATATATTAAAATGGAATATATAGTTATTGTACAAAGTTATTGTAAGAAGTTTTAACAATATTACTGCTTTTCCTGTTTTTACTTTCCTAAATCCCTGTATACTAAGGCCCCCTAGTGAGTAATAATTGTTGAGCACAAGCATAACTTTCCTTTTGAATATGTATAATATTATTTCACTGTATAGATGGGTCTTTATACAATGTCTTTATACGTTAAAATAAATAGCTTCCTTTATATTGACAATGGCATCCAAAGTTTGAAAACCATATACTGTGGTGCTCTGATGTCTGATGAGTATCTTCATACAGTGTGTTTTAGTGGCAGAGAAACAGAGAAACCCTGGAGTCTAGTGGATAGAGAGTACTGGAACCCCTCAGTACTCAGTAATCTCTGCCAGCCCGGGAGAAACTCTTCCATCCGGCCCAAATGTTGCCAACAGATGTTACCAGCAGCTGGCTCACTCATATGAGGAAGAATATGGAGGTTTTCGAGAGGCTCCGAAGTTCCCTTCACCAGGTAAACAAAACACTGGGTTGAACTGAAAAGATTTATCACTAAAACTTGTACAGCATTTATAGTCTGTCAATCATTTGTTATTAGAACAGACTCACAAAGAGAGTAAACAATATCCTATTGACCACCTGTCTTGTGAGTTAATTACCTGTCAAATATGCATCTGCAATAATAATTAGAAGAGCCTTGTGTTTTTCTTTTCTCCAATAAACCTGATGTTCCTGATGTCATCTTGGGCAGTAAATCGTGCCAGCTCTGAGGGAGCAGAAGCACTGCAAATGGCCCTTCACACTCTCTGAATGATGGCATTGGGGGGCATTCATGACCATGTGGCACAGGTGACATGCAAAAACGGTGTATTCAGAACCTGTGTTGACTATATCAGATGTTAAATATCAATTGTTCCCTTTTAATTACATAACCAAACACAATAATCTTCTTTCTTTCATGGCATTCACAGATACTCCACAGACTCCTCCATGTCCCTCACTTTGAAAAGATGTTATATGACCCAGGCCACCTTGCTGTGGCCTATATCACTGCTTACCAGGCGGGAATATGTATGTGTGTTTTAATAAAGGATATATTTTCTGTGATTCTTATCTCTCTAGATAACTGCTTATGTTCAAAAAGTAATAATGAAACACTGTTCTGTATTTCTGGAGTGTGAAGACAGAATACGGACTGTATTGTTGTTATGTTCTGTGTTTATCTATCAAATGCTCAAGTTAAAGAAATAGTTTACCCAAAAAATGAAAATTTCCTCACCCTCGGGCATCCAAGATGTAGATGAGTTTGTTTCTTTTCTTGTCAATTGACCCTCTGCAGTGAATGGGTGCTGTCAGAATGAGAGTGCAAACAGCTGGTAAAAACATCACAATAATCCACGTCTCCACTCCATTAATTAACTGTATTTGCTGTTTGTAGCAAACACATTTATCAAGTTGTTTTTAACATCAAACCATTGCTTCTGGCTAAAGTACTATTCATCTATTCTTAATATTGCTTTCTCCAGTGAAAAGTCCTCTTATCTGAATCAGGAGAGAAATGTGCACTGATCAAACTTTACAAGTGAAGACAGTCCAAAACAGTTCTAGACAAATATGTGGATGGATTTTGATGTGCGAGGAGAACAGTGAATGAACTTTCTTTCCATTGTGATGCTTTTATCAGGTGTTTGAACACTCATTTATACGGCACCCATTCACTTCAGAGGATCCATTGGTGAGCTAGTGATGTTATGTGTTTTTTTTTTCCAAATCTGTTTTTATAAAGAAACAAACTCATCTTCGTCTTGGATGGCCTGAGAGTAAATTTTCAGCATGTTTTCAGTTTTGTGTGAACTGCTCTTTTAAGATGATTTTAAGATTTGTATATATGTATATATAATTATATATATGGCATTGGCTTTGCTGGGTGTGGTGTTATTATGGCTGTTGATTTCTGGTGTCTGGGGAATGCCTATTTGCAGATGTGGCTCATGACGTGTTGCTTTACGTCTCCAGAGACCTAAGTGACAAGGTGAGTCTTCCTCTCCCTCATTAGATCCCATATTTGGCATCAGTCATGCTGAATCAGCACCAAAACACAAAAGCACTGAAAAATCGCCCAGGTCAAAGCCCTTTTTAAGGTCAACCCACCTCCTCTGTCTGTCTGTCTGTCTGTCTGTCTGTCTGTCTGTCATATTTTGTTTGTTCCCCACAAAAACCAAACAAAATATAGCATTCACATTCTCTCTGTACTATATATCATCCCCTTGTTATGATTTACATAACAACCAGAGGTTCAGGTGTGCTGAAGATATGTAAAGTAACATGTTTTCACAAGATAACTTGTGGCCAAGAAGAAATGATCCCCTCAAGAAACCGCAATGTACCTTTGAAAACAGCCTACAAGTGGCAAAAAAGAAATAAAACACATTTGATTATGAGCATTGTGCTGCCCTCTGCAGTCTGGCGGCTTCTGTAGCGCTGAGGATGCAGATTCCTTTTCCTATGGTGGAATCCACTGAGAAGAGAGAGGGAGCGTTTTGTGTGTGGACAGCAGGAGAGATCAGAGAGCTGCTTCCTGACATCATGGAAGGCGCTGCAGGAGGCACAACACAGGAGGATATCTACATCATTATGGTGTGAGTTTATTAATCAAATAATTAATTTGGATTAATTGTTTAATCATGCATATAAAATTATCTTTATTTGTAGCTCTTTCTTCCATTTTTTAACAAAATGTTATGTTTTCCCCTTGCTGTAATACAAAAATATATATACAAAAATAAACTAATGTCTCAGATAATTATAAAAAATTAGCAAATTTAGAGTTTAACTACTAAAATAATATTTGTAATATTATTACAGAAGAAAAGCGTTGCAAATATATTTACCTGAACATTGACAAATGAACAACCAGTCATTAATAATAATGTTTCACAAACCATAATACAAATTCTGTCCAATCTGCAGTTTTGTCTAGTAGTAGGTTGGTACAAAAAAGTATGTTCTAGTAAAATGAATGAAATTCAGTGGTTAGCATTTAATGTACACCACAACTAATTTGTGAACAAAACAGGTTTTTATAATGCAAATTAATTTGTAATGGCAGGGATCTTTCTGTATCATGTGCATTTACTGATTTGTTACTTGGTTTTTGTAGGACCCCCATGGAGAGCTGCAGGGGGTCAGAATGTGCTGATTGTGCGTTATTCACTAGAGCCCACCGTTGCTCACTTTGACATCAGTGTGGACAGACTGTCCGAGCTGCTGCACGAAGCCAGGGCCAAGCTGGCCGAGGTGTGAAAAGCACGCCCACCTCCTCACCTGGACACCAAAATGCTAGCTTCCTGGAATGGTAAGTTTCCTGCATCCTGATTGGAAAAAAGTAAATGTGTCAGCCAGTAATATACTACTGGAAATCCCAGAGCACTGAACCAGGAAAAGACTCTAATTAGAGTTAATTGCTTTTCATAGAACATTTTGAAATGGAAACAATCATCAATTAATCAATGAGAGGCTGAGGCATGAAGAAAATTCACAATACTTGCGTCCCCTTTAGCTATATGTACCCCCTTCCTATCCTTACGATTTTATTGATTTCGTTTGGCGAACAAGGTCCAGTGTTTGACAAGCTCCATAAATGTTTGTTTTGTTCTGACTGGGTTTGCTTTAATAGCATTACTATAATTTTAGTGTTCTTTCATGGGGTGCTTAGATGTGGTGCCAAGCCTTTAAAAGCCCACAGAGGGGACCTTTGGGTTGTGGTCTTTGCCCTCGTTGTCTTTAATGAATGGATATCAAAACCTTCGCAGGGTGCCAAGGCCCCTTTGGAGCTCTGGCTGACAAAAGCGCTTGAAGAATAGTGACTAATGAGCTGATATCTTAATTAAAGAAAGCCTGAGACATTGTTTAATGAAACTGTTCCTTCCAGAGCTACGCTCCATTACATTCTTAATTCATACCGACTGGATATTGCTACCTGCAGAGTAACCCTTGGCATTAATCAAACCTGATAGGCCCACTTTCATAGCCGTGAGACATGTCAGGGCTGACAGGACTATTGTTAGTGTTCCCCCAGCCCTCCGAACACATTCTACTTGAGATCTTATAGTCTTAATGTCTCATTTCAAAGCTCTGCTGTCTTGGTTGGCACCTATTGCACCTTTATCAAAATGTTTTTAGCTCTTGTTGGCAGGGAGTTTCATTATCTGAGAGACAGAACTCTTCCCGAAAATTTTACATAAGCAGATTGTTTGCCCAAGTACTTTTGCTGGAGAAACCACAGACAGAACATGGCTTCAACATTCCAAGAACCTTGTTTTCTAAATTCAACATGTTTAGGTTTTCCAAAGCTTGTAATCAGTGTCCACTCCCATTTCTTCGGTTGGTCAGGGCTGATGTTGTCCAGGTTTGCACGTGTCGGAGCCATGCTGAGACAAGGCTCTGCTGGAAAGAGCTGAGCGGGCAGCTTGTTTTCTCCGAGAACACCTGTGGGATGAAGAGGGCCAGAGGATTCTCCATTCCTGTTATCGTGGAAATAATATGGAGGTGGAGCACATGGAAGGAACATTTTCTGTGTTTTCTAAATATGTATTCAGCCTGCAAAAGCAGAAAGGCTGATATAAGAACAGTTACAGATTAAAAACAGCTAGTTTGTTAGCTTCAGTCTAATTTCCCATCATTATGATGGGAAAAGACTATTTAAAATGGCAATTTTAAGTGTTAAACTAATTTGGCCAAATATAGAAAGGGTGATTGGGGATGTTTTTACACATTCATTGATGTTGTTAATGAAACCAAAAACCATTCAAATCTTAAATTTATATGAAAATGCTGTTTTGGCTTCTTACTGATCTAAATTAGGTTTAAGTTGAAGTACTAAATATGCACAAATAAAACTGAAATAAAAATAAATTACACTTAAATAGAAATACAAATATGTGACCCTGGACCACAAAACCAGGCTTAAGTTGCTGGAGTATTTTTTAGCAATAGCCAAAAAAAAAAAAAAAAGCATTGTATGGGTCAAAATTATAGATTTTTCTTTTATGCAAAAAATCATTAGAATATTAAGTAAAGATCATGCTCCATGAAGATATTTGGTAAATGTCCTACCATAAATATATCAAAACTTAATTTTTGATTAGTAATATGCATTGCTAAGAACTTCATTTGTACAACTTTAAAGGCGATTTTCTCAGTATTTAGATTTTCTTTTGCACTCTCAGATTCTAGATTTTCGAATAGTTGTATCTCTGCCAAATATTGTCAGATCCTAATAAACCATACATCATTGGAAAGCTTATTTATTAGCTTTCAGATAGTGTATCAATCTTAATTTTGAAAAAACTGACACTTAAGACTGGTTTTGTGGTCCAGGATCACAAATAATAATGACAAGTCCATAACTAACTAACATTCAAATGAAAACTGAAAAACGAATTCACATCTTAATAAATTCTATAATAGTTTATAAATGCTACTAAAATAACACTGATTATGATGAGGGTGTGTATGCCTTTACAGTAGGCCAAGAAAACTAGCACACATTCTGTCTTGCATCCAGGTCTTAATTACCTTGGCACAAATCCTGCCAATGTAGAAATTCCTCAGAATCAGCACAATACAAAGATTTTCACGTATGAATTCGCCCACGGACACACACACAAATTCACTGGCCTTATTCTTGGGGTAACCTCTCATTTGTACCTCTCATTGTGTCAGCACATCAGTCATCCCACAATGCTGAGTGTGCTTCTCAGGTCACACTGATCATTTTCATGAGTTAACCCACACACCATTTACAACTGATTTCAGCTGGCTGTTTTCAGACGTTTTTCATTGAGTGTTCCGCAATGGGATAATGAAGAAATAGCTTCGTCATGTTGTCACATCACATAATGTTTAATCAGGAGCACTCCCTCTGTAATCATCTGATTGGCCTTTATAATTTAAATTTAGCGTAGGATGAGAGGTTTCTTCTCTTGTGGTTCTGCTCCGGTCTGTTTGCATAAGGGAGCTGTAAAAATCTGCATCAGTTTGTTTTTAATTTGGAGGATTTCCCTCACAGGGAATAATTTAGCAAGCATCCCAGCAAGAAGATGAATTACTAGGGAATTGGTTGTGTTTCTGGCCACCTGATTTCATCCATTCAAGAGGAACTACTATCTTGCTTTGTACCTCATTTTTAATTTTCCACATCCATCCACAGGGATAGTTCTAAGAAAATGAACATTTCATTATTTGCTCACCCTCAAGCCGTTTCAGATTTTGTCAGTGATTCTAAAAAACTGTACTTCTGTGCATTTCAAGTGAATCAGGGTTGAAGTGTTTAAGCACCCGTATAATAGATTAAAATAGAAATAGTCTAAAATTTACAGTATTCACATATAATGTTTTATCGACTGTTTATGTGAACCAACTGAATCGATTCAATACAAAAGGTTTCATTCACAAATCAGACATCAGCGGCTTCTATAATGCTGACAATAATCCTAGGTGAGTTTAATGGCTTAATATTGCCATTGTTTCTCACTCAAAGCTATTGCATGATTGGAATATAGTGTGTGAGTCATATGGACCACTTTTATTATACTTTTATGTTGCTTTTTAGAGCTTGAAAGCTTTAGACCCTGTTCATTGTAATTGCTTGGAAAAGTACATGGAAAAAAACAGCCTTTGCTTTTGTCTTCTGCGGAAGAAAGAAAGTCATGTGGGTTTGGAACGACATGAAGGTGAGTAAATGATGACAGAATGTTCATTTTGGGGTGAACTAATCCTTTAAAGAGAAACATTGAAAACATTTAGAGAGAAATCTGGCATGAATGTTTGATAAGAATGAGACAGGTTACCTGACTGTTGTAGCTCTCAAACGGAATTAAGGGCCTTTTATTGTAATAGAAGAAATATGCTATAGTATCTGGGCCAGGTAAAAATGCAGTGCCAGGTGAATTATTCATGAACCATCCAGTGGCTGTGCTGTTATTCCAAGGAATGTGGCAAATGGTCCAAATCTTGTTCAGCTGTATAAAAATCATACTACATTGTGAGTAGATCTATCAGTTTGGAACAAGAAGCTTTCTGGCTCCTGAGATAGATAGAGGTTGGGCTCTTTTTTATAGCTTCGGTCTCCACAGGTTTGTTTGGAAGCTAGGATGTGGCTTTGCTGCACTTTGAAGAGACTGTATCAACAGGTGAGAATACAGAGAACCAACAAGGAGGGAATGGAAAAATCCAGGGAGAGCTGTTCATTAAAAACTGACTGGCAGGCTGATTGGTTTTGTTGTCTTACTGCGAAGAAACTGAAACAGAGGAGTCATATTTTTCTCTGAACCCATAAACCGAGCTGTGGGTCGAGAATACCTGAGAAGAAACTTACCTCATGGTCCAATAAAGGTCTAGTTAGCATGGTCCGTTAAGCTACTGCTGCTAGATGCCATAATCATCTAAAAACCACACAAATTTATATTATAATAAATATTTTACTATTTTGTGTTCACATTTCCATCTGAGATACTGTCACTGACACAACAGACTTCCCCAACTATTATAGACCTCCTTGGGCTCAATCAAAGACCTTTGAAGCACAAATGTTTAGAAACTAGTCACCAGGTTTTCATCCACATTCGCCTAGCACTTATTGTACATGACATTTGAATAGTCAGTGCATTAGATCTGACAGGGGTCAGATGTTGACGGCGCTCTTCTCACAGGCACCTCATGACATTTTTTATCTTTTGGAATGTCAGTTGTTTGAACTAAGAACTATGGAGGTTAAGTTTCCAGCTTTAGACCCTGCTCATCCGTCCTGCTCTCGACATTGTACTATCTTCAGACCTGTCACTATCTGTTTCCGCACACTCAGCTGGCTAACCTCTGTTCAAGGGTCTGAGGACAAGGGTCGAAGTGTCTTGATGCGATCTGAATCAAATTTATTTTAAACTTCAAAGACTTTTGCAATCTTATATGGTGACATCACCTCAGAAGGAATTTCAAATGGCTTTAATAACACAAAGATCATGCCAAATGTCTTTGTATGCATTTTAGTCAATGCACAGAGTTTAACTTTTGCATCTTAAGGTGGTGTCCATCTAAACAACTCATAACCACTTTCATTTTGTTAGAGCATGTCATATTTACTGATTGTTTAATCTTCTGAAACTCTGCCTTTTTTCACACTCACTGATTAAAGAGACAGATCGTCCATAAATAAAAAAAATTAATTTTCTTTTTCTTCAGTTATGTAATTCCAATTTCCCCTTTTTCCATAAAATATAAGTGGAACTTTCACTTTCATTGTAAGGAAGTTTTTTATTTATTTATTAATTAAAAAAAAAATCTTTTAATAACAGAAGTGGTGCAACAGACAAAATTTCTTACATTTCTCACTGATTTCATGTCATGGATTGCAACAGCCAATTCTGGCAGCAAATCGACATGAAGCTCTCTGAAATAAGAAAAAAGTACCTTGTGGACATGAGCAATTGTGATAGAGTGAAATAGCATGTAATTCATGCTGTAACTTTACCCTGTGAGTGTGTGTAATGTTTTTTTTTCTTTTCATTCTTTTGTGTTCACATGGCGCTTCAGTGAGGATGAAGATTCACTTTCAGTAAACAGAGACTGCTCTGCCCCCACTTTCTAAGTAAATTTAGGAGAACTTCAGGGGGAAAAATACTTCCATTGGTTTTCAAAGGACTTGAAGCTTAGATCCAACCATAGAATGTCATGATTGAAATATCACTGTAGCTCACTGAGATGAATCTTTTAACTTTTTAATTTCATTGTACATCCTGAGTCTGTATTGGTGTAATGTAGTATTTCAGGTCAAAGGTATCTCTTTATGGATTGCATTTGTGGCATGCTGTCAATAATCCCTGCTTGTTCTGCAATTGATTAATTTATTATGAAATGGAAATCCACCCTATCTACGCATCTTATTGATCTTATTGTGATTTATATGTAATTTTTAATAAAATTCTGTTCTAAGCAGTTAACATGGTTTGATAGAATACATGTTTTAAAAAAGTAAAAGCAATTACTTTCATCTAGTTTACAGTCATAAATGTTAGGGTAGGTAGGGTTATTATAAATAACTTAAACCTAAAATGTTTACTTAAAAGAAAATGATCATTACTGAAAAAAACTAAAATAAAAATATAAAAGATGTAAACCTGTTTTTTAACTATTTCAGCTAATTTCCAAGGCACAATTTCTCTTCTTAATCTATTTGAACTTGATTATAAAACTATAATAGCTTCTACTGTGAACCCTCTACCTTTCTTGTTTACAAGGCTTTCATTGATACTTGTATCACTGTAAATGCATTTTTTTTCCTGTTGTAAATTGGCAGCAAGCTACAGTTGTAGTCAATAGAGTCATGTCGATCAACCCAGCGTAGGTTAACCTGACGATATTTTTACGCAGGTCAACCCTGCATTTACAAGAAATGTAATTTGTATTTGTGTAAGAACAGAAGATCTTGACTTTTCACTACTAATGTTCTCTATAATGTTTTCTCCAGTGCATCTCCCATCGCAGACTTCCTGGATGACTACGCCTTTGTTGTGTGTGGGCTGCTGGACCTGTTTGAGGCTACGCAAAGGGTCCGCTGGCTGCAGTGGGCCGAAGGACTCCAGCTGAGGCAGGATCAGCTCTTCTGGGATTCCCAGGGCAGAGGTTACTTCTGTAGCGACCCCTCAGATCCGACGCTGCTGTTAGCTCTCAAACAGGGTGAGGAGCAGGAATGTGACATCATGTGTAACATTACCCTATATTTAGGGTGTGGAAAGCCTGTGGATGTAGGCTTTTTGCTTTGGGAATGTGTGGGTGGTTATGATTCACGGGAAGGATGATGACGATTTGTAGCTGTCAGTCTACATTCTGCATCACTCCACTGCTGATACCACCACCACACTGCACTCTTATGGACCCTCGCCTGGGTAACTGTTTCAGCCAGACATACCCTGCTGAAACCACTCCATTCTTTCCTTATGTAACCTCATCACTGTCTTTTATTATGGTGTAATGTCCTTTTCTCTTTTCTATCTCGCCCAAACACACTGCCCTTTTCTCGCCATTTCTTTTCTGGTCCGTCTTCTGATGAATTCCGATATCTCTATGTTTCTGGGTAGAACTTGACCAATATAGAAGACTGATTCAGTACATCAAAGCCTGCTTTGTTAAAGCAATTTATATTTTCTTGAAGTCACACCGCATCCCTTTTATTTCACGCTGTGCACCATTCATCACCTTCCGTGTGACATTGCTGTGGAAGTGGTATGAAAGAGTGATTTTTCATTCTTTTTTTGGTCTCCCATGACAATACAAAAAAGAAAAAGATCCGCACACATACTTTTGAAGTGTATAAGTGCCGGGGCTTAATGCCCCGATTGGCTTGGCTCTGTATTTTTTCCACAAGAATTGGAAGTACGAGCTGATTTGAGCGAATAGTTGCACCAGCGTGCCTGGTCCGTGACTGATGGCACTGTGAAAATGGCACTGACACCAATGAGATATGGATAAGGGCAGAGAAAGCTACAGTAACAGTTATGTTTTTGTTGTTGCTTCTGTTAAATTAAAATGGACACAAGTCAGATTTTTCATCTTTTCTGAGTGACTGGGCTATTATATAGTGAGCCAAGCGTGCAGAGTTGGCTCTATTAGGAGCCATGCGGTGCCGTCACATGTCAGAACCGAGTCCCCTCACCTCTCTCTGTCGGTGGAAGACAGATTGCCTCCTAAAGCATCTGCCATTCTACATTTTACGCCTTGCCCAAACTAGACAAAACCAAAATGAGACAGCTTTGCCATTTCGTAAAAAACGCAGGCAGTGTAGTCACTAGTTTTTTTGAAAATTAAGCTATTGGGTTTCTTTATTTTGGGCTTGAGTTCTTCAAAGATTTCCGTTTTGTATTTTCTATTTCATAAAGCCTGTTTTCCGTATTGACCTCATAATTTATTTAGCTTTTTCGCTTCCACACAAAGACAGGAGACATTTTAAGAAGCTGCATTACCCATTCAAAAATTTGGTTTCTGTAAGATATTTTATGTTTTGAATAAAGTCCTAAACGCTGCTTATCAAGGCTGCATTTATTTGAACAAAACACAGTAAAACAACAAAATTTTAAGTAATGGATTACAATTTGAAAGTAATCTACCCAGCTCTGATCCTCGCTGAATAAAAATATGAACTTCTTTCAAAACAAAAATCTTATTGACCCTAAACTTTCTAATGTATGTTTTTTGGAAGCTACAGAGTAAATGCAACAAAATAAAGCACAAAGGATGCACATCAGATTTGCAGAAAAAGAACACTGGGAAATATAGTTTGGTCGCAATAGTCTGTGTTCTAATAAACCAGATAAATAAGTAGTATTTTCTGGCAAGCTTTATCACGAAACTCTACACACAAGCTATACAAACCAATTTTACCACCAACACCCATAATTACAATTCATGATCAATACTTATTTTCTTACACCATAATTCATAAACTGATACACTCCCAACTTGTCAAGCTTTAAGAAAATCCAGATTTGTGATGCTGTTCATGTGCAATCAGCTTGTAAATACAATCATTCTGACATGACTTGCATGCAGTAAATGGCCATGTGTGAAGCTACCTGATATCATCTGCATGAATTTAGTTGGGACAGCATTGCTGCTATTCTGCAGTCATCGCTTCCGTCCCTCTCAGCTCCCAGATGCAATCAGCTCATTACATTGTGACACGAGGCACGGGAACCCACTCCCAACACCCACTTTGCACACATGCAAACAAAAGGCAGATAAAGTGAATCAACTCACAGCTCTAGAGCCACTTCACTTGTGATATCTGGCACTTATAGCTCAGCTTAATCTGATAAATGGACTTCTGTTAAATTCATATTTGAAACATCAATGTTATGATGCCATTTTTTCCAGAATCCAGACAGTTTACATCACTGTGTTTGAAAACATGGCTGCTACGCTGGACTGGTCATTTTACTGACAATATCATTGTGCTTTATCTTTTTTTTTTTCAGATCAGGACTGTGCCGAAACCAGTGCGAACTCTGTCTGGGCCATGAACTTGTTGAGACTCTCCCACCTCACAGGCCGGCAGGACTGGATACAGCGCTCACAGCAATTACTGACTGCCTTCTCTGATAGACTGATTAAGGTGCCAATTGCCCTGCCAGATATGGTCCGCAGTGTCATGGCCCAGCATTATACCCTGAAACAGATAACTGCGTTGTGGTCCAGAGCTACTGCGTATGAAGCTTAAATGTCCGGTTTCACATGTCGCATCATGTCCAACTGATGCAATGGCAATTAAATTATTATTTGTTTCAATTTTTTTACAAATCTTTCTAAGATTTATATTTAAAATATTTTCAATATTTATGATTTAAGTAAAACTTACTAATACTGTAAATTAAGTTTGTGTTTGTTTGTTTTTATCCTATTTATTTATTTATATTTATATATATAGTATATTTATATATTTATATAGTTATATAGTATAGAATATATTTATTATTAATTATATATTACTATTAAAATAATTAGTAAAATATTAACATAATATACTACTACCACTACTACTAATTATTCTTATTATTAAATATTGTTTACAAATTATTTATTCATTTATTTTTATTTTTTTCCAGAAATGTAGTAAATATTTAGTTCCCTCAAGTCCCTAAGGTAGAGATTTGAGATTTCAATCTCAAGTCTCTCAAAGCCAGGTTTCTCGCTTTGGTCCGAGACTCGCATAGCCAGATGGAAGTGTATAAGTGGAAATGTCACCACAATAACAGACCGGTGTGTAAAACTCTTGAACATATTTTACAGATTCTATGCCTCAAACTTTAAATATTTCACATACTTTTGAAAATCCAGCATTTAGTTGAACCTGGTAAGCCCCCGTGTCACTGTTGTAAACACAACGGCTTTCTTTTTTTCGTGAGGGGGTTTGGCGCCACAGTATCTTTGTTTCCAGGTGGAACGTTAAAGAACGCGACACACGTTTCGTGGAAATCCTGTAGAATTCAACCAATCCGATGACGACTTCGACACTCCTGAAGTGTTTCCGCTTTTGTGTCCCATATGCATCAGACGTTTGGCCAACGTCCCGTTGACCATTAGACTAGTCTATGTCAAATCTTGACAGTTTTATACTATATGCTCCTGATTAGTTTTATAAACCCTAAGATATTTTCAATTCTTATGATTTAAGTAAAATTGTATTAATTTTATTTGTTTAAAATTAATTATTTATTTTCTATTTCACCATTAAATATAATTATTTAATATTGTTCTAATTAATAAATGTATTGTTTTAAATATTTTGTATATTGGTGTGAATTGATATTATTATTATTATTATTATATAAATATGTATTAACTCATTATTAGCAGAATTTATTGTTTGTAGACATTGTTTACAAATTATTTATTCATTTATTCTTTACTATCTAGATTTGTAGTAAATAATTAGTGAACAATGCTTTTTTGCTTTATATGAAAATTAGGCAGACTCTGGTAAGCACTGAGATGAGGATGGACCATTGATGGACCAAGAGACTCAGTTCTCAATGATTTTCCTGTTCCATCTGGTGTAGATGTCCTGCAGGTTGACCGACACACCCGCGGTGTTATATGCAGCTGACCGCATCACCCTCAGCATGTCCTTGCAGTCCAATGTTTTGCTGCTACCAGATAGTAATACAGCCTGACAGGAAGCTCTCAATTGTGCACGCAGGTTTAATGATCTCAGCATCTGGAGAGCCATCCTGGACTTCCCTAGGCATGTTTGGGCCACGCTAAGCCTTCTGGAAAATTCAGTTAAAGGCCCTATTGATCATAGAGGTGTCAAAACCAGCTTGTGAAGCTGGTTGACAACAAAAGTCTTGCTGGTTAAGAAATCTGTCAGGGAAAACAACAAATCATCATGCGAGACACAACATATACTGTAATAAACAGATGTTGTATAATTCTAGGGGCGATATGACAAGTTGTGTCTATACTGTATACATGCACTATAGTTCAAAGTTATAGTTTTTTTTTAAATAAGTGTTTCAAGTGCATTTAATTCTTAGTAATATTGTGAATAGTTCAATTCAAAATCACAGTTTACTGTTTTATCATATTTTTTGATGTATTTTTATTCCTGTGATGGCAAACCATTTAATAAAATATTTTTTTACTTTAGTAACACTTTCA
Source organism: Carassius carassius (assembly GCF_963082965.1). Lineage (NCBI taxonomy): Eukaryota > Metazoa > Chordata > Actinopteri > Cypriniformes > Cyprinidae > Carassius > Carassius carassius. Next base: position 18,586,898 of record NC_081794.1, read on the forward strand.
ATGTTGAAAACAGCTGTGCTGTATAATATATTGTGGAAAAGTAAGTTTTGGTTAAAAAAAATAAAGAATCTTACTGAGCCCAAACTTTGAAAAGGTACCTGTAAGTCCCCTTTTTTGGGAAATCAGTTATCCTGGATGCTTCTGGTGTAAAGGTACGTACAGTAGGATTGATAGCCAGCTCATCAGTCCTCACAATGAGGACCGTTAGCATTTGGATCTGTCACATATCAACTAGAATGATGCTGCTGGATAAAAGTTTTCCCTGTCAGGCCATTTTTCCAAAGTTTCCTCCCGCTCCAGGACAATTTTATGAGCTGTGAACATGTGTCATGGCCATCAGAGCTGACTAGCGGCAGAGAAGTCATCAGAGTAGGAGGAATAACAAGCTGGAGGTCCTGCTAAGGGCAGCCCGCTCCACATCACACCTACCCACCTCATTACAGAACTATACATGCAGTCCTGACCCTTTCTTCTTCTGTTTCTTTCTTTTCACATTTGTCCAGCTTTTTTTTTTTTTTTTGCTCACAAGTTTGTTGTTCTGTTCATTGTAACAGTCTCTTATTTTTCTTGTAGATTGTGATCTGTGGCCAGCCTGATGCTGAGGACACTGGAAGTTTGATTTCCTGTGTCAACTCCCTATTTCTGCCCCCATAAAGTAAGTGTACTTTACTTTCTGTGGAAGAGCATTGTAAGGACTATTAAGGTCACTCTAATTGGGTCTTTCAGTCATTCTATTTCAACTATGAAATACAATATGAGGCAGGGTTATTAGCTGAAACTAAAACCATAAAAAAGTTATTTGAAAGAAAATAACCTTAACAGAAACAGTTGCCATTACCAACATTTCTTATTTTAATTAGTTTAACTTGATTTACTAAATTAACTAAAACTTGTCACGGTTCATGAATTCACTCTCTCTCTTTCGTCTAGTGTGCTGTTGTGTGTGTGGGCGTGGTCACTGATCAGCGATGATCAGCAGCGCCAGCTGGTTTCAATTGTTTGTCCCTATATAAGTTCAATAACTGGTGTTTCATGTTGTCAGATCGTTGTTTTCTCCCCGGTGTGCTCCTGTGCTGTTCCTGTGTCCTTGTTGCAAAACAAGGAAAAATATGTTAGATTTATATAAAAAATTTAATATTTATATAAAATATAAATTATATACAAGTGTATATATTTATATGAATATGAATATGAATATATATATGAATATGAATATATTTTCTATTAACCTTGAAAACAAAGTAAATTTTATATATATATATATATATATATATATATATATATATATATATATATATATATATAGTCTATATATATATACACACACACACACTCACACACACACACACACACACACACACACACACACACACACACACACACACACACACACACACACACACACACACACACAGACATTTCTGCATCTGTTTCTTATGCAGAAAAGCTAGTTTATGCATTTATGACCTCTAGACTGGACTATTGTAATGCACTTCTAGGTGGTTGTCCTGCTTCGTCAATAAACAAGCTACAGGTCGTCCAAAATGCAGCAGCTAGAGTCCTTACGAGGTCAAGAAAATATGATCATATTACCCCAATTTTACAGTCTCTGCACTGGCTACCTATTAAGTTCCGTATCAGTTACAAATTATCATTACTTACCTATAAGGCCCTAAATGGTTTAGCTCCTGCGTACTTAACTAGCCTTCTACCACGCTACAACCCATCACGCACCCTAAGGTCACAAAACGCTGGACTTTTGGCAGTTCCTAGGATAGCAAAGTCCACTAAAGGAGGTAGAGCTTTTTCACATTTGGCTCCCAAACTCTGGAATAGCCTTCCTGATAATGTTCGGGGTTCAGACACACTCTCTCTGTTTAAATCTAGATTAAAAACGCATCTCTTTCACCAAGCATACGAATAATGGTAGCACTTTATTTTACAGTCCTGTTCCTCATGTACATACTATGTACTTATTATAGTAATTACAATAACTATGTAGTAACTAGGTACTAACCCTGTACCTACCCCTAAACCTAACCCTACCCCATGTAGTTACCTTGTATTACCAGAACTTAATTAGATAAATACACTGTAAGTACAATATAAGTACATGTTAGTACACGTACTGTAAAATAAAGTGCAACCCGAATAATGTATCTCTTAAATTGTGAGTGTAGTTGCATCTTCATTTTTATTCTTTAGCTTGGGTTAAACTAATTTTACTTTGTTGGATCAGCAGCTATGCTAATGATGTCTCTATTTTGTTTCTATCCCGTGGTAACTAGGATTTACACAAGCTCCAGTCTGGATCCAGAACACCTGAGAAGAGATGATGCTGACCCTCAGAGGACCCCAGATGATCCTAACCTTGAATCAACAAACAGAACTAACAATTATTGCTACATGTGTGACTGCATCATATAATAACTATTAATTCATAATATTGATAGTTCATCGTCTAGCTGACTACGTCTTGTATTATTATTATTATTTTTTATTTTTTCTAAAATCCTGTCAAACGTGCACAAACTACTAGCTACTACTAAATATTGTAGAAACATAATTTTCTGTAAAGTTGCTTTGTAACTATTTGTATTGTAAAAAGCGCTATACAAATAAACTTGAATTGAATTGAATTGAATATATATGCATACATATATACATACATATATATATATATGGTTCTTTTCTAAAAATTAGCATATTGTGATAAAGTTCATCACTTTCCATAATGTAATGATAAAAATTAAACTTTCATATATTTTAGATTCATTGCACACGAACTGAAATATTTCAGGTCTTTTATTGTTTTAATACTGATGATTTTGGCATACAGCTCATGAAAACCCAAAATTCCTATCTCAAAAAATTAGCATATCATGAAAAGGTTCTCTAAACAAGCTATTAACCTAACCATCTAAATCAACTAATTAACTCTAAACACCTGCAAAAGATTCCTGTGGCTTTTAAAAACTCCCAGCCTGGTTAATTACTCAAAACCGCAATCATGGGTAAGACTGCCGACCTGACTGCTGACCAGAAGGCCATCATTGACACCCTCAAGCAAGAGGGTAAGACACAGAAAGAAATTTCTGAACGAATAGGCTGTTCCCAGAGTGCTGTATCAAGGCACCTCAGTGGGAAGTCTGTGGGAAGGAAAAAGTGTGGCAAAAAAACGCTGCACAACGAGAAGAGGTGACCGGACCCTGAGGAAGATTGTGGAGAAGGACCGATTCCTGACCTTGGGGACCTGCGGAAGCAGTGGACTGAGTCTGGAGTAGAAACATCCAGAGCCACCGTGCACAGGCGTGTGCAGGAAATGGGCTACAGGTGCCGCATTCCCCAGGTCAAGCCACTTTTGAACCAGAAACAGCGGCAGAAGCGCCTGACCTGGGCTACAGAGAAGCAGCACTGGACTTTTGGACAAATTTTGCATGTCATTCGGAAATCAAGGTGCCAGAGTCTGGAGGAAGACTGGGGAGAAGGAAATGCCAAAATGCCAAAATACCTGAAGTCCAGTGTCAAGTGCACACAGTCAGTGATGGTCTGGGGTGCCATGTCAGCTGCTGGTGTTGGTCAACTGTGTTTTATCAAGGGCAGGGTCAATGCAGCTAGCTATCAGGAGATTTTGGAGCACTTCATGCTTCCATCTGCTGAAAAGCTTTATGGAGATGAAGATTTCATTTTTCAGCACGACCTGGCACCTGCTCACAGTGCCAAAACCACTGGTAAATGGTTTACTGACCATGGTATTACTGTGCTCAATTGGCCTGCCAACTCTCCTGACCTGAACCCCATAGAGAATCTGTGGGATATTGTGAAGAGAAAGTTGAGAGAAGCAAGACCCAACACTCTGGCCGCTATCGAAGCATCCTGGGCCTCCATAACACCTCAGCAGTGCCACAGGCTGATTGCCTCCATGCCACGCCGCAATGAAGCAGTCATTTCTGCAAAAGGATTCCCGACCAAGTATTGAGTGCATAACTGAACATAATTATTTGAAGGTTGACTTTTTTTGTTTAAAAAAACACGTTTCTTTTATTGGTCGGATGAAATTTTTTGAGACAGGCATTTTGGGTTTTCATGAGCTTTATGCCAAAATCATCAGTATTAAAACAATAAAACACCTGAAATATTTCAGTTGGTGTGCAATGAATCTAAAATATATGAAAGTTTAATTTTTATCATTACATTATGGAAAATAATGAACTTTATCACAATATGCTAATTTTTTTAGAAGGACCTGTATATATGTCTGTGTGTGTGTTTGTGTATATATATATATATATATATATATATATATATATATATATATATATATATATATATAAAACAATTAAAAGTGTTTAAAAAACATAACTGTGAAATTGAATAAACCCTTTTATTCATTCATAAACAAAACACTAGAACACAAATTATACAGTCTTACTAGTTTATTTGGTGAAATCATGAATATTTTCACTATATTGTAATTTCCACCAGCGTCTCAAATCAGATATTGTGTTTAGTAGCATTCTCTGATAAACATACCTTACACATTTTTAATTTTTGGTAAGGCTCTATGGCCTTTATGTACAAAAAAATCATACAGTTAAATAATTACATTTATTTGACAAATTACAGCCTGACCAAAAATAATGCATAATAGACAATTTCTGCCCACAAGTGACTTTTAATGTATTTTTTTTAAAAACATAATTTTTTAAAAATTTATTTATTTTGTATTTTTTTACGTTTTCTCATTGGTAACTTTATTAGTGACAAATGTGACAAATCTTTCACTAATTCTTACATTTTAATTAATTTTAATAAAACATTCCACTTTGAAAAAACTGCATTTTAAAAATCATATGGCTATTTTTTTTTTAATCTTAGCTTTAGTTTCTTGTAAAATTGTGTCTACAAATATGCCAAGAACTGAAATGAAGGTCTTTTTTTTAATCTGTCACAAAATAATAGATTAATTTGGAGCAACACTGGCTGATTAAACATTTGACCTTTTTTTCAGATTTCTGTGTCCCTGCACTATATGTAGATTTTTTTTTTCTCGTACATGACACGTTCATTGGTTTACACAGAATGCTTTGTGCACTGGAGCACAGTCATGCTAATGAGTTCACTGAAGTAATCTCTACGAAAGGTCAAGTTGTCAGATTTTTAACCTATGCATGCTGATGCACACACTGCGAGGCAGAGGCTTGGGACAATGGCTACCCACCACACCACATTTTAAATTTCAGAATAATTAGTAAATAGTTTTCTGTAGACGCAAGCCTTAGGCTTGGCTTTGTGGGGATTTGTTTCTTTGGCTAAAGGTCATAGTTTAGGATAGCATTTGCACTCTTCCTGCCCTTTTTCCCCAGCGCTTCTGTGACTGCTTTCTTGTCTCACACGATGACAGCAATAGCAAACCCACAGATGCCTGGCGCACCTGGCCTTACAGGTTTTAAGTGTGAAATATCAATACCAAGCACAACAGAATACACACCGGGGTCTAACCTTTTGCCATTTGTCATGGTAGTCAAACATCTTTTATTGTATGCGAAAACTCCTAGAGAGATAACCCTCCCTTTCCTTAAGGCTGGAAAACAAAATGGATGAGAAAATAGGTAAAATAGGCTGGGGCCGTCCTGTTTCTCTCTATTTCTGTTGTTACAGTAGGTGGCTCTGTAGGATGGTGTTGGGAGGATGTAAGCATGTGACCTTACACTCCATCAATAAACCCTGAACGTCACATCTCGTGTCAAAGCTGAGTTTGATCTCTTTACGGTGCATCATTTATGAACATTGTTCCTCCATGGTGGGGCAAAGGCTTTGGCACATTCATCTTCTTTCTCATTATACATACACTTATGTAATCTTAATGATAGCGACTCTGTGAGTGAGAAATATAAGGTCACGTCGCATCCATTCATTCATGTTTGTATTTTGTTTGAATATTTAATTTAAAGATTTATTCACTTTAATATCCTCTTATTGTGCATGTTTTTTGGTTTTCATAACCTTTTGTTGGGATTTAATAACTTTCTTTGCTTCTAAAACCAATTTTCTGCTGACATAACCAAACTGTGTAGGTCGGGAAAATGAGCAGTATAAAAATATTAATATTAAACCAATTCAGTCAAATCCAAATTGGAAAACCATCCCCTGTTCTACATTGTTTCCCTTTGTATACTTCCCATTTCAGGAATGTGCATAATAGAAGTTAAGTGCATTATGAATGTTCTAGGCTGTTTAATATCTGTATATTGTGGTGTTTTGGTGTTAGTAGCCTAATAGATTTGGGAAATGTAATGTCTCTTGCTCCTGGCCAGATGTAGTATTTAGATGGGTTATTTATGATCTATTCTTGCCATATGCACAATATACAGCATGGTTTTCTTTCTGTGTTTCGGAGATACTGGAGTGTGTGTCCCCTGATGCAGACAAATCCTGCTTCTGTCAACGATTTGTGCAAATCAATCTCTGTCCGTCTGGTCACAATAAAGCACATTTACTGTTGCTTAACTATGGGAATTTAAAAGGATAGTTCATCCAATAATTAACATTTGTTTGCTCAGTTTCATGTCATATCAACCACATATGTTTTTTTTTTCTGTGGGTACAAAAGTTATATTTTTAAAAATGGCTGCTCTGTTAATGATAGTAAATTGAGCATCAGGACTATCAAACTTCAAAATGAGAAAATAAATTACAAAAAGGCACTGTATTAATTTCTTGAGTTCAGCCCCATGGTTTAGTGATCTGTAGTGAATAATGATTTAAATTTCAGCCTGTTCATCACACACAGCTATTGTATGGCTTCATAGGACTTTACATAGGAAAATATATTGCATAAGTCATATGGAGTGCTTTCATGAGCACATTATAGCCCCGGTCCTCACACACTTTCATTATATTGCAAAAGTGGCCTGGATATTCTTAAATAATTCACCACATAAAGTATGTCCTGCAAAAAAACAAACAAAAAAAAACATTGAATACTAAAGAAACGATAGCATGTTAAAGGAGTCATATGATACGATTTCAAATTTTCCTTTCAATTTGGAGTGTTACAAGCTCTTGGTGCATGAAGAAGATCTGTAAAGTTGCAAAAACTAAAGTCTCAAATCCAAAGAGATATTCTTTATCAAAGTTAAGACTCTGCCAAGGCCCCAAAAAAAGGCTTATTCAAACACGCCCCCACATGTCTACATCACTATGTGGAAATATTTGCGTAATGCCGCCCAAATGTTCATGTAAAGAAAGAAGGCGTGGTTTCATTAACTGCAGTTAGACGTGAAGCAGGGAGATGCTATGTGTTTCTCGGCTAAAGCACTTTATTTGGACTTCCGAAAGTAGATGCATTTAGGAATCTTTAAAAGGGTTAGTTCACCGAAAAATGAAAATTATATCATTAATCACTCACCCTCATGTCATTCTAAACCTGTAAGACCTCCGTTCATCTTCGGAACACAGTTTAAGATATTTAAGATTTAGTCCAAGAGCTCTCAGTCCCTCCATTGAAAGTGTGTGTATGGTATACTGTCCATGTCCAGAAAGGTAATAAAAACATCTTCAAAGTAGACCATGTGACATCAGAGGGTCAGTTAGAATTTTTTGAAGCATCGAAAATAAATTTTGGTCCAAAAATAGCAAAAACTATGACTATATTCAGCATTGTCTTCTCTTCCGGGTCTGTTGTGAGCGAGTTCAAAACACTGCAGTTTAGTGATATCTGGTTGCGAACGAATCACTCGATGTAACCGGATCTTCTTGAACCAGTTCACCAAATCGAACTGAATCGTTGAAACGGTTCGCGTCTCCAATAAGCATTAATCCACAAATGAGTTAAGCTGTTAACTTTTTTTAACGTGACTGACACTCCCTCTGAGTTCAAACAAACCAATATGCCGGAGTAATTAATGTACTCAAACAGTACACTGACTGAACTGCTGTGAAGATGAACGGAGATCTTACGGGTTTAGAACGACATGAGGGTGAGTCATTAATGACATAATTTTCATTTTTGGATGAACTATCCCTTTAAGGTTACTTACAACAGAACAGCAATGCATTTTATGGACGACCATTTTGTGAACCTAGAGAGGAGGTAATTCTGACTACGACAATCTGGTGCTTCTGAATCAGCTACTGTAAGTATGTTTTGTTATTAGTTCAAATATTTACTATTGACTGTTCAAATGCGGAGTTTTGCATGTTGTGTATGTCTGTGTGTGTGTGTGTGAGAGAGAGAGAGAGAGAGAGAGAGAAAGAGAGAGAGAGAAAGAGAGAGAGAAAAAGAGAGAGAGACAGGGTCATACAGTGGAGTCAGCTGTCATAATCGTCCATGGCTTGTGTACTGCAAACACATAGGAGCTTCATCACTGTGTCTGTCACACCACTCTCTTCCCTTTTTGGGCTTGAACTGATGGTAAAACTAAGGACATTATTAACTGTCTTTACATTTGTTCTGAAAGATGAAGCTCACAATTATGGAAAGGGGCATAACATTTCTGACTAGTGCTTGCGGTGTTCGGCCAATAACAATACACTGGGTCAGTTGGCCAATCAGAGCAGACTGTGCGTGTTACGAAGGAGGGACTTTGTAGAAAACTACGCATTTGAGAGAGGCGGGGCATAGAGGACCTACAATAATGTACAGTATTTGAAAAATAATGTGTTTTTTGAACATTAAAGCATGTCAACATATTCTGTTACACCACATACAGAAAACAATGATCTTTAAAAAGCATCATATGACTCCTTTAATAATGCCAGTATTTTCATTTTTGGGTGACTCATGTCTGTTACATGGGGAGTGTCTTTTTCATGCGTCATTCAGTGATATAAAATTATAGAATTGAAGTACACATCTGGACAGATGAATCGCCATGAGTCTCACTCATTCATTCCCGGAACATTTTAGCTCAATCAAATCCATCATAATGACATACACAAGGAAAGAAACGTGGCACTGAAGGCCTCTGAGAACTCCCTGTATTTCACTATACTTTCAAATGCAGTTCCTGAATACAATCCTACCTTTCATTTTGGAGCAAGAGCATCTGCTAAAAGCATAAATTGTACAATCTCTGGAAGCACAGCAACCCAGTCCCGTTTTCATTTTTGATCTAAATTCAATCGCATGTGTTCAATTCACGTTAAACAGGGCTCACATATCTTCATAGAAGAACTTGGCCCTGTTGCCTAGGCACAGCAAGACGGCAACCAGAAGAGGCTGCAAGTAATGAGTTAGTGTTAGTGAAGCCAAAAAAAAAAAAAAAAAGCACTGAATTTCATCTGGTCAGGGACTGATAAAGGAACTGCTCACACTTCTCATTGCCCAGCTGTGACTAAGCCTCAGATAGACCCTGGTTTGAATAGTTTGTTTAACTGACTTGGACATGATCAAAAGATCCACCTGCATCAGGCCGTTGATTGCAAAGTCAGAAGGGCGTACTGAAAAATGGATGACTCTGTGTTATTGAGTTGAACCAGCAGTCAAATCATCATCCCTGCCTTAAATCCAAGAAGTATCACTATTTTAAGACAAATGAATAAACTACTGCTTTACCATGTCATATTCTGCTTAGAGACCCGATTGGATTTGCGTGGTTCTAGATGGTTTATGCAAGTTGGTGCTGGTTCATGTAGTCAATACATGAGCAGACATTTATAATTGACCCACAGCAGGATTTTGCATAGTTTAAATCATTGCATAATATTAGTCTTTTGCGGCATATTTGCATGCAAAACCAAACCAAAGGAGTCCATTATTATTAGCCATTTTCGTTCAACTTTTGGTTCTTCACACACAATACTTAGGCCAATTGTAGTCCAATGTATGCATATACAGTACATGATATATGAAGCAGAGATACAATCACTTTATCTATATGTTCCAAAGTTTTGGGTCAGTAAATGAAATAAGTTGATTTCATTTTTTGATAGAAATTCATACTCTTATTCAGAAAAGTTGCATTAAATTTATTAAAATTCTATCAAAGAATCCGGAAAAAAATGTATCAATTTCTACAGAAATATTAACCATAACAGCTTGATCAGTTATTTCTGAAGGATGAATTGAATTATTTAAATGAAGGTTCATGTAACACTGAGCATTGGAGTAATGTAGACATTGTAAAATATAGAAAGCATAATGTTTTACAATATTGCTGTTTTCCCTTTTGATTAAATAAATAAAGCCTAGGTGAGCATAAGAGACTCCTTTCAAAAACATTAAACTACCGACTTTGCACATTATGGTAGTGTAGATGTGTTAGTTCAACTTGCAAAAATCAGACTGGTGTGGTTGCTGTCAGACTAAAGAGTTTACAAAAAGATCAATTATTGCTATAGTATGACTGAAATTGTGTCAAGAAAACTCTTTCACCAATATGAACAGAGAGAGGATGCTTTCATGTATGGTGGGCTGACATGTCTGCTTTCAGTTACATGGAAAGATTAAGCTACATTTCTCTCTCTCTTTTCCTAATCTGTGTTTTTCATTTGTAACAAGACAGACACGTAATTAGAGAGGGAAAAATGGTTCTCACCTGCAGAGTCAGGACATGAATTAAATGTAATGGGAGCCATCATCTTAAGTCACTGAATCAGCCAGAACCAGTGCTTTGTCTCCATGGCATTGGGTATTCTTTATAAACAAAGAAAAACAGAGCTTGCTCTTACTCATTATAGTCATATAAATCCTGGCAATGGAAAGATCATGCATCAGCGTTCCTCACACACACACACACACACACACACACACACACACACACATAATACTTCCAAATATTAAAGGCACGATCTGGTTTCCTGTGAAATATGTGAAATTGAATCTGAGGCCTGGAGACTGTGGAACTGATGAGATTTCCTGCTCATACATTGCGAGAGCGTTTTAAGTGGCGTTGTGCTCTGCTTCTCACTCTACACCATGTGTCACTGGCTCACCTTGCATGTTTGTGTAGATATAGCTGGGATAGATTTAACCTGAACTCACCAAGGGTTATCAAAACAGCATTATCATTTAAAGTTGCACTGTCTGGGTCTCCTGTCTGCAGCAAGAGGCTGCCTTTTGTGTGCACTTTATAGTAAGCACCCCTTCTATTATCAAACCTGTTTGTTTAGCTTCACTGAAAATCCGTCTATCCATCCATTCATACATCATTCTATTTATCGCTCAATGTTTATATTTATGACATCCTTCCCTATCTATCTATCTATCTATCTATCTATCTATCTATCTATCTATCTATCTATCTATCTATCTATCTATCTATCTATCTATCTATCTATCTATCTGTCTGTCTGTCTGTCTGTCTGTCTATCTATCATTTACTCCATTCATCCATCAGTCTTATCATTGTAGGCTTAGTTTTTTTTGTTTGAAGTTTTCAAACAAATCTTAAAAAACGTTGCTTTTCTATTCCAAATTGCAAGTATTCACACAGTTTGCTACATGATCAATTTAAATTCAGGAATTGCTCTGAAATTTAAATGCCATTCCTAATTTTTCTTCTTACAGTTTTTCTCAGTCGCTTTGGTACATTTCTCGAATCAAACTCACAATTTGCAAAACAGTAAGTGCATTTCTCAAAACAACTCGTACAAATAGCAAAGCATGGATTACCTGCCAAAGCCAGTCTCTTGCTCAAAATCCTTAGTTCATCTCTCAAAAATAAATATCTGTGTCAATGAACATGTCAGTGCCATCGAATGACAAGTCCTTGTGTCATAGTTTACGGATAAGACAGTCAAATTGCTTAGTCATGTTGTCAATATAACAGTGTACTCTGGAGAGATGTTCTGATGTAAACTATGGCAACATTTTGGATGACAGTTACTGCATTGATCAGTATGCAATATGCTTATGTATGCCATATATCCATTTCAAAAGTACAAATTTACACATTACTGTATGTGGGATATTGATTAAAAGAGACTGGATAGAATTCCCAGTTACACTTTTACTAGTGGTCTGGCCAAAAAAAACCCCTTTACAATGTCATTGTGATATAGAAAAGGAAAAAGAAATATGCGCACAAAGATGAAAATAAGTCAATTGTCAGAATGTGTAACTCTTGTGTTGTCCTCTGTCTATACAGTATAAGCTTTCCAACTGAAGATTCATGAGATGAACCTTTGAGCTATTTCAGAGAAATGGTTTATCATTGGTTTATCATCTACATTCTCCTCATTAGTAAATATTCACTTGCACAATTCATGCCAAATTGACCAAAAAAAAAAAGAAAAAAAAGTGTGCTTGGCACACCAACGCTGCCGCACTGTAAGTGTCTGGACCCCCAAGGTTGTGTAGTGTTTGCGCACAAACATCGAAGAGGTCTCAGACATGACTCTGGGATGTGGACTTAAGGGCATGCGAGCCCGGAGTAGCATCGACATCCAAACTATAGAATCTGACAAATGTGTGCGGAAAGGACCAACCTGCCGCATCACACACTTGCTGCAAGGGCGCACCTCTTGCTCAAGCCATTGAAGATGCAACCCAACTGGTTGAATGGGCACTAACTCCTAGAGGCGAAGTTTGACCACGCGCCTCGTAGGCTAGGGCAATAGCAACCCTCACCCAAACTGTTTGCCTGGTGGCAGCCGCACCCCTGACTGCGACCCCCACAGTTTATGAAAAGCTGCTCTGACTTACGCCACTGGCTAGTGCGGTCGAAGTAAATCTGGATGAGTCAGAGAGATGTAAAGGGGACATTGTGCCATCTCCTGTGAAGCACAGAGGTCCACTTTTGCTACTTGAAATCTTTCCCAGATTTGACTACTTAGGGGTGGAGTTTCCATTTCCCATGTTTCACAGCTTGTCTGGACAGCAAGTCTGCTCCCACATTCATTTTTTTTTTCATATATTTTATTGGAAAAAGCATTTAAACAACATCTGCGACATGACACAACACAAGTCTCCATGCCATATCTTCAAGAATAAACAATTCAGAATAACAGTCCTTTTATGGTTTTATATCATATCCCTCCCTAGCACCCACCCTCACGATAGCCAGTCAGACATACAAACAAAACCAAATAAGTAGGATAGAAAGACTAAGTAAACTTAAAATAATTAAATGATAAAAAAAAAAAATTAAAAAAATTAAAGTTAGAGGTTAGCTGCCGATACCTAGGTCGCTGTGCCAGGCTGCTAGGGTTCATGGATTAGCAGGAATCATGAGGGTTATTAATCGATTTCCCATATAGTGTAGCTTATGGTGTGGCGGGCAGACAGTGAGTCATAACGAGGTAGGCACCAATGCTGATATGTACTAAATATGCCACTACAGTGACATTTCCCTAACGGAAATCTGGTTTACATAATTTAATAGTGGTTTCCAATGAGAATAAAATTTGTCAGTAGCGCCTCTGAGTGTAAACTTTATCTTCTCAAGTTTTAAGAAAAACAACGTGTCACATAGCCAGACTTTGAACGACGGTGGTAAGGGTGACTTCCATAGTCAAAATTTTACGACGAGCAATTAGAGAGGTAAACGCTATTACATTTATTTGAATTGTTGTCAAATTAAGTTCGTCCAGAGGTCTGCTATATGGGGGGAAGGACAGATCTTCAAAGCCAGAATCTTTGAGATTGCATCAAAATATGACTGCCAAAAGTTGAATAATTTGGGGCATGACCAGAACATATGGGTGAAGTCACAAGGGGTCTGAGAACATCTATTACATCCCACATCCGAGCCCCCCGGATAAATCTGGGCAAGCCTGGCCTTGCTAAAGTGAATCCTATGCACCACTTTAAATTGAATGAGACTGAACCTAGCACAACTGGAGGAGAAATTAACTGCTCGAAGGGCTTTTCCCCAAAAGTCATCAGACAGGGAAATCTGCAGTTCGTTCTCCCAGCTGGTCTTAATTTTGTTTACAACAGAATCAAAAGATGGAGTAAGTAGATTATAGAAGTAAGATATATGGCCTTTTGACAACTTCTCAGCCTTAATAATTAGATCAATGCCACTTGGAGGTGAGATTTGAGGGAACTGAGGGGAGTGGGTCCTAGCAAAATCCCGTAATTGGAAGTATCTTAAAAAGTCAGAACCGCTGAAATTAAAAGTTATGCGCAATTGCTCAAAGCTAGCAAAACAGTTGTTCACATACATATCGCTAAAATATCGGAGGCCACTGCTAACAAAAAACTTGAATCTATGGTCAATTTTAGCAGGAAGGAATAGATGGTTATTGCAAATAGGTGTTGTCTGATGAAGGGTAAGCCAGCCAGAGTTACGTCTAATTTGTGCCCAGATTTTCAGAGTGCCAGTTACTACAGGATTAGATGTATAAAGTGATGGGGAAAAAAGAAGGCTACTGCAAGCTAGAGCCTGGAGCGAAGAAGAGGAGCATGACTTGGCCTCGATTTGACACCAATTGCTCTGAGCCGAGGTAAACCAAAGCATAATCTTATGAGCATTTGAAGCCCAGTAATACCCAATAAGACTAGGCAGGCCAAGACCCCCAAGGGATCTATTCCTCTGCAACAGTAATCTACTGGCTCTGGCGTGTTTGCCAGCCCAAATAAATGAGGAGATAATGCTTTCTATGGCAGTAAAAAATGACCTAGGTAAGAAGATAGGCAGACATTGGAAAAAAATATAGGTATCTGGGAAGTATATTCATCTTAACAGACCAGGGATAGTGGTAGACGGTTCCACCTCTGAAGATCGGACTTGACTGTTGCCGTTAAGGCAGTGAAGTTCTGTTCTCGCAATGCTCGGACGGACCTTGTTATTGCAATGCCTAAATATTTGAATCCTGAATTGGATTTTCTAAAAGGGACTGAAGACGAGGGTAATTCCATAGCTAATTGGTTAATAGCATAGCACTCGCTTTTTGAAATGTTTAATTTATAACCGGAGAACTCGCTAAAGGACTTCAGGACTGAGAGAGCACATGGGATGCTGGACTGAGGGTCGCGGATATACAATAGAAGGTCGTCGGCGTATAACGATACCTTGTGGTCTGTGCCCCATCTCTGAATCGCCTTAATTTCCTCCTCTGCCTTCAAAGCAATTGAAAGTGGCTCAATAGCGGCCGCAAATAGGAGTGGAGAAAGCGGATATCCCTGTCGAGTCCCACGGAAGAGAGGAAAGTACCCCGAGTACTGGGTATTAGTACAAACTGATGCGCAGGGGGGGGGAGTAGAGTAACCTAATCCAAGAGATAAGACCTTCCCCAAAACCAAACTGTTGAAGGGTGGAAAACAGGTAGGGCCACTCCACCCTATCAAAAGCCTTCTCAGCGTCAAGAGATACAACAACCTCCGGTTCTGCCCAGGAATGTAAATCGCCCTGAGGGACAGGAACTTGTCCTGTGCCCAAAGCAGAACCTGGTGCACTAACTCGTTCGAGCGGCGCGACTGCAGTCCGCCCTGGCGATTTATGTAAGAGACTACAGATGTGTTGTCCACCCGCACTAGGACATGGTAGCCTCTCAACTGCTGGAGGAAGTATTTCAGGGCTAGAAATACAGTCTTCATTTCGAGGCAATTGATGTGCCAATTCGAGAAGATGACCTCTCCAGATCCCTTGGGCTGGACAGCCAACTAAGGCCGCTCCCCAGCCTATGAGGGAAGCGTCTGTCATTAGCATCTTGCGATGACAACACGGACCTAGAGTGGGACCCAAAGTCAGAAACCGGGGTCTGAACCACATAGATAGGGTACGAAGCCCCTTGCGCGTAACCCTTATTTGCCACTGGGGATTGGCCCTTGGATGAAATCCCCTGGCTCTGAGCCACAACTGAAACGATCTCATGTGCAGGAGGCCCAAAGGTATCACCGTGGATGCAGCTGCCATGAGACCTGAACAGTGACTTTCTGGCCTAGCTTGATGTTCTTTAGGGTATTTAGAATAGATTTGACGCATGCAGGAGACAGCTGTGCCTGCATTGTGATCGAATCCCATACCACACCCAAATACGTTGTCCTCTGAGCTGGAGAGAGAATGCTTTTCTTGACGTTGAGTCTCAACCCCAGAGATTCGAGATGAGCTAGGACGACATGCTGATGTCGAAGCGCAAGGAGCACTAATTGTGACACTTTGTTTGTTGTGGGGGTGGGGGGGTTAGATGTCTGGTGTCCTGAAACGTGGCAGGAAGCAACAGAGCATGTATCATTTCACTGGAGACCACTGCCCCCCGAAACACCGGTGGTGGCGGAGGTTGTTCAGTGATCCCCTAAGGGTGCCAGGAAGGAGCCTTATACTTCTGATGGAATTTTCCAGGGCCCTCCCTGAGGGGACACACCCTTTGTCCTGGGCACAGCTTAAGGCCCTTGATTTGGTCGTGATGACCGTACTTTAGTCCAGCTCCATCTGCGGCTGCCAAGTGTTACAAGCTGCTCCCCAGTCTTATGAGGGGGCGCACAACTCGCCACACTCTCTCTTTGAACCTCCTACCCCAGAGGAGCTGGATCGGGTCGGGACTGTTTATTTATTTATTTTTTGACAGCCCCGACACTTGAGCACAGTGAGAGAAAAACATATTAAAAGTCTCCTCCTGGCACTCAGATTTTTCAGATCAGCCTGATACGCCTGCAGAACCCATGGTGTGCAGGGCAGCACTAGCCTGACCCACAGCATGAAATGCGTTCCATTAAGTGTAGATGTTGCTACAGTACGTTTGGCAGGGAACAATATCTGTCTTTTCGTATATTTTATATATATATATATATATATATATAAAATATATATAGACGGTTTCAACGGCAACAACATAAACAAACGTTACTTTGCATGCGCGCTTTTGTGGACCTAACTTAACTTCCGGTAGACTTCCAAATAGTAACAACGCAATAACAACAGCCAAGTCCCTCTAGAGTAGATATTTTTTGATAAACAAACAAAATATGTTTGCCGCGTGGATCAGGCGGACTTAATGAAAATGCAAATTCATTCTTTGCCAGCAGGAGATGTTTTAAAGCATAGACATAAAGGGCGAGAAATAGAGGTTTCCCCAGTAACAGCTGTAAACAAAGCAGAGCTGGTACGCTCACACGCTGCTTTATCAGGCATATAACATACAAGTCTTCCTTCAGAAATACAGTGATATAAAAACACCTGTGCCTCGTTTTGATATTTAAACATATAAATGTAAGGAATTATTATTATTAAACGTGCAGTACATAACGTTACTCATGTTTATTCAACCAAGCCTTTTTGAAAATCGATCAGTTTTAAAATTGTGGCGAGTCTCCAAAAATAAATAAATGTATGGGAAACACATCCCGCAACCACCTGACCCCAACTTCAGTCTACTCATCACATTGACTTTAACTGCGTTTGTAGAAGGCACTGCAGCCAGACCGATATACACAACACAGACCGGAAGTTAACTTAGGTCCAGGCGCGTGCGCCCGATGAAACCGTCTATATATATATATTATGAAACCGTCTATATATATAACTCCTCATGTGCTTATAATCGCGAGAGGAGCGCTAGGAGAGAGCACTCTCAATGTCCATTTCAACAGAAGCTAGAGCTACAGCAGCCTCTGCCCAATCCGAAGAAGTGCCTGGGCACGCTTCGGAGGTGGGCGCGAGAACCGTCCGATCTTCCAGATCGGAGTGCGATCTTATGCCGCGTTCCAGGCAACCCGTTACCCGTGTTTTTCCAACCTTCTACCCGTGAAAGTGCACTGGAACAGCAGTCAAACCCGTGACTTTCCACCCGTGAACTCGTACTAGATAGATGTACTCCGAGTTACGAACTCTGACGTCACATAGCCTGCGAAACAACAATGGCAGCCTCTACGGATTATATTGCCTATGGATGCAGTGTTTACGCAAGTGGTGCACGTTGAAAAAACAATTTTAGGACAATATAACATTGCAATAAAATTAATAATCTAGCTACGATTGCTTGCGCTCAGGAAGTTTGGCGTGACTTGCCTGGAACGCTATAAAGTCGTGAGTCGGGGTTTGAAATCGTGACTTACGGGCTCAAAAACCTGCCTGGAACGCAGCATTTAATGAGCGGGAAGCAGCTCGTTCCTCGTGAGAGCAAAGAGCCTAGCGCGGATAGGAAGTGAACCGCGGTGTTTACAACTGCCACTCTAGAACGCGAAAGCAGCCCTTTTTTTTTTTTAAACAATAAACATGCGATTTCTCTTCAGAGATCGGCCATGGAGAGCGAGGCACACATCTCTTATAGAATCAGCAAGAATACTTAGAACATTCTTTTTCCTTTTTTTTTTTAACTCTCAACATACTTCCTTTTAAACTAATACTTTCATCAGCGTGACACACACACACACACACACACACACACACACACACACACACACACACACACACACACAATGCGGTCTCTGAAGACAAAGAAACCTGAGGATGTTTCCGTTTCACGTCTATTTATAACCTGCAGGTGCACGTTATCAGTGACGTCACCTGCCGAGGTTATTTAACCCAATTCTTGGCGTGTTTGACACACATGCTTCACAACCGGTCGAACAAAGAATATTCTCATTAGCGCTATTGAGCGCAGCATCGAGAGTAGCTTTTGATAGGGAACTATATAATATATTTTGAGCAACATGACATTAGCAACTGATAATGTAGGAAACAACAGAGAATTGTACATGATAATCATTTGCATGGATGTACCAAATTTGCATTTGCAACTTGTTAAAAGAAATGAGAAACTGCTTTTTTGATGTGCACAAGTGACACAATGATGTGAGAATTGAACAGGTAGTTTTGAGAATTTCAATTCTGATCTGAGAAATGTACCAAAGTGACTGAGAAAAACTGTAATGGTGCAAAACTGTTTAAAATAGTGGATGCTAGTTTATGTAAAACTGATTCAGCTTCTGAACATGTGCGGCCCGGCAGTGATCTGAGAAACGCAACTAATTCTCTGTTACTGACCTGAGACCTTACTACACGCTTCAGTGAGTTGTACAAAATGAATTATTCCCGTTCCACTGTACATATTGGGTGTCCCCGATCGCCGTGCCTTTGATGTGATAATGGTGTGTTCAACCTCATTGAGCATTTGGTGCAAAGTATATTAAAGGTTTATGAAGACAGACCTAGAAAGGCTCGAAAATGCGTTGTGAGGACCATACCGAAAGTGCATTTTTCACTATACATTAGCCAACCAGACTAGAAAATCCTTTTTAATTTAAATCCAATTATAGTTTCATCTGTTCCTTTATTTTGGGGTGCAGAGTTTAATTGTGGGGAATGCACTGCAGAAGTTTCTCCTGCTTTTGCAGTCTCACCTGTTCTTTCTTATTTAATTCAAATTTGCAAGATGGAAACTTGAATTCAACACACTTTTTGAAATCAATTAATCCCAGCCATTGCGATCTGCAGGCACGATTAAAATTGTTGGAATAAATTTATCCATACTTTAATTAGGCTAAAACCCATGTTGATTATAAAGGTGGTACGGTAGGGCTGTAGATCCTCATGGGGCTTGTTACAATAGAATACGAGGCATTAGAACAGCCGCTCAATATCCCTGATGATGGCAACCAGCTGCTCACTTCAATCATGCTCATAGAAAGTCTGTTCTGAAATCAATTTAGTCCATCCAAATGCATAAGCATATATTAACGCTGTCCAGTTGTACAGTTGCCCAGCAGTTTAAAAGTTTAATTATAACTGCAATCCATGGATGTGGTTTTCATACAATTATTCCTCTAAGTACAGGGGAGACTGGAACCTTTTAAGTGCTAATATTTTTTAGTGTTCATCTGAGATGGGATTTCGGCAGTACGGTAGAGCATGTGCCTTTGCACTGCAAAGAGTTCTAGACTTTGTCTGATTACTGAGACAAATGGTCCTGAATCCCTAACAAGGCCGCTGAGACATCACACGAGCCAGAGAGGTCCCAAAGCAACCCAGCAAGAACGAATGAGTACAAATCAAAGGTTTCTAAAAGCCTTAGAAACTCTGAAACAACACAATGGTGGATTATAGTAGATCTTAGAAAACTTAGTTGTGAAGTAGTTATATGCTGTACCAGAACATTATTTAAAGAAATGTCACATTTCTGATTTTCTGTAAGAAGTCTCTGAATTCTCTTTGTCTTTATAATAATAATAATTAATGTCAGCTAATCTCCTTTCTCATATTCCCAAAGTCAGGTCACACATCATCATCATCACCATCACTCATGTCTAATGAACAGTCTAAGTCTGCATCTTCTTCTTCAGGGGCGATGCTAAAACACACCCACGCACACTCAGCAATACTTTTCCGTTACGTCTGTCACACAGATTTTGTGTTTAGAAACACTTCCTGAAAGCAATATTCTGGCTTGTGAGAAGCCATTTTTTTATTGAGTATATATATATTATTTTTTTTCTAATTTAAACACATTTAGAGAATTTGTTATTAATATTAATATTAAGTAATATTATATTATATATTAATATTAATATTAAACAATATTAATATTGTTCCATTCTACTCTCTTAAGTCATAAATCATGAGATTAATTGTATTAATTGTGTTCTTTTGACAGTTAAAGATATATACAATACATATACAATATAGTGACAGTTAATTAATTGCTTGTAACCAAATAAATAGCCATATCTCACAGAGCATGAACATTATACAGATAGATAGATTCAGTCATTTCATTTATTTACATTTATATTTATTTAACTATTTGTTTATTTGGTGAAATATTTTGCAAGGAGATCACCATATTTTGGGGTTCTGGGCATTTAAACATTTAAAAACCCTTGAACTTAAGCATGATTGGATGTTGTTCGTGTATAAACTAAACTTCCCTAATGAAAAATAAATATACCAAAATACTTTATTTCATGCAAAGTAAACTACAAATAAATTTGCATATCTATCTGCTTAATACCCTGTAATTGTACTTTTAGTACACTAAATTGGTATACGTAAAGTCTGCTAAATTGGATCAACTTATTTTGTGTGCTGAAGTCCAACTTATGAATATTTGATTGTGCTAAAGTGGAACTATTGCAAGTACTGTATACTTCAGGTAAACTTAAAAAATCTTGCATTACAGACGAGATCATAGTATACTATCCTCATCTATAAGAGACATTAAAACACATTTTAGGCATTGTACCCAAGTAGTGCTCCAATTAAAGTTTAATTCCAATTTTGAGTCTTGAGCAATATGTCTGTAAGTATGTTCATAGATTTTAACTGCTTAGTATAAAATAAATGTGTTGTTTCGTGCCAAATTTAAACAAGGGGAACAATTCAAGGTTGATTTCAAAATCTTATTGCACATTATGACTATATTTAGTTGTTACAGGCTGTTTTCAGTAGTTTTTGTCCTGATCTCAGAGCAGAGAGCAGCTCTCTGTATTTAACAGAATAGACGACACAAGCCTATGAAATAAATAACCTTGTGGCCGGCCATGAGAGATATGGCCCCTGAGGGAATGTGATGTTTTAGTCTATCTGTGTCTTTGTCCATCTTCCTTAAATCAACTGCACTCAGATTAAACAAGGTCTTTGTCCATGTTAATCATCATCATGATGAGAAATGATTTACTTTAGTCTGTCTCGTTTCCTCAGAAGCCGTTTTTTGTTTGGACATGCTCTGAAGCAGGTGTGAATAGTCCACCAGAAGCTTTTAGAAGTAATTAATCAAATTCATTTGGTACAGTTACTTCCTCCGAAAGCATATAAAAAAATCATTTTTTGTAAATCGCTTTCCAAATAAATCCTTTTAACTTGATAATATGCACCTTCTGGAGGGAATTGTATAATATTGTTGTCCACAAAGTGCAAGAGACTTCCATTCGCATTCACTTTCCTAAACTAAGTTGAGAACTTAATGGTACGATTACCTGAAATCACCCCGGAAAAACCTCAGAGAGAGACTTTTAGCCTAAGCCTACAGTCAGACAATTAAAATACCTTGCAAGTCTTTTATCCTCCTTATGAGAGTATTTCCGCAGGTACTCCACCTCATGGGAAATTGTCACTTTAGAGTTTCTTTGCCATCGGATGAATCCCTGACAAGCTTTAATGAGCAACCCAAGAGAGAACTGAGTGCTTTAATAGGAAATGGGTTTTAGACGGACAAGCCAATGTACTTCATTTTTAGCCAGCTTAGCCATTTTTAAAAATGGCGCAGTCTGGTTTATGCTCGCCCTGTGTATTGCTCATTTGGGATCTGGACACCTTGTTAGTCAGGGTCAGAGATGCTCTGACCATCTCACGAGTTGATCTTGATGCATGCGTAGACCGACCTATGCATCAACCTTGCAGGAATAGTCAACCCTTAACATCATTAAATCCTCCACAGGATCACAGGCACTCAGACCAGAAGAGTCTGCAGAGGTCATGTGGTAGATCAGAAGAAATAGAAAAGAAGGAAATGTTCTCTGCTTAGGTGGTTACCCTTTTCAAAAAGTGTTCCTCACTTTGAGTTGTGGGCATGCTGGAAATAGAAGCTTCTCCCTGTCGCATTGCTTCCTTCTCTGTTGAGTGTAACTTTGCTGATTGTGGTTGTGAAGTGAAGCAGGTCTTAGGCCTTGTCCACGCAATTACGGATAGTTTCCCTTTTTTCTCTATCACAAATATCAGCCAATATCCTAAATTTAGTCTTTATTATTTTAGTCTTTTTTATTTAATTGTTTTTTGGTAATTTTTGACCAAAATATATTTTAAATGTTATAAAATATAATAAAAAAATGTTTATAAGTTATTTTTCAGTTTACTTTTTTCAGTTTTATATTTCCAACATTGGCATTATTAGTATTCTTAGTAGTCTTATTTTATTTATTTGTTTATTATTTTTTATTTATTTATTAGTTTTAATAATCTTCATAAAAAAAAGTCAATATTTCATTTCATTTATTTCATTTATTTTTACAGTTTTTTTGTTTTGATCTCTCCCACATTAGTAGTTATTGTTTTATATTTTGTTTTTAAATATTTTTTGGCAAAAATTCTAAACTTCTCTATTTTATATTTCATTTCATTTATTTTATTTTTTATATATATATATTTTTAATCTCTCCCATATTAGTATTTTTATTTCTGTTTTATAATTAAAAAAAATCTTTATTCTAACAAACTTTATGATTCAACATATTAATCAGATACAACATTATATAATAATTTATATGTTTAATCAAAACATGAAAAACTCCCATTGATGTTTAATCTTTCTATCTGTCACAGAAACACTTACAACACATTACACTCCACCTACGTATTCTGTAAAGTGGCCTTTACCTTTGAGGGTAGTAGACGAAGACAACAGAATCAATGAGGTCATGATGCTCCATTCCTCTCCAACCAAGAAATAAACTTACGGCAGATAATTAATTGACTAATGGCTGTGTGCTCCACTTGTACGTGCTGACAGCCTCAAGCTCTCCAGAGAGGCTCCATCCTGCCAGGAGAAGAAGCTGATGAAATTCCCCAGACTAATCAGCTGTTTGTGTATTTGTGCCTGATTTTGTGTGTGTGTTTAGGTGAGAGTTGGTAGGAGCTGACAGTCTGGAAGAAGGATATCAGTGCATGATGGAATCATGGCTTAGCTCATAGGAATTTGTGAATCAGAAAAACAGAGGAGTAAGAGATGGATTCATATGCGGTAGGGTTTGTAGCAAAAGCACAAAACACAGAAGCTGAGATGTAATCCAAACAACACCAGAAGAGCCAGCAGCTTTAGAACAAAACACTACCAGACTAATCCAAAGACGTAAGACTACTGGCTAAAATAGAGCTCAGACTAAACATCAGGTAACAAGATTTTTTATTTTTATTGTTTATAAACAACATTAATGCTGTTGTCAGAAAATGGGCAGTACTTCCAAAAAAGGTGGCACTAGGTCAGAGTATACAGACAGAAATGAGAAAATGTGTAGCAGTTAATGAGGGAATACACTACAAGTTTTTTTTTTTAAACACTAGGCATCATACACTTGCTGACTTTTTTAAATGGTTAAAGAGGAAAAACTGGGCATCTTACACTGATCGACCAAGGATCACACATTAACACACAAGGAGACAAATGGCATATGAAAACAATAAGCATTCTAAAATCAGCTCAAGATATCCTCTAAATGTATGGAATCACAGTCTGAAGCAAAAAAAATAAAATTGTGGCCATCATGTATGCATTTTTCTGTGAAAACTGTCAACTCTAACTGCTCAAAATCTGCAGATGCTCTCAGATTTTGTTTGGTATGTTTGATTTGGAGACAAAAAACAAAACATAGCAAGCACAATGTTCTCCACCAGTCTCGACTATTTATATGAAAGATGAATGAAAGCTACTGCTCTGTTTATTTTTTTTCCCGTCATCTCATTTTGCGTTCCTTTGAAAAATGCGCAAATGGATTTCGTCCATTGCATCAAAAGATCTGAAAAATCCACAGACCTTCACCTGCCCATAGACCCTCCCCTCGAAAAAAATGTAGAAGTGGACGAAAGCGCTCAAAATAGATTAATTAAAACACTATGAATGGGAATGTCTACCTGGTATTTGTGATCCAGTCAACCAAAACATATCTTAAAATCAGGTGTAAATAGGTTCTTCAGTAGGTTCATTTGAGATGCCCAATTTCACTTAAAGCTTTCCAGAACTTGGAATTCTTCTGCCTCACTTAAAAAAAAACAAAGGAACTTCACTTTAGTCACCAGCATCTTAATGCTGGATGCAGATTGTTCAACCTAGAAGTCACTAAATTGAAATTGACCATTCCATGCACTAGCGCAAGGGCTGGGCAATAGTGTCTTCCCTCCAGCAATTTGTCTCTCAGAAGAGATTGCAGCAATTAGCAAACAGCAACAACTAATTAACAAACAACAAACAACAATGATCCAATTAATTCCCAATGGACAAAAACACTACATTTTCTCACTACAATGTCCCCAACAATCTCTGTTTAGTTACTTGCTAGCGACAGCTTTTTTTCAGGGCAAGTGAAAGGGGGTATTACTAATATATTTTGTGTTGTAGAATAGAACGAAAATATACTGAGCTTGTTTTTTTTAGGCCAGGGTTGTCCAATTCTGCTCCTGGAAGGGCCACTGGCTTTCATAACTTAGCTCCAAACACACCTGATCAAGCTAATCAAGTTGCTAGAATCTTCTAGACAGGTATGGTATGGGACAAGATGGGGCTAAACTCTGCCCCTTTTTTTTTTACAAAATGTAATATTGGTCTTTGGTGTCCCCAGAATGTGTCTATTAAGTTTCAGCTTTTAAAATACACCACAGATAATTTATTGTAACATCTTTTGGGGCATGTCCACCAAAGAGCTGTTTTGGTGTGTGTCACTTTAAATGCAAATAAGCTGCATATTCCAACTCAGTCTCTAGAAGAGGGTGTGACATATACTGTACATCTCTCCTTTGCATACATACAGCAATAAACAGCCGTTAGAAGCAACAAGACATGTACGAGAAAACATTAAATATGGGAAACCAAACACACTGAAAATGGGACGAAATGGCGCAATGTTACAGAGCTCGCATCACACTGACCTGTCGACTCGGATGTGTTTGCTAGCGCCACCAAATGAACAGCATGGCGCAAACTAATCTCACCAGTGCGACGCTCATCAATTAGATTAGTTCAATAGCTGTCACACACCTGGACTCATTTTGTGTGTTTTTGCCCCTGTGACCCAGTTTCTGTCTTCCGTGTGTGGTTTGATTAGTTCCCAGGTGTGTCTAGTCATTTCCGCATGTGTTCCATGTCCCTGTTAATTTAGTCATGCCATCCACCTGTGTTTTCCCAATTATCCTTTGTATAAAAGCCTTGTCCTTTCAGTTCTGTCTTGTCGGGTCTACTCGTCTACTTGTCACTTGTCAACTTGTCTCCTTGTTACCTGTTACTTGCCACTTGCCACTTGCCACCTGTTATTTACTACTTACCTTGCCTATGTTTGATTTAATAAATACTTGTTTCGTTTATCCCTCGGCTCCGTGTTCCTTCCAGCAGCGCAAGCCGTGACAGAAGACCCGACCTAAAAAGTTAAAAAAACTGCGTGTTTTCCCTCCGTTTTGTTTTCCGTTTTTTCACAGTCTTTTTCTTTCCGTAGTGTGTAATGGATCCCCTCTATCGCCCCGGATACCTCCTCCTCCTGCTGGAGCAGGAGGGACTTTCTCTCGAGGACCATACTAGACGGTTTCTCTTCCTAGCTAATGCCACCAGCTACCCGGACCACGCGCTCTGCACCTTTTATCACGCCAGCCTGAACTCCAGGTGCAGAGCGTTGTCGCCCGAAGATGGTCCTCGGGAGGATTTCGCCGCATTCATAGAGTGGAATCTGGTGAGAAATGGGTCACCTCTCACGGTCGGCCCAATGGAGGATCTCGCCAGGTCCACTCTGGACCCAGAGCCCAGCCTACAATCTCCCCACGGTACGAGGCATAAGCCCGAGCCCACCGATGACGGAGAGCCAGAGAGCAACCCGTCAGACCAGGTGCGAGAGCCGGCGACACTGCCCACCACGAGGGAGCAAAATGTGGAGCGCCAAATGGGTCAAAATGAGGGGGTTTCCAATTCACCTATGCCAGATCCTCTGTTAAGCCCAGGAAGGGCTCCTGATCTTCCGTTAAGCCCAGGACGGGCTCCTGATCCTCCTGTAAGCCCAGGACGGGCTCCTGATCCTCTGTTAAGCCCAGGAAGGGCTCCTGATTCCCCGTTAAGCCCAGGACGGGCTCCTGTTCCCCCGTTAAGCCCAGGACGGGCTCCTGTTCCCCCGTTAAGCCCAGGACGGGCTCCTGATCCTCTGTTAAGCCCAGGACGGGCTCCTGATCCTCTGTTAAGCCCAGGACGGGCTCCTGATCTTCCGTTAAGCCCAGGACGGGCTCCTGATCTTCCGTTAAGCCCAGGAAGGGCTCCTGATCTTCTGTTAAGCCCAGGACGGGCTCCTGATCCCCCGTTAAGCCGAGGACGGGCTCCTGATCTTCCGTTAAGCCCAGGACGGGCTCCTGATCCCCCGTTAAGCCCAGGACGGGCTCCTGATCCCCCGTTAAGCCCAGGACGGGCTCCTGATCCCCCGTTAAGCCGAGGACGGGCTCCTGAACCCCCGTTAAGCCGAGGACAGTCCGTTGCTCCGTTGCCGTGGGTCGAGTCCCTGGAGTCGGTGACCATTCCTCCTTCATGGCTCCTTCCACCGTCGGCCCCACCTTGGGCCGTTATGGCTGTGGCCTGGGTCCTGCTGGGTACCTCCTGCTTCAGATCCTTCCTGTCTCCTCCCTGGCTCCTCCCTCCGTCATCTCCTCCCTGGCTCCTTCCTCTGTAGTCCCTGTCTGCTGGCCCCCTCCTGGGAGGCTGTCCTCCACCGGAACCTCCTCCCAAGTTCCCACCCACGCCTCCCTTTGTTGTTTCTACGGTGTGAGGACGCACCTACCGGGAGGGGGGAGTACTGTCACACACCTGGACTCATTTTGTGTGTTTTTGCCCCTGTGACCCAGTTTCTGTCTTCCGTGTGTGGTTTGATTAGTTCCCAGGTGTGTCTAGTCATTTCCGCATGTGTTCCATGTCCCTGTTAATTTAGTCATGCCATCCACCTGTGTTTTCCCAATTATCCTTTGTATAAAAGCCTTGTCCTTTCAGTTCTGTCTTGTCGGGTCTACTTGTCACTTGTCAACTTGTCAACTCGTCTCCTTGTTACCTGTTACTTGCCACTTGCCACTTGCCACCTGTTATTTACTACTTACCTTGCCTATGTTTGATTTAATAAATACTTGTTTCGTTTATCCCTCGGCTCCGTGTTCCTTCCAGCAGCGCAAGCCGTGACAATAGCGTACGCACACAAATGCAGTTAAAATGTTAGCTAAACACTATAACAACATGATATTCACAAAGCAGTCTGGATTTAAATGATTTGCTCAGACATAAACATATTTATGTAAATTTTGAGGTGCATTATCTTGAAAAACAGTAGTATTCCACTCTGTGGGACCAGATGTTGGGAGAAAATTAAAATACATGTTTAGTCTTGTATCCAAACGCAGAGCTACTGACGCAAAAACAGCTATTGACTTCAGAATTATGGAGCTTTATTATGTAAATTGTATTTTAGCTAGGCACAAAAATGCTTAGAGATTTTAAACTGAGAATTCTTGAGGATGGTTTGAAACACCCTGCAATATTACATCAAACTTTGCAAATGAACTGTGAGAAAGTCCAGTCTTTGCTTAACCCCAGGCCTCATGCATCTTTTCAGTTTATGTTTTGTCTGCTTGTCATTTTTATATGTTGCCTCAGTGGATTGTCACAGTTCTTTGAGTCAGTCTGGAGACAGCGCGCGTGAGGTCACGACAAATATGACAGAAAGCCGTGCCAGGCTGCTAGCGGGAAAGTAATGATGCGGAATTGTCTCAGGCCCTGAGATGCAATAAATAGAAGATCCTCGCAAACAGACAGTAACAATATATTGTGCTTAGAAGTCCAGGGACAGGTTTTGCAGAGTTGAGTTGTTAACCATGCCTGTCAAGAGAGCTGTCCTAAGACTTAACCTCTGTCACATTCACGAGTCCTTCCCCGTGCCCTCCTCCTGGATTTCACTGAGCTTTGGGCTTGGCAGTAGAATCATCTCACTGTGGAAAAGTAGATTTACTCTTTCATCCTTTCCCCTTCGGTAACTCTTGGCCACTGGGCAGCTCAGCCTCTTGATTTTCTTTCAACACTGTCTCCCAT
This sequence comes from Carassius carassius, assembly GCF_963082965.1. Lineage (NCBI taxonomy): Eukaryota > Metazoa > Chordata > Actinopteri > Cypriniformes > Cyprinidae > Carassius > Carassius carassius. The sequence goes on from NC_081794.1 coordinate 18,615,527, forward strand.
CCTGCTGTGGTATTGTTCAGTTAAAGTTTTTTTTCTTCTCTGCTACAGGAGGCAGAATCTAGTGTAGCTACAACAGTGTCCTCCCCTGCTGCTGTGTCAGTCAGCCCCCCTGACTGGACATGGCCCTGATTGAGTTATTTCAGACTCTCCCCTCTGTGAGAGAGGCGAAGGAGCGAGAGGGGTGTGATGCTACTGTCTGCATGGATCAATGGAATTGAATTATTAAGGTGCAAGCTTTATTGTACAGAGCTGCAATGGCTTTTTAATGCTTTTTATTTAATATTTAAAAAATGTAAATGTTACAAATACAGTCATGGACTTTTTTGAGAATAATCTTGTAACAGACCTTTTAATATTATGAAGTCAAGGTCTTAATATTTTGAGAACAAAGTCCAAATGAAGAAAATATATTTGTAGCATTATTATATAAAATGTATTTTGTCAGGAAGTATGATTTACCTTAATCCTTCATATCCATCCATTTTTATGACTGTATTGTCAAAACATTACTACTTCATTCTCATTATGACTTTATTTTTAAACATTACAACAAACTTTATTCTTAACATTTATTCACACACCTTTAATCTCTTAATTTTATTATTTTATTCTTGGAATATTGACTGTTTTCTGGAAACATTACAACTTCATTCTCACAACATTATGACTTATTTTTCAAAGCTTTACTAACAGACTTGTTTATTATTATGAATTTTGCCATTATAATGATCTCAGAAAATTTCTTCATACTTTATTTTCATGCCTCTAATTTCCTAATTGTATGTCTTTAATAACTTCATTCTCATAACGTTATTCGTTAGACTTATGATTATTTCAAAACATTGTATCTTTGTTCTTGTAACATTAAAGTTTATTTCTCAAAACATTTTTCTTGTAACCTTACAACTTAATTCTCTGAACTTAAAGACTTTCAAAACATTGCAACATTATTTGTGTAACATTTCAGCTTCATTCTCAAAACATTGCAGCTATTTGTGTAACATTTGATTTGATTTTGATTTTATTTTATTTTCACAACAAAAAACATTTAAAAAAAAAAACAAAAAAAAACAAACAAACAAAAACAAACAAACAGTGTTATACATTTCACAAAAAAGAATGTGATGGACAATTGCCGAAAAACCCTCAAGGGGCTTAATTAGTGGCAATCTCCATAGGAACAATTATATTTAACAAATTAAAAACATATTGTAAAACAATGTAAAATTGGATTTAAAGCACAAACCCATACGGAAAATTCAAACAACTTAGTAACAATAATTTTACTCTCTGTTTAAACTGTTCTTTAGAAACCTCAACAAATGATGTTGAACATTCTAACTACATTCTCAAAAACATTCATCTTTACTGTTGTAACATCTTTATTCTCAAAACATTTTGCCAGAATTTTCACATTTAATTTTAAAACATTAAGGTTTCATTCTCAAACTTAGGCTGTATTTTTATTTTAACATAAAATGTCATGACACAGTGCTCAGGTGGCTGTTGTTTCTGAGATTATTACCTGGTCAGCACAATTACTAATATTGTGATAGTAGTAATTATTATTATTTTTTTTATGTTGATAAGTTGAAGGTGCGAATGTGACCATGGACATGTCAGAGTCATCTCATCTCATACAAGGTATACTTTACCCATGGCTCGCTGTAACCCCCAAGGAAATAGAGGTCCCAGATATAAACAAAGACTGTAGAAATGAACCACTGATGAGACTGTCACCATAATCGCCCTGCCTTGTACTCTATTATGGTTTATTACTAGCCAAGAAAGCATATGGAGCCCTTTGGGTCATCAATTTTGCATTAGAGTAAAGGTATATGACTTGTGCTCTCCTGCTCCCACCATCTCACCTAATTGTTATCATGATGACAGTTATGACTCTTATTTTTTCTTCCCTTACCCCTTTTTTCCCCCATCTTTCTATTTTTCAGGTCCTGATGTTGGCAGATGGTAACACAGAGGGTTTCTTTTATCAGAGGCTGCCTATTCTCTCCAGCCTGGTTCCTCAGGATGGCAAAGCCACTGCGTACAAGTCGGAGAACTTTGCCTGTGCCCTCCCAGTCACCTGCCTGCAGGAATTGAGGAGACTGCTGCTGGAGTGAGAGCTGCCGTCACGCCACACAAACATCACTGTGGGATCTCTCCATAGTTGGACCGCTAGATATCTCAGATTATTACGCAAGTAGCAAACTGCATTCATCAAAAAACAGTCGTAAATGAAATGCACTGGAAGACATTATACAGTGGCAAGGCAAACCTCTATGGGTTGCCCTAGTTGTGATGTTCTGCCTCATTTTAGACCTATTATACAAGACTGTAGTCTTGGGAGATGGAAATACATTGACATCGTAATGTGAGGAGGAATGCTGAGATGAAACCTTTCACAGGTTTGCCTCATGGGCTCAGTTGATTTGTGTCAACCTGCTTTCTAAACGATCAAACATGTTTCTCCGCAACCTTTCTATGCAGTGCACCTGATGAACACACTAGATTTAGAGTGGAATGACACATACAATGTATGTATAATAGACTCTGTGGAATTTAATAAATACTCACTGAGTAACCTTTTGGGATCTGTTTAATCTGTTCATTCCTTTAATATACTGCTTAGGGAGTCTCACACCATATTTGAAAAGCATACTAAAATTGGAAAATTTTAATCTTTTCTATGAATGTATATCTTCGCCGTTGTTATATTTCCATTGATGTGAATTTAAAGGCTGCTCAAAATTATGTATCATTGTTTTCCATTTAGTCTCACCAAAACATTCAAACATTCAAAAATCACTAGGTACATACACTACCGTTGAAAAAGTTTAGGGCCCAACATTTTTAAATGTTTTTAAAAGTAGTCTTTCATGCTCACCAACGCTGCATTTATTTGATTCAAATACAGTAAAAATTGTTGTACTGTGGAATATTACTAAAATGCAAAATAACATTTTTCTATTTTAAAGGGATATTTCATCCAAAAATGAAAATCCTGTCATTAATTACTCATCCTCGTGTTGTTCCAAATCCGAAAGACCTTAGTTCATCTTCGTAAAACACAAATTAAGATTTTTTTTGCTGAAATCTGAGAGCTTTCTGACCCTGAATAGACAGCAACATAACAGACACGTCCAAGGCCCAGAAAGGTAGCAAGAACATAAATAGTCCATGTGACATCAGTGGTTCAACCTTAATTTTACGAAGCTTCTAGTATACTTTTTGTGTGCAAAGAAAAAATAAATAACTTTATACACCAATTTATTTTAAACAGCAAATAGCATTCGTTTATATAACACAACTTGGGCTAGAGTGAGTAAATAAGCAGAGCCAATGCTCACCTGGTGAGGGTAATCTACTTATGACACAGGCGCAAAATAGTTTAAGGTGTGCTTTTTTGGGGGTGTTAAATAATGGTGCAAATACTAGCAATTTGATGAGCGCAAATGTTAGTAAATAGCATTGCGTGATTCGTTTTAATACTCTCCTCCAATACAATTCAATGTCTGAAAGAGAAACTCAAACAAATGCATATTCAATAAGGTCAGGAAAATGTTAAATTGTTAGCTTTGGTAATAGTATGCAATATGTAATTGAAACGCCATTTTTATGATTAAGAATAAATACACTGTAAAGTGTATCTATAATTTCTAATCAGGCACTGAATAGTAAAAAAAAAAAAAAAAAAAAAGTATAACTATAAAAAAAAATGGCCAAGTTCTCAGGCAATGGGCAATGTCTGCAGGATGACAGGATCTTGTACAACACCTGCAGACTTACAGGGATCAGTGCAGTGTAAATATCTAATGCAAAAGTGCCAAAAAAAAAAAAGGCAAAAAGGGACAAAAAGGTGGCATTGCAGTCATGCTGAGCAAATGTGTCTAATTATAAGGACGTTCAGATATGTGGAGAGGGAACACCATTATTTAAGTTGGTAGGATTTCTTGAGAGCTGCTGAGGGATGCGTCTGTTTCAGCGTGACAGCTCCTTCCTCTTCCACCCCCGCGATTTTACCAGCCGTGGGTGACACAGAAAGACAAAATTAACCCATCTGCAGAGCTACAGTACCAGTCCATTGTGAAAAACATTTAGGCTTGAGTGTGCTCAATCTTTCCTGTGTTGTCTGAATGAGCACTGCATTGTACAGATGGCATATAGCTGTGACACAGCCATTACTATTAGAGCCCAATGCTAGGAAACAGACAACAAAGGAAAGAAACTCACCACGATCAAATCTCTTGTGTGAGAAAAAGGGAGAAAATTTGCCCTGGCCGTGCTAAGCAGGCTAATGCAGACATATCTACTATCAATACATGTTGATTTTGGCTGCCTGTTCTCCTCGTGTGGATTTGCCGGGAGCCACGTTTCCCATCGTTTGTGTGCAGACGAATGCAGATTTTTTGTGGGGAAGGAAGGTGAAGAGGGGGGCTCTGCTCCAGTTATGTCGAGTCCTGTCTTTGTGACTTGTCAGGAGTTTGTACAACCATGCTTTCGTCTGTCTTTCCATTTTTTTCTCATTCCTTCAACCAGCTTAGGTTGATAAAGAGCTCTTTGAAGCACAGTATCTGCTTGTTCAGGGACCTATGGAACCTCAGTTTGGTAACATCATGGTACCATCTTTCGTTGTGTCTGCAGTCCCTCCAGCAATTGCTATTTTGTTTACAGGTATTTTGTGACAGGCTACCTGTTGCAAGAACCTCCGTTCCTGTCACATTAGAAGGGGGCCTCCATGTACAGATCTCTCTAGTTTAAGTCCGTTTTGAAAGAATACCTGCCATGTGGCTCAAGGGCCGGGACTCTAAGAGCAAAGTCCCTTTGGAGATCATTACTGCATGAGATTTGTGTTCATCTCCGAACCCTCCTTATCTTCGCAAGATAGCTGAGTAATAAGGCCACAGGAGGCTCACCGTGCCCACAGTTCATTAGCTAGCCTTGAAGACTATCTATCTATCTATCTATCTATCTATCTATCTATCTATCTATCTATCTATCTATCTATCTATCTATCTATCTATCTGCATTGTTTATTTTTTTAATTATAAGAATATATAGTGAATATAATAAATTAATAAAATAATCAAACCTAATGAACAAACGCTAGATTTAAAAGCACAGATTCAAGTGCAAAATTTAAACCATAGATTTAAATGAACTCAAACCCTATGTTATTTTAGCATGGTTTTATTTATATACTATTATAGTATTTAGTACTATTTTAAATTGGCTTTTATTTGTACATTTTCAGTCAGTTTTAATATTAGGTAATTTTACCTAATTTATTAATACCACATTTTTAGGTACTTTTAGTAATTTAGTTAAATGTTATTGGCATTTAGTTTCTTTTGTTAATATTTTATATAGATTTATTTATTTTTTCTTTTCTGTTTTAGTTATTTTAATCCCTTAAAATTATTTCAGTTAGCTGCCAAGTTAAGTCTGAGTTAGGTTTTATTGAAAAGTAATTTTGTTTCAGCTTTATTTTAATTATGTCACGGTTCTTGAATCGGCTGTCTCACACTGAGGTGTCTGCGTGAGTGTAATTGTGTGGGTGTGGTTACTCATTTGTGTTGATTAGTGTCACCACCTGTCGTTGATTTCACCTCCCTTTATATGCCAGTAATTTCCCTCTCATGTTGTCAGATCGTTGTGGTTGTTCCCTGGTGTGCGTCTGGTCTCATGTTTCGTCAGCCCAGTTCTCCGTTTGGATTTCGTCAGTTCTTCGTGTCTTCTGGATTTCGTCAGTTCCTCGTGTCGTCTGGATGTTCCACGGTTCCTGGGTTTCTCTACACACACTTCACCGCACCACCACCGGATCGCCATCTCGTCCCTGCCTTGGGCTTACCAGAGACGCTGAACGGACTGATAAAACTCGCCCTGAGAGTAGACGCTCATCTGAATCGCGTGACCCGGCTGACAGGCCCGGTAGTATGTATGAGGCTACTATCGGGTGGGGTCTCCGCCGAAAAGACCTCATCACCATCATCGACCCTCCTCCCGGTAAGACTGAGATGGCGAACGTCGACGCACTGCACCAATGCACTACTGGATTTGGGAGCGGAGGGCAATTTCATGGACTTTAAACTTGCTGTTCAACTTCAGATCCCCATCACTCCTCTCTCGCACCAGCTCACTGTCAACGCACTCAATGGACAAGAGCTTCCCCGGATTACACATTCCACTGAAAGTATCACCCTCATCACTTCTGGCAATCACACAGAAACCCTCTCATTCCTCCTCATGGACTCACCACTTGCACCAGTGGTTTTGGGACACCCGTGGCTCTCTAAACACAACCCCCGGGTCGACTGGTGCACTAACACAATTTCCACATGGAGTAACCACTGTCATGAATCCTGTTTAGTGTCTGCCGGTCCCTCTGTGTCTGGTTCTGTGTTTCAGAGTAAGGCGGCGGATTTGTCTAATGTGCCCGTGGAGTACCTCGACCTGAAGGAAGTGTTCAGTAAGTCCCGTGCTGCTTCTCTCCCTCCGCATCGTTCCTGTGACTGTGCGATAGATCTACTGCCAGGTAAGACTCCGCCTAAGGGCAAACTTTACTCTCTTTCTGTTCCCGAGAGGGAGGCCATGGAGAAATATATTTCTGATTCTCTGGCCTCTGGGTTCATCCAGCCTTCCTCTTCTCCTTCGGGGGCAGGGTTCTTTTTTGTTGGAAAGAAGGATGGTTCTCTGCGACCTTGCATTGATTTACCGAGAGCTGAACAACATCACTGTCAAGAATTCTTATCCTTTTCCGTTGATGTCTTCAGCTTTCGAGAGGTTGCAGGGAGCATCCATTTTCAAGAAACTTATGCAATGCATATCATTTGGTTCGCATCAGGAAGGGGGATGAATGGAAAACCACTTTTAATACCCCCAGGGGGCACTTTGAATATTTGGTTATGCCCTTCGGGCTTTCCAACAGCCCAGCGGTTTTCCAGGCACTCGTGAATGACGTGTTGAGAGACATGGTAGATCAATTCATATATGTTTACCTGGATGATATACCCCTGATCCCACACGTCAGTTCGTGGTGGAGGTCGACGCATCAGAGGTGGGAGTAGGAGTAGTGCTTTTACAACGCGCTTCCTCAGACGATAAGATGCATCCCTGCGCGTTCTTTTCTCATCGACTATCGCCTGCCAAACGTAATTATGACATTGGTAACAGAGAGTTGGCAGTTAAGTTAGCGTTGGAGGAGTGGCATCACTGGTTAGAGGGTTCTGGGGTACCTTTTATCATTTGGACCGACCATAAGAATCTTGAATACATCAGATCAGCTAAAAGGCTCAACTCCAGGAAGGCTCGGTGGGCTCTTTTTTTTCGGACGTTTTGACTTTGTTCTCTCGTACCGCCCGGGGTCTAAAAACATCAAACCCGACTCTTTATCTCGTATTTTTGATCCATCCGAACGCCCGGTCACTCCCGAGTGTATTTTACCCGAGAAAGTTGTCATCTCCACTCTGGTATGGGAGGTCGAATCGAAGGTCAACACAGCCTTAGAAGGGGTAACGCCTCCGCCTGGTTGCCCACCGAGTCGTTTGTTTGTGCCGGAGGGGTAATGGTCCGACGTTATTCGATGGGGTCATTGCTCCAACGTGGCTTATCACCCAGGAGTGACTCGCACTAGTTTTCTAGTTAAGCAACGATTCTGGTGGCCACTAATGGCTCGCGACATTCATGATTTTGTTTTGGCTTGCTCAGTCTGTGCCACTGGTAAGACATCTAACCGACCCCTAGATGGGCTACTTCGACCGCTGCCTGTCCCTTTGAGACCCTGGTCCCATATCGCTCTAGATTTTGTCACCGCCCTCCCGCCCTCTAATGGCATGACGGTTGTTTTAACCATAGTGGACCGGTTCTCGAAGGCGGCACATTTCATCCCCTTGCCCAAATTACCTTCATCCAAGGAGACAGCGGTCACAGTCATAGATCACGTCTTTTGGTTACATGGCCTCCCGATGGACGTGGTCTCTGACAGGGGTTCCCAATTCGTATCCAAATTTTGGCAAGAATTTTGTAAATTACTAGGGGCCACGGTCAGTCTGTCCTCGGGCTATCATCCCCAGAGCAATGGTCAGTCTGAGCGAGATCAGGTCCTCGAGAGAATGTTGCAATGTTTGGTTGCCAAGAATCCGTCATCCTGGAGCCAACAGCTTTCTATGGTGGAGTACGCCCACAATTCGTTGCCAGTGTCATCCACGGGCCTCTCGCCATTTAAGTGTAGTTTAGGTTACCAGCCACCAATTTTTCCGAGTCTGGAATCCGAAGTCGCGGTCCCCTCCGCTCACGCATTCGTCCAGAGGTGCCGCCGTACTTGGACTAGAGCCCGTGAGACTCTACTCCAAGCAGGGGGGCGCATGAAGGCCAAGGCTGATTGCCACCTGTCAAAACCTCCCTTTTACGTCGTGGGTCAAAGAGTGTGGCTTTCTACCAAGAATATTCCTCTCCGCTCCGTGTCTAATAAGTTAGCTCCCAAATTCATTGGCCCGTTTCCTGTCACCAAAATTATTAGTCTGGTGGCAGTCCGACTCAAACTTCCTCTGGCGTACAGGAGAATTCACCCCGCCTTCCATGTGTCTAAAATCAAGCCCGTGTTTTATTCTCACATTAATCCGCATGCCCCGGAGCCGCCCCCCCGCCGCGACTCGTAGATATGTTATTTCATCACAAATTACCAAAAGCCATTTTAATCATACATATCATTTATAATTAATTTAGTTTAATTTATAACAACACTGCTCAAACCCTAGATTCAAGTCTGGCATGAAAAAGAAATAAACACTGACTGAAAATGAAGGTTTTCTTGAATTTCTGTGAGACATGCTGTACACTGCTAACAACATTGTGTGAAGAATAAATAAATAAATAAATTCCTCATCTCAAATGCTTTTATTGACAACCATTACTTGACTTTAATGAGCTCTCTTTATCAGCCTGTCCATCTGTTTCTAGCAGTCCCATCTTTTAAAAGCAGGCTTCTTTACACAGCTTCCAGTGGCTCAGAGTCCTCATCAGAGCAGACTGGGCAGAATGGCTCTTCAGCTGCTGAGTGTATGAGTGTGTGTATTGATTTTGCTCTGTGTGAGACCTTGGCTTATTGGCTGATGGCTGGTGGGATATCTGCCCAAGAGAGAGGTGATTGATTATGGACCTCATCGTCGCTGATTGCAACTCCACATTCATGCAAACAACTGCTCCCAATACTTACATTGTTTGACCTCAACATCATAAAGTGATTGTGGAAAAAAAATCACAAAAGATTGCAAGACCAATAGTAATTAAGCACTTGTTCAGATGATTTCTGAACCACAGTAATGTTTTGAGTTTGGGGAAGGACTAGCATTTATTATAATTTTTTAATTTTTATCGTATTTTAACTTTTCACTTCATCGTATTACTTTGTTTAGTATATTTTTTCTAGAGTTTGTAGGTTTCAGACACAAAAATATTTGGTGCAGAAAAAAAAATTAAATCAGAAATTGCTAGTAAATTTCACAAATTACAAAGAAATGGCAAGTGACAAACTGAATTAAACATGATGTTTTGAAGTATAAAAAACAGAAATAGTATTTACTTGTTAAACATACTCCAATAAACTTTTAATTACAAAAAGTTTAATTTTATGTAGGGCTGTCAAAGTCAAAGTGGTAGCTTTTAAAAACTATTATAATTTAAGTATCATTTATGATTTGTTTGTATAATTTTTCTTTTATTTTTTTTATCTTGGTTTGTTGCAAATATAATTTATGAGTTATCTGTATTCTTTTTGTTTTCTTTCTTTTTTCGCAGCACAGTTTAATTAGTTTCAATTTATTTTTTATATTTTAGGGCTGCCAAAATTTATTTTCAATCTGGTATCATGTACAAATGTTTTACATTTCTCAGTGTAGTGTTATTTTAATTTAATGCAGGAAGGTTGAAAAGGTGTAAGTTTTCTAATATATAACATACATATAAACAAAAAATAAAAAATAAAAAAATCGGTGGATGGATATTTTATTACATTTCAGCTGGTTTTGGAATCATTTTAGTTTCAGTTTTAACAAGTTTTTACTTGTTTAGTGCCACTTTTTTCATTTAGTTATTATTTTATTTTTCACTACCGATGATAACACTGTGCATGATGTTTTCTGAAAAATAGAAGACAGACTGATTGTTTGGGAATCTGTTTTAAAAGTTATTGCTTTTGCAATCGCTTTAGTGCACAGACACACATTTTACCTTTACTAAAGTTAATACAGTTGTCTTGTCCAACAACATTTTCTTTTCTTTTTTCGTTGCTGACTGATTGGTTGTTTGTAGTTTCTAGGTCCTTTTTGCTAGTGCATCAAAGTTAGCTGGCCCGTCTTCACAGTGGAGCATTTCTGCCCTGTTCTGCTCTTCCCAGAGGAGACAATTAGCCTTCCTTCTGCCACATGCTCATATACAGTACACACTCCCTGACCAGCACCACGTGTCATCCAATTGGAAAATTGTTACCATATAGCGTGTCATCAGCTGGTTGGTATCCTAATTCTTCAGCATGTAATATTCTTCCTCTGCCTTCCAACGTTTCCAGCTAGACCGAGTAGATGGAGTGTGTGGTGTGTTTGCACTGACAATTCAATTCAATTCAATTCAAGTTTATTTGTATAGCGCTTTTTACAATACAAATCGTTACAAAGCAACTTTACAGAAAATTATGTTTCTACAATATTTAGTAGTAGCTAGTAGTTTGTGCACGTTTGACAGGATTTTAGAAAAATAAAAATAATAATAATAATACAAGACGTAGTCAGCTAGATGATGAACTATCAATATTATTAATTAATAGTAATTATAGGATGCAGTCACACATGTAGCAATAATTGTTAGTTCTGTTTGTTGATTCAAGGTTAGCATCATCTGGGGTCCTCTGAGGGTCAGCATCATCTCTTCTCAGGTGTTCTGGATCCAGACTGGAGCTTGTGTAAATCCTAGTTACCACGGGATGTAAATCCCGTGGCAAAACATAGAAACAAAATAGAGACATCATTAGCATAGCTGCTGATCCAACAAAGTAAAATTAGTTTAACCCAAGCTAAAGAATAAAAATGCAGATGCAACTACACTCACAATTTAAGAGACACATTATTCGAATGCTTGGCGAAAGAGATGCGTTTTTAATCTAGATTTAAACAGAGAGAGTGTGTCTGAACCCCGAACATTATCAGGAAAGCTATTCCAGAGTTTGGGAGCCAAATGTGAAAAAGCTCTACCTCCTTTAGTGGACTTTGCTATCCTAGGAACTACCAAAAGAAACATCAGAAACAGATAACATGTTTCGTAGCTTGGCAATGTTTCTAAGATGGAAGAATGCGGTTTTTGTAACATTGGAAATATGATTTTCAAAAGACAAATTGCTGTCCAATATAACACCCAGATTTCTGACTGTAGAGGAAGTAACAGTACATCCGTCTAGTTGCAGATTGTAATCTACAAGATTCTGACAGTGATTGATCTGATTTTAGTATTCTCTGTTGCCCCAGTGCCCGACACACGAGCTGTTGTTTAGGAACGGACCTGGCCATACATATTCATCAGTAAAGAAGGTCAGGGAAGAGAGGAAGAACACAAACACAAGGGACTGTGTTGAGGCAGTAAATTCACTCCAGTGCGCCGCAGTGGTTGGCGATAGACGTGACATTTTATAGTGTACACACAGAGAGCAGCAGGCAGGGAAGGAGAGGTCTGTCAGTTTTGTTGCGTCGCAATTGGGTAATGATATACAGGAAGACGCAAAGGAGCTGATGTGGTCAAGTGAGGTCAGTGAGCTCATGCCAGAAGTTGCCTACTGTCGCGCCACATCCCTTCAGCGTTTAGAGGCCGCCTCTGTTTCCTGTCCATTCTTTCAAACCATTACATAAATCAAATGCAGCCAAGGCTCTCTCTGTCCCCTGTTCCTGGCTCTGTTTCTGATCGCTTCCGGCTATTACATGTCCGTATTCTTGATCAGGAAGATCCAGACCTTTGTTCATCTTTGGAACACGAATTAAGATATTTTTTATGAAACTCGAGAGTTCAATTCTAATAATCAGCTCTTTGAGTTCTTCAGTTCTTTTGCGCACAAAAAATATTCTCGTTTTTAAAAAGAAATATCTTAATTTGTATTCCGAAGATGAACAAAGGTCTTACAGGTTTTGAACAACATAGGGGTGAGTGATTAATTTTCATTTTATAATATGTACATTTTTTATATCTGTAAGATTTTTAAAAAATGTGAATAAAAACAATAATAGTGTGAAATAGTATTACAATTCTGTTTAAATATATTTAAAGGGATCATATGACGTTGTTAAAAAAAGAGCATTATTTTGTGTATTTGGTGTAATGAAATGTTTTTATGCAGTTTAAGGATAAAAAAACACCTTATTTTCCACATACTGTACATTATCGTTTCTCCTCTCCTCATCTTTTTGAAATGCATTGTTTTTTACAAAGCTCATCGTTCTGAAAAGCGAGGTGTATGCCAGCTATCCAGTGCGTTGTGATTGGCTGAATGCCTCAAGTGTGTGATGGAAATGTTATGCCCCTTACCATACTGTGATGCCGTGTCCCGATGCGATGAGACAAAACTAATAAAACCCATTACATATTAGGCATTTGTAGCATCCTGTGAGGACATAATTACTCATTATAATGACTTATACTGTCTTTTTACATGTTGAGTTCCGTATCGCGCAACTTAAACATAAAACCATGTCTGCATTTGTCATCGGAGGAACGACAAACAACTAGCACTACTCTACACTGCTCAAAACTCACGTTTGAATCATCAGTGGCTTTAAATCCTTTAAATATGAAATATACTTACAGGCTATGAGTCAGTAGTTAAAAAGTACTTTCACTTTCACTTTCACAACGAAACACACAGCATCTCGATGACATGGCGGCAGTGGAAACAATACTACAACGAGAATCAAAGTTACTCCTCCTTTCTTTGCGTGAACATTTGGGCGTTGTTATACAAATCTTTTTCATTCAGAAATCATTTTAATATGCTGATTCTGATCAAATTGGTGCAACATTCCTTATTATCAATTGAAAACAGTTTTGTGCTCACGCTTTGAAAGCCTGAGAAAGTACAATGTTTTGAAAAGGAAAAGTTGATCAGTTTATTTAACTTAGACATCATGCTCAAATGATATAGGAGAATATGGAGCTCCCACTCAAAGAGGAAAAAACTGAACAAATATACTCAATTTGGGGCAGTTTGCTGGTATTTATATCACTAAAGAGTAAGATGACATTTTGATAGATTGTAATGTAAATCAATGAGATGTTTATGTAAGTATACAAAAGTACTGTATAGCATAGTAGTAGCTAAAATACTAAAATAAAATGCATATAAATATCAGTTGTCACTCTGTAGCTCCTAATAATATGACTTATATTTAAATGCTTTGATACATGATCAAATCTCTGTTGTTTTTTATTGAACGCACGACCGCATTACATTTCTCTAAAGCCCGAGGTATTGTATTTGATTTTTTTGCAATAAAATATAAAAGTTATGGAAGAATAATCTTGTTCCAATCTTGATGAAAAATCACATAACTTAGGAAAATTGAAATAGTATTTCTGGGGTTTGTAACATATCTGTCATCTTTTACATATGCAAATGTCTCCACAGGGTAGTATCAGTGAAGTTCCCATGAGCCCAGTGTTGTATTTGGATCTGTTTAATCTAGGTCTGCATTTTTTTATTAGCCATGTGAGTATGTTTTTGAAGACAAAACCTTTTTTCCCCCTTTGTAAGATTAAGATCACTGAAGACAGTCAGGCAGTTATCATTCAGTAATAGACGCAGTGTGATACATTTATGATTAAAATGTTTCTAATTATTTTAGGTTTACTCTTTGTAGATCCATTTTGGCCATATTTATGTGCTGATCATTAAAAAAGAATAATATTAATCTATTAAATATATTAGTGAATTATACTTTATAGAGCATAAGTTCAGTAAGCAAACCTCCAGATTCAATTATCCACAGATACAGCCAGGAACTCTCATCTCTCGCACTTGTAAGATTTATTGGGATTGACCAGAATGTTCTTGCATGTGGGATTCATGCTAACTAGAGCAATGAAGGCTAGTTGGAAAATAGAGAGACTAGTTCATCATGTTAGCCTAGTTACCTGAGGCAGACAGAGGCGGCAGGAAAATCAATCGTGCCTTTCGTATGCTGTGTCACTGCCCTCCTCTTACATATTCTGCTCTAATAATACAAATGACCACAAGGCACATGTTGAGCATGACCCTGTTTCTTACTAACTCATATTTAGCAAATTCTCCAGCTCATTTTCTTCAGAACTGTTCACTGGGGTGATTGTACATCGCTTACATCAGCTTATTTCAGGTCATGTGAGTTTTATCTTGTTTTAAAAACTCTAGACTAGTTATATATGTGCCACGAAGCATGTCATGTTTCACTTTTTTATTGAGTAGATGAGGTAAATCAAAGGCCTTTGCATTCAGGATGCTTTTATTCAACATATAGAGAGATTCTGATAACTTAGATGAGCTGAGTTTGATATTGTCATTTTCAGGGCTGTTGAAGGCCCCAGTACACTTCGAAAAACTGTGAATGATGAGAGCAGGCCAGTGCTCAACCAGAAGTGAAATCCAGCCCTTGACATTTCCTTGACATTTTTTGACATTTTTGAATACATGCAAACAGGGGAAGAGGAGTTAATCAAAAGTAGGTGAGAATATTGATGCGCAACTGTCAACAGGCAATGCCATCTGTACCCTCTCGGTCACGGAGGTTAACTGCATGAGCTACAGCTGCTGTACTGTTGTCAATAATGGGTGAATGCACACGTCAAGATGCTGGTGTCACTAAATCTGATTTTTGAGCAGGGTTTTCTGTTCAAAGTAAAATCCCAAAGTAAAAAGTATTTTGATGAAAATTCAGTTTCAGTTACATTGTGCATTATAAGCAAACATTTGTAGAAAAATGTCAAGAAAAAGACTTCTCTTGACGTACAAGGTATAAATAAAAAAATGTGGGGAAAATTTTTTTTTTAAGGTCAAAGTTGTGAAAAAATAAATTAATAATTTTGAGATACAATATACAATGCAATATCATAAGACTGTTGAAGCTACCTTTATCAGATCAAAAATAAAGTAATATTGTCAAATATTGTCAAATATGTTCAAAATAACTGTAGAACTTTCCAGCAGGTGTCACTACTGTTTGTTTATGTATATTACAAGTGATGGATGTTATTTTATATTCTTGGGTATTTAAAGAAATAAGTGTACATTTACCATCTTATTCTAAATGCAGGCACAATTATGTTATATTTCATATATGTTATAATCTTATTAGGTTGCAGATATATTTTATTATTGTTCCTAGACCAGATGTGTATCTGTATATGCATAGTTAGTTGAGTGCACAGGCGCACATTTAGTTTCATTTTCATTCTGTCGTTGATCAAGAATGGTATGCTTGCAGGTGAGCGTCTGTAAATTGGCATTGCTAGTAATTCAGATCAAGAATTAATATCTCATGATTGTGTAATTTCATTAGTTCATTCTGATGTTTGTTTGTTTTCATTGCAGGTTTACAACCTATTGATCTAACCAAACGATCTTACTGATTAGTTAACTGACGAGCTAAAAGTCACATATGACGAGCTGTGTATGTGTACTCAATAAATGCTCAAAAAGAGGCTCGAGTTGTATCCGCCGTGCTTGTTCTGAAACCCTTCCAGTGGGAAGTTTACTGAGCTATAGCAGGTAGCTTACTAGAAAACTGGACAGTTGTAAACCGCCGTCGGAGCCGTGCTAGGGAATTCACGGACACCAAGCGGGTAGAAGCCATTGTTGATGACCGAAGTCGGGATCGGAGACCCGTATAGGCTACTGAGAAGGAAGCGGCCGTTAACAACACCACTGCAACGGAATAGCCGAAGGCAAAAGCTAACGGCGCTGTTAAAGCGCTGAATAACCATGAGTAAGACTGTGTGAATATTAATAGCTGCGGGGCTAACAACGCAGCCGCGACAACTGAGTCGAGTCTTTTGAAGCGAATCTTTTTGAACGATTCGTTTGAGTCGATTCTTCTGAACGATTCTTTTGAACGATTCTTTTGGCTTAAAAGTGATTTTAGTGATTCTGATCACCGGGAAGAGGAAAAAGATACAGAAATGGCAGATGAAAAACCAGATCTGGAGAGTTTAAAGCGGAAACGCTCAAATGCACAACGAATCTTTACAACAAGAATAAACCGTCTTGAAGTTGGCCGTTTACGTGAAGTTGAGTTGTCAGAAGAGTTAGCGAGATTGAAGGACGATTATGACAAACTCCTTGATGTCAGTAATGAGTATGTTGACGCACTAAGCCAAATAGACGCTACAGGTGACGACAGTGAGTCGCGGGACGCTCTGGCGAGGAGAGATGCCAGTGAGCAAAAATTCCTTGAAACTGAGAGCAAAATCATGGAAACGCTGTGGTCTAAGTATGCAGAGCCAGACATAGGCGCTCTTGTAACACAGTTCAAATCTGCTTTTAATCGAGCTGAGGCACTCAGCACAAGGAAAGTTCCATGGACGCAGCAAAGGCTCGAAAGTGGTAAATTGGAAAGGAAACTCCATGAACTCAGAGAGGCTGTGTACACTTGGAGAGATTATCGGCCATATGGAAGGGACAAATGGATGCTCTTTTTATCATTGAGGGAGGATAAAGAGCAACTGATTGATGGGTGGACATACAGACGTGAGGATGAGGTTATGAAGAGCGACAGAACAGAACTATAAGGCGATGGTGAGGAGGGCGAAGATGAAAATGAGGAAGGCAATGACGCGGTCGTTGGGCATGTCATAACAGATATCAACAGCCTTACAACTGCAGATAGCATCACCTTTACCCAACCAGTAACCCTTGCTATTGATACTCTACCTGTTAACAGTCAGTCTGCTGTTGTCAATCTGCCCACTGAGGGGCAGGAAACTGTATATGTTACAAGCTCTCCTTCATTCATGTTTACAGACAGAGCAAGCATCTCTACCTGTGCTGCCCGAGGTTCTACAGTCACTAGTCAACCTCAAAGCAGGTATGTTGCAGCTACTGCACACAAAGCCCCACAACAAATGTTACAGCCCAATCTGCAATCAAGAAGGTCTGATAGTGGACTTGGTGTCAGTTTCACCCTACCTCCAACTTTTGCTAGCACGCCACAATGGTTGAGCGATCATGCTACTCCGCCTGTTGATCTCAGCATGGGACAAAGTAGTAGCATGCCTCTTAGTAACCCTGGTTCGCACGCTGGTGGGGATAACAGCTCTCACTGGGCCTGACCAAGAATAAAGCTCACACCCATAAGCTTACCTAAATTCTCCGGTGACCGGAGGAGTTATTGGCATTGGAAGGCTGAATGGGAAAGTATCCAGGCACAAGCGGGGTCAAGGGAATGCAAGAAACTTCACTTACTGGACAGTATAAGTGAGTCTGTGAAAAGTGAACTCAGGCTATATCGCTGCAGAGATGCAAACGATATCTTCAGGGAATTGTAGAACCATTATGGTGATAAAGCAGGCCGAAGAGATTGTGTTGGAGCTTCAATCACGACCTGCTGTAAAGAACCATCAGCCAAGAGAAACGGTAGAGTTGATTCTGGCAGTGGAGAGGGCAGTATTGGACCTCTCAGACCTGGGGTGGGCGAAGTGGCTGTACGGAATCAACTGGTGATTTGGTTTTTGGAGAGTAAACTCCCTGATGTTATGAAGAGAGAGTGGCTCATGTGTGTGAGGAATCCTGTGAATGATGTCCATCCTGGAAACCGTTTTGACAGGCTTTTAATGTTCCTGAAAGACCAAAAGTCATTGCTCGTGAGGTTGGAGCAGTTGCTGCCCAGCAAAAAATGGCCTGCTAATGCTCCTGAGAGATCAAGCCACCGGGAGAAACCAGGTGACAGATGGAGAGAGAAGAAGTCTTTCACTAAAACTACAGCAAGTGAAGTCAAACGAGAATCCAAGCAGTTAACATGTGTCGTTTGTGGTGATGGAGATCACGGAGGTAAACTGTTTCGTTGTAAAACTTTCAGAAAAGCCAATCTGTCCGAGAAGAAAGCTCAAGTGAAAAAGGTAAAAGCATGTACAAAGTGCTTGGATGTTCACGGGGTCGAGAATGACTGTACTCCAAAGTTTCTCTGTCGTAAAGATGAGTGTAGGAAAGGCGACACTCAAGCGGACCACCACTATTTCCTTTGCCCTAAGGCGTCAACAAAGAAGGAAAAAGGAAAATTGTTAAAAAGGAAAATAAAGCAGAGGATAAGAGGGGAGCTCGAGGTCTGACAGAGGAGCAAGATGCTGTGTTCGCCGAGTTGGGACTGACTCCCCATCAGTTGGAAGCTGTCCGTAGAGCCTGTACTAACAAGGCAACGTCGACAGTGAGTCCTGGCAAGAGTCTGATACAACAGAGTGGCTTGAAAGAACATCCAGTCCTTATGATGCTCGTACATGTTACGACAAAGAGAGGAGACAGCCTTGGAGCTTTGGTCGATCTCGCTTCTGATATGAATTACATTACACACCAAGCTGTGGAAAGGCTCGGACTGAATGGTGAACTGGTTTCCCTTGTCGTGTATGGTGTTGGTACGATGAAGGTGAGAGTTGATACAAAAAGGTATCTTGTGAAAATAAAAGTGTGGACCTCCCGAGGAACCATGAAACTCCACGAGATGATTTGCTATGGGATGGAAGACATCGCCAAAGTGGATCGAGTGGTGAAATCGGAGCGGCTAGAGCAGTTTTTCCCTGAAGTAGAGCCGGGAGAACTGGCCCGCCCAAAAAAGATCGATCTATTAATCAGCACTCGTGAAGGCCGATTAGCTCCACAACGACTGCAAAGGGTCGGCGATCTAGTGTTGTTGGATGGTCCTCTGGGCAAGATCGTGAGTGGTGTGCATCCAGACCTCTTTGAAGATGTGGAGGTGGCTGCATGGCGGTTGAAGACGCACTTTGCTCATTCAATGAGGACGGTAGCCATCAAAGTTGAAGAACACTTTGTGGGAAGGCCAGGAGGCCATTTGGAGCAAGAAAACAGAGTAGAAGTTCGAACGACAGCAGCGTGCAATAAAGAGGTCCTTGAGTGGCTAAAGTGGGACAGCATCGGTGCTGCCTGTGATCCTATCTGTGGAGGATGTCGCTGTGGAAAGTGCTCGCCGGGAGGAAAGGAGATGTCACTGGCTGATGAGAAAGAGCTGGAGATAATAAAGGCAGGTCTAACCTTCAGAGAGGGAGATGCGCACAGCGACCAGCCCCACTGGGATGCGAAGTATCCCTGGAAGGAAAACCCAGTCTCTCTTCCTAACAACCGAAAGGTTGTGAAAGCAACATTCCTGAGGACTGAGAAGCGGCTCATGAGAGACCCTCTGTGGAAAGAAGCTTACACGAGGCAAGTCCACGAGATGGTAGAAAGGGGAGCTGCTATTAAGCTCACTAAGGATGTTATGGACAGCTGGAAGGGTGCTGTGTGGTGGGAGAGTCACCTAACCGCCCCAAACCCCCATTCAGTGACTACGCCAGTACGACTCATCTGGAATAGTAGCCAGGAGTTTGGAGGGGTTAGCATGAATAGCATTTTGCTTAAAGGCCCAGACGTCTTAAATCCCATCAGAGCGGTGCTCCTCAGATTTCGGGTGGGAGAACATGCGGCCATCTGAGACATCACCAAGATGTATAATTCGGTCTGGCTGGAGGAACAGGAAGTCCATGTGCATTGATTCCTATGGAGGGACTCACCAGAGGATGAGATTGAAGATTACGCTGTCATGAGGGTGAACATGGGGGATAAACCTGCGGAATGTATTGCGCAGGTTGCCATGCGAGAGACCGCGAAGTTACCACAGTTCTCTGAGATGAAGGAGGAAAGAATGGTAATTGAAGAAGACTCCTATGTCGATGATCTCCTCACGTCCCACAATAACCCACACATTGCTAAACAAGATTCAAGAGGGAGTGGAGAAGATACTAAAAACAGGAGGTTTCTACCTCAAGCCTTGGATCCGGTCTGGTCAAAGTGGGAGGAGAGAAGAGACAGAGTCCAAAACAGTGACTCTGACATTACCCAACCAGTTAAGGGAGGAAGATAACAAAGCCCTGGGGGTTGGTTACCTTGTGCAAGAGGACAAACTCTTTGTGATGATCTCTATCAACTTCTCCAGGAGGAAGAAGAAGATAAGAACAGAGATTGACCTCACTAAAGGGGAAGTAGAAGTAAAAACACCAAACCCACTTACTCGTCGTGTTCTACTGAGTCAAAACGCTGGACTGCATGACCCGATCGGTCTAGTAACTCCTGTAAAACAGAAAGGAGTAATCCTTGTGAGAAGAGCCTTCCAGGAAGCTGGCAAGCTTACAAAAGATACCTGGGATGAACCTCTGTCTGACGAGCTCAGAGGAATAACAATTGAGCTGTTCAAGGAGTACGCTCGTCTGAGTATTATTAAGTTCTACAGAAGCCTTACGCCTTCTGGCTGGACCTGTAACTGACTGGTGGTGGATACCAGGTGAAGTTAACGTCGCTGATCTAGTCACAAGAGGGTGCTCTCCTGAACTGCTGGGTGAGAATTCTGTGTGGCAGAAAGGTCCCGAGTTTCTCTCTAATCCAGTCGAGGATTGGTCAGCCTCAGAAGCCTCAGAAGTCAGCCTCAGAAGTGGCAGCTGATGCTAGAGAGGTAGTGAGTAGGCTCCAGAGAAAAGCCTTTTCAGCTGTCCATACCAGAATTCAAGCCAAGAAATTGTTAAATCCTGGCTTGGTGCTGAAGATCCAATAGTCACAGATGGAGCAAGCGGGGCTTAGAGATGGGGCTTCAGGGCTCCTGAGATGTCATGGTAGAGTCCAGAATTTGACCCAGGGAGAGATTGGTGTACCTTTGGTTCCCTACAAGGCATGGATCAGCATTCTTCTGACGAGAGAGGCCCATGAAGCTAACCACGAAGGGGTTGCTGGCACACACCTCCGTGTGAGATCTAAAGCATGGGTGATAAGGGGTTCAAGGATTGCCAGAAATGTTGTTGATTCTTGTATGCATTGTCGGAAGATGAAAGCTAGAATGTGTAAACAGGTAATGGATGAACTTCCCCTTGAAAGAACTAAACCAGCCGCACCATTCAAGTTTACAACGTTAGACCTTTTCGGTCCCTATGTTGTTAAAGATACTGTAAAACGAAGAACGGAGATGAAAATCTGGGGTGTGGTGTTCAGCTGTATGGCTTCAAGAGCAGTACATGCTGACATTGTAGAAGATCTGTTGACGGAAGGATTCCTGAAAGCATACCAGCGCTTCACAGCTCTCAGGGTCACCCAAGGAAGCTCTGGTCTGATCAAGGGACCAACTTTGTAGGCGCCAGACCAGTATTACAGGAGCTTTATGAGTTCCTAAGTAACATCAACAAGGATCAGGTCCAGAAGAAAGCGGTAGTTGAAGGAACCGACTGGACATGGGTGTTTCACCCGGCAGACTCTCCCCATCGAAATGGAGCAGCTGAGGCTGCAGTTCGTGTACTAAAGAGGGCGTTAAGTAGTGTTGGCAAGGGATGTAATCTGACAGCGCTGGAGTTCCAGACCCTTCTGTACCTGGCTGCTAATCTGTCAAATGAGAGACCTATCGGTGCCAGAGCTCAGGTACAAGGCAGGTCCAAACCCCTACGTTCGCCAGAACTGGCATGCACCTGCTAGAAATGTTGCAGCGGGTGATCTGGTATGGTTGGCTGATCAGAACGCACTGAGGGGCCAGTTCAGGCTGGGTCGAGTCTTGGAGGTGTGTCCTGATGCGAGGGGTGTAGTACGAGATGTGAAAGTGACAACATGTCGAAGTTGTCCAGTGTCCGGTGGGCAGTCCAAGAAGAACCGAG
This sequence comes from Carassius carassius, assembly GCF_963082965.1. Taxonomy (NCBI): domain Eukaryota; kingdom Metazoa; phylum Chordata; class Actinopteri; order Cypriniformes; family Cyprinidae; genus Carassius; species Carassius carassius. Next base: position 18,637,418 of record NC_081794.1, read on the forward strand.
GTGAGGAGAACTATCCCTCCACAATCCTCCACAGGGATGTTAGGAGGTTAGTGGTTCTGGTTCTGTAATATCATCAAGAACAATGTGTGTTGTTTTGGACATTAAAACTACCTTGAAGATATAGTTTTTTTATGTTATAACGTAATATGTTTATTCGTATCTAAGTATGCAATGTTATTTGCATGCTCATGGAGAAAATTTCATATCTAAAAGTGAATTGTTTGGTTATGGTGGCCTACTTGGATTCTAGAATCAGTAGACCAAGTGGGAGGTGTAAAACTTTCCAGCAGGTGTCATTACTGTTTGTTTATGTATATTACAAGTGATGGATGTTATTTTATATTCTTGGGTATTTGAAGAAATAAGTATACATTTACCATCTTATTCTAAATGCAGGCACAATTATGTTATATTTCATATATGTTATAATCTTATTAGGTTGCATATATGTTTTATTATTGTTCCTAGACCAGATGTGTATCTATATGCATAGTTAGTTGAGTGCACAGGCGCCACCTTTAGTTTCATTTTCATTCTGTCGTTGATCAGGACTGGTATGCTTGCTGGTGAGCGTCTGTAAATTGGCATTGCTAGTAATTCAGATCAAGAATTAATATCTCATGATTGTGTAATTTCATTAGTTCATTCTGATGTTTGTTTGTTTTCATAGCAGGTTTACAACCTATTGATCTAACCTAGCGATCTTACTGATTAGTTAACTGACGAGCTAAACATCACATATGACGAGCTGTGTATGTGTACTCAATAAATGCTCAAAAAGAGGCTCGAGTTGTATCCGCCATGCTTATGCTGAAACCCTTCCAGTGGGAAGTTTACTGAGCTATAGCAGGTAGCTTAGTAGAAAACTGGACAATAACTGTGTAATTAATTCCTGTGATGGCAAAGCTGAATCATGATGAGTGAAAAACAGAGTTTCTATCATTAAAATGAATGCAATTGATAATACAGTTTATATACATATAAATATACATAAAAAGTAAAAATTTCTAAACTCTAAGGAATAAAGACACAACTGTGAACACAACACTACATCTCCATCTAAATTTCAAGAGAAATACAGAGCACTCTCATAAGCTTTTCATGAACTCATGCTCAGCTCAACGAATTCACTACGCAAGCGACCAGCATTCTTTCCTGATGTGCTCGCTTGGACATTATATCGCAGCAATTAAAACCAGCCGATGCCCTTTGTACAAATAAGGAGGAAATTATTTTTAAGAATTTTATCTAGACCCTCTTATCATCGTTGGCAAATATTATGACTCAGTCGGGCTTGTTCGATGTGCGAGAGAAATGCATGCACATTTCAGCTCCCCAGAGTGTTGGCTTGTCCTTGAGAGAAGATCTGAAGATATGCTTGAAATGACTCGGCTAATCAAACGCAGGGATCTCCAGGAGAAAATCACTTCTTTTGGCAACACTTCCTCTCCATATCTTTTCTGACCGAATCACTGCTTCCCTGCCTTCATACCAACTTACATGCAATGAGAGAATATACCTTCAGTGATAAGACAGGGATACAGAGTCATAGATCAAGCTGTTGCCCTAATACGTCCTTCCTTACACTCATTTACCATCTTTCGCTTGTAGCCTGTTTCTTAGAGCTTGATAGCAGGGCAGTGGGGTTTTATTGCATTTCTGTGTAGATATGGTAGCCTAAATTTGTTTAAAGGGAATACATGAGAAAATGTGTTCTGTAAAATGCAGAGCTCCAGACCCTTAGATGCTTCCGATTTACTATTATCAACACCTCTAAAAATGTTGATAAAACATTAATAAAAACTTGGTTTTGTTTTCAAATGAAGCTTGTGTCCGCCATGTAATAAAAAGGTAATTGTTACTTTTATCCTGATAATTCAGTTTTTCAATTTTTATTATTTTTTTTTTTTTTTTCTAGTTATGAGTTTTTATCTTGAAATTCTGACATTTTCTCATAATTGTGCATATAATAATTAAGTTATAAACTCATAAATGTATGTTTACGGAATTCTGAATTTTCTCCTTAGAAATCTGACCTCTCAAGTTTAATGTGTTAAATTCTGAGTTTACATATCACAATTCAGATTCTTTTTTTTCCCACCATGGAATAAAAATAAAAAAGCTGATTATGACTTTTTATATCACATTTCTTTTTTTTTTTTTATCTTGCAGTTCTAAGAAAAAACTCAGAATTTAAGAATTACAGAGATAAAATTTGAAATTAACTATTTTTTATCCTATTGCATAAACAAGCTTCCATAATTCTCATGATTTTTTGTTAAAATTTAAACTGCAAAAAATAAATAAATAAATAAATAAATATAAATAATAATATTGTTGGGCTCCAGACTATGGGCCCTATTTTAACGATCTAACTGCAAAGTGTAAAGCGCACGGTGCAGGTGCACTCAGGGCGTGTCCAAATCCACTTTTGCTATTTTAACGACGGAAAAAGGGTAGGCGCGCCAGGGCGCATGGTCTAAACAGGTTGTCCCTATTCTCTTAATGAGTAATGCGTGTTAACCAATTAACCAATCAGATTTTCATCTTCCATTCCCTTTAAGAGCCAGTTGCGCTCGTGCCATGACGGATTTGCTATTTAGTATCCATTATGCAGTGTTGGGGAGTAACTAGTTACATGTAACGGCGTTACGTAATTTAATTACAAAATTATTGTAACTGTAATTAGTTACAGTTACTAAGAAAAAATGAGTAATTAAATTACAGTTACTTATGAAATTTTTTTACGATTACAAAGGGGATTACATTTGAATATTTACACACATCCACATACAGATTTAACTGATTTATTTCCCAAATTGCACTGACTATTCTGAGACATACCGCCCTAATAATTTCCGGGATGCAGAAATACAGTCTGGTTCGTAGAATCCAGTCATAAAAACGGAATGCCTAACGCGGACGGAATATGCCACATTTTGGATGACTAAATCAAAAGTAGGTCAGTACACTTGAATCAAAACATGACATCGACTAGTGTCTGTGAATATAAAGCCCCAAAAATGCAATATATGACTTGAACATTCTGCGTGTCTGTGGAAATCAGGCGCGGACTGGACACCGGGAGAAACGGGACAATTCCCGGTGGCCTGGCAGACGATTTTGCCCCACTATTTAATATCATTATTGTACAATTGCCTGCCGAATGTACTAAAGCGATCATTTGCGAATCCGCCATTTGATAATTAAATCTCGAATAAGTCATGAAGTGTTAGTCGTGACTCGCGCGCTCTCCGCGCCTCCGCCAAACGGTTTGGATCAGACTCAGAGTAATCATCAATGAGAGAGAGAGAGAGAGAGAGAGAGAGAGAGAGAGATCTTTGTTTTTTTATTTATTTAATCAAGCAGCAGCACGTTGCTCATCAGTCATCACTCAAAATACTATATAAAGGACATCATTATTATCAGTTGTAATGTTACAGTAGTATTTTAGCTGAAAAAAAAATCAGATTTTTTTTTATAGGTTTAGGGGGAGCTACGACAGACAACAACACAACCCTTACGAAAATTAACATTTTAATATTTAACTATAAATCCAGAGAAATGGTTAGCCTACTATTGTTTAACTGTGATAACCAAAAATGTAAAATTATTTTACAAATATATTTATTTAAAAATAAATACAAATCCATTTGGAAAAAAAAACAAGGTTATTTTACTTTTATATAGGCTAATAAAAGCATGGTAATTTTTTGTAAGGGAAAAACATGACTGGTGTACAGTATTAGGATTTTTCTATAAAGATATTGTAGTATTCTAGAGTATTGTATTGTAAAGTATAGTTTTGTTCAATCTTGAGTATTAAAGTCATGAGAGAGATGGATAACAGGGCAAAATAAAGAGACTGAAGAGAAAAATGGAAGTGAAGGTGCAGTTCAGGAGAGAACTTTTAATTATTTTGCATGTCCCCAAATTAAAGATTTAAACCTTTTTTTATGTCAGGTCCATACAAAAAAATAGTTTTGTCCATGAATTTGTTTGTGTGAGTTTGGATTTTCCAGTCTGAATTTTTTCCCAGTCCGCCCCTCCTGTAAATTAATGGCAAAGACATGGTTTCATTTACTATAGGCCTACTGAAGCTTGCAGTGTTTTCAACCTCTGCTGCCTCAATATAGGAGTACACGAGCACATAAACATAATTTCTAGAACTGCTTTGTGTCACTTAATGAGCATTTTACTTATTTTGAAAAAAAAAAAAATCATCATATACAGAGACAGCAGTTTAAAAAAAACACCAATGTTTCAGGAGTTTATTACACAGAATACGTCACATGCTTATTAGATAACTGTATTTTAGTTGATGTATATGCTTTTATTTATTATTCTTTAATTTTCACAAATTTAGAAAGTAATCAAAAAGTACTCAAAAGTAATTAGTTACATTACTTTAATAAAGTAATTGAAAAAGTTACACTACTATTACATTTTAAACAGGGTAACTTGTAATCTGTAACCTATTACATTTCCAAAGTAACCTTCCCAACACTGCCATTATGACATGTAGGCATTTATGCTGCTGTGTGTCCCTGTGTTTAATAAGCAGCTTGAACACTCTTTAAATAACAAAGAAAAAACATTGCCAGACTTTAGACCAGGTTTGAGCTGGTCTATGGCGCAGTCTATTTTCAGCTCCTTAAAATAGAATTATATATATATATATATATATATATATATATAAAATATTTTTTTTTTAAATCTGATATAGTTATAACAAATGCTCACAACTGGCAGCAACGAACAGAGTGTGACTCATTTCTGATTCACAAACAAATGAACTGGTTCAAATTTTTTTAAAAAGATTCACCTGACAATCTTGTACTTGTGCCATTTGAATCAGACCCCAACTCTGTCAGTGAATCATTCTTAACCATTTCTTAGATTGTAACTGACCCACTTACTAAACTATGAATCATTTTTTTTCAAATTGGACCTAGGCCTATAACTTTATGAAACTTACATCTATCTGACTGGTTGTTCTTATGAAAACATGTGATTAACTTTTTGTTTATTTTTAATCTTAAAGAGAGTGATTCTGTAATAGGTCAAAAAAGTTTTAGCTCCTAAATTTTCATTTTAGGAGGCAATAGTCAGGACCCTGAGATCTATATTTAAAATATAGATCATCTTTCTATTTTTGAAAATCTCTTGTTTTGCGGAAATTATCACATTCACCTATAGAGATCCCCCATGAATGCACCAGCTGGTGAGTCTTTTTTTTTTCACGTTGATGAGATTGACTACAGAATAGCATTAATCCTTTGTCTTTTTAGGCTTTTGTATGTTTTTTATCATTAGTGCTCAAAGGTCTCAACATCAACGTCAAATCATCAACCATAACGTACGATAATATGGCTTTTGTTTGGAAGTTCACGTGCCTTGTACACTACTTTGACCACATTCAAAATCATTTTAACACAAAACTGACTTATTTCCTCTTTCTTACTTCATTTTAGGTTTATTCAAAACTCAACCATTTTATGCCACTATACAGTAAATGCTCCCATAAACACCAAAACATTCTACAGGCTAATAACATATTTTTTAAAAGCAATGGGTAGTTTTCAATGTAGGAGGCCTGTTCAAGATTTTTCTGTTATGTGCAATAACACCAAATCATACATATGTATCTCAGAGCTGTGGAGAGTGTGTGAGTGATGTAGATTATATTGTACCTATAACATCTGCTCAGCCTGCCCTGACTCTCTGATCTGCTTCCAATTTACATTCCTGCCTGGTGATTTCTATCGCTCTACTTTGATAAATCATAGAGTGCTTTACATAAAGGCAGCCCCACGCTCGGGCTCAAGGAGTCACGCAATGGTGACTGAGGTTAAGCTCAAGACAGCAGGAAACTGACCACGGACAGATATATACTCTGTTTCAAAACCTGTGGAGGCAGAATTTTAAAGAATTATAACTTACAATCCATTCAAGATACATACAGTATTTATCATTCATGTCTGTATATGTGATCCCTGGGAATCAAACTCACAATCTTGGCATAATAGATCTGTCTACCACTCAAACTGTCTTATCCCTTTTGACACTTGCAATCTGCTAAAAAAAAAATCATAAAGACGTTGGTGAACAAATACAAACTCTCAGTTCTAATGGTTTTCTCTCTCTTATTGATTCTATTCTGTGCACCTGCACTGAGAGCATTTATTCAATCTTCAGGGTCACCTCTGGCCTAGGTGTCTAAATACATACAGAACAACATATTTTTATTTGTGTAATAAAATTGGAATGTGAATGAAACTAACTTCCAATCTCAGGAATTAGATGCATTTAATGACTTTTGATATGATGAATTTACTTATTAGGCTATAGGCTCTCTGGAATACTTGATTCTGATTGGCTGCTTGTGGAATTCAGCAACCAGATACAAACAATCAAGCAGGATTCTTAAGAGTGCTGTTATAATAGGGACTAACAGGTGCTAACAGAAGGTGTGACATTGTGCTGTAATAGTCTATGGAAAAATTTAGATTACAAATTAGGTAACAATGTTTTAAGTTGCTCAAGTTGCTATAAACCTGTTTGAGTTGTTCTTTCTTTAGATGAACATAAAATATTTTGAAGAATATTGGTAATAAAACAGTCGCTTGTCCCTCCTGATTTCACTAGAATGGAAAAATATACTATGGAAGTCAATGGGGTACAGAAACATTAACCACTTTCTCATGACACCGTGTTCTAAAAATGTGGTGCTCACATTAAAAAACAAAAAAAACAAAACACACACAGCTTTATATATTGTAATTTTATTTCACTGCCATGCATCTGGTATATTTAAAAACAAAAATGTGTTTTGTGTCAATGGTCCTTAACAGCATTGGGACTTTACTGTTTAAACACTTCCCTTGGCAGTGTTTACATGTTTTACTGGAATTATTGGTGTGGATTTTTTATTGACTCTCTAGGTTACATAGTTCCACCAGTAACTGGAACCAAGAGACTGTCTTTATTGGTGAATCATTAACTCATTCATCTGTAACTGTCATTTTAAATGAGTCATTGAATTATTTACTCAACTTATATTTTTCAGTAACTCTGAATCATTCAGGATCAAAACACAAAGCTTGAGATTGAGATCGAAACAGGCATTGTGGGACTCAACTTAAATCTCATATCGATTGTAGTGAAAGCAGTCTTCATAAAATTATAAGATAATTTAAACTCAGTTTAATATTTCATTCCCACACATTTGTATTTACTTATTCCTATCAGGGTCTATTTTAATGTAATGACTAAAGGGATTTAATGACTGTTAGAAATACAATCTATACGACAGATCTTGAGATGATGCTTGTAAGAATCAGAATGGATGTCCTCCTTTCTCTCTGATGAAAACCAGCAGGTTAGTTTTATTTTACCCAGTCTTATCAAAGTAGGTGTAAGGGCTGTCAGATGGAGGCAGGTTGTGACCTTTCTGCGCTTATTTATAAAGCCCAGCTGAGCCCTCTTGTGAGAAGCTCCGCTTAAGTCCAGCAGTGAGGAGAAAGGAAAGACAGAGGTCAAAGGTTAGGAAAACCCAGCCACACACCCAGTTTCCTGTTCTCTCGCTGTCATAGATGGCTCTGCGTTTCTCACTAGGGTTACCAGACTCATCATCTAAATCTCAAATTGGATTTGGAGGAAAAAAACTGATGAGACAGATTTGACATTTTTGACATGGAGAAATAAATCAGTTGACAAGCTTTAGGCTACAATAATGGCCAAACTTTAAGGTGGGTATATTTTGATATTCTAACTTAATATTAAATCTTTAATATCTAGGCTATGATGACTATCAGAGAATGAATGAATTTAGAACTAAGTAAAATCTAGCATTTATAGTGGGTAACCTTATACAAAGACACACAAAGTCAAAACTCTGAAATGAAATATTTTCCATTTTGCTGTGGTCTTGCCAAAGCATATGGCTTATATATTTGATTCTCCTTTAACGCAAGCCAAATATTTGAGACATAATATGGAAAAGTTGTCAAACAAAAATATATTCTGTCATTACAATCAAATGAGTTTATGAAAAAAAAAACTTTCTTTTCCATGTGTTTTGAGTGAATTTACAATGACAAAGATTTAATGCAGACTGTTTGAATAGATGAGGTGTATTTCAATATTTTTGTTCTGCCAGAAGGCAGAGGAACATGTTTTTATTATATCAGGTATAGAATAAATTTTTAAATGGATTACAAAAATAAATTTTCAAGTAATGTTCCTAAAAAATGATAATCAGTTTTAGATACTGACCTCTAATTTCAGAGCCTGTGATAACTTTCTCCTCACCCCCAGTGGATCAGGGTGGAACTTTAGCAAATTTGTTGGCAGGACGTGTTCTTCCAGAGGGGAACACCGAGTGCACAACCCATTACAGTCAAGATCTTCTGCTAATGACGTCTGGAGGAAACTCAAAAGAGGAAGATGAAAGAAAGTGCTTTGAAGGCTCTCACCCCTATTTCTGTGCCACAAATAAAACTTAACAAAAATGCTTGATATCAAGCATATCTTAATTAACACAGAAATGAAACAATAAAAGAGAATTTAGTCCCCAAGGTAATGCATTAATAATTATATATTGCATCAAGTCATTCTATTGCAGTCTGTTTACACTTCATTGCATTGTGTTTTTAGAGGGAACAGAAATGTCCGTAAAATTAATGTAGACCAAAAAGTGGTGAAAATGTTAGAATTAGATTCTCTGGAGTTCATAAACTTTCACTGGCTATAAATTCAAATGCTACACAAAGTTTTAATGGCATATATATGTATGCCAGGCTTTCACCATTGAAGGCTGTAATCCATTAATCAATATATAATTACCTTTGCTGGACAGAGTGCAATAAAATGACTTTAGCATAATCTAGTAACCGGTCATTGGAATCAAAGGGTTTAATCACTTAATTTGATTGAAAATTCAGTTGGAAAGCAGAATATTGACTTGTTTTTACAGAGAGACACAAGTTGAATCATTACAACTTTACATCCTTTTTCAGTTTTCAGCAAATTGGTTTAAATTGGTTAATTGCTATATTCTGCATTTCTTTAATTAAAGTTTCATCTTGCCTTATTTTATAGGATATAATATATTCTGACCAAAAATAAATAAATGACTAAATAAAACATCAACATATGAAATAAAATAGCTAGACATAGCCATTCTGAAGTTTATATTATACTATTTTTACGCAATATAAAGTTTTTATTAACACTTTTTTCTAGTTGCACATTTCCGAAGAGACCTTGGGAGTAATGAATATTTCTGTGGTAATACGGTACACTTTCTTTGTGTAAATTATTTTCTATAAGTGCTGCTGCCACAACAGTTACTGTATGTTTCTGCTGTGAGCATATTGTTTTCTTTTCTATTTAAATCATGTTTTACAACACATCACTTATTTCTATTGCAGCTGGCAAAACTGTATTGCATCAATATTGTATTTGGTCAATTACATTTTTTTTCTCTGTGCACTCATTGATGTGTTTTTATTGTTTTACCATAGGTGGCAGTGAAGGGAAACTTGGTTTACCCACTCTTACATGCTATTGCACTTTAAAGTTCAATGTAAAGTAGAGCAATGCTGTGCAGAAAGTGGGTCTTTTACAGTTGATCATATTTTATAGACATGATTAAAGACATTCTACCTCTGTGTTACAAGGTGTTTCATAATGTGCAGCCACACATTGTGAAGTACTGTGGAGCTACTGTACGTACCTCTGGAACAACATTTCAAATATTTTATTAAACATGCAGTTATCTTTAGTTGTTCTTATCTGCAATAACTTGATAATAAATAACTAACACTAATAAATGATAATGTCCTAGATAATGTACTGAACTGTTATTGTATGTTAAAGATAGAAATGTTATTTGGGAGGACACATTCATCCTGTTTAAATGGTAGAATATACAAAAACAAAGACATTTCAAGTACTATAACTTGTCATATATTCCCCATGCCAGCGTTTCATCTTATTAAATCGTAGTGTCAAGTACATTGTAATCAATGACAACTTTTTTAAGAATTTCACTTCCGCTAACGAGAAACGCTTTTGGGTCATCACCTCTGGGCTTTAATCTAATAGTTTTAAAAATCTCCAGTCATGTAGACTAGACTTTAACATTTCCACCTACTTACTTAAACTCAGTTACTGCCCTAATTTTTTTTTATTAGATTCAAACTGGCTGTAAAAGTCATTTATATTAAACTATGGTAATTTTATTAAACTGCCTTAAAGGGATGGATAGTTCATCCAAAAATGAAAATTCTGTCATTATTCACTGCACTAAACTACACTTGAAACTAAACACTTACTGGTCCCTGCTGACTTATGGAAAAATACTATGAAAGTCAACCGGGAACAGAAAGTATTTGGTTAACAACATTATTCAAAATATCTTCTTTTGTGTTCAGTTGAAGAAAGAAACTGATACAGATTTACAGAACAACTTGAGGGTGAGTAAATGACCAAAATAAATAAAAAAGTAAAAAATAATTTTGGGTGCCTTATACTTAAAAAAAATAAAATAAATAAATAAATAAAAATTTAAATCCTATTTTAATATTGTTCATAGTGGTGCAAAATGTTTTATGATTTGTTTTATGAAAAGTACCAATCTAAGAAAGGAAGATTCAACTTTTTAAACTGCTGTTGCAGGACAGAGATAATGAACAATGGCAGGGGGTCCTTCCAGGGACACGGGGGCCGTACAATTTTAAAGACAGTTTACAATAGCCATTTTTTTAGGGCTGTCATAGTAAACAAATATTTATCACAATACTGCTGTTAGGGAGGTGAAGATTACAACAAGTCATTTTAATGGTAATCCACACGAAGAAAAAGGTCTAACACACAGGGTAACATCAACAATACTGGACAAAACAGAATTGAACAGACTACAACTAAAGTAGGGTAGCTGACAAAGGACAGACAGGTGAAGAGGATCGACACAGGTCTTTGACTAACATAATCAAACGAGGGAAAAACTGGGCCACACAGAGCACACATGGAAAGAATACAACAAAAAGTCCATGGGCGTGACAATATACTAACTCAACACAACACAATATTTCTTACAGTTCTATTTTATTATCTAAATTTGCTTCCAGAAATCATGTGATTATATTCAACTGAAAATGTCCCCATTGTAATATAACTATTTTTTTTTCCATTGTAATACATTTAACAGCAAGCTACTTCAATAATGTGAGGAATAGTTCAATTTTTAACAAAGTAAATATTTTCCAGACAATGTTTTATTACTGTGCTTTTATAATTTTTTTTTAATCCCCCTCACACTGTGGGTCTTTATTCATTGAAATGTACAGCTACCTATATTTTAGAAAGGGGTCATTGACGTTAACAAGTTTGAACTGGTTCCTGCACTGGTCGTTCTCATCACACACATAGCCTATATATATAGTTTCCTTTCTGTTTCTTGACATAAAATGTCGTTGCATAATAAACACGTTCGAAACATATAGTCTGTTTGGTCCGGTCCCAAACTCTTCCTAGTTTTATTGGTTCAGTGTAAACAATAAGGTTCCAGCTGTTTCACCAGACATGTTAGTACAGTGTTGATTGACATTTCTTTAATGCAATCAAAAGAGAGGCAGAGTTATTGTCGTCTCTGATTGGTGGACACGCCTTCAAGGGGCGGTGATTGGAAGTTGAACGCGAATCCAGCTGTGAAGTGGTTCGCATGAGCGGATTCGTGCTATAGACCGTTTTGCCGACTGGGAGAATCATTGGAGACTTGTGTATTTTCGCAATAATAGACAAGACTTCAGCACAGAGAGCTCTCTTGCGCATCCTTTCAGCTCGAGCTTAAGCTTTTCCTTTTCATATGCAGACAGAAATCACTGCTTGCACCTTTAGAAAAGATTCTGAAGGATTTTACTAATTGGATCTATAATTGTCACTCTTGTGAATACTTTTGAGCAGTAGATCTTGCGGTGATATAATAGAAAATAATAAAAAACATGAAATTGTAATCTTTGATCATTAGCCTACTTTTAAGTGCGCGCACGCGGAGAAAACGAGCGAAGCGCACAATTCAGGATTGGGAAGCAGTTTTGCAGGACCTGCCTTGTTTTGATCTGGTTGTTAGTCATCGAAATACAATGTTGAAATCTTAATGCATGATGTCCAAGTCACTGAGATACCCATAAACCTGCCACCTGGAAACACAGCCTGCGAGCTCCCTCTGATCTTGTTCAATACCATCATTTGGACTGCTTTTGAAACCGAGATGATCATGCGATGAGTAAGCTCGATTTGGGCATACTGTCAGAAGCAATTAAAGGTAAGAAATTTAAAGTGCATTTATTACATTTGACTGAATTATTGTTAAACATCACCACGCTCATTTGCCTAATCATTATATGTTGTGTAACCATTAAAATGTAGTACCAAGTTAAAAAGTAAGTCATAATTGGCATTTATTTACAACGTAGAATTATTATTATTTAATCAAATATTTATTTATTTAATGATAGGACACCAAAAGTACCATATCGAATTGTATGTGTGGCTTGTTGTTGTCTTTTTCTTAGTACAGTTCCATCAGTTCATCACTGAATACCAGCCTGTAAAATCTTAATAGTCTCAAAAGTCCTGCCTTTTATATACTGTAGCTATAGGCTCTTCTTTGTTTCAAATGCACCGACGTTAATAAAGAATAAACTCAAAATACATTTATTCTTAATGCATTTCATTAAGAACCATTTTATTTACAAACGTGTAAATAGACATGTACGCTCTTCTATCATGGCTTTTCATTTTTTATGTTTTGTAAAAAAAAAATCATAATTGCGTAAAATCAGATTTCTTTTTCTATTGTACAGCTGGTAATGCATGCGTTTTCTCTCCTCAAGGGGGTGAATGATGGCTGAAGATGGAGGAAATATCTCCGAGGACCATCAGTTGAGGGAAGCAGAGGGTAGCTCCTCTCTTCCAAGGACTTTTATACGACTTAACGACCTGTCCGGTGGCGGGGAGCGCAGTGAGCTTGAGTCTGATGGAGGCGAGAGGCGGGAGAGCGCAGCCGGAGCAGCAGCGGAGGAGGCGTCCGCTTGCGACGGGGAACCCTTGCCCTATCCGTCTTTGGCACCGGTTGTGTTTTTCTATCTGAAGCAGACCACGCGCCCAAGGAGTTGGTGTCTGAAAATGGTTTGCAATCCATATCCTTTCAAACTCAAATGCAAGTCCTTTGCCTCACCTGGATGGCATTCACCTGTTCAGGTAGGACGCGCCACGGCGAACGCCGCCGGGCGCTGTCTTAGGTTTGAAAACAACGTATTCGACACAATATTAATAAATAATTCTAGCTTTAAGTTGTCATCTTTGGAGATCAGGTAAATCGAGAAAACCACTCCCAAACACACGCAATTTATTTTATTTATTTTGAAGTCCCAATTATGCTGATAGCTCGATAGCTACAAATTAAAGGGCTTTTATTCCGCTAGGGCTGTTGAAGACAACGCGATAGATCCTGCATAATATTAGAATTTATGAGTTTTGGCAAGCATTAATGTTACCTCAGCAGGCTCATAACTGTCTTAACACAGTTTTGTGCGTTTGTATGACAAACAAGCTGAGGAAAGTCATTATATTCCATTAACTGGCCAACAAGGCATCGCTCTGAGGCACTTTATGGCATTACCTCATTTATTAGCACTGATGAGTTAAGTTATTTCCTTGGTGTCTTGAATTTCTAGAGCTAAGAACTGTGCACACAAAGTGCCTTTGGCTTTTTATCATCACAGTTTGCTATTTAACATCTTTCTGTAAGGCAAGTTTATCTAAAAAGAAATGTCTATGCAATGGTTTATGGTTTATCAAATGGCAGTGCTTTTCTCATGAGAAACAGTACATAAATGTTATATAAGGTGGCCTTTTTGTGTGACTTTTATGATGTGATTCATATGAAAATTTAATTTTTTTAGAAAAAGTAAGCATTGAGGTCCACCTCTAAACCTAACCGTCAATGGGGCGTAAGCTTATACTACAAAGTAACGATGAAGGGTTCAAATGACTCCCTCTGAGAAAATATTGAGAAGAAATCAAAAGCCATATTGAATTCCAAACTTTGTGATTAGTTAATTATTTAAGTGAAAACCAATCAATCCTCGCTTAGCTTTCAGTAGGAGCGCCTAACAAGTGGTTTAGATTAGTCACATTGATCTAGTCCTAATGACTATAATTTTTAGGGTGTCGTTAAAGCTCTCAAGATGATTTCATTTTGTACCTTAAGAGGACTCCTTGTTTAGCTGCCAGACGTTACGCAGAAAGAGGAGAAAACGGACTTGATTGCGAGCGTGTGAGGAAGGGATGTGGTTTGCATGTGTGAGTCAGAGGTGTGCACTTGCAGTCTGACTGATTCTGGGTGTAGGTGATCTGTTTGGTTTTCGACTGACTCGCAGCAGCCTCGCCGAAGGAAAGAATGCTCTTTTGGATCGAACGAGCTGGCTGGACGTGATTGTGATGTCTGGGTTCAAATGCTTTGTTTTTCTTCAGTAGGAAATATGATGAGACTTGTGGGCTCTGAAAGGCTGCCCAATCAAACACACTCATCTTTCCCCCATTCTTGTTTCTCAACCTCCTCACGCTCTTCCCCCATTAGACGAGCCCACATCCCTAAAAAATAAGCTTTGCTTATGAAACACAGTGCCACTGTGTGTAAACGGGCCTTGTGGTTCTCCGGGCCTGATGGTCTGGTATTCCTCAGAGAGGATAAAGTCCGCTTTTGCCATCGCATTTCCATATTCTTAAATGCCACTGTTTCTACAGTGTTCCCGTCGGTCCGGTGTGCTCATGCCCTTAGGAAAGGACTGAGCCAGAAGGGATACTATTAACTGTGGTCAAGAAAAAGATGTGGAATTCCCTCTCCTTGAATCATCATGCTGCAAAGCTGCACACACAATCTGTTCACCGTCCAGTCGAGATCAATGAATAGGCTGGCTGTTTATTTTGATTTTAAATAGCTATGAAAAGGTGGATAAGTAAAGTAAGTGTAATACAGTCAAATGTGATTCTGAGTCTACAATACAAGGACAAATCATAGCGTACAGTGGCATTTGCATAAACGGGAGTGTCCTCTGTGCATCGTCTTGCAGATTTATGTGTCGAGACAGTTCATCTCTTATGGTGCCATCTCATGTAATGATTCCTTGTGCAGCAATTTCTGTTTTTAGATCATTGTTATGGTGTGGAGTGGGGTTTGAATATCTGGGACTCATTATTAGCCGAGAGCTTTTATTTATATGTATAGTCTTCATAGATGACCTTTAATACATCTCTGTAGGCATTAGATAAAGGTCACTGTTTTTTAATAGTTTGTAAAGTATCTCAGATCGATGCTCTGTTCATCCCATTGGAAGCATGTAAAAGTGTTTGTCCCATTTAAGATTCTTTGGACAAGCTCATTTTCATACTTCCACTCTTGGGATGTAAAACTAGAAATTTGAATTTGTCTGTGTTGCAAGGGCTGACAATCTCATTTGCAATTTGGCATGTGCGTCAGTTGATCGCTCAATCAGTTCATTAAAAAAGTCTCTTAGTATTATTGATTCAAAAGTAATGAAAGCGTCCTTGTGCGTCTGGTTGCCATTAGGAAACGATTCTGCAGTCTTTGTGATTCATCATTCTGTGTTTGTATCCTGTCAGTCATTAGATCTTTTCTCCCTTGAGGGTTACTATAGTTTATTGAACCTTTGACTTGTCCTCCGTCATGGGGTTTTCTCTGGAACCTCCAGGATTTCATCTGTAGCTTCTGCATTTTGGGAGTGTTTGTGTGTGTCTGTGTGTGTGCACTTAAGAAAGCTTGTGTAAGAGTGAGAGAGACAGTTCAGGTTACAGAAGTAAACTACCATTTGAAACCTCTTTCGAATGTTGGACTGCACGATTAATTGCTTTGAAATTGAAACGGTGATATGGCGTAGTTTAATTATTAAGCTGATTTAATTATATAAATGATTAACAATATAATTTTTTTATACAAATGATATTATATAGTCTGCATGTGTTGCCAGCTTAACAGTTTGTGTGTGCATTAAAATATGTTACTGCATTGTTTTTTTTACTTTTTTTTTTCTAAATATCTTTGACACTGTAATTTAATATACAAATTTAATGCAAACTAATAGAAATCAGACCTTAATAAATAAAAGGGCGGTTAAATGATTAATTGTAATTAATTGATTCCATAATATAGCATATGTTTTTTAAATATGTAAATGTATTTATATATACATAATAAATATACACAGTACACACATATATTATGGATGTGATTAATCACAATTAATCATTTGACATAAATCATATGTATATAAACGTGTGTGTGTGTGTGTGTGTGTGTGCCTTTCTTAAATATGTACAAATATACTATATATTGTATGCATATATTATGTAAACACTTTTATTTTGGATGCAATTGATCAAGATTAATCATTTGACAGGCCTAATAAATAACTTTAAAAGCAATAAACAACACTGAAAGCCATTGTAAAAAGTAGACTGAGACACCTTCACAGGTGTATAAAGAGACCTGAATCCACTTGTCCAAGTGCAATGTGAACTTAAAAAAAAATGTTTTATGTTTTCCTCCATCTTTGATTTAAAGCAATACAAATTGTTTATTATATCACGTCATTATACTTAAAAAACTTTTATACAATTTTGTTTTACCATATTGTGCAGCTCTACTAAACAGCAGCTAAAGTTGAGCGGTTGTGGAAAAAAGAAAACTACAAAATAAGAGCAGTTGTTTTTGGTCAAAAATAGTTGTTCTTCAAGGATGTTTAAAGTTCTACCTTTAAAAAAAAAACTCTTTCAGTAGACACAAAAGTGATCTGAATAAAAACAATTCTCTTTGCATTCACATTGGATCTAAACTACCTTCTGCCTTACCTTCTAGTTTATTTTTTCTATATGTGTGTCTGTGTTTTGATTTTGCAGAGAGTTTGTAGTCAGTTGCAAACAGTGCCGCTGTGATTTAAAATTCAGTAATGTGTTTTTCGTTCATTTAAAAAAACACAGATGCATTTCTACTTTTTCAGTAACAACTGCTATTTAGATTTGTAGTAAAATTCTAGCTAAGGTAAACTCTCTTGGTTTATGTAAAATATACTTATTTAATAATATGTAGCATTCATTTTGCTAGATCTTGTAAATAACATATCAGTGCACTAAATAATGTATGCACCGTGAATTGCTGCCAGAAATTCCATTAGAAAATTGGAAATTAATTACATTATTAAAGCGCAAGAAAAACCAACAGGGCATCCTTCGTTATGTGTGAGTGAGTGACATGACATTCAGCCAAGTATGGTGACCCATACTCAGAATTTGTGCTCTGCATTTAACCCATCCAAAGTGCACACACACAGAGCAGTGAACACACACACACACACACTGTGAACACACACCCAGAGCAGTGGGCAGCCATTTATGTTGCAGCGCCCAGGGAGCAGTTGGGGGTTCGATGCCTTGCTCAAGGGCACCTAAGTCGTGGTATTGAAGGTGGAGAGAGAACTGTACATGCACTCCCCCCACCCACAATTCCTGCCGGCCCGGGACTCAAACTCACAACCTTTCGATTGGGAGTCCGACTCTCTAACCATTAGGCCACGACTGACTTAGAACCTCCAGGCATCAAAGATAACAGAGCTCACAAGATCCCACTCCAAATCCTCACAATGGACTTAAACATCACAGAACTTTCTCTGCACATGGCCAAAACAATATCAGCGATCTCCAACATGGTCCACTATCTGTGATAACACCGCAAACACACCCAACAGTACTGTAGCTATTTAAGTCTCAAGACCATCTCCAGACCCTAAAAAACAAGGTCAGTAGATAAGTGTGTGATAACGCATATGCTGGATTTTGGAATTCTCAAGGGACTGGGACAAACAAGTGGTTCTTCAGTAAAGACCACGGTAAAACACACATACTGTGAGTAGGTACACATTCAGCTTTTGAGCACCTCATGTCTCATGTGTTTTCCTGTGGATTTAATCAGATAACTGAAAAATCAAACCCAGTAAACTCCAGTGCTGCACCATTAATGCTCATCTAACAGCCTTCAGCTTGAGCAGACGGTAGACATCTTCTCAGGACATGGAGATTTCAGTTTTGTAGCTGTCGGTCAGATCACAAGCACTAGACAGATTCTAATCTGTTCTTAATGAAATCAAATGGCAATTATTAGGTCTGTCAATGTAACATGTCAATTTAGTGTGCTTAATTCTAAAACAATGTTACAGTTAATAACTAGGGGTGTAAATCAGATTTTTCATCACAACACATTCTGACTTAGCAGTGATACAATATTTACAGATACCTTAAAACATATCGCGATATGATTACAATTTGATAAAATTCAAGGGTCTGCCATCAATATATTGATATTGCCAGTTAATTTTTGATTGACTGGCAAATTAATTCTTTCTTTCTTTTTTGCTCTTATTTAATCAGCAGAAAATGCAGGCAGAAAATGGGGGTAAAAACTATCCAGACCAGCGTAGATGAGATTTTAATATTGCTTTTTTAAATCAAACCTTTGAAATATGAGATTTTGTTGATCTTGAAAATCAATGAACTCATCAGCTCTATGGTAATATTCCTCTCCGCAGCGTCACACGCAACACTATTCTCAACATCTGAGCACAGCCAGAACTCCCAGACCTGGAAACACGAGGTGAAAAACATGCCACGTGCATCCATTTCACCTGCTGTAGCTGCTCATTAGTTACCAAAGAACTCCTGTGTATTGTCACAAATCTACATTGCTTGTGAGCCAAGTATGTGATTAATATCAGCTATGTATGTTTTAGGATGTATAAAGAGAGCTTGCAAAAATCCTGTTCATTAGGAAATGATCCCATCCTGAGAGTAACTCTCTCACTGTTTTTTTTCCAAATGGTTTGTGTTACTGGCACGTCCTGCTACTGTCTGTTATGTACTTTTATAATTTTGCCAATGTGCTTGGCTTGGCAGCATTCTGTTCCTTATGCATTGTTACTCTTGCTATAATTGGTGGTTTTGTTGCCAAATGCTCATACTGTTGATTTATGAAGACAGATTTCGACTCTGGAGGCAATTATTGCACTAACTATTGTCAATTAATCACAATTTAGGCCACAATTCCTTCATTTGACAACCAGAAATTGAGCATAAACATAAAAAGCTGCTTAAGCCGAAGGGATGAAGTCAAGTTTGCCATGCAGAAAATGGTCATTACTAGGTGTTCAATATTTCATAATTCAATTTTTTCCTTTTTTTTAAGCCCCCCCACCCCATAACACATTTCAGGCTGAATCCCACATATGCCAAGTCTGTGAATTAATATACAGTGGCTCATTACAGGGTCCCGTCAAAGCCAGACATCTATAAGCCCTCTATTTGAACAAGAAGGGAAGTTATAATTACAGCCAGACTAGTCTGTCCTTTAAATTAGTCCTCTATTACATGTCTTACTATCAGCTGAGAGCCAGTGGTGCTGTGTGCTGTGCTCTATCTAATGGCCTCAATACAGAACACTTTTGTTTGCCCATATAGGTGCTGTTTGGAAAATACATTTAAATATTAGCCTTCCAAATAGACATGAAGTCGGATATTTGATCTCATAAACGTCTTTGTACGAAACCTATAAAATAAAAACCATACAAATTTTTCTCAGTTTTACTGTATGCGGTATTATAGGATGATTAGTTTGTTTGGGTTGTCCGTCACCGAACAGTCAGTGCATTTGGATTTGTTTGCATTGCTGTGCTAACATTTGTATTTTTATGTACATTTATGCAAGCTAAATTAGTGATCGAACGATATTGAGCGTTCGGTGTGCTCAGATGCTGACAGTCTGAAAAAATAATCTAAATTGTGAGAAAAGAGTCTTTAAAGTTGTCCAAATTAAGTACTTAGCTATACATATTACTGACAAAAAATTAAGATTTGAAATATTATGGTAGGAAATGTACAAAATATCTTCATGGAACATGATTTTTACTAAATATCCTAATGATTTTTGGCATGAAAGAAAAATCTCATATAATGTTTTATTGGCTATTGCTACAAATACACCTGTGTGACTAAAGAAGTTTTGTGCTCCAGGGTCACATATTTGGCTTGGCTGTAAATCGGTCCACCACTAAGCTAATTTCTAATTGTTCATTCAATACATGTGTGTGCTAGATATTTTTACATAGAAAATCATCTGTATGTTAATCTGCTGGTCTTAATAATGAATTTATTTGAATTTCTATAAAAAACACAAATTTTGTCATAATAAAATTGGCTGTAAATTATGTAGATGTGACAGATTGAAAATGAACATGTACATTTAAATGCATAAGTCTGTGTACACTGTGATATATAATTATATATAATAAAATATAAATATATTCACTATTTACAATACTTAGAAAAGTCTATAAAATATAAATGTTACTTTCTAGTTATACTTAGTTAGTTATACTTAGTTAATCTGTGATCAGTTTATGGGCACGATAAGTTGGACGATCGATTGTTCTGGTCTGCACTAGGGGGAGAGCTCGCAGTTTTTTCCATTCTACATAAAGCTTCCAGTGGAGAAACTGTGCGAGAAACTGTGTGCATTAATCTTCTCCCCCTTTTCAGGTATTAAATGTGTGATTATTAGTTTAAAATACTTTATTAGGATTAATAATATGTTTTGAGAGTATAGAGACGCGATTATTATATTGATTGTGTGTCCGAAATGTTTAAAATATGTAGTTTAGAAATGCGCGAGCGCAGGACTCCATTTTGTGCGCGTTGAGAATAGCGTTAGGTCTATATAATGGCGCGAAGCTCGTGTATGTTCAATTTGTGTATTTTATGTGTAATCCTGTTTTTATAGTGCTGATTTGTCGACTTGTTTCAAAGATGTGTAGAGTAAAAGTGACTTGAGAATGTTAGGCTAAAACATCTATCTGAAATTGTACATTTACATGCTTATAACTGATTTGCCATAGAGTTAATATGCATAGATGACTAAAAAGAGTGAGATTTAAAAGAGTTGAGTCTCAGGTAACCGTTAAATGCTTTAAAATGCTTTATTGTATTTCTGTATGCACTTTATAGTGTCATGAGTCTCAAATAGCCTTTTATATAAGAGTGTACTCATGTAATGTATATGGTAAAAACTGCTGAATACTGATATGAAAGATGTCAATGAAGTTCATTTGTAATAGAAATGTTTAATTGTGTGTATACAAATGATTAATTTTGATTACATTCTACATAAAGCTTCCAGTGGAGAAACTGCGCGAGAAACTGTGTGCATTAATCTTCTCCCCCTTTTCAGGGGTACAACATAGATGGTAATGTATTTTTTGTGTAAAAGTATGTACAAAAATATATAAGCTTGTACTATTTTACCCTGGTGGGTTTCTAAGTGGAAATCCTCAATCAGTATATCGGACTGCTTCATTCAGAATATTTACTCATAATTGTCCGCATATCTGATCTTAATTCACACTAGAAAAAAAGAAAGGAGAAGGAATGAATCAAGCGGAATTTGTTGTTTGACAAACACTCAGTCTTATCAAGATGTCAGGCTCTAGGAAAGCTTTCTTTCTTTTGTGTTCTTCTTTGAATGAGTCTATATATTTATCTTCTGTATTACCTTTTTGTCACTGTTCTTGCTCGGCCGCCCCCTGCCAGTCTTCAACCTCTCAACACTCTCTCTTTCTCCCTGGGCTGTTCCGTGAGATGTCTGTAAGTTTATATAGGAATCAGTCCAGGATTTTCCTACCAGCTTTTTCTCATTAGAGAATTGGAGGAGACTGGAGAAGTTGAGGGGAATGGCATGAGGCAGGAGAGGTGGGGGAGGGAGAAAGAGAGAGAGAGAGAGGCGGAAACTGTGGAAAGTAGGGGTGAGATGTATGTTGGCCCACCTAACCGAATTCCCATACGGCCTCTGAAGCTCATTACCTCTACCACTTGTGTTTACTTTCTTTTAGTCTTATTACCAGTAAGATCTAGCCTTTCCATTTCACTCTCACACATCCCCCTTCCTCTGCACGCTAAAACTTAGCACATTATGTTTATTTTGTTGCTTCATTAGTCATGAAAAACACAGAAATGGTGATCTTTGTTGCTTTGAGGAACAATGGTTGAGCAGTTTTACACCTACAATATCCAACATGGGCTTAAATATTCTTGATCCAGAGGGCGGACTTGTTCCTTCAACTCAGTGTTTTTCACTAGAGAGACATGTTTGATGGTGTGGGTTAGTCTTTACATGTGTGCTTGGTAGAGGTGGGTGGTATGTCCAAAATCTGGTATTATGGTATGAGCAATTTTATATAGCATTATATTCTTTTTCTGAAATAAAAAAAGCTAAAATAAAATGTTTATGAAATAAGTAACTTGTAGTAAAGGTCTTTTTTATGTGATATGTTAAATCGGTAAATTACATGTACATTACATTTATCTGACGCTTTTATCCAAAGCGATTTACAATTGCTATATATGTCAGAGGTTGCACGCCTCTGGAGCAACTAGGGGTTAAGTGTCTTCCTCAGGGACACATTGGTGTCTCACAGTGGATTTGATCCCGGGTCTTTCACACCAAAGGCATGTGTCTTATCCACTGCGCCAACACCACCCGTAAATTAAAGGGATAGATGACCTAAAAATAAAAATTTGTTCATTAATTTCTCACCTTCATGTTCCAAACCTGTAAGACCTTCGTTCATCTTCAGAAAATAAATTAAGATTATTTTGAATGAATCTGATAGCTTTTTGACCATGCACAGCAACTCAACTGACACATTCAAGGCCCAGAAAGGTGATAAGGACATTGATAAAACAATGTGATATCAGTGCTTCAACCTTTTCAATTTTATGAAGCTACAAAAATACGTAATACTTAATAAATAACGACTTTATTCAACAATTTATTCTCTTCCGTGTCAGTCGGCAACAATTCACAAGAGGACCATGACACATTTAAATTACTACCCCTTTTAAATTAGAAATGCTTCAGTAGCCTGGTTTCCATCCAAAGTTGCGAATTTAACAAAATTGGAATATCGCAAAAAAACATTTGTGAACAAGCACCGTTTCCATACAACGGGTCAAAGAGAACAACATCGTCAGTTCCTGAGAAACTGGCACTATACATTAGTAAGATGTAAAATGTTTACATCAAGATGTACTTTTACATTCTAAAAGTAGGAGAAGCTAATAAATGTAACAGTTTTCCTTTATAATAAATTACTTGCACCTCAGAATGAGCAGACGAAACACAATGAATGCAGTTATTGCTTTTGGAGGTGGATGCTGCTGTTTGGGAACGAAGTTGTTTAACAGTTCTGGGAGGCAATTATATAGAAATACTTTAATGACAGACTTTGCTCGGGTATTTTCAAATGACCATATAGTAACAACATTTCAGATGCTGTGGAACGAGATCGGTCCACTGGTAAGTCAGGATTTACTGCCCCATAGCGCAGTCACATTACTTTTTTGATGCGCTTGCAGGAATTCATTCGCAAAATGCATATCCATCTCCCAATATGTTAACACTTTTTCGCGGAAGTCAAAAACCACCTCAAGCAAGCTTAAAAACTTTTTTGCGAATTAAGGCATTTTTATTAGAAATTCAGCGTTTCCTTCACTTGATTCTGATGCAATACTTCGAAATGCATAAAAGCAGGTTGATAGAAGCCCTGCTAGTGATTCGTGTGGCAATATTGGGTCAATATCTCATAGAAAGACCTCTCAGATTTGAGTGTGTGTGTGTATGTTTATAAAATCTATTTTGATCGTATAGAATTGTAATGTTAGCCGTAATATGAAATTAAGAAAAGATATGAAGATATATGAATACTAATCAAATTATTTTTATAAAGCAAATAATTCTGACCTTTGCTTCTGATTGGATGTTTCATTTAAAGTTGATAAAATGGCAGATACCACCCCATGTTAATATGTGTGAAGGTATTTGTGCTATGTGTCTTGTCAGGAGGTGAGGCATGATTCCTTTTGTTGTTCCATGCTGGGACTGGCAGTGAGAATCCCCTTTTTTGGACATGCTTGGCTGGAGGGGTGTGTCGCAGGTGGCAGTGACAGACCCCAGGACTGACCCGCACCTTTATCAGCAGCGTCCTCCCCTCCCCCACACTTAGAGGCCCTTCAACCTGCCCGCTGTCATCACAGTTCCAGACACGATGCTCAACCCAGTGTCTTGGCAAAGAAAAAATAGATTTCTTACTGGAGATAAAACCTCTTAGGTTATAAATACCTCTTTAAAGCAGAAAGTGTCATTATATAAGGCTGGCACAGTATGTAGTTACAGCCGTGTTTTGGATTTTTTCCTTGTGAGAGATTAAAAACGTGCTTATATGTTTTAATGCACATTTGACCTAAGAAGAAAAGAAGTAAAGAAAGCAAAACCGCTTTGCTACCATCCAGTCCAGTGAAACTGTTGTGACTTGGTTAAAAGGAATCCCGTTGTGCTCTAATAATTATTGTCCAAGCAATCCCCTGCAGCACGTCTAATTAAAAATGGATTCCAAGCGGTACACCTCAATATTCTTTCTCCGTAATGCTGCCAACACCTGAAAAGTGAGTGAAGGGGGTGGAAGCCTGGGGAAACCTTCCCAGAATTCCAGCGTTGTACAGTAATTACAGTGTGAAGCTTCATTGCCTTTTATTGGGATCCATCTTGCCCTTGCCGTCGCTAACAATAAGACAACTTATCTGGGGGAAGTCTTGGTGTCTCGCAGCCCCGCTGCTGCCATTTCCTGTAGTTGATGAAAAGCCACAGTGACATTTACAGCTTCCAAACCATTACAGCCTAATAGCCATGGGTGACGGCGTCCACACCGGCAACAAATAAGCGAAATGAATACGGGAGCTACTATGTTACATTTGAATGTCATGCTATCACCTGAACAGGCCTGTGCGGTAATGCGAGCGGCAGTGGGAGAGTTATAAAAAGGGAAACTTTAACCTTTTACTGCTGTGAGCTGGAGCATGTTAGTCCTGGAGATTTGGCGATTATGACAAGACAAAACGGCCACAAACCGAGGTGGCCTGTTGTCTCCGTGCAGCTGTCACAAAGAACCAGGCCGCTCGCTGTTCATCATTTTTGGTTAGGCTTTTAAAACAGCTTATTTGCATTAGTGTGGAATATTCATGTTATAGTTAATTCGGTTCAGAATTTTTTGGTTTTGATTTGTTTGAGAATTTCTTAAGCAATAATCTTCCCTTAAAGCCTTGCACGCAGTAAATGAACTAGTCCGTCTGTAATCTGGCCTAGATTAGACATTGCAGTCAGGTTTCCCCCACAAAACGTTTGCCTTTTTATACGGTTTCATTTTTCTGCTCCCCTTTCCTCCCCTCGAGCCCCCAACCCCCCCCCCCCCCCCGTGTTTTATTGGAAATTCATTGTGGGGTTGTAATTTTGTTAGTTGGAGTTGTTTTGGACCTTGGGGAGCATGTTTTTATATTTGGTTCTTTACATTAGGCAGGAGATACAGTGGATAGATATCGCCTGTGTGTGTTTTTCCTGATAGAGCTGTCTTGTGTGTACGTGTTGCTGTCACACACTTTCAGGGGGAGTTGGGGGAGACACAGTCCTCGTGGTTTTCGTGTCTCTTGTTAACATTTTTTGTTCAGGATTTCCTACAAGATGTGGCTGGCTACAAAAACAGTTCCAGACCCCCTCCACATCTCCCAGTTGCTCCCTCCCACTCTCAGAAGACAAAAAGAAAGAAAAAAGAAAAAGCGAAATCTGCTTTTAATTTAAATGCAAGCAATACGCTAGTGTCCTCCGGGTCCTAAAGCTCTCCCTTTATTTTTAAATCAGATAGCGAATACAGAACCCGAATGTAGGGGAAAAAACAAAGCAAAGCAAATTCTCCATATTTAAAATATGGAGACATCAATGTTTTTGGAACTGTTTTTGTAAATGTTTCTTATTTTCAGATACATTTATTTTATTTTTTTTATAAATTGTCAACAGAACATACTATTTTATGATTTATGATTATATTATACTGTATTATATAATTTTGTATTATATTATATTTCTATAATGATATGGCAGAATTAGAAAGAGTAGTATGTAGTGTTTAACCTTTTAATAAAAATGTAATTGTAATGCTGAAATAAGTGTATTTTATTTTATTTTATTAAATGCACTGGCATTTCAGAGTATTTCATTGTTTATATATTAAAGTTACATTAACTAGGTTATGGTTGTATTATTTGTATACTATTGTACTGTTTTTTTTTTTATATATATTTCTTTTATGATTTATTCTTTTTTTAAGATATTTCCTTTTAGATTTCATTTATCTGTATTTATTTTGTGTACTACATTTAGTACAACTTATTTCAGGCGACATTTCTAATGTTAGTTTAATTTTTAAGTTTTCATTTAATATTTAATTTTATTTAAGCTTTCAGTTATCAAAAATGATTTTTAATAGTTTTACTGAACGCTATTGCACAGTACTACATTTACCTTGGTGAACATACTCAATGAGAACTGACTAGTCATAACAATAATATCTGACTGGTCTGTGATATATATTAAATCATTTAGTAATAACCTTCCTGGTGCACCAGCTACTAGAAGATGAATAATGTGTGACAATATGGTCTTATTTACTGTAATTTGGTGAATTTTTGGAAGGCGAACTTAAGTCATTTAAAAATGAAATCCATGCATTTGGGAATTTCACACGAGGGTGAAAGATTTCCCTGTGCAGATTTAGCAACAGGTTCAAGTTGGTCCCATGGATTTGTGGCTTTGACCAACAGAAAGCTGATTGGTTTGATGGTCAAGGAGTATAAGAGGCTCTCAAGCACTGACTGGGGAGTTTGTGAATGTCCAGAGGATTTGAGCGTGAATGATGAAGAGGACGGCGTGGAACAGGGCAATGCTACAGTGACAAGTGGGCAGTGTGTTGAAACACAGACTAAGGTTGTGTGTTAGATGAGTTCCTCTTGATTTGCGTCAGTCGTGTTGTTGAGGGGTTGCGTGAGGTATAGAAGAGCCTTTAGAGGGTATCGTATTTTACAACCGCCATCAAACTTGACCTCTCCTAATGATATTAACTTGATATGTGTCCTCTTACATCCTTGTCCTTTTGAATCATCCATAACATCAAGGCCTTCAGAGGTTACAGCTACTGAGATGTACAGTGACATCTTCAATATTTTGAGAGCTAAATCATGCATGGATGGGGAGCGTTCTATGATACTTTAAAACAAGCAAACAGCCTGTCAAAGGAGATGAAAAAGGCCACAGTCTTGGAGTGTTGTACACACACTGTCTCATGGGAAGCAAATGAGTGCCTTGGCCTCAGACTCGCTCACACCACATCATTTATCTTTTCCTGTGGAGTGTAATCATCGGAGCGCTGCACAGTCGCTCGGGCGGTCTGTGTCCGGGGAACACCCCAGGGGGGCTCCCACCTCGGAGCTGTCCTCGCTGGTGGATATGCTGACCTGGAAGAGAGCCGAGTCATTGTGGCGGTCTGAACGATGTTACCAAAGTTTGGCAGTAGACACCCCATTTTGGGCTGCAACTAATTTGATAATCAGATAATTTGTCTGTACATGCCATATTTACACTGTGATGCTAGAAAAAGTAATGTCTCCATGTTTCCCTTTTGACAGTCATTGAAAAGTAACTGTATTTTCTGACTAACTGTTTTCTCCAACAACAGAATAATGAAAATTGCTTACTTGCATGCTAGTCTTACTATTTCTTTAAAGATTTGGCAGAATTAGAGAGAGTAGTATGTAGTGGTTTAACCTTTACAAAAAAAGTTAATTGAAATGCTCAAATAAATGTTACGTTGTGTCGTGTTTTATGTTATGTAAAAAAAAATAGAAATTGAAATTGGCAACAAACTGAAATAAAGTAAATAAAGAAAAAATAAATATATTACAATAAAAATATTGAAATTGGCAACTAACTGAAATAAAATAAATAAATAAATAAATAAGAATAATACAAAGTTAAAGTACTTCAATGTGTCATGAGTCAGGTTTTTCTTCCGTTTTCGCTCTCGCACGCTCTCACTCATTTACACACACACACACACACACACACACACCTTATTAGCTTATTATATTACTCTTTGTCTGTCCCGCTGACCTCTCTCTCTTCATGCACCTGTTTGTCATTGCAATCAGCGCTCGCGCTGATTTGCTATGACACCTGTTTCTACTTTGCCCTAAGTGTTCACCCTTTATCTGGTGTTTGCTCGGGTAGATTCTTGGT
This sequence comes from Carassius carassius, assembly GCF_963082965.1. NCBI lineage: Eukaryota > Metazoa > Chordata > Actinopteri > Cypriniformes > Cyprinidae > Carassius > Carassius carassius. The sequence goes on from NC_081794.1 coordinate 18,665,721, forward strand.
TGGATTATTGTTACATGTCATGCGTTTTGTCTGCAGTTACATCCTGTCTGTATTGAGAGGTACTCACCTATTCTTGTCTTGTCTGCCTGGAACAGTCTAGCCCCTAAGTTTTTGCTGTATTCTGCTGCTGTTGCTGCTGATTGTAGACCAATGTGGTTCTCTCACCCTGCCTGAGTTATCTACTCCTGAGCTTCGAGTCTGCTACAAGGGAGTCCTGTTCTGTTACTCATCGAGACAGGAGTCTTTCCGTTTGTTCAAGTTTCTATTTACCAGTTCTGTGTGCTGAAAAGACGGACTGCCTTTGTTATATATTTTTTCATTAAAGACTGTTATTCCTGTTATCTCTGCTTTTGGATCTTTCATTTACCAGCGTGACAGAATAATCCAACCAACATGGATCCAGCAGATGAGAGGCCTGTCCGGTCGGCGATCGAGATCCAGGGAGCTATGCTTGGCAAACATGAGCAGGAGTTGGCCGCCGCTCATCAGGCTGTTAAGAGTCTTTCAGCTCAGGTGGCTGATCTATCTGCCCGTTTACTTCACCTGCATCAGGAATCTGCCATGTCTCACAATCGTCAGCTGCCCTCTGAGCCACGAGTCAACAATCCCTCCTGTTATGCGGGTGAGCCTACGGAGTGCAGAGCTTTTCTCATCCAATGTGAAGTTGTCTTTTCCCTTCAGCCCCAGACGTATGCAGAGGATCGGGCCCGCATCGCTTATGTTCTCTCTCTCCTCACGGGACGAGTACGCGAGTGGGGTACGTCAGTTTGGGAAGCGCAATCTGCATGCTGCAGCAAGTACACTCTTTTCAAGGATGAGATGATCAAGGTCTTTGATAGATCCGTCTTCGGCAGCGAGGCATCACGTCTACTTGCTGTGCTACGTCAAGGCAGAAGATCTGTTGCAGATTTCGCGATAGAGTTCCGGACTCTGGCTACTACAAGTGAGTGGAATGATCCTGCACTAACTGCTCGCTTTCTTGAAGGGTTGAATGTAGACCTTAAGGAGGAGATCTACGCGCGGGGGTCGCCAACTCAGCTCGATCAACTTATCGACCTGGCCATCCGCCTTGACAAGTGTTTCGAGCAGAGGCGTCGAGTTCGTTCTCCACTTTTCACATCCTGTGATAACTTTCCTTCTGCTACTGCTTCTGTTCAGAACCAACCTGATGCTGTACCCATGCAGCTGGGGGCCGTACGCATCTCCCCGGAGGAAAGACAGCGGCGAATTATTAACCGTCTCTGCCTTTACTGTGGTACGGCGGGCCATTTCGCTTCATCCTGCAGTTTAAAAGCCAAAGCTCGCCAGTAGACGGAGGAGTACTGGTGAGCGCTTCTGTCATCTCCTCATCACCAAGGTCTCGAACCACTATATCCGCTGTTCTCCGTTGGGCTGGTTTTTCTGTTACCGGTCTTGCCCTCGTCGACTCGGGTGCGGAGGGCAATTTTATCGATGAGATGTGGGCTCGTGAGAACAAGATTCCCTTAGTTGATTTGACTGATGTCGCCACTGTCTTTGCCCTGGATGGCAGAGAGCTTTCTTCTGTTCGTCGTGTCACCAGTCCGGTTAGTCTCACTGTTTCCGGCAATCATCATGAGACAGTCTCATTTTATGTTTTTCAGTCTCCCTTTACCCCCATTGTTTTAGGTCATCCCTGGCTTATCCAACATAATCCTCACATTGATTGGGTTAAGGGGTCTATTCATTCATGGAGTTTAGCTTGTCATGTAAATTGTCTGGTTTCCGCTGTTTCTCCCGTGTCTTCTGTTCCTCTTTTCCAGGAGGAGCCTGATGATTTGTCTGGTGTCCCGGAGGAGTACCATGATCTGCGGGCGGTTTTCAGTCGTTCCCGGGCGGTATCCTTACCGCCTCACCGTCCGTATGACTGCTCTATCGAGCTCCTTCCTGGCACCACGCCCCCTCGCGGTAGACTGTACTCTCTTTCGGCGCCCGAACGAGAGGCTCTGGAAGGATATCTTACAGAATCTCTCGATGCGGGGATCATTACTCCTTCTTCGTCTCCCGCCGGCGCTGGGTTTTTCTTTGTAAAGAAGAAGGATGGTTCTTTGCGTCCTTGTATCGATTATCGAGGGCTGAACGACATAACAGTCAAGAACCGTTATCCTTTGCCTCTTATGTCGTCGGCTTTTGAGATCCTACAGGGCGCAAGGGTTTTTACAAAATTAGACTTGCGCAACGCCTACCATTTAGTGCGTATCAAGGAGGGAGACGAGTGGAAGACCGCGTTCAACACTCCTGTCGGTCACTTTGAGTACCGGGTTCTACCTTTCGGTTTGGTCAACGCTCCCGCTGTATTTCAAGCATTAGTAAACGATGTCTTAAGAGACATGCTTAACGTTTTCGTGTTCGTTTACTTGGATGACATCTTAATTTTTTCACCCTCTCTCCAGGTACATGTTCAACACGTTCGCCGTGTCCTGCAGCGCTTATTAGAGAATCGCCTATTCGTCAAGGCTGAGAAATGCGTTTTTCATGCCCAATCGGTTACTTTTCTCGGTTCGGTCGTTTCAGCGGAGGGGATTAGTATGGACCCTGACAAGGTTCGAGCAGTTCTTGATTGGGCTGTTCCCGATTCTCGAGTCGCACTCCAGCGATTTCTGGGGTTTGCGAATTTTTACCGGCGCTTTATTCGTAACTTTAGCCAGGTTGCCGCCCCTCTTACCGCTCTCACTTCGTCCAAGTCCAAATTTGCTTGGTCTGAGACTGCTCAGGATGCGTTTGACCGTCTTAAGATGCTTTTTACGTCTGCGCCCATCCTGATCACTCCTGATCCAGAACGTCAGTTTATTGTTGAGGTCGATGCCTCCGAAATTGGGATAGGAGCTGTCTTGTCGCAACGCTCCTCCCAGGATGACAAGGTTCATCCTTGCGCATTTTACTCCCACCGTCTTTCGCCCGCGGAGCGCAACTATGACGTGGGTAATCGAGAACTCTTGGCTATCCGTCTGGCGCTAGGTGAGTGGCGACACTGGCTTGAGGGAGCCAGTGTACCATTCATTGTTTGGACGGATCACCGCAACCTGGAGTACATTCGCTCTGCTAAACGTCTTAACGCTCGTCAGGCCCGCTGGGCATTATTTTTTGATCGCTTTGATTTTTCCATTTCATTTAGACCCGGTTCTAAGAACCTCAAGCCTGACGCCCTTTCTCGGCAGTTTGACTCATCAGAGGGTGCCTCGACCGATGAGAGGATTTTACCTCAGCACTGTGTGGTCGGGGCAGCCGTCTGGGGAGTGGAACAAGCGGTCAGGCGTGCTCTTTCTCACACTGCAAGACCGCCCCGCGCTCCTGAGGGAACTTTGTTTGTACCCGAGGCTGCTCGTTTGACGGTTCTTCGCTGGGGTCATTCTTCTAAATTAGTCGCGCATCCCGGAGTTAGAGGTACTTTAGCGGCCATCCGCCAGAGATTTTGGTGGCCCACTCGTGAGCGCGATATTCGTCGTTTTGTTGCTTCTTGTTCTATCTGCGCTCAGACTAAGTCTAGTAATAATCCTCCGGCGGGTCTTCTCAGACCTCTTCCCGTTCCTTCGCGTCCCTGGTCGCATATTGCGTTGGATTTTGTTACCGGGCTTCCCCCTTCGTCTGGCAATACGGTCATTCTCACCGTCGTGGACCGTTTTTCTAAGGCTGCGCATTTTATTCCGCTCCCTAAATTACCGTCGGCTCAGGAGACCGCACAGATTATGGTGGATCACGTTTTCAAGATCCATGGTCTTCCTTCGGACATTGTGTCTGACAGAGGTCCGCAATTTACTTCTCTGTTCTGGAGGGAGTTCTGTCGCCAGATAGGGGCTTCCCCCAGTCTGTCGTCAGGATTCCATCCACAGACCAATGGGCAAGCCGAGAGGACCAATCAGATTCTTGGTCGCATGCTGCGTAGTCTTACCTCTCAGAATCCCGCGTCTTGGTGCGAGCAGTTACCATGGGCCGAATATGCTCATAATTCTCTCCCATCGTCCGCCACTGGGTTATCCCCGTTTGAGGGTTGCCTTGGCTTCCAACCGCCTGTTTTCTCCGCCCAGGAGTCTCAGGCCTCGGTTCCGTCCGTCGAGGCTTTTATTCAGAGATGTAAGCGTACCTGGAGGAGGGTGAGATCTGCCTTATGTCAGACTAGGGAACGTACTCGTCGTGCCGCTAATCGCCGCAGGGTGAGATCTCCCAGATATTTTTGCGGTCAGAGGGTGTGGTTATCCACCCGCAATTTGCCTATTCAGGAGACGTCTCGCAAGCTCATGCCTCGTTTTATTGGACCCTTTTCTATTGTTAAGGTCATCAGTCCAGTCGCTGTAAAGCTAAGACTGTCTGGTCAGATGCGCCGTGTTCATCCGGTTTTTCACGTGTCTTGCATTAAACCCGTTATTCGTGCGCCCGCACGTCCCTCCGTTCCCCCTCCTCCTATTGACGAGGGGGCCTCCATTTACAGAGTTCGAAGGCTACTCGACGTTCGTCCCCGGGGGCGTGGTCACCAGTTTTTGGTGGACTGGGAGGGGTATGGTCCTGAGGAGAGGCGGTGGATTCCAGCCCGGGATGTCCTGGACCGCTCGCTGATTGACGACTTCTACCGGTCCCGTCAGGCTCCTTCCTCGAGCGCCTAGTGGCGCTCGTTGAGGGAGGGGTACTGTCATGAGTCAGGTTTTTCTTCCGTTTTCGCTCTCGCACGCTCTCACTCATTTACACACACACACACACACACACACACACCTTATTAGCTTATTATATTACTCTTTGTCTGTCCCGCTGACCTCTCTCTCTTCATGCACCTGTTTGTCATTGCAATCAGCGCTCGCGCTGATTTGCTATGACACCTGTTTCTACTTTGCCCTAAGTGTTCACCCTTTATCTGGTGTTTGCTCGGGTAGATTCTTGGTTGGATTATTGTTACATGTCATGCGTTTTGTCTGCAGTTACATCCTGTCTGTATTGAGAGGTACTCACCTATTCTTGTCTTGTCTGCCTGGAACAGTCTAGCCCCTAAGTTTTTGCTGTATTCTGCTGCTGTTGCTGCTGATTGTAGACCAATGTGGTTCTCTCACCCTGCCTGAGTTATCTACTCCTGAGCTTCGAGTCTGCTACAAGGGAGTCCTGTTCTGTTACTCATCGAGACAGGAGTCTTTCCGTTTGTTCAAGTTTCTATTTACCAGTTCTGTGTGCTGAAAAGACGGACTGCCTTTGTTATATATTTTTTCATTAAAGACTGTTATTCCTGTTATCTCTGCTTTTGGATCTTTCATTTACCAGCGTGACACAATGACTAAACATGGTTAAAATTCCAAAAACAAACAAACAAAAAATAAATAAAATGATAACCGAAAATATAAAAATATTTGAAATATGAATAAATACTATAATATTATATAACTAATACTAAAACAACTCTGATATATGCTATTCTGAATTAGGGTGGTGGATTCGGTAACTGTTTGCAATGCCTGATGAAAAATGTATTGTGTTATCATGATATTTTGTTCTATAGCTAAGAAAAAATTTGCCTTTTTTTAGCTAGTTTGCACTATGCTAAGCTAATAGGCCTAGCTGTTGGCTTTATAACCAAAGACCGATAGAAAAGGAAGTAAGCATGTTCCTTTTTTGTAATATAAATTTTAAAATTTATATTGATGCTACTGTAAATAACAATGTACTCTGAAATCGCCTCTTATATTTTATATAGTGCACTATTTAGGGCATACTGTATGCCCTGATGGGGAAGTCGTGTCCTAGTGGTTAAGAGTTTGACTCCTAGGTCAAACAAAACCTATAGGTTTGACAAAACCTAGGGTTGTGGGTTCGAGTCTCGGGCCGGCAATACCATGACTTTGGTGTCCTTGAGCAAGGCACTGAACCCCCAAATGCTCCCCTGGTGCCGCAGCATAAATGGCTGCCCACTGCTCCAGGTGTGCTCATGGTGAGTGTGTGCACTTTGGATGGGTTAAATGCAGAGCACGAATTCTGAGTATGGGTCACCATACTTGGCTATATGTCATGTCACTTTTATGTCACTTTCAATTATGTAAAACACGTATTGGACATTATCAAGTGCACTCAATAGTCAATTAATCGACCCAACTAATCTATCATGGACTTAGTTATCAATTACTTTCATGATCAGTTATCAAATGAATGCCTCTCAGTACAAGAAAGTTCCAGCGTGCCATGCACATAAAATCTGCAATTCAGATTGACACCATGTGACACACTCCCTCTCCAGCCAAATAAATCCCACAAAGACAAACGGATGGCTGAATAATTTTTCAAGTGTCTAGAGCTTAAGATGACTCGCTAAATAAATCATTTTCTCTTTAGTGTTCATTACTACCATTTAATTGCTACTCTCATTGTGTTTAGTGGTTAGGAGGTGCCGTGGGCTTTCCAGAATCGTGATGAATCATGATGGCTCATAGGAGGCCTGCTCTTAATAGTCATGGGCAACATCATGGTAAACAATAATCATATCACCTATCTCCACTATGGTATTTGTTTTGTACATGATAGTTGAAAAATTGCAAAGAGAACAAGTAAAGTGAAGAACATGCACTTGTACAAAGCACGCTTGTGAATTATTTAGCTAGCAGCCAGTTCCCTTTATTAGATCTGGACACAGTGAGCAGGGCAGTAGATTGTGCACTTGGCATCATCTTTAGACATTGCATTAGGCATAAGGTGTTTATTTATTTATTTATTTTTTTAATTTTTTTGTGGGATGAAGCATGGGGGGCGGTGTCTTAAACTTACATTTATTAAAACATTTAAATGTTTTTAAAAATATAATGTTTTATGTTAAATATTTAAGTTAATTTTTAAATATTTAACTTATGTCTTTTTATTTTATTCAGAGGGGTGAAGGAAGTTTGGGGGAGGGCTTTTAAAATTATTCTTTATAGAATGTTTTATATAATATTTTATTTAATGTTTTTAAAATGTATTTAAAATGTTTTGGTTAATTGCTTAAAGGTAAATTTACTTGTTATATATATATATATATATATTTTTTATTTTTTTTTATTTTATTTTATTTTATTTTAAGTGTTATTAAAGCCTCTCATCTTCGTATCTACCCCCACACTGACTGTGAGGTCATTTGACGTGATGGGAAGTCATTTATGTAATAAGTGCTCACAAAAGATCCCAGCTTTCAGAGGAGAATGTCCTCCTGAACGGCGGCCAATTACTATGCATCAGCTGTCTAGAATTCCCGCTCTTCCCTCTTTCTCTTTTCTTTCTCTTTCACTATCTGTATTTATGATTTAAGCCACTCGGACCAGTCAGGCTGTGGTCAGCAAAGGGCACCTACAAGAAATATTGTAGTGTTGGCATTTATGATCAACAAACGTCCTTTTGGGAAGAAAAAAAAATCTGTTTTAAAAGTCAGTTAGTGTCTTAAAATGAAAAGTAGGAACACTCATCATATCACGGCAGTAACTTTTAAACATGATTTTGTTTCCTGACAGCCTGATTAAAGCTATGCACCCAGACTCCACTGAAGTAGCTTTGCAGTAGGGAAGACTGATTGGAGCTTGCAATTTTCACAAGTGCTTTTTGTTTTTTTGCAATATGCATGAGACGGTCAGATTGTAGACGCTCTGGGCGTGCCGTCTGAGACCGTGACTGCACAACTACAATGGATAGATTTTGGATAAAAACAGCTCAGCTGGTAGGTCAGTGGCAGTGGTTATTACGTGTATATTAAATAAACATCAATCTCATTCAGTTCTTGCTCAATTTCCCCACTTCCACCTCCCTCTCTCTTGTTTTTACAGTTTTTAAAACCTTGTGGTATGCTCTGATGTTTCCCAGTCAGAGTTGTCATGGAGATCTATTTTCCATTTTTTTTTAAACTGCTTCTTACCTCTGGTTTTATTTTCTCTCTCGGTTCTCTTTCTTTGCCTTTTTTCTACCTTTCATGATTTCGCTTCTCAGTGTGTTGGTTGCCATGGTTTCCCACACGGAGTGTAGTTGAGGTGTGTAAGCCCACCCATGCCTTTAGTTTTCATTGTGCTGTCAATCAGCCTGACATCTCTATTGACAATCTCGGAGAATACACCAGGAAAACATCTAGGATTGAGCAATTGGTGAAAATACTGTTCATGTATAGCTCTGGACTGTTTCATTCTCAAGACTTTTATAACATTTAAAGCCTACATTAGACAGTATTCTGCTTATTCTTTGTTTCAAATGTTTATGAACTTTACTTTTGGTAAGGTTTTCCTTTTTTCCATCTCTCTTCTTCATTTCTCTAAGGTTATACTCACATAGGTCCATGAAAAAAAATAGTAAAATCTTTTATTTTTGTAAATCAATACTTTTATTTAGGAAGGGTGCATTAAATGATCAAAAATGAAATAAATTTACCTTACAAAATTATTTTATTTTATAAAAGTTATTTTATTTTACTTTACTTTTTTTTATAAACAAGGAATACTGAAGTTTTGACAAAAATATTAAGCAGCACAACTGTTTTTAACATTGATATGAAATGTTATTTGGCAAAATAAAATAATTTCTGAAGCACTGTGTTTGAAGACTGGAATAATTGGCTGCTGAAAATTCAGGAATAAACTACATGTAAAATACATTAAATCTAAAAAATATTTTCATTTGTAGTAATATTTTCCAATTTATTGTTTTTATTGTATTTCTGATTAAATGCAGCCTTTTTGAACATAGGAGAAAAAATATTTATATATATATATTAACACTATATATATAGTGTTAAATTGTTGTTGGTTTGTTCATTAAATACATTATTTTCAGTTCTGTGAAAATGACAGCCAAACTTTGGTTCAAAGTTGAACCTTTAGCCTCAAAGCCATGTATTGTTGATGCCATACAAATCACATGGTATTTTTATTTTCTTTTTGGCTGTTCTTGAATGGTCAGCATGGTTAAAGTTGAAACTTTTCAAACTTTGAGTGCCCATAGATGACACTTCATTCATAATTCAGTGCAGTGTTGATGTGACTCATGCAAAAGGATCTTTAACTACATTCGCAATCCAGTATCTCTCGAATGCTTGAAGACCCGTGCATAATAAACCGAAAAAAGAAAAGAATGATTTCTTTTGAGGAGCTCTCCCATTTACTTCTCTCTTATTCATTTTGAAACCTTGAGAAAGTCAAGGGCTGAAATTGATGCAGGATATCTTTTCTTTGAGATCTATGCAGAATGACTTTTCCCAATGAATGGCACATTTGTCTTTGACTTCCTTTGCTTTTGTGACACGTTAAGTCTGAGAGCACAGACAGGTGCTAATGTGACCTATGAGACTGTGAGATGATGACAGGTGAAGACAATACCACACAGACACACCTCAAAGCACCATTATCCAGTCTGACAGGAAGTCAGGTGCATGTGTCCATGTGCAGTTAAGGTTTCCTTCTGTCGTAAAGACCTGATGTGCTTTTAATAGAGAGAGCCTAAATCAATGTGTTTTTGCAAGTCTATGGTGGAGAGGTTTCAGTTCTCATCAGTGTGTGCACACACAGTTAAATGTGCCAGAACCCCAGTGCAATGAAAGATGAAAAGCTATGTGTGTGTTTGTACTTTTCCCTCTCCCATTTATTGAATGGGAGCAGTGTGACAATAAAGGTTGTGGCAGCAGATGCCTCAGCATAAATTTCACTCTGAAGAAGAAAAGATTAAAGCTCTCGGGAGGAGATACATGTTTAAGAGAGAAGGATGAATAAATGCACAGCAGTTTCCTATAGTAATTTGCATAGATAATAGACTCAAAATAGATTGAACAGTTTAAAAACAACAAACACTTCTCATTGACAATTGGTAATGTATGCAGGATCATGTCGCGGATGTGCTCGTTCCCGCTTTTTTCATCAAAGAATTGATCTCTTCAAAAGCAGAATACGATTCTTTATAAATAAGCACAGATGGATTTTTTAATGCTAATTTGTGTCATTATGCTGATGGTAAAATGGAAAAATGTGTTGAATGAACACAGTAAAAATGTGTTCAGTTAAATTAAAAGCACTGAAAACTTAACAGTAGCTAAAAAGTTAATAGAAGTCGACAAAATATTTAATAAACACATACTTGAGGCAAAGTATTTTGTGGAAATTTCAAATGCTTAAAACTCATAACCTCATTATACTGTAACATTATTAAGGCACTGTCTGAAATCTGCTGTTTGATGCCTATTCCACCTTAAGAGTAAAAAATAAAAAAGAGTATCTGTTGGAGGGCAAAGTCTTAAATATGAAAAAATGCCACATTGATGAAATCTAAAGTCCCAGTGAGAGAGTCACTGCTGCAGTTACACATTCACATTGATTAAATCCTTTTTCAAAACTGGCAATTTATCTCTCACGATTTAGTTAGCAGTTTTGAGAATTGTTCATTTAACCAAATTGAGACTTTAAGTTGCAGTTGTGAGATATAAAGTTTCAAGTCACTGTTACCTTTTTATTTATTTTTTGACAGTCAGGGGTATCCATAGAAATCCATATCAGCAGTTCTCAGCTTTTTCATTCTAAGGGGAGTAGCTGGTGTTTTTAGCTCGGGGCCAAAACTCTAGCACTGTTATCTAGCAGAGGAACGTCTGTGTATGTTAGTGTGTGCAAGTGACAGCAACACAAAGGGAGCACTGACAGTGTGTTTGACTTTTATGTTTAGAGTTTATACCATGTCTCAATCTTGTGTCCCCTGAATGGTCCAAGTGTTTACACCGTCTGCCAGTTTCATTTAAAGTTTTTTTAAGTCCTCCCATCTTGCTGAATGCACAGTATCTATCTTGCCATATGAGAGCTTTTCTACACCAGCAGTGCCCCTTCTTGTATAATTCATCTGTTTAAATAAAGATATACTCAGGGAAGCTGTGCATCTTAGTTAATGTCATTTATTATTGTGCTTTTCCCTGGTGCATTATTGTCTGGGGTCCTTTGGTCACCTGTAATTATTTTTTAAATAATGAAGAAATATGTTGGCTGTCCTAGGTGAACCATTTCTGTCTGATATAATAGAGTATGTATGTAGAAGCACTTTGGTTCACTAAGTAGACCGCTGGGACTGGGGGATCTTCACACTTTGCTTTCATGTGCCCTGACATACACCACCATCAGGGAAGATGTATGCACAAGCCGTCGAGCCCGGCTAACCTACGATTCTCAGCCTCCCGCAGATGTTGGGAATTTCTGGATTCAGCAAAAGAGAAGCGACAACGCTATTCATCACAGGCTTATGAAAGTGGGACAGCGTCTCCTCCTCTCTTTATGCTTCTTACTCGGTTCATCTCTGTACTTTCACCACTTGATTGCTTGTGTAGGACGAGTCAAACCCCTTTGCAAGTTTGCTGAGGGCAGAAAAGGTGTTTCTTTAAGTGTCAGGTTTGTTTATTCACTGCCGCTAATGTTGCTTTCAAGAGGGAGGACGTCTAGGGGTGGACATTCTGTCAAGTTTTGAGAGTCTTCAGTTATTTAAAATCAGTGAGAAATGATGATTGGCGTCACACTGTTTTTGAACTGTAATTTGACATATCCTTGGGAAAAAGGTAATTCAGTGGGGAAAAAGTTAATGCAGATTTTATTAATTGGTATTTGATTGGATTGTGAAAGGTGGGCATTACATAGATATGGATAGATAGCCATGGAGTTATTTTGTTATTGTCCAGTAGCCTGAACGGCCTAGGTGATGTCATTACTAAATGAAACTAGTTTTAGAGGAAGAGCAAGTTATTATATTGTTTTGTTAAAGTAATAGTTTACCCCCCCAAAATGAAAATATGTTGAATATTGACTCCTCCTCAGGCCATCCAGTATATAAATATATAGTGTGTTTCTTCCTCTAAACAGATTTGGAGAAATATAGCATTACGTCACTTGCTCACCAGTGGATCCTCTGCAGTGAATGGGTGCCGTCAGAATTAGAGTCCAAACAGCTGATGGACCCAAGTTTTTCTCTCATGTCAAAATCCACCAACATATTTGTGTGGAACCATTTCAGACTGTTTTCACATGTAAACTGTGCTTGATGTGTGCATATTTCTCTCCTGATTCAGATTTTGTACTTTTGTACTGGAGGAAGCAATATTATGGAAAGAGGGTTCATATTTTAGCCAAACAGTTTGAAGATAAAAGTGTCTTGATAGATTTGTCTATTACTTTTTGCTACTTTTAAGTGATGGAGTTGAGTTATTACATTTTCATTTTGGGGTGAATTATTCTTTTGAATTGTGTCCATTTTAAGTTCATTCTGACTTTTAATGTAGATAACAAGAACTGAAAGCATTAGACATTTTATAATTTTATAGCAGTATTTAGAAATTTCTAAATGAAAAGCACTCATTTAATTTTATGTACATATATTTAATTACTTTAATTATTTAGAGCTTACTCAAATGCTGAAAAACTGTAAAATTATTAATATTAATTAGAGGTTAAGGAGAAGCATCAGTGAGCATTTGGGATAAATTTTTTATGTTGCTTCCATAATCTGAGTTTTGTTGCGAAGACAAGGGAGGTAAATGTTAAAATCAGCCTTTACTTGGCTGTTTGTCCAATAAGTACTTTCTGGCGTATCTCTGGCATGAGAGAGCAGTGACTGGTAGCCTCAATACCGCCTCCAAACAATAAACAAAAGAATAAGTGAAATTTTGGACTCCGAGGGGAGTCGCGAATGTCTGGCGAGTCTGATCTTTCGCTTGCACCTCTCTGGAGACATTTACTTTCTCTTTTCTCACTGCACTTTCTCTTCCATTTATTCCTTCCCACTAGGATTCAGTTAATTCCTCTGTCTTTTGCACACAGATCTACACAACTGCAGCTCCTACATTTCAAGTAACAAATAGAAGAGCTGAATTTATGCAGTGTTACGATTATCATTCGAATCCACATGTTGGGCTCACAGACTATGAAAAGCTTCTATTATGGTCCTCTAATGCCTTTTGTCTAGAATTTGGAGTCATTTCAGGGAGCAGAACTTTTTTTAGTACTCTAGGCGCACTCAGATCAGTGTTTTCCTTTATAGATTACGGGTCAGTATCACAACTGGGTCAAAACGAACACATTTGCGGATCTGTTAGTTATTACAAATACACATTGTTCACTACTGTGGCCATGGACAGGATGATATTTGGACAATGCAGGCTTTTTGCATTTCTTTTGGATGAAAGACACATGTGATTAATGAGATTAGCTACAGATCATGTTTTGGAGTATTTTAGGACCCTTGTTTTTCCTCCCAGCTCCCTACCATAGCGTCTCCCTGCCAAAACGTTCTGAGATCAGGTTCTGATATGAGGAAATACCTTCTGCTAGAATAGCGACCAGAACATTCCCCTGATAAAAGCACTGATCTGAAAAAAATAGAGCTGCAATCTGATTGGATGCTGAGCCGAAATTTAAATAAGTTACACAGAACTAACTTTTGGCCTTGGTGCAAGAACAACAGCTCATTTTGGTGTTTCCTTGGCCGGAGGTCAAAAGCAAAAAAAGTAACAGGATCTAATCGCTCCGTTTCGATGACCTACCTCTTTACGCTCGAAGAGAAATGGCATCGCTCTCAGTGTTGACTGCTCTTGCAAAACTACAACATGTGCAAAAAGCAGAAGAAAAAAAACCTCCTTGAGAACACTGGCAATACCACCGTTTAGCTTTTAATCAAAACTCATGTGAAGCGTGAGTTGCTTTGAAAATGTGCAAAAATGATAGAGTATGTCTCTGCTGTTGTGTTTTTATTGCCAGGTACCTAATCTGTGTAATAAAATTCACACAAGGTTGAAAATTGCCCGGCTACCATGCAGTTAGGAAATGGATATTCATCTGTGTGCCGTATATGATGAAGTTGCCAATAAACCCATCATTTAGCATTTCTGTGCACTGCAGGAAATTTGAATTGAGCATCAAACTTGTGTAATCTCTATGAATCAATGCTCTCTTTCCACTAATGGACAATAAAATCCACTTCTTAACAGTTTTATCTAGCTGTTGACCCAGATGGTGTGCAAAGAGGAGTTCTTCTCTTCAAGGCTAGAGGTTGAGCTTTTCCTGTAAACATCAACATCCTCTTTTGACTGTTGAATGGACATCCTCTCATCGCTCATGAAAGGTTTGTTCAAAACCTTTATTTCCCTGTAGAGGTCAGACTTGTTTGTCTTTAATACGCCTTGGCTGATGGATCTAAAAAGTTGAGCTGATTTTCAAAGGAAATATGCGTAATTAAATTATTAGTTTATTCAAAGAAGTTTTGTCATGTTTATGACCCGTTTTTCCTCAGTGGAACACAAAAAGAGAAACTAAAAGCTGGAGCTACATGGGAAAGAGCAACTTCACTGACAGAGACAGAGAATTTCAGGTATCAAAAAAGATGTGAAAGTACCACAAAAATAGTACATATGTCTCATATAGTATCAGACTCAAATTTAAGATGTAATTTACTGATAATCTCCCCCCTTCAGTGAGCTATCACCAAATAATTGAGATAGTGAGTTGAACTTAAGAAACAGAGAATTAATCAGTCCGGGGAATCATTTTTAATAATTTTTTTCTTTCCCCAAAACAACAATAGCCAACCAAAGCCATATGATTTGTCACTATCAACAGAGTTTAGCGATTTAGTTTTTCCTCAAAGTTGTCCTCAGATGCCAATTTTGTTATTTATAGCAAAAAATCTATTAATTTTCTATAAAACATCTATAAATTATTATAAATTAACAGTTAATTTGATCTCAAACCAATTAATTCACAGATGTTATTGACCTTATGTAGCCCCGCCCCTTTTTAGCACTGCATTTGTTGTATTTCCACAGAGATCTCACAAATTTATGAATGAACTGCTTGTTTTAAAATCTACTGACATTTGTTAAGACATTTTCTTTAAACCTTATAATACTCACAATAACTTTTTCTTGACTCTACAATACATAAATGCACTTTACCAGCTAAATTCCATAGAATGATGCCATAGAAATAGTATATAGAGCTACCGCACAAATTAAAGTTCAAATACTAAAGAATATTATAAAGATGGTGGCACGCTTTTTTTGGTGGAGAGTAAGGTCAATTACTCCACCACTTGGTAACATCATTAACAGCAGTTAACATATTGTTGAACCAAAAAAGAAAAATGGTTTGAACGACAGATTTGCATCCAAGTTACTAAGGTTTCAGGAAACTATTCTGAATAGCTAGTTGATTTCTTCCAAAATGCATTGTATAATGGTAGTTGAGCAGTGAGCCATGATGTTGTACCAGAAACATACTGCTGACCAGTTTTGTGAACTCTTTTTAAAAGAATCATTTATTCATCATTTATCAGTACTTGTCTTATGGATGTCTACTGTATTTCAGTGAATAACAACTTTAAATTTAACAACTATTAACATAATACTATTTAACATAATACTTGGAATATAAAGTGTTTTAAAGTGTTATATGGACTTATATGGACTTTTATATGGACTTTTCTTTTTTGAAGCTTGAAAGCTCCAGTTGGTGATTTGTATTAATTCTGTGATTGGCACAAAATGGCTTGTACACCTTTTGTCTGCACATAGTCTCTAAATGTCAGTCGTTGTGTGCAGTTTCTGTGTTTTTAGTCAAAGTAAGGCTCAACAGGAAGCTTCCTCTGGCAGGCGGTGCGGCAAACCTCCAGTGTGCCGTGTGTGAAGCTGGAATTTCACCCAGCTTTCCTCCCACCAATCGATTGCTCTAGCAGTCAGTCATGAGGGACCGTGAGCGAGCAGCACAGTGGCACTCACACTGTCGCTTTGCTCTATCCTATTGATGTGTCCCACTTTCACACTTTGGAAAAGATCAATATGCTGCCTATTGCTTCACTGTGAACCCTGTCTTTCCTGTTTTTTTCTTTTGCCGGTTTCCTAGTTTGTTTTGTTTTATTACACATTTATGGTATGACTTGCTGTCTCACTCTCTCTCCCATGCTTTTCCACTCCCGGTTCTACAGCAGAGGCATGGGAACCAGGCAGAAAAGCCTGTGAATTATTGTTTGTTTTGTATGTCAGTATAGATATTAATGCCTCCCTCAGTCGGGTAGCCTTTGAGTAGAAAAAGATGGATATATAGGATCATATACTGTATGCTTTATTGACTGACACAGTCCTCTTTTAGCTTAATCTCAGTTAGCAGAAAACGGAATATGTCGTTTTGCACTAATACTGTTTAAAGAAAGCCAATAGAGGGCAATGAGTGTTTAAGAGCTGCTGATTGTACGCACTGGAAGAGTGTAGAGTCTTTTTTCCTTGTCCATGATGTTGTTCGGTAGTAGCCATGAGAACAGTCCCAGGCTGCGCTCTCTGGAGATCGGCTATATAATGATCCTGTCTCTTTGCCCCCAGGGGGCTTGTCCGGTATGCGGCCTTCACTGCTATCTCTCCACCACTGTGGGACTGTGACCATTTTTCTTTTATCTATTTATGCACTTCTGTCTTCCTTTGAAAACCAAATCTAAACAGCGTAGGAGGGTTAAGATTATGGGGTGGATGATAAAGGCTCAAGAATTGGCATTAGCGGTCACTGGAGGCTCTAGAGATGTATGATATATTAGCACCATATTGGTTGTTGGCCAATTTTAGAGGTTTATCTTTATATTTATTTATTTATTTATTCATTCTTATTTATCCTTTGAAATTGTATCCCTGTTGGACAGAATTTTAATTTAGTTTAATTTAATTTCTTGCATGAATGTCTCAGTTGCTTATTCTATACAACAATGAAATAAAATAGTCTGTTTTGCCGAAGTTTGTGTTTCTCAGATTCTTTTTAGGAAATAGTCTCTTTAATTTTGTGATATGCCAAGACGTGAAGATTTGCAATTAGCAGTTAGAGATGTCACTATGAACTCAAAAATGTCCCATTCTTCCAGGACAAAATAATCTGAGCAGTGTTATCCACATTCATTTTATTTCTGTATAATCTTACTATAACATGGAGTCAGAGACGTTCGGATCCATATGCAGTAGTTTATTAAAGAATGGTCAGACAGGCAGAAATCAAGAACAGCATCAGGTGTGTCAAGGGATATCCAGAAACAGCAACAATACCAGGCAGAGGTCGGGGCAGGCGGCAGAGAATCACATGGCAGTATAAACAATCCAAAGTCAGACACGGGAGGAACAAACACAAGGAGAAATGCTCGGAATTGACAGACTGGGCTAGAACAAGACAGTTTATATAGGGGAGTGGTAATGGGGAACACGTGCTGGTTATTAGCCCTAAGCACAGGATTATGGGAAATGGAGTTGGGAATGGAAATACAAAATGCCAGAGTCCTGAGTGGAGTGCCCTCTATAGGAATTCATGGGCACTCCAGCTGATGATCATGACACTTACTGAATGTTAGTAATTTACTAATTTGTGTCCATTTTTTAATCATAGTGTGAGACTTCTTGACAATGTTTGCATGTGCAGTGCATCAAACATAATAGATCTCCACTAAATAGTTCACCATAAAAATATTATTTTGTCATCATTTGTTTACCCAAATGTCGTTCCAAATCTTCATGACTTTCTTTCTACAGTATAACAGAAAAGGAGATGTTGTGCAGAAAGTTTTGGAATGGACAGTCTCAGTCACCATTCACTTGCATTGCATCTCTTTTTCCCAAACAGTGAAAGATTGTCATTCTGCCTAATATCTTCTTTCTATGGAAAAACAAAAGCATAAATGTTTATTTTCTTGAGGGTGAATAAGTGACAAAGTTTTCTCTTTAGAGTGTTCTGTGACTTCAAAAAGCAAATGCTGAACTCTCCCTTTAAGAGCATTTGCGTCTCATTCCTTTTGCCCACAGCAGTCAGCTGAAAAAACAGTCTCACTCATGCTGACGTCACTGTTGCTAAAACGCTTTCGTCTGGTACTGTAACATCTTTGTAAGGTCAGAGGTTGCTGTTTAACTGCTCTCTAAAGGATTCTCAGCATATCCAAGACTTTTCCATATAGGTCAGCCCCCCAGTAACCACCCAAACAGCAGAGATGTTTCACTGTCCCAGGATCACTTAATCAATCAAACTTTCATCCTGATCTTCCCCTCACTGCCTCTTCTGCCCTCTTGCTTTTTCTCTTTCTGTACTCATTGTTTGTGTTTATGTCACACAGGTTTATCTTTAGAACTATTAGATTCTTTACTGCGATTGTTTCTCAGGGTGACGTCTGCAAAAGAATATTTGCATGCTCCTCTGTGATAAAACTCAGACCCAGTTTGTTATTTAGGGGTAAGACAACTGCCTTTACAACTTCACAACTGATGATGGTTTACAGAAATATACCATGTGCATAATTAATTCAGGAATATTGCTTTGGTCAAATACCGCTAATGTCAGAGAGGTTAAACTTTTGGTATCCCCTTTTCATGTTTACAGCTGCAAGACGGTAAAACATTGGCATAGATAAGTTGAGGAGTGATTCAGGAATGATCATTTAGAGAATTCATGCTTGAGTTGGTTGTGTGTGCATGTTAATAGTTAATTTTAAAACAAGTATCCCTTATACCTAAATGTAACTGCAAAATTGTCCTATAGCAGTCCTACGGTAAAACATTATTTTTTTTCAAAACAATGCCATTTCTGATCCAGATGATAACTTACAAACCTCTAAATGTGGAAATTTTATTAGCTAACACAATATCAAACCAGAATTACTGTCCCTTTTCTTGGCCCTTTTTTGCATTTACTTGTAACTAACAAGGTCATTTTTAATGTAAGTATGAATTCTCCATGTTCTCACAGGTGTCTTGTCACATTTACCACTGCTACCACACCAGTGGTAAATGTGACAGGACACCTGTGAGAACATGGAGAATTCATACTTACATTAAAAATGACCTTTTTAATTTAATTAACTATGCATTTGAATGGCACCCATTCACTGCAGAGAATGTGTTGGTCAGCAAGTGATGTAATAATAAATTTCTCCAAATCCATTCCGATGAAGAAATAAACTCTTCTACGTCTTGGAAAGCGAGGGTGAAAATCTTCAGCAAATTTAAAGTTTTGAGTAAACTATTCCTTTAATCCGAACCCAGGTTACAATTCTAAGAAGATCTTTGCATTTGGAGAGACATGTTGTTTTTAGCATGTTCAGCATCTTCCAAACTCTGTGGTCACCGTCAGATTATCATGTCATGAGAGGGGTAAGGAGTTTGAGCTAAGCGGGCTAATGTCAAATCCCTTTCTGCTTCCTCAGCCCTTAGTTGGCACTGGATGTCAGTTTGTCAGACAACAGGCCGCCTAGGCTAAGTGGTTCAGTGGTGTCTGGTTCTTGATGTGTCTCAAACAGTAACCTTGGCACTCAAGGGGTCTCGGGTTGAGGTACCTTGTTGTAAAAAAAAATGCAGTGTTCGATTGAGCAGTGGGTTGAAATCTGCTGCTGTAAGTTCTGAATGTCACTGGCCTTCAGAGACATCCTCTAAACCAACAGTGACCTGGCGAACAACGTGGGGCATGAGCAAGAATGCAAGTACTATTTTTTTATCTTCCCAAACATATGTTTGTTTCCATCTTTTCGTTGCAGCTGTTGCTATTTTCATCAAGTGGTTATCATGTTTTGCATGCATAAGGAAAGATTTTGACTGCAATGGTGATTTGATGCATTATTTTGAACCACCAAGCATAAGTTGTAAACAAGATTCAAAGAAAGCCTTAAGGAGTTTAATGAGGAGGGGAAAAAGGCAGCCTGCAGTAGCTGTAGGCTTTGAATAACTTAGTTGAAGCTCTCCGCTGCAGTTCAAAATCATAGCAAATCATATTGGGGGAAAAAGAAACAAGCAGCCCAGAAAATTTGAATTACATTGAACTCCACAGGAAGGAGAAGGGAGGGCTGAGGTTGGTATAGATGGTTATGATATTGTAATTTCAAGGAATTCTTTCTCAATGATATTGTGGTTACTGGAATGTGATTACAGCATAGAATACTGCCTTTGGGGTTTTCAGATCACATGACAGCATCAAAGCCAAGAGAGATGATTGGGTAATGGATGCCAAAGGGGATGACTTTAATAGCTTGAAGCAGTCTGACAGCATACCACAAACACACTACATATGCTCTGGTTTAGAAGTCAGTCTGAAGTTTTGGCTTAATAGCACAGAATAGAAGCTGAGAAGTTTAATGTCTCTCACAGATCTACAGTGGAGAGGGAAGGAAGGGAACACCTTGAAGGAGAAGGTGTATCTGACATGCAATGCTATGTCATCCAAGCTAATGACCCTGCTGAAGGCACCCTAAGGTCCCGTAGATAGCTCTAGGGCCCTATTTTAACCATCTAAACGCAAAGTGTAAAGCGCACTGCGCAGGTGCACTGAGGGCGTGTCCAAATCCTCTTTTGCTATTTTAACGACGGAAGAACGGTCCATGTGCTGGGGCACATTTTTGGAATGGGTTATCCCTATTCTCTTAATAAGTAATGGGTGTAACGTTCAATAAACCAATCAGAGTATCATCTCCCATTCCCTTTAAGAGCTAGATGCGCTCGCTCCATGGCAGATCACTATTTACATGGCGGAATTTGTTGGAGGAAAAGCTGAACGCTTCTCAAGCGAAGAAACCGCTCTGCTCGTGCGCAAAGTTAAAGCTCGCAAGCAGATCATCTACGTGACAAGCAGGAATCCACCAAAGCTTCACTAGGTTAAGAAGGCATGGGATGAAGTAGAATTTATCATTATAAGTAGTAATAGGCTGAATTGCAAATAGCAAGCAAGCAACTTTATTTATATAGCACATTTTTTAAACAGCAGACGCTGCCCCAAAGTGCTTTACAAAAATAATTACATTAAAATCATACAATAAAACAAACATACCTTATTGAAAAGCTAAAGAAAACAAATACGTTTTTAAATAAGACTTAAAAGTTGAAATTGATGGAGCTGACCTCACATGGAATGGGAGACTATTCCAGAGTTTGGGACCTACCACCGAAAAAGCACAATCTCCTTTTGATTTTAGATTACAGCGTGGAACCTTTAAAAGCTGTTGATCGGTGGACATAAGGACTCTAGAAGGAGAGTAAGGAACTATAAGATCACTTATGTACTGAGGTTCAAGGCCTGACAGGTTCTCAGGTTACAAACAAGAGAATTTTAAAATCAATCCTGAATTTGACCGGAAGCCAATGTTTGCAGTACAAGAGTAATATGGTCTCTCTTTCTCACCCCCGTTAACAGCCTTGCCGCAGCATTCTGCACTAACTGTAAGCGGACAAGCAAAATCTGGGGGAGACCAATATATAAAGAATTACAATAGTCAAGCTTAGATGTGATAAAGTAGTAAACCACAATTTCCAAATCCTTACTGGATATAGATTGCTTTACTTTAGCAATTGATCTCAGGTTAAAAAAGCTACCTTTAACGACGGCACCAATCTGTTTCTAAAAGTTAAGTGATGAGTCCATGATAACCCCTAAACTCTTTACATGATTCTCAGTCTTTAGGAATAAGGATCCTAAATGATCAGGAAAGGTAGGTGAGATGGAAGAGCCTACAATCAAAACCTCAGTTTTACTCTCATTTAATTGGAGAAAGTTGCTAGATAGCCAGAGTTTAATGTCACTGTAACATTCCTGTGCTTTATCCAGCGAACAGGTTTTATCTAAGCTCACAGGAAGGTAAAACTGGAGATCGTCTGCATAACAGTGATATGAAATACTATACTTCCGAATAATAGTGCTTATAGGAAACATGTAAAGAGAAAACAGCAATGGTCCCAAAATCGACCCCTGAGGGACACCACAAACTAAAGAGGCCAATGTGGAAGAGAAGTCTTCCAGATTCACAGCAACTGTCCTGACTTTTAAATATGATGCAAACCACTGTAGAGCTATACCCTGGACACCAACCCAACACTCCAGACGATTGAGAAGAATTTCATGGTCTATCGTATCAAAGGCAGCACTCGGATCCAATAAAACCAGAACAATATGTGATCCAGAGTCCAACGATAATAATATATCATTAGTGACCTTGAGCAGTGCAGATTCTGTGCTGTGACAGGTCCTAAAGCCCGACTGGAATGCATCTAAAATATCATAAGTATTCAGATATGAATATAGCTGTGAATAGACCACTTTCTCTAAAATCTTGGAAATAAAAGGCAATTTAGAAATTGGCCTATAGCTGTTATAGACTGTATGATCTAAATTTGTTTTTTTTAACAAGGGATGAAGAATTGCATGTTTGAAACTGTTAGGTACTACTCCACTCATCAAAGAGCTGTTATTTATAGCTGTTAGGCTAGAACTCACAGTAGAAAAAACATCTTTAAAAAAATTAGTAGGTAGAACATCCAGTCTGCAACTACCTCAACTACCTTGTCATTTTAGAGACAATATCTGCCAGCTGCGCTGATGAAACTGGTTCAAAGTTTGAAAAAATGTTAGACAGTGCAGGATCAATTGATGAACAGGAATGTAAAGGTACAATTTCACTTATGATCTTCTAAATTTTTTCTGATAGTTAGCCAAATAATTTTTCAAAGGTGAAATTTGAAGTTTATCTCTCTTCCACTTCCGTTCAGCTTTTCTACATTCTTGTCTAAGAGTGCGAGTTACATTATTTAGCCAACATTGAGAGATTCCCTTGTGTTTCTTTAGTTTAAGAGGGGCAACACAATCTAAAGCAGAAGTACATGACTTAGTAAAAACCTCAACCTGCACTTCAGTGTCCTCTCCATAGACTTTGTCTGTAACACGAGATAAATAAAATTCTTAAAATGGATAGGTAAATAAATAAATAAATAGGTAGCCTAATTCTAATACATGCAATGACTATCCATCATCATGTTTTTGTATTTATGTAGACTACACAATAATATTCTTTTACACTGTAATCCTTTTGTTTTTAATATTTGGCATGTTTGTGTGATGCGCATCCCTGTGTGTAATAAGGAAAGTCATCGCTCGACTGAAACTAGCAAACACACTTGCGCTGCGCCTTGCGTCGCATTGCTCCGTGTGTATTATAGGGCCCCTAGTCTCTTGGTCTGGCCAAGTTTGTCTATTTTGATGGTTTTAGAGTGGTTTTGGGTACCTGAGATCTGGTTGGGCTGGGAAACCAACTGGCTGACCAACTAAACCAGTTAAACACCAACCTAAGATTCCTAAGTCTAAGGTGCTGTTTTCAGCAGAGGGAACCATGTTCCTCCCCTAGGGATTAAAAAATAATATATTATAAAAAGCACATACAATCTATTGTAACTTATCTGTGCAATATTTTATTGTTATTGTACTGTAAGTCCAAGCTTGGTCCATATCCAGATTTGATATAGATGTGCTACCTATAAAGTTTCATGGCAGTTTGCAGAACCCAATGCACTATAATGACTGGATGGGGAATCCATTGACTGTGTTAAAGGTGCTCTAAGTGATGTCACACATTTTTAGGCCAAAACATTTTTTGTCACATCCAGCAAACATCTCCTCACTATCCGTTAGCTGCTTGTCCCCTGAACACACTGTAAAAAACGGGGTCTCTCTAGACACCACAGGCTCCACAAACAACAAGAAAAACAAACTGGGCTCACCTGCACCACAAAACATAACAAACTGTTCCAGCCAATAACCGACAAGAAAAATTTGGGGGTGGGGTTTGGGGGGTTAGTGCACGGATGAGGAGGAGGGAGGGTCTAGCTAGCCTCCGTTTTGTTTGACAACAATTTGAACGTCAACAAGAAGTTACGACTCCCGGCATCGCTTAAAGCAGCGGTTCTCAATTCCAGTCCTCACGCCCCCCTGCTCTGCACATTTTCTATGTTTCTCTTTGTTAACACACATGATTCAGATAATCAGCTCGTTAGAAGTGAGCTCTGTACATTAACTGTGTTCCCGACTGACATGGTCCCTGCACAGTGTTCTGTGCTCCCTGCTCTCTGAACAGGGGAAATCTGTTGAAGTGTACCTCACTTCGGAACATTAATTCATGGATTCGTGCTGCGCAACGTCTTCACACACGGCCAAGTGTGACATCATATACTTCTTTAAATAAATACAATTTAAATTCACGTATCACACAATTCAATGCACTTTGAATGGAACATATACGTTCACTTTGAACTGGAATCATGGTGTAATATCCTGTGATGTCCACTTCACATGGCACTTACGTTCGAATAGAACAAACGTCTGAAGTGATAAGAGAAACATGCAAAATGTGCAGAGCAGGGGGGCGCGAGGACTGGACTTGAGAACCGCTGGCTTAGAGCACCTTTAAGGTGACCTCATCATTATGAATTAATGAGGTGGAATGCTAGTAGTCTTAATTCTAATATTTGTGCCTTGAGTGAAACTGAGACAGCACTAAATCTCCTGTACACAGAGCACCTTCCAATAAGGGATGCCATTGAAGTTCCCCCTTTTTCCCCAAAGTATTTAATTGGGCTATCAAAGTTAACAAGTTAACACATAATTAAATGTTTAACACTGTTTTTCAACACAGTTGATCCATTTATTCAAATACTTGCGTTAAGTTTTTTTTTTTTTTTGTAAGAGCTGCAGTGGTTAAACACAGAACAGTCACATCCTGTTTATCGGTAGATGTTGAAAAAACCTTCCTTAATGACATTTTATTTTGGTGGACTAAAAAAAATATTTAAATCCAATAGCTTTAATAGCTTCTTTTTCAGATTTGTGTGTACACACACACACACGCAGACACACGCAGACACACGCACACACACACATATATATATATATGGCAAAAGTTATGTATACATACACTCACTGCCCACTTTATTAGGTGTACCGGGTTGGACTACCTGTTGCCTTCAGAACTGCCTTAATTCTTCGTAGCATAGATTCAACAAGGTGTTGGAAACATTCCTCAGAGATTTCGGTCCATATTGACATGATAGCATCACGCAGCTGCTGCAGATTTGTCGGCCGCTCTATTGGATAGAGATCTGGTGACTGTTTAGGCCATTTTAATAAAGTGAACTCATTGTCAGGTTCAAGAAACCAGAGATGATTTGAGCTTTGTGACATTATCCTGCTGGAAGATTACTCAGACTAATCAGACCAGGCAACATTTTTCCAATCTTCTACTGTCAAAATTCGGTGAGCCTGTGTGAATTGTATCCTCCGTTTCCTGTTCTTAGCTGCTTCTGTTGCTTTAGGGTTCAACGTGTTGTACGTTCAGAGATAGTATTCTGCATACCTTGGTTGTAACAATTTGAGTTACTGTTTCCTTTCTGTCATCTCTAACCAGTCTGCCCATTCTACTCTGACATCAACAAAGCATTTGTTGACAGATGTTCCTCTCACAATATATTTTGCTTTACAGATCTATCACTTTTTGCCGCTCTTTTTGCGAAATATTCGCACAATAAGGGGCCGTTCACATATCGCTTCTTTTGTGCGCGCAAGTTAGTAATTTCCAATGTAGGCACGCACGAGGTATACGCGCTCATAATGGAGGCGACGTTTTTTCCAGGCGCGTCCGCACCGCATCGAGTTAAAAACATCTCAACTTTTCAGAATGCCGCAAGCGCACCGCGAGTCATGTGACAAGAACTAACCAATCAGCTTCATCCTTTCCCATAACTACGTTGAAAGCTCAGCCAAAATGAAGGAACAGCTGATCATAGCTGTATATGGATTGCCATTTTGAAATAAATCTAGTAGCAGAGCTACTGCAAGCGATTTTCAATGCTCCAAATCCATTTAACCTTTGCTGAAATTTCCGCGTCTTCATGGAGAGAGCACGTCATGGTTGCTTAGCAACGGCAGACGCCCCAGGGGTGCAACAGCCCGAGCGCTTTGGAAAGAAGGAGAAAGCTGCGCGCCTAGCGTTTTCCACTCGTTTTTAGGCGCGACATGTGAACGGCCCCTAATGCAGCACATATCAGAAGATCTGCACTCCGGCGCGGTTAGTGCTCTCACTCACTGATCTATATATAACTGGACAGGGCTCTTGCACACCTCTTCCAACTGAGCCAGGGACTGCTCAACGGAACGATCACACTAGTCAAACGAACCAGGCTTGGAGGTTTAAAGTGTTGTCCCGCGCCGCACTCTGCTGCGATGGGTCCTGTGATCATGCAGGTCTCTAATAGGAAGGTGTCTGTTATAATGTTAGGATTGAGGCTCTAGACTCTGAGCATAACTTGTTTTTCTATAACAGACTATGAAATATTTTCTATAAAAACGTTAATGTCCTGGCAGTGACAAATGGCTTGTTTTATATTTAATTTGATTACATTAATGTTATAAGTTGAAATTTAGGGTACAATAAATATTTTAACTGCTACTATGTAAAAGGAACTCTGCTGTAAAAAGCTGTTTATTTGTTTAAAGTGTTTGCAAACCAAATGTTATTACACTTTTGTTCTAATAGCATTATACCTACTTTTAAATGGAAAAAAGGACGCGATACACTACTTTTGAATGCATTATTAGTTTTGTGCATAACAATAATTGCGATTAATCACAGACAATAATGCAATTAATCGCGATATGCCAAACACTATATACTATATATACATACATACATACACACACACACACACACACACACACACACACACACACACACACACACACACACACACACTCACTGGCCACTTTATTAGGTACACCTGTTCAATTGCTTTGTAACAATGATTGCTAATCATTCAATCACATGGCAGCATTTCAATGCATTTAGGCATCTAGATGTGGTGAAGACGACTTACTAATAATATAACATATATATATATATATTAGGGGTGTGACGAGACACTTATCCCACAAGACGAGACACGAGAATGGGTTCAGTAGACGAGATAAGATTTCTAGACTTCCTTAAGAAATCCTTAATGATGATATATAAAGGGAGGAATAGTCTTTTGCTCAAAAGACTTGAAAAACACAAAATGTAAAAAATGTAAGTGCATTTTCAAATCAACTTGTACATTCTGAAATCTATTTTAATACATTTTATGCAGTAATAAACAACATGTAAACACTGCAGAAGGTTTTGCCACAAACTCAACTGACAGTCAAGTAATTGCACAAAAATTATTAATAGTATAAATTAAAATAAATAATAAACAACACAAATATTTAAAGTGGAAGTGAAGCATTCAGTCAAGTTTATTATTTAGTAAACTGATTTCCACTTTAATAAAAAAAATAAAAATAAAAATAACTAAACACGTTTAATGTATCCGTTTGAAAGAATAAAGCAGTGGTTCTCAAATTGGGGGGTGCAGCAAGGCTGAGGGATCGTTAGGGCCCAATAGTTAAATTAGAATAATTAAAAAGGATGTCTAATTAATTAAAATCATGAAACGTATACATTTTCACATCAATGTATTAAAGTTGAACAAAAATCACATGTTTAGGGCCCTATAAAATGTTTTACTTTTTCACAAATTCTCTGTTTTAGCATGTCTAATTATTTCAATGAATTAATAACTTCTTTTATTAATTTTTCTTTTTCATAAAGTAACCTTATGAAATTTTCCCCCTCAGAAATTCTGTGTTGTGTATTTACATTTTTCTGGTTATCAAACGAAGGCATAAAACATTAACTTCATTTATCATTTATCTTTTAATTATTGAAAATTAAGCAAACTTTATTTTTTGGCAAAAAAGGGGATTTACTATTAAATTTAAAACATGGAAGAAATGTGTGATTAATTCTTAAAAAAATAATATTTGTTTAATTTTAGTAATGGTAGAAGTAGTGGTAGGCTATGTACATTCTACTGAAAAATAGTACCAGACTTTTATTTTGATGGGTTTCCGCGAATACCTTCACAGATGTGTGTATGTGATATAACACTAGTTTTACTCAAATCAAATGGTAAAATGCTCATGTGACTCTCGGAGCAGTTTTGGAGATGTTGTTCATGTGTTTCTGTCCTCAGACGCTGAAATCACCGTGAGCATCACACGCGCTTCTGTGTGTAGTAAATGAAACTGCGTGTCTGCACCATTCATTAACAGAGACACGCAGAACATGCAGGATTCATATTTAAATCTACTTTTGTGGCTTTATATTTACAGATACATATCGTTATTTGATTTAAGTGTAATGACCTACTTTTGATGAATTCATTCAAAGTTTGATAAATTCCATGCCATTCCACTTATCATGCATCTACTTTCCTGATGTGAACACAAAATATCTTACCACCACTGGTGAAAGGGTCGGTGTAATGCAAATATATTTGAAAGGTTTGGACGAGGATATCGTCACGTTGGTATGAGATCTCGCGAGATCTGATGTGTCTTGCAAGATCTCATACCACAAGACCTCGTCACAACCCTAATATATATATATATATATGGATAATTTAGCAGCAAAAGATACTCTAGAAAAATCTGGAGATGGAGATGGAGATGCAAAACATTTCAAACGATTCAGTCCGATTTGGTGAACTGGTTCCCTAAGAAGAACCGGTTAATCACTAGTCACTAGTACAAAGGGAAGTGATATTGATATGTAGTGTATTAAATGTGTGCGTTAGTTTATTGAGCATTTTCTTTGAACAGTTTTAAACCTCAGTTACTGTGCGCTCTTGGAGAGAGTTTCATGGTTTTTGATTGCTGAATGACTGACAGCCGCAGCGGAAAAAAGAGTTTATGTGAACTTGAATTTAGTGACTTAAATATTAATCTGTACCTCACATTGAACTATGGAACAGTTTCAGAACACTTGAATTATAGTGCACAAAAACGTTTTGGTGCTTTATAATGTTTTTGTGCCTTTCGTGGGGCTAAACAATAACACAGAATAGTATACGCACAATATCAGATTTGGATCGGTCTCGTCTGACCAATACCCGATCCTCAGAAAATGCCAGTATCGGAGCCAATACCGATCCTGAGTATCGGATTGATGCATCCCTACTAAGAATATTGCTTTTCTAATCCTGTGGTCTGCTTCTCCTGGATTTGAATCACAGATATGCTAATTCTCTTCAGCACAGGACCATCAGCATTAGTAATTTTGTGGCCAAGATGATGTAATTCTTTCAAATTTATGGACACTTTAAAGTCTAAAGCTTCCTTATTCTTTATGAATGTTATTGCCATTAGTGTTTGCCAGTAGAGATAGCTCTTGTGTTCTGTCTGTATGAAAGACTATGTCACAATGGTGTCCCGAAAATTCACTAAATATGATAATATGTCTCTGTTTCAGCTTTACAATTCAAAGTGTGGTCACGTTTAACATTTTTCAGCAAATGTACTACCAGTTATTTCAATAGGAATCCATGCAGTCATAAATTTGCACAATTTAAGCAGCAGAAAACTGCTTGGTTTGAAAGTGACTTCTGTGTAAGCTGTACTTTATACATCACTAAACTACTGACAATATGAACCTGTTTTCCTTCAAATTTATGGTGAAATTTTGTTAATGTGACCACAATTTGATTCATTTAAATGTAATTGTCCATTTTAAGGTAGCTACCATTTCTGCTATTGTTTGTGATTGTCAGTAAGGTGCTGTTGCAGAGAAAGAAAGCTGTTTCTATACCACTGTTGATTTGGTGATACTTTCATTCTAGAACATCTTTCTTCATCTTGCAGTGTCTCTGGTTGTCATAACAATAACTTAATGCGCTCGCTGTCTCTCCCTACTGTCCTCTCAAGTTAGCTTAAAATAGCTAGATAAAATGTGCCCAAACAAAAACAAATATGCAGAATAGTTTCAGGTTCCAATAAGTGAAAAAATATTTCATGAAATATGTTTGGAGGCCAATGACTGAAGTTCTAAACAAAATCTCCACAACCTGTTTTGTGGTGTTTAATTCTGCTCAAAATGTGGTGGAAGAAGAAAACATGAAGAAAAGAAATTGTAAAGTCGTTTTTTTTTTCTTTGCACACAAAAAGTATTCTCGTAGCTTCATACAATTAAGGTTGAACTAATAATATCACATGGACTATTTTAACAATGCTATCAAGCAGTCTGGGCCTTGAACGAGTCCGTTGTGTAGCTGTCTATGCAGGGTCAGAAAGCTTTCAAATTTAATAAAAAATATCTTCATTTTTGTTCCAAAGATGAACAAAGGTTTTACTGGTGTGGAACGACATGAGGATGAGTAATTAATAAAATAATTTTCATTTTTGGGTGAACTATCCCTTAAGAGTTGGTTTGAGATCTTGTTTAGAAACCAATTTTAGAAAATTGCAACTCGCCATATTTAACTTCATAGCAAATGTTAATGTAACATCAGTGGGTGTTTTTTTTTTCTTCTTAATTTCTTTCTTGCATTTACATCATATTGTCTTCCAACATTTGATCAGAGCCAAGATGATTGTCCAACCACTGAAATAATCATACAGACAATTAAAATCATTAAAAACTATGATTTTAAAACTATGATTAAAATCATACAGTCTATTAAAGCCTGACTCTCTGCGTTTAGAGCTGGAGCTCTGAGATCTCCCAATTGCAGATCAAAGAAGTTAGTAAGCTCTGGCACTCTTTCCTTCAGCTTTCGTTTTGCCTTGGTCTTCTCCTTTCCTCATGCCTCTGTTTGCTTCCCCTGAGTCACAGCGCTTCTTTTTTCCTCAAATGTTGGAAGATGTGAAAAAGGGCTGCTGGGAACACTAGCTGCTCCTCCTCAGATACTGGACCAGCCATTGACGTCCTGTGATAAGGATTGACTCACTACAGTACTCCAGTTTAAGTCAAACATAAAGGCATTTTCTAAAATAGTGCACTTGATGTGGACTTTAAGTCCCAAGGTGTTTGTTTGTACATCAGTGAGACCATTGGGTGTCCCGTTTGTCATTTTATGATTTAGGTGGATTCATATGTGTGCCCTATTGCCAAATCCAAACTGATCCGGACTGACTTTGCACATTCATAATAGTTTAATAGTATATAGTCATTTGTCACACAGCTTTTGTCATTTTAACTCTTATGTGATCTATAAACCCAAGTGCCTGCTTTTTAATCAGACACTTTTTTTTAATGCCCAGATATTCAAGGTTGTCCAGAGGATGAACTGACAGGACCTCTATAAGGCAGTTTTGTTTATAGGTTGTGTAGTTATGACTGCCTTCATAACTGTTTGAAGAGCAGCTGTAAAGCTTAGAGCACATTGCTGCTTTCTAAAGCATCCCTGTTTTGGCACCAGCCATCATCTCCTAGTGTTTCACTAGTCTCAGCTGATTGTGTTCAGTGGATGTTTTATCACAAGTGAAGAATGACTAACTTGTATACATGTTTTGATACTTGTATGGAGCTGCAGGGTCTTATGTCTAGTTAGACAAGTCTGATCTTTTCCCTGTTGTTCGTCTGTCGGCCAGATCTGCTTTTAAAACAAAGAAAACCCATCAGTGTATTGGCTGACTGAATTTCTCGATGAAGAAAAACTATGGGAAGAGAACTTGTGCTGTGATATTACCGTAGTTTTTGGACATGTACTATGAAATTCATTAAAATAACTGGTCACAGTTATGTCACTTACATGCTGATTTCAGGCTTCATTTATTATTGTGAAAATTGTGTGTTGACCACTGATTTTAGTTGCTTTAGACCGATTAATGAGAGTCTCAGTAAAACAACAGTGACATTTAAAATTCAGCTTGTTCTTCTCTTTGGAACACTCATGATTATTTTAAAGGGGCAGAAAGGCTGTCTGTTTGCTAACGTTTGTGTGTTTGTATGAGTCATGGACCCGCTTAATTGCCACAATTTCTCCACGTACAACAAAGCTGCTATACCCAGCATATTGGCTTTTTGCATAGAGAATTTCTTGGAAGACAGATCTAATGTTGAATTTAACCGGTGGTAGTCCATCGGTTTGTAGTTTGCCATATTTCTTTTGTGAAAGGCTTACAAATCAAAATAAATATAAATCAGTGTGGGCTAATTTGGCTGTGTTTTGAATAGCTAATGAGCAGCGGACTGTAGCTTTGTTGGTGTCTCATTAAAGAGTGATAATATGTGCTTTGTCTTTCAGTGGTCTCTGGTTTGAGAGCTGCTGGAGCTGCGGTGTGCCCAACCCTCGTTTAAATGTTGTCCTATTTTTTATTTTGTAAAATGGTTGCCGTGGTTTCCTCTCTTCTTCAGAGGAACCCAGGTGCAGGTAGCTCATAATAAGCCCTGTAGCATGTGCATGCTCGTGGTTGTTTTCCAAAAAAAAAACACTGGTGACCATATTTCAGTTTGTCTTGTTCTTCAGCTGAGGTTACCTGAGGTACATTGATTTTTTTTTTCAGCCTTCGCAGGTACCCCTTACACTGCGTTAATGAATTTCTGCCAATAAACGTTCTCTCAATGAAATGAAGGGAATAATATACCACCATGCAGGGTTAGTCAATTTAAAAATAATTATCTTTTTTGTTTCTTTTTAATTTATTTTTTAAAGGTTTGTTTATTTCTCGTGTATAGTCATTTTGCACTGTTAAAATGTATTATTTTGCTATTGTTTCTCAGCCTCAAATACCACCCATGCTAATGTATAATGTTTTACAAGGTTTACTAATTATTTCCAGTGATGAATAGTTTTTGTCTTCAACATTGTCAATAAATATTCACACCTTCATGTCATTCTAAACCTGTATGACTTTGTTGTAGGTTACAAAAGGAGATGTAATGTGGATGGTTCATGTTGTTCTTTTCCATACAATGAAAGTGAATGGTGACCAGGCACTTAGTGTCAAGCTTAAAAAACAACAAAAAGACACCTCAAAGCTCCTAGTTGTGCAATTTGCAATTTTTCGACTTCCTGAATTTGAATATATCATCTTTCCGCAACTTCCGCACAAACCTTTCATATAAAACTTGAATGAAAAGCATGAACTTTCTGCTAAATATCTTCTTTTGTATTTCAAGGATGAATGAAATTAATGCATGTTTGAAAATATTTTTCTCCCTATTTTTGAGAGAAACTTAAAAAAAAAATATGCTGCACCCCCCCATGTCTTTGTGACATGCAAACCCACATTCTTTTTCTTTCCACAGTCTTTCACTATCATTTTCTTTGCCTTTGTTCTTGCAAACAATCAGTGGCTCTTCGGTGAGTTGTTCAAAGAACAGCTGTGGCGTTTTAAGACTAAACTAACTGGTCCTAAATTTTCAATCTAATTAAAGAGTCTTTTGTTTCCCCACACCATGCCATATGGACCTCTCAGTCTTGCAGATATTTATTTCTTGATTCTTTTTTCTAACTTAATCTTTAATTTAAACAGTTTATGATGTGGTTCTTTGTTTTAATTGCTCGTGCTGCATCAGAGAGCAGATCCAGAGTTTAAACACGAATCCTCTCATGTGTTTCTCATGGAATATAACCAAGTTTACAGCAGAGCCATTTCTGCACGCTGGAACAGGCTCCCCTAAGTGAGATGTGTACTAATTTGCTGGAAGGCAATGAGGTTCCACTGAAAAACTGATATTGGATTTTCTCAGTCAGTGCGATTATACCGCCTCCATCCTTGCAGGGAAAAAAAACACGCACCAAAATAACAATTCTGACAAATTCAGCCAACTAGTTCATTACTAGCACAATTATTTTCAGCTGTCAACTACAATCACCTTTCTATTCTGTTTAACATGAAATGAGTGCAGAAAACTGAAAGCAGCTGTCGTCATATGCTTATCTCTGGTTTGACTAATGATTACACACTCAAAAGCTGTCACTGGGGCGATACCTTTTCAAAATGTACACCTTTGTACCTAAACAGTCTTTTGTACCTTAAAGATACATAGAGTATAAGTACCTAAAGTGTAAATATTAGTACCTAAAAGGTACAAAAGTGTACCTTTTGTAAAGGTAACTCACCAGTGACAGCTTTTGTACTTTTTTTTCTGAGAGTGCATGTCTGGTTCTTGGATTTTAGGGTCAAATGATAAATCATAATATGCCTATGGTATGTTTTATGAATAGGCTGCCATAGTGCTAGATGGTTGGGGGTATTTTAAGGAGGTATCTCTGACAGAAGGAGGTGTCTTTGACAGAAGAGTCTCTTCCTCCTAGGTAGGTAAATGTAGGAAGCTGAAGTGAAGAGGATGTGTGGGTGAGGAAGTGTTTAAAATCACACATGGAAGACTTGATTAGTATCTTTCACTGCATCAGAGGATGTCAGAGGAAGCGACCTTACATATCTCAGAATGGAGTCTGAAACTAGGAATTTTCTTTTCTTTTTCTATCCCCCTGAATAAAAAGGTTAACCCAGGCACGCAGAGCGAATTAACGTAACTGAAAAGTCATAGAGGTTGCTTGCCAGAACAGCAAAGCCACCAAATGTTTTTTTCTTGCACCGAAGCACTCGTTGTTTGTCAAGATCATTTCACTTATGGAGTCACAGAGTCTAGAAAGGAATTCTTCGAAATGTTACCTCATTCCCTCTCAGGATTCACCCTAAACGTTCTCCGACGAGTCATGCTTAAACAAAACATGTGGAAACTTCACTGCAGAAATAAACACCCCCTTGCCAGTGAAATGACTGGTCGCTTGGTCTGCTGTGATGTTGAGATGACAGTTTCTCATACTGCGATATTCAACAGAACATGATTGAACTAATATTAAGATGTCTGGCATAAAAGAAGCCCACAGTGGTGTTCTTAATGCGAGGTTGTAATGAGTCTGGCATAGATCTCTTGCCTCTCACCAGCTAAGTTGCACAGATGTAGCTAAACCTTTGCCAACATCAGAGTGCTTCTCGTAATGTTTAGACCAGCAACATGTCATTATTTGTTTTGGTGTGATTTAGAGGCTAAGTGGTTTGGGCAGACAAGAAATAGAGTTGCGAGTTGTTTATCACATATCGCTCACATCCCATTCCTTTCTTGCATCAGAATTTAAGTGAACGCTCTGGGCGAACATTCCATCACTTTCTTTCATTTTTATGAGGCTGTTTTGCATTCTTAGATCAAACTTCTTTGGCAGAAATGCTGGCTGAGTGTATCCCTGAGTATTGAGAGACATCTGGGGTGTGGTGATGGGTTGGCCTGTGGCCACTTAACAGGGCTTCTGCACTTCATCTCCATCTTTTGCTTGGCAGATTTGTGAGTATACACTACCGTTCAAAAGTTTGGGGTCAGTAAGATTTTGAATGTTTTTGAAGGAAGTCTCTTACGCCCACCCAAACTGCATTTATTTGATCAGAAAAACAGTAAAACAGTGAAGTTGTGAAATATTGTCACAGTTAAAAATAAGCCGTTTTCTGTTTTAATATATTTGAGTTACTTGAGACTTCAGTGTCACATGATCCTTCAGAAATCTAATATTCTGATTTGGTTCTTAAGGTTCTTAAGGTTTGGTTTTCCCAGTTGAAAACAGTTGTGCTGCTTAACATGTTGGTGGAAATGGTGATAGATTATTTCATTACTCTCACTTTTGTTTGATGCTGAATAAAAAATATTTATTTCTTAAAAAAATAATGTAAAAATAAAAATGACTACTACTAATAGTAATAATGATAATAAACTTATTGACCCCAGACTGTACTATACTGTTCTTTACTTTGGACACTATTTATCATCTGTATTACTCTTGTGCGGTAGTGTTTCTGCATTTAAAATTTCATTAGAATTTTAATTCCTTCAATATTCCCTTACCTGTAGGTTGCCCATCCCAGGATGGCATTCTAGTAATGCCACTGAGCGAGAGGGAGGAGAAATAGTTAAGCAATAGAAGTGGTAGGTGGTTTTTTGCATACATTCTTGAATATCATTCCAAAAGTTTTTCAGATTTTAATATGCTGATTGACTGAATATACTTGAACTCGCCTTTGATTTCATTTGCAATGCACATGGTCTTAATTATATTGGCAATCTCAGGAAAGTTGTTATCATTTGCTTTTTATACTGTACACTTCTGTCTGATTTCATTAGTGAAACTGAGGAATCGTTACTAAGCACGTGTGCCCTTTAGCTACCTGTACCCACTGGATGGGTAATAACTTAAAGCAGATTGATGTTTAACTGTTGGTGATAAGCTTTATTTCGCCTCCATTGTAGATTTGAAACTGGTTTTATAGAGGAGAACTCTGCAGTTATGGGACCATTTGTATCACCTTCAGATCTTTCAACGTTATGAACTAATAAAGCGAAATCTCTCACTCTTAACTTGAT
This sequence comes from Carassius carassius, assembly GCF_963082965.1. Lineage (NCBI taxonomy): Eukaryota > Metazoa > Chordata > Actinopteri > Cypriniformes > Cyprinidae > Carassius > Carassius carassius. Next base: position 18,701,697 of record NC_081794.1, read on the forward strand.
CTTGTCGGCTCATACCCTTCTTAAGTGGTCAGCGCTTAAAGGTCAGAAAACAGCCTTACGATGCATTCGCAGCCACTGCAAATATCTTATTTCATTCAGAGAGAGGCACATTGTGGTTTGAAACGGCTTCCTCTTGTCCCTAGACCTCGCCTCATAAATATTGTACAAAAATCGAAACTTGGAAGAAGAAAGAGGAGACGAGGCAGTGGAGAAGAAGAATAGAACGGACGCGGAAAGTAGGGCAGAGAGGAGCAAGTCAGAGCAGCCCAAAATGATGAGAAAGGGAGTAGAGGTGCTTATTAGAGGAGTGCAAGGATTTTAACACTCCACACATCTGCTGCTGCTATTACTGTAGACAGCCCCAGTGAGGCATAAATGAGCACTGTGGTCTCCTCAGTCAAAGCAGCACGTCTCACAGGACTACACCACTTTTAGATATGCAGCCAAAACATCGGCAGGAACATTGCAATGTTTTTTGGATGCCGTTTTGCGAATGAAACTGGCTTTAGATATCTTAGGCTTTGGAGCTGCATTTGTTGAAGTTGATGCTTAATGGGACAATCCACACAAAAATGAAAATTCTTTCATCATTTACTCACCCTCATGTTGTTTCTCTTTTAGAAAACAAAAAGGACATTTTGAAAAATGATTTTTTTTTTCATTCAATGAAAGTCTATGGGGTCCAGTGTTGGCCCTCTCAGTCAAAGCAGCACATCTCATATGATATTTAGATATGCTGCCAAAACATTGTGAGGATTTTGATGTTTTTTGTCAGATGGAGACATTTTTTGGGGGGTCCAGGCAATGAAAGTTAGTGGACCCCACTGACTTTCAGTGTATGGACAAAAAAGTTTGTGTTCTGCAGAAGAAAGTAAGTCACACTGTTTTGGAACAACATGAAAGTGATGAAAATAATGCCAGAATTTGTATTTTTGGGGTTGATTATTACTTTCATTTTAGATGTATCTGTTAGTGAGCCCCAATTAAAGGCATCACAGCCTTTGTTGTTGTGGAAACAAAGACAGCACCATTTTGTTCAGTAGGTATAATGCCAGAGAATGTCCCGAGTGCTGTGTTTTTCTTATGCGAAGGCATTAATGCTATGTAAATTTGGTTGATTCTTCTCTCAAGTAGTCTGGGCTGCTCGTCTTGTGTATATTTTCCCTTGATAGTATTTATACATTTCCTTTTCCCTGGCGACTGATGTCTCTCACATCTTGTATGGCAGAATAGAGTGTATATAATTATGTTATGTGCTGTATAAATGTCTGTACTTCTGGAAGAATTTGCTTAAAGAAGTCTGGGTTAAAGAACAGCATGTCCTGCTGCTTTTGCTTGTATTATATGTGCAACAGGATGTCTTTTAATCGATTCTTCAATGTCGAAAATCTGTTAACTTCTGTTAGCAGAGACACAAACCCTCAATTACTCTGGTAACCAAGGGAAACATACCAGTGGAACAAATCAGAGTGCTTTTTGGTTTGTGAGGAAGAAAGGATTTTGAGAAATTTACTGGTGGCTTCTGCAACTGAAATGAAACTCTGTGTGTTTGTGTTCCCAAAAGAGCTATTCAAGCTGCCAATACTGTTATTTCTACTGTCTCCACACACTTTCACACAACAGAATAAGGACATGCTCCTTTAAAATGTAGATTTCATTGGCTGCAATTCTTCTCTCCCTCTTCTTGTATACTGTAGATTTGTCTGTAAAAGGTGGTCACTCTAGACAGGAACTTGATTGTTTCAGCAACTGATAAATACAAACATTAGGGGCACAATGTTAAAGAACTGGTAATGTAAAAAGTAGGGAGTCACAGTATATTGGTTATATTAGAGATGTTTCAATAAATCAGTATTCATATTGGATACAAATGGGTGAATATTGGATGCATAATGGAAAATTGCATTCTCTTTATCGCTTTACGTTTGATTTATCATCTATGTCAGTCTCTGCATTTACAAGTTCATCTTAAAAAACACTAATAATTTAATAACACTCATAAATGTCATTTGTATATAAAGTTTAAAAATGAATGTCCATTTTTCATGCTGTATTTTATAATATTCTGATGCCACACATTCACTTTAATGACTGATTTGTTTTTTGTTTTTTTTCTACACAAAATAGTACAGAAATAGTATTGACTAAATAAACAACATTGTATTTTTAAATGCTATTATAATATTAATTATTATTTATATATTTTTAATAATATTTATATTTTAATTTGAGTAATTTTAATGTATTTTGGTTATTTTTATTTGTGTGTGTGTATAGAGAGATTTTTATTTATTTTTATTTTTTCTGTAAGTTGCCCAGTCAACATTTCTATATTCTATTTCTATTCAAGTCAACATTTTTATTTATTTGTTTTCAATCTGTTATTATTTTTTTCCAAGTGTTGAAAATGATTTTGAATGGCTTTAGTTAGTGATAACAACACTGAAAATGATTTCTTGTTGTAGGAGCTGAAATATTTTATTGAAAAATTAACCCAAATTAGCTAACTGCCTTGTGGTCCATTTGACATCACCCTTCTGGTAGATGTTATAACTAAACTATGTGACAGCAAAAAATTGTCTCCTCTTCACTGTCTTGTATTTTATTCAACCATTAATTTTAATGATCCTCAGGTTGTAACACTGATATGAAAAAATAAATAAATTATTAATTAATAATTGAATAAGTTTGTGGTCACAGGAGTTTAACAGTAAAAATAGATGGCTAAGTGTTTTGTGTAGTGTGCCATGCTGATTGGTAAATGACTGTGCTCGTTGTAGTCCTGATGGACTACAGACTTGCATGAGGAGGGGTACACAATCTCCCATCAGCAGCTCCTTACTGGCCGCTGAGATGAATAATGCAGTGACCTCTGTCAGTCTTCAGAGTTAATGAAAAATACCCACTCCACCGGCACACCGCCGCCCATCACGCATCATTATGCTGCTTATTTCTGTCAGTTAACTATCCTTGATTTACTCTGTGTGTGCGCGTGTGTTTCCGAATACATGTGTGTTGATGTGAAGGGGCTATTCTTGTATCCGTGCTGTACAGCACAACATTAGACCTAATCACGTGTCCAGTAATGGGCGGCCATCATAGCAGGAAATGTTGCTAAAGTGAGACTAGATCATTCAGAGGAATAGAATGATCAGGGAGACTGGGGTCGAAGAGACTCTGATGACCTGGTGAGAACGTTGTTCAGTTTTATGTACTTTTGTTGTTATAATTAGTTTTATAATTATTTTTGTTTAATATTTATATATGTGACCCTGGAGCACAAAACCAGTAATAAGTAGCACGGGTATATTTGTATTAATAGCTAACAATACATTGTATGGGTCAAAATTATAGATTTTTATTTTATGCCAAACATCTAAGGATATTAAGTAAAGATATCCGTAAATATATCAAAACTTATCATATGCATTGCTAAGAATTTCATTTGGACAACTTTAAAGGTGATTTTCTCAATATATAGTTTTTTTTGCACCCTCAGATTTCAAATGCATCTCGGCCAAATATTGTCCTAACAAACCATACATCAATGAAAAGCTTATTTATTCAACTTTCAGACAATGTATATATCTCAATTATGACTGGTTTTGTGGTCCAGAGTCACACTTAGCTTTAATTCATTTCAGTTTTAATTATTTTGGTACTTATATATTTCAGTTTTTCAGTTTCAGCAGTGTCATTATGAAGTTCACATTAAAACCGATGTGAACATTTATGTGAAAATATTCCATTGTGTGTATTTAGTGTACTAAGGATGAAATTATTAAGGAAATATTATAGTCCAAACCAAAAAACAGAAGTGAAAATTAATTTGCAAACTGAATTTAATGATAAATTGATAGCATCTGAGGCTGTACAGTCGTGGCCAAAAGTTTTGAGAATTACATAAATATTGGAAATTGGAAAAGTTGCTGCTTAAGTTTTTATAATAGCAATTTGCATATATTCAAGAATGTTATGAAGAGTGATCAGATGAATTGCATAGTCCTTCTTTGCCATGAAAATTAACTTAATCCCAAAAAAACCTTTTCACTGCATTTGGCATTGCTGTCATTAAAGGACCTGCTGAGATCATTTCAGTAATCGTCTTGTTAACTCAGGTGAGAATGTTGACGAGCACAAGGCTGGAGATCATTATGTCAGGCTGATTGAGTTAGAATGGCAGACTTGACATGTTAAAAGGAGGGTGATGTTTGAAATCATTGTTCTTCCATTGTTAACCATGGTGACCTGCAAAGAAACGCGTGCAGCCATCATTGCGTTGCATAAAAATGGCTTCACAGGCAAGGATATTGTGGCTACTAAGATTGCACCTAAATCAATAATTTATAGGATCATCAAGAACTTCAAGGAAAGAGGTTCAATTCTTGTAAAGAAGGCTTCAGGGCATCCAAGAAAGTCCAGCAAGCGCCAGGATCGTCTCCTAAAGAGGATTCAGCTGCGGGATCGGAGTGCCACCAGTGCAGAGCTTGCTCAGGAATGGCAGCAGGCAGGTGTGAGTGCATCTGCACGCACAGTGAGGCGAACACTTTTGGAAGATGGCCTGGTGTCAAGAAGGGCAGCAAAGAAACCACTTCTCTCCAAAAAAACATCAGGGACAGATTGATCTTCTCCAGAAAGTATAGTGAATGGACTGCTGAGGACTGGGGCAAAGTCATATTCTCCGCTGAAGCCCCTTTCCGATTGTTTGGGGCATCTGGAAAAAGGCTTGTCCGGAGAAGAAACGGTGAGCGCTACCATCAGTCCTGTGTCATGCCAACAGTAAAGCATCCTGATACCATTCATGTGTGGGGTTGCTTCTCATCCAAGGGAGTGGGCTCACTCACAATTCTGCCCAAAAACACTGCCATGAATAAAGAATGGTTCCAAAACACCCTCCAACAGCAACTTCTTCCAACAATCCAACAACAGTTTGGTGAAGAACAATGCATTTTCCAGAACGATGGAGCACCGTGCCATAAGGCAAAAGTGATAACTAAGTGGCTCAGGGACCAGAATGTTGAAATTTTGGCTCCATGGCCTGGAAACTCTGGAAACTTGTGGTCAATCCTCAAGAGGTGGGTGGACAAACAAAAACCCACTAATTCTGACAAACTCCAAGAAGTGATTATGAAAGAATGGGTTGCTATCAGTCAGGATTTGGCCCAGAAGTTGATTGAGAGCATGCCCAGTCGAATTGCAGAGGTCCTGAAAAAGAAGGGCCAACACTGCAAATACTGACTCTGCATAAATGTCATGTAATTGTCGATAAAAGCCTTTGAAACGTATGAAGTGCTTGTAATTACATTTCAGTACATCACAGAAACAACTGAAACAAAGATCTAAAAGCAGTTTAGCAGCAAACTTTTTGAAAGCTAATATTTATGTAATTCTCAAAACTTTTGGCCACGACTTTACTGGTTGTTTGAGACTTTTTCCTTAATATAATATCTGCCTAATATTAGCTTTATAAGATTGGCTTGATTTGGCATGTTTTTTCAGTTTGTTTTATTTCATTCATATTTAGATGGTTTTGGGAGTTTTTGTGCTGGGAATGTTATGGTTGTGTTTACTGTGGGTTTTCCAGGTCTTTTGTAGCCTCATTACAAGAGCCTGCGGCGTATTGAACTTTATGGCGAGTCAAACGCCACCAAAGCACTGCTGTCAGCCTAGTTTGCATCAGCTTGTGTTTTCTTCAGCCTCATTAGAAAATACCAGGCAGTCCCGTGCCATTTCTCAGCTAACACTTCAAAGAAATAACTGTAACACTTCAAAGAAATAACTGTAATACACACACATACATATGCACACAATACAGGCCCATTCATTCTTAGGTGGGCTGACACATACTTCAATATCTGTATTTTTACAGCAGTCATATGTCTTTGTGTGCCTCCAAATCGATTCCTATGTACCACATGTAATTCACTTTGTTTTTTTTTTTCAAGGTGAAGCTCATCCAAAAATGAAAATTGTCACAGTTGGCTCATCCTCATGTGGGTACAAACAAACAGATTTCTTCTTTGAAACACAAACTTGCCTTTAACTAGTGCTTTCCTCATACAGTAAATGGTCAAAAAGTCGAAAACAACCTTTTAAAAATATTTTGTGTTACACTGAGGTAAGAAATAATGCAGGTTTGGAACCAGTGTTGCTATTGTTAACTGAAACTATGATTTTTTTTTTAAATGATATAAAGCATAAATAAAATATAAAGATTAGATGTAAACTTAAACCTTAAAGTTTAAGCTGAATTACTGAAATGACTAAAAATAAACTGAAATAAATGTAAACCAAAAAATATATAAAAACGACAAAAGCACAACAAACAAATACAAAATAAATAAAATGAAAATGGAAAATATAAAAATAAAAGCTAATTCAAAATATTAATAAATACTATAATAGTACATAAATAATATTAAAATAACAACATGAATGTGAGTAAATGATGAAAGTGTTAATTTTTTTGTAAGAATCTGTAAACCAGGTTTGTCTAATTGGTCTCAATTCAAACTGAAAGTGGAGAATGTATGACTCAATTATTTATTTGTTTAATTTTCACTCGATCCCAGGGTTATAATGGTTGAATGGACTTTAAGCTAACAAAATTATATAAATTGGATGTGCTCAGTGATACAAGTGGATCTCTATTATCTATTGTCTTGAACAGTACCATTTGCAATCCTGAAAATTATGATTTGAAGTTTGCATATGCGGGAGATCGCAGACCTTGTAATTTGATAGACTCGTATTGTGGTTGAATGCAGATGTGTATGTCATTGAACAGCTGTTTCTGCCCAGCCAGACTGTCTCTGTTTCTGTCTCAGGCCCATTTAGCTCCTGAAGCCTAGGCCAAACTTCTCACTAGCATTACACTATCAATTCATCTGAAAGTGGTGAAATAGTTTAGTATTGGTATAGACGGCACGTCTGGAATATTTATTTGGCTTCCATCACTGTCTAAGACGGAGTAAATGAGAAAAACATATTTTCAGCTATATAGCGTTGCATAATACTGAGGCCCAAGATGGGGTAAATCCAGAATTTAGTAGTCATGAAGTCGACGCTGTTCACTTGCCAAATGAAAATGCTGGTGATAATCAGATCAGCCTAAAGTTTTGCTTGAGAAACCACTTCTTGAGTGTGTCTAATGGAGGGCAAACACGTCGAACTGCCCTATTCAAAGCCTTTCAATTTAGTAACTGTGGCGGGTTCAACCTGACCTCAGAACAGCAGGAGTCCGTCTGCACGTGGGCTCCAGCTGTAAGAATGGGGCGGCTTGAGTGGCTGGTGTGTGTGGGACTGTGACTCATGGTAACCCCTCGAATACTTAAGTGCACTCTACCTTTCTCAGGCTGTGGAAAACTGAGACTTCTCAACCGGGATGCCTTTTTTTCTAGACTGGGGGGTATTAATAGCTTTGTTAATTGCGGAGAATCTCATGTTGGGAGAAGTGAAGTTTGTTTGAGAAGGGAACAAGGTGAAAACATCCCCACCCCCAATTAGCTAAACCTTCGAAAGTTTGGCTGTCGCTCTGATGTTCCAGAATGTACTTTCGCTGCCTGAGGGGGTCTATTATTGGGAGCCTATTTGGAGGGAGGTGCTGTTTTCTGTCAGCCAATAAGCAGGGAGAACCCCTGTACTTCCCTGTTGATTTAAAGTAACGCAGACCAGATGAATCCAGCAGCGTGTGCTGCGTTAATGACGCACGGGCCTCGAATTGGACGAGATTGGAGCTGAGGACAAGCGGATCTTTCTAGAGTGTGCATTCCTTTAAAACTGCACCATGCTTAAAATATTAATCAAGGCGATGTCTTAAGCATCCCGAGCTTTAATCAGACATTCCACCTCTCTCAAAGCCAACCAAAGACGTGGCGATAAGCCCCTTAATGAGCAACACTAGGATAAGCATCTCGTGCTGGCTAATTACAGTTTTGATTTTTTTCTTTTTTTTGTCGAGAGGATCATATTTGACACCTACTTTATGATTAGACAAGAAGTCTTCTTTGTTATTCCATACAGCTTTGTATGTCTTTGGTTTTGAGTTGTTCAGAAAGGTATAATACGTGAAAAGCTTTGATTTTTTTTTTTTTTTTGCGCATCTGATTTGTAAAGCTTTGAAATCACAATGTATTTGTGCCAGGGTTGTGTAAGAAGGATTGTGCTCTGTAATCAGAGCTCTTCAACCAATGCCTTGTTTTCTGGTTTTACAGGAACACTGTGAAGAGGAAATGCAACAGCAATAGCAACATTGGGTTGCTGAATGTGGTTTTGGCACTGTATTTTCTTGCATTGTGCTAACTCATTGAACATTATATGATAATATAACTAAATTCGGGAAGAAGAGAAAGGAATTACAATAAGTAAAGGCTTTACTTAAGTATGAGGATGAGAACTTCAGCTAGAGAACTTAACATGGAATGCGCACAAAATGCATTGTGCTTTTTTATAAATATATAAAATTAATATTAATTAATAATAAATTTTTACAATTATATATTTAGCTGTATTCTATTAATAATGAATTTATGAATATAATCACGATTAATCGGATCCAAAATAAAAAAAATCTGTTTTCATATGTGTGTGTGCGGTGTATATTTATATGTATGTAAAACACACACACACACACACACACACACACACACACACACACACAATCACTTTTATTGATTTGACAGCACTATTTTTTTATTATTTTTTACTTAGCTCATTATTATTTTTAATATCAGCCAATCAACTTGACGACATATATCCTTATGAAACACTAGTAGACTGCTTACCACAGGAGAACCACATTGTACAGTGTGCATTATTTGAGTGGTTGCTTCTAATATAGAGCATTATAGCCTACATTTCACTCACTTATGAGGTTCTGTTTCAGTTAAGATGTCGCCTATGTAGATGCTAGTTGGATTTAGAACAGATTTTGTCAGTTTTAGTCCCGAAGTTGAAAATGTCTGTTTGCTTGTGTGTTTCAAATCATTATATGATAGCAACTTTGCATGCATTTGTTAAAAAAAGAGAGAATTCATTTACTGTATTCTCCCACCAGCACATTGCATGTACCTCACCTTATCTGTTTATACATTCATTAGTTTACCTTGCCAAGATTTACCCTGAAGCCCTGAGATGATGGATTTACCACTTCTCCACAGCCACTGATGAGAAAAACTGGCATCACCTTTATTGAAATACTTTACCTCTCAGATATTATCTGAAGTTGTTTATGCAGTCTATGTGTTATTCAATGCCCGGGGCTGTTAGTCTATGGTCCTGTTTTAAAAATTAAGTAGCTCTAGGCTCTGTTACGCTGGGTGATGAGGACTAATTATCTTATGATTTGTTCTATGATACTGTTTGAGGCTTTATTTAATCATGTCGTTCCAACCTCTTATGATGATAATGATGAATTATTCACAAATAGAGCAAACACAGGTGTTTGGAGATACTACACGTGCTTGCACTGATAAATCTACTGTGAATACCTTTTGAATTGGGGTTTCTGGCAGTTTGGTTCAACATTATTCACAATATTTAAATATAATGTAGCTGCTTTCAATGCATGTAGGGGTTGTGTATGTTAGAATTTTTCCAGCCTGACCGACAGCCACAATAACTTTTTCTTAGTGTGTGACTGTGAGGAACATCTAAAGAAACTTTCTCCACTATAAAGAACCTTTAGTGGTTCCATAGATTAAAAGTTCTTCATGGAACCATCAATGCCATTAAAGAACCTTAATTTTAAGGTTTATGCCCTCACGATGGAGGCAAAAATAGCTACTGTGGAAAGGGTTTTGCTGTCATCACCAGTAGTTCTATGATGTTTAAGTCCATAATGAGGATGTGGAGTGGCATCTTGGGAGATCTGATATCTTAGATGCTTTGAGGGCACATAGTCTCACTACTGAGGGAGGTTCTGTTATCTTTTTCTCTTTCTCTCTTTTGTGCATGCCTCTTTAGTGCCTTCATACGTTACAGTATATATTGTTTCAGAGCTTTATTATCATCTTTAAGAAAATAATTTTAAATTGCTAATTTAAGTCAATTTGCTAACTAAATGAATGGTTAGCTCTGAATGTTTCATGCTTTTAAAAATGTGTTAAGACACCTTTTAATATTGGCTAGAGATGGTGATAATGATACTGTGACTGTCAAAAAGCAATGGTTTTTGGAAAAGAGGAAATGTATGGAGCAGTTTATTAAATCTTTAAAATGAACAATGTGCCAGTTAGCCCAAGAACCAATAACTATTCTTAAACCTTTAAAAGAAAACGTTCTCTGTTAAAAACATTCCGAATGAATTGACTACCTCAAAACTGTCTCCAAGGTCAATTAAATTGGTGGGAAAACATAATTTTAGTCTTTTATCATGGTTTTAGCAGGTAGCCGTTATATTCTCATTGTTTTAGCATGTTGCTAATGTGCTCTGAGTGGTTTTAGCACATTGTTAATGTGTAATGTGTTGGCTTTTTATTATTATTATTATTATTATTATTATTATTATTTTGCCATTTTATCTGTCATTCACGTGGACCAGTTACATTATGAAGTGTCATAAAATTTGGATTTATGGTTTATCAAGCACCACTAAAAATCCTTTTAGTATTGCATATAATGAGATCACAGAATGTATGTATTAAAAATGTTTTCATAGGAAAATAACATTGAGTTTACCAAAAAAGCTATTACCATTGCATGCTTTCTCATATTACTTGTCAGTTGTTAGCAGATGTTCCTCAAGATGTTGACTGGAATTCAAAGCTTTTGTAAATATTGACAACAAAAAGGCTTGCCATATTACGTGTGAGCTCTGGGGGCAGTTTGCAGTAATATTGTGTTCTGTACTCCCAGGGGGTGCATGCTTTTATCTGCCTTTAAAAGGGCGATGTCGGGGCAGACACGGAAAACTGCAAAAATAAGTGTTTCTGACTGTGTCTAGTTTGAAGTACACTTAGTCTGTGTCGAAGCTGCCTTTCTGTTCTTAAGCTGGTCAAACATTCATTGACATATTTAAAATCATAAACCTTTATATTATTATTTGCGTCTTTAGTCGATATGAACGGGTCACTCTTATCTTGAATTTGAGTGTGTGGTGCTCTGAAACTGAATGGCACTGGATAACTGCGAACAATATTTCTGTCTTTTAAGGATAGTGTTGGCCAATCATCTGTCTTGTGTTTGCCGGCATCCATTGGAAATAGTCCGAGAGGAAGTGGAAGAGGGATTAAGCTGTTGGACTCTTAACAAGAGGAAAAGAACATCCCTTTTGAGACAGGTCGAATACTAGGGCCTAATAAGAAGACTGGGCCAAATGCAAATAGGAATCGATTGCTGATGCTGAACTGTCAGCACATGCTCTGCTTTATTTGCGCAACTGTGTGTCTGACTGTTGGTTGTTTATGCCACAAGGGGATGCTAGGTAGTTCACCAAAATGTCTACAGTTAATATTTATTGTTAATAGTTAATTAATGTCTAAATATGGGTATGACATTTATTGAAATTATTGTGTTCTATGCAGTACATACATATGGCTAATTTCATCCTGTTTTCTAAAACTGATCAGAAATCCTCAGATAAATTGCGATGTTTTATTCATTTGAAAACACTATTTTTTACTGTAAAAAATGTAGTAGCCTTTCTGTTTTTTAATATCACACTTAACGTCTCAGCATAAAATATAAGCTAACATAATTTTTAATACATTGCAAATAACATTTGTGGTATTTTATTTTTATGTTATATTTTTTACACTAAATCCTACAGTAAAATAATAAAAACACAGTATAACTGTTTTTGTATAAAAATGTATCATTTCTGATATTTTATTTTTTATGTCACAATCTCACACATTTTAAAATATAAATAGTTTTTTGTGCAAGAAAATATTTAATGTTTATATTTTAGGAAGGGGGTCCCCTCAATGGTCTCAACATATTTTGGTAGCACTTGAATCAAAAAGTTTAAAAACCCCTGGTTTATATTACAGATGCATACCATACAGTTAAGAGAGCTTTCCACACTCATGTCTGCTTCTCTGATGAAATCCATGACTGTCCAAACAACATTATTACAATAGGAAACACTGATATCAAGAGCCTTGGAAAAATGTGTTAAAAATTGATTTCCAATACATTTGCAGATATGCTGTATTTAGGGTCAGTTTTCCATGAAGGCAAAATGTAAGTACATAGGCCTAGTTTCATGCTCCTAGAAATATTAACATATATGTAGACACACCTCTTTGCAACCTCTATATGCCTCCCGGTTTGAGAACATCTGATTTATGTTAATTGTATGCTGGGATCTATGTTTATAGATGTACATCTGATGTGTATTTCAAGGCATTGGTTTATGTCTGTGCAACTGCGCATGTATCCATGATTGTGTGCAACATATGTGTTTATGTGCATGCCTTCATGTGTGTTTATCGTCAGCGGTTTCATGATTATGTTGATAGAAACAGTGAAGCCCTTCCATGGGGGGTTTGTATGACATTTATACAAGATGCTTGAATAAGGTTGGCATTGATCACACTCTATCTAACGTATAAATAAAAATGTGTTGCAAGCCCATGGGCTTTCAGTATCCTCACAGAATCTATGCGTCGTGTGGCAAATGTCCACATCCAGTTTGTCTGCTGCCAACATTTCCTTGATAACAGAAGACACAAACTCTCCATATGTGTGTTTCTCTTTGCAGCTGAGTTACCTTTGGCAATAATTACTTAAAGGTATCATTGTCACGGTGTCTGGTCTCTGTTTCCCTGGGTGTCCACTAGTGGTCTCACTTCCCCATAGGCACCTCACCGCAGGCACTACAATTCCCACAAAGCCTTGTCCCTTTATCACAGTAATTGCACTCCTGTTAATTGCACTCAGGTGTCTTCACTTGATAGTCATTACCCTGCCTATATAATCCGGTCTGTTTCCATTTGTTTCCATGGAGTCCTTGCTTTCCGTCACCAAGTTTCCTCGCATTCCTTGTGTTCTAGTTTCTTGTTCCCTGTTTGTTTGTTTTGGACTGATGTTTGGTTATGACCCCTGCTTGTTTTAATTCTGATTTTGGATTACCCAATTAAAACTCACACTGCACTTGGATCTCTCGTCTCCTGTGTTCCCGAACGGGACAGAAGGACTCCATCCGATCAGATTCAGCGGTGTGGGATTTTTTTTCTCTGTTCCCCAGCCAGCATGGAGGAGTGGAGGAGAAAATTTGGTAAATTAACCACCCTCCGTCAAAGGGGGAATGAGGTGGGTGGTGTAGCACAGGAGTTCTGGACGTTGGCAGTAGGATTGGGGTACAATGATGAGGCCCTGAAGGACCTATTTAACGGCTGCCTGGATGACCCTTTGCCTGGGTGGGAGATGAAGGGGCTGGAGATCCTGGACTTTTGGGGGTTCACCAGTTACCTACAACACAACATCGATCTCAGTGGGATACTTCAGCCACACCTGTCTCTCCCGGTGGGATGGCCGACTCTAGACCGGGGTCTACAGACAGTAGGACCGCCAGCCCAGCACCACTGCACAATATGGCCACCAGCCCAGCGCCACAGCACAAGGTGGCCGCCGGCCCAGCGCCACTGCACAAGATGGCCGCCGATCCAGAGCCATGGCACAAGATGGCCACCTGTGCAGCGCCTCTGCACAAGATGACAGCCACAGTTGACCCTCCAGAGTCGAGTCAGGTTCCCGTTGACCCTCCAGAGTCGAGTCAGGTTCCCGTTGACCCTCCAGGGTCGAGTCAGGTTCCCGTTGACCCTCCAGGGTCGAGTCAGGTCCCCGTTGACCCTCCAGGGTCAGGTCAGGTCCCCGTTGACCCTCCAGGGTCAGGTCAGGTCACCGTTGACCCTCCAGAGTCAGGTCAGGTCACCGTTGACACTCCAGAGTCAGGTCAAGTCACCGTTGACACTCATGAGTTAAGCACTACCACAGTTAGACCTCAGGAGTCAAATCAAGTCACCGGTGATCTTCAAGGACAAAGTCAAGTCACCGGTGTTCTTCATGGGCAAAGTCAAGTCACCATTTATCTTCATGTGCAAAGGCAAGTCACCAATGATCTTCATGGGCAAAGTCAAGTCACCAGTGTTCTTCATGGGCAAAGTCAAGTCACCAATGATCTTCATGAGCAGAGTCAGGTCACCAATGATCTTCATGAGCAGAGTCAAGTCATCAATGATCTTCATGAGCAGAGTCAAGTCACCATTGATCTTCCTGAATCCAGTCTAAACTCTGCGGGACTACCAGAGTCTCTCCACATCTCTGCTGAACTACCAGAGTCTCTCCACGTCTCTGCTGAACTACCAGAGCCTCTCCACGTCTCTGCTGAACTACCAGAGCCTCTCCACGTCTCTGCTGAACTACCAGAGCCTCTCCTTGTCTCTGCGGAACTTCCAGAGCCTCGTCACATCTCAGCCGAACTCTCTGAGCGCTCGACTGACCCTGTCGTGGCCACGGAGGCCACCCTTAAGTTGTTCATGTTCTCTGTTTCAGACAGGCCTATCCAGACTTGCTCTCCTGTGTAATCGATCCCACTGTGTTGGTCCTTGGCGCCGCCCTGGTGGGCTCCTGTCTCGACCGCACGGCTGTGGTGGTCTTCTGCGCCGCCCTGGTGGGCTTCTGTCTCGACCGCACGGATGTGGTGGTCTTCTGCGCCGCCCTGGTGGGCTTCTGTCACGACCGCACGGTTGTGGTGGTCTTCTGCGCCGCCCTGGTGGGCTTCTGTCTTGACCGCACGGATGTGGTGGTCTTCTGCGCCGCCCTGGTGGGCTTCTGTCTCGACCGCACCGATGTGGTGGTCTTCTGCGCTGCCCTGGTGGGCTTCTGTCTCGTCCGCACTGATGTGGTGGTCTTCTGCACCTCCCTGGTGGGTTTCTGACTCAACCGCATGGCTCCAATTCCACCTTGCTCCACCCTGGATTCCTGCCCTGTCGGTTCGGCCCTGGGCCACTGAACTTTCTGTTCTCTCCTGGACTTGTGTTTTGTTGTTGTTTTGTTTTAGTTTTTTGTTTTCTCTCTGTTTCCCTCTATGGACCTGGCCCTCCGTCCCTCCCCCTGGTCCTCCGCCGGTCCACCTCCCTCCTGGTCTCCTTGTTGTTGTTTTGTTTTTGTTTTTTTGGCACTTCCTGTCTCTGTTACCCTCTATTACCTGGCCCTCCGTCCCTCCCCCTGGTCCTCCGCCGGTCCACCTCCCTCCTGTTCTCTGTGTTCCTTGGTCTGTTCTTGGGTTCGGGTGGAGCATCTGGTAGCTGCTCCGTGGAGGAGGGGGTAATGTCACGGTGTCTGGTCTCTGTTTCCCTGGGTGTCCACTAGTGGTCTCACTTCCCCATAGGCACCTCACCTCAGGCACTACAATTCCCACAAAGCCTTGTCCCTTCATCACAGTAATTGCACTCCTGTTAATTGCACTCAGGTGTCTTCACTTGATAGTCATTACCCTGCCTATATAATCCGGTCTGTTTCCATTTGTTTTCATGGAGTCCTTACTTTCCGTCACCAAGTTTCCTTGTGTTCCTTGTGTTCTAGTTTCTTGTTCCCTGTTTGTTTGTTTTGGACTGATGTTTGGTTATGACCCCTGCTTGTTTTAATTCTGATTTTGGATTACCCAATTAAAACTCACACTGCACTTGGATCTCTCGTCTCCTGTGTTCCCGAACGTGACAATCATGAATTGTGGCTGGGTCATATTTGTGAATGTCACGAGATCACAGGCTCAACAACAATATTAAGCACTACAAATGTTTTTAACATTGATAATAAAAAAGAAATGTTTCTTGAACACCAAATCAGCATATTAGAATAATTTCTGAAGGATCAAGACTGAACTAATGGCTGCTGTAAATTCAGTTTTTCTATAACAGATGTATTATAGTTATAAATTATATTATAAATGACATTTCGCACCACTTTGGTTCCAGAACTAAATGTACTGTACTTAAGTACTGGGACGATTTTGAGTGAACTATTTCCCAGTACCATTTAAAGGGTTGTATACGCACCGACAGTGTGTACTAGGAAGTGGCGTAAGCCGGTCGACAGTGACATTTGTGTGCGGCGTTCAACAACGGAAAACAAAGAAGAACAACGTTAACAACAGGAGAATTGAGGACGCTGTGATATGAGCTGTGTTTTTGTTGTGTGTCGCAGGTTTTTTCAGTAATGGACATGGACGTATACATAAAGCGATTAAAAAAAATGGAAAGGAGGACTAAGAGGCAGCACTTGAGCGTCCATCCATCTATCACTGTTCATCATACTTGTGAAATAAATTGACAATGTTTACAGTATGTTTACACAGCGTTTTAAATCATGGCGGGTGAGGGCGTTTTCGAACGCGTCTGGCAAATCAATGTATGCATACGTCACGGTTAGTACAAGTTGTGCTGGTTAGACCCTGCTCCGGAGTAGGAGTTGGTTCTCGGAAAAGGCAGTCCGGTACTAAATCGCACCCAGTTCCGGCAGTGCAAAAAAGCCAAAAAGTGGGTAGTTCCACAATTAGTTCTTGTACTATGAAAAGGTTCCCGCGTTGCGAAAGAACCTATTATAAAAATGTATGAAATTATTTATTATATTATAAATGACATTATAAAATATATAAAAATAGAAAACACTTATTTTAAATTGTGTAAATAATAATAATAATAATAAATGTTGAATAGCTCAGCCATATGGACTTAAATAAAACATTAATATTATATGTTTAGAGGTTAATTTAGAGGTTTGTAATTATTTAGGTGGACAAAAGTCTCCAGGAGGAATGCCTGCAGACATCTCCCTGAGGAGAAACTATATTCTGGGAATAAACAGAAAACAAGGCATTCATAATTATCATGATTCTTTTATAAACTTCAATTATTGATATGAAAGCCAATCCACAAGGAATGGTTTATTCAAATCATGCGTGATATACACATTCTCCGCCTCATAGCTAATTTGTAATCCATAGTGTTTGGATGTAGTGTTTAGTTAAACTTCGTACCTTAAATTGATCAGAAACATGGTTAGAAATGATTGAAGAGACCTACAGACCTGACCGGGCATTTGCTGTCATGGTCGAGCAACTCATCATGGGGATTAAGCCTTTACTTTAACTTTGCTAGCTAATTAACTTAATTTAACAGTACACATGCTGTTTGGATAGACCACCACTTGATTAAATCCCCTTCTACAGGATGTTACTCTTCTGCCCTAATCTTCCTTTTTCTGTTCCCTACATTTCAGTATTCAGGAAGCTACAGTACTTTTAGCAAATTTTAGCTTGCAAGGCTACAAGCTTTGAATACTCTTTTGAAAAAGTAGTTTGTTACGCTTCAAGCTACTTTAAAAATATAGCTGCATTGATGCTATTGCTACACTGCAGCTAGCTAACTAGTTAAAACAACACAGTGTACTTATACAATAGTTGTTTTAGCCTTAAACCTTCCTTAAGCCTTAAACCTGACATAAATACATTTCAGCAGATAATTTTACACTAAATACTACATACAAAAAAATGGTTAGAAGATACTTAACTTAAATACTCTTTTGAAAAAGTAGGTAGATATGCTACAAGCTATGTAGCTGGATTAACGCTATTGCTATGCTGTGGCTACTTGAAGCAGATTTTACTTTTTACAATAGCTGTTTATGAAGCCTTAAATCTGACAGCATTAAACCTAAACAGATAAATGTGTGCTAAATTCAACTACACTGGAGGAAAAACATGGTTACAGACCTAATTTAAAAACTCTTTAAAAAGTAATGCTACAAGCTACTTACAAAATGTAGCTGCATTGACTCCACTAATCTTTTAATCACTAATTAATTATTTTTCGCACTGTAGTGGAGTGCACTTGGTTATTGATTTACTATTGATGCTATGCTTAAATTAAAACTTTGTAGTTTGGTCAAGTGAAGTCTTGTAGCTTTATGCCTCTCCATCTCATCTCTCGTTATTCATCTGCCTGCTACTTTCAGTGCACCTGGGTGAATCATGTCTTTTCATGTTCTAATCGCAGAAAGAAGTGTATGTTGAGTTCTCTTGCCCCTCGCCCACTCCACGCTGGTGCCCTGAATCTCTGAGGATTGTTGTGCCAGATTGCATGTTTTGTGCATATTGCCTTGGCTGGTCTTCTATTACTCTTCTTTCTCTTTCCTTCCATCTTCATCTCCTGTGGTTTCTCCTCATTAGCCTCTTTAGGGTTTTCTGGCAGCCTGCACCGCAGTGGTTCCCATTTAAGGATAGTTTTAGATTATGGTGCCCATCAATGAAGCTATTGTCAGGTTCCATGTTTGCACAGATATAGGCCTAGTGGGTCTGAGTGTATTCCAGCTGTTTCCCACTTCTTTTATGCATACATTAATTTTCAGCACCTTGGGATTTCTTAATGAATTCTACATGGGCTTTCTTCGAGTTTAGTGGAGACCCAGTAGCCTATACACATTTATAGGGACTTTAAGGGATTTTTAGGGATTAAAATCTTTTCAAACAAAAAAAATTCATTATATATATATATATATATATATATATATATATATATATATATATATATATATATATATATATATATATATATATATATATATATAATTTAGTTTTTTGTAATATAGTAACACATTTCAGGTATTGATGGTATTTTGGTATGTGTACTTTAACTTAAAAACTGTATAAAAATAGTAAGTTACTAAGTTACTTTACATTTAATACATGTAAGGTATTTGAGAGAAAAAAATTTAAGATATATTTTTAGCCATGTCAAAATTAACTTAATGTATTGATTGCTAATTATGTTTAGCGTAATGTTTATTTATATTTTATTTTTTTCATGCACATTCGCCAAATTTGCTAAATTTTTCACTGATATTTCATTCTGCTAAAATGTAAGAATGGTCCAGATTGTCAACAATTTTTCATTCTATATTACAGTATATCATATTATATTATATTATATTATTTGTAATATTTTAAAATTGGTTTTCAAGTTTGAAAATGTCAGAAACTTATGTCCTATGGCTTGTTTTTTCCTCAGAAAAAATAAAATAATAATAATCATATAGTGCTTTACAAAATCCAGATTTAAGATTAATAAACAGAAAGCTTACATCATTTTTGTGATGTTCATCAATTTTGAAACTAGATTAATACTGCTTTATTCAGTTGCAGAAGGTAATTGTGTCATTATTCAGCTCAAGTCAGTTCAATGTTGATTCAGTTCAGTAAGTTAAATTTAGTTGAATTCAGTGTCGATGTGGCAGACTTAGTAACATTATCCAGTTTAATTCAGTTTTTTCTCATCCGAGAAACCCTAACAGAGCAAGCCAAAGGCAACATTGACAAGGAGCTAAAAGTCCATCAGCTGACGGTAGTAGAGAGAAAAAAAACTCAACAAGTTACTGTAAAGGTACATGTATTTTGTTGTTGACCATTATATGGCTTTAAAAATGTTAATTATATGGTAATTCTTACTTTTTACTTACCAAAAACCATGCATTTTAAAACCATGCGAAAGTAACTTGGTTAATGGACTAATACTGTAGCATTTTTCTGTGCAAATGATATTACTTTTGTAGTGTTATTTTAGCAGTTGTAAGTACAATGTAGTGTAGTAGAGAGTTAGGTCATTTTAAACCAAAAATGGTTGTGATGTTTTCTATATTGCACTGATAATTAGTATGGAAGCATGAGTTAATCATTTCAGTATGTCTGCATGACTGTGACGTGACCACCTCAATAAAAGGAGGAGCCTAGATATAAGAGCTACAATTACCATAGAAACTGAATCTCCTAACAACCTGGAAAATGAAAAGAGACCAAGTTCTGCAGAGTGTAAACATACTGTCAAACTGAACTGTGTTGCCAGGGCAAGTGTCTGTGTGTTTACATGCATTTCCTATTCATTAAAATTTGGTTTTCATATGTCACTGTGCATGTGTGTATGAGTGAGCTAAAAAAGGAAAGGCGGATTAGAGGTTTTTAGATGCATTCATGTTTTCAAACACATATTGCCAGCGAAAAATAGTCAGGAAATATTAAATTGCTGGAAAGCTCAGTACATCTTGCAAAGAATTCAGCTCCTTGTTGATTTTTTGGGAAGGTCTTGTATGGCTTTAGTAAACTTTAGGAGAGCAGCAAAATACTTCTTGATTTGGTGGTTTGGATGCATATTCTTTCTGTTTCCCTCATTTTTATGTTACTCATAATAATTACATTGGTTTGATAACATTAGAGTAGGCAGCATTTAGATTCTCAATGGAACACACTCTCAAAAGCTTTTTCTCTCATGCTACAGCTCTCCTGGTCAGATGTGGTTTTGGGAACATGGTCGCATGTTTGGTACTGATGCAAAGTACCAAACTTTAATCAAGTTTACCAGATCTCTCTGTGCAATAGTGAATAGTTAATGAATGCTTTTTTCATGGGCTTTGTGTATGTGCTTAGACAAATAAACACACAAATATGTCAAAATGTCCATCTTGGTAAGTTTCCACTTGAAGTCAGTCTTGTTTTAGTAAAAAATAGTGGTCAACCGATATTTGACATTTTTCAAATTATCGGCATCGGCTGATAAGTTTATCTGTTAGGCTGATGCGCTAGAGACAGAGGCACTTTTATTTTGATGGCACACCTGACTTTTATTTTGATGCAGTGCTCACATTCTCCCTCTTGTTTGCCATCATCCTTAACAGTTCTAACTAGTAATAGAAAGGCAAACATTAAAATACTTTCTCGTTTGCCGTCAGCATTTAGAAAATACACATTTATTGTACATAATTTTAACAAATCTTTGAATAGCTAATGCAAATTTTATTTCACAAACCTTGCAAACTTAGTCAAATCCAGTTGTGAGATCTTGTGGAGTATGCATGTGACCTGCATAATCGTGTGTTCTTTGCGTGACTTTTGGTCCGTGCACATTGTATGCTTTAAACATTTGGCTTTATTTGAAAAAATATGATTCCCAATGCACACAAACTTCCCAGAATACTGAGGGCTCTGTCCTTTTTAATTATATTTTTATTAAATATTTATTTATTTGTGGAAAATACTTTGTCATCTAAAGTATAAGTATGTTTATTTTACAAATACATTTTTTAACCCATTTTCAAATGTTGTACAATTTCTTAAATGTTAATTAAAATAAATACAATTCTATCAGCTTTATATCGGCCATTGGCCACCCTGCTTTCCAAGATATCGGAATCGGCATCGGCTGTCAAAAAACAAAAAAAAATCTGTGCATTCAGTCTTAAAGTGACTGCAGCCCAATATACCTGCTGCTGTCTCTGTCATTTAAAGTTAATCAAAAAACACTAAAAAAACTTCCAGATGGTACTTAATGGGATAGTCCACCCCCAAATAAAAATTACTCCATGATTTACTCACCCTCAGGCCATCCTATGTCAAGGTCAAGGTCAAGTTTATTTTTATAGCCCTTTAAAACAGCATAAATTCTGACCAAAGTGCTGTACAACATACCAAACAAGACATCCTCGTACAATACAATTTAAACACTAAATAATATGAAAAGAAACCAAAACAAAAGTAATAAAATTAAGACCGGACACATCATGCAATTTAAAACAATATTTAAGACAAAAATGTTTAATATTAATTTAATAATTAATATCAAATTACACATATGCCTGAGAAGAAAAGTATGTTTTAAGATAAGATTTAAATGTAGAAAGAGTAGGGGAAAGTCTAATAGACAAAGGTAGGGAATTTCAGAGCTTAGGACCAAGAACTGAGAATTCTCTGTCACCTTTGGATTTAAGTTGAGATTTTGGAACATTTAATATCATCTGGGTGGTTGATCTGAGCATCCTCACTGGAGAATACAAGGTAAAAAGGTCTGAAATATATGAAGGGGCAAGAAAATGAAGTGATTTAAATACAAATACTAAAACCTTAAAATCAACTCTGAATCTAACAGGTAGCCAATGAAGTGATGACAACACAGGTGTAATATGTTCTCTCTTTTTTGTCCCTGTTAAAAAATGAGCCGCATCATTCTGTACCAGTTGTAATCGCGAGAGTGAGGACTGATTTATTCCAACATATAAAGCGTTACAGTAGTCCAGCCTGGTTGAAATAAATGCATGAATAACGGTCTCCAGATCACTAAAGCTCAGAATATTTTTCAGCTTGCGAAGTCCCCTAAGCTGCAGAAAACTAGCTCTAACTACAGAGTCGATTTGTTTATCAAATTTTAACTCAGGATCAAGGGTAACTTCCAGATTTTTAACTTTATCACGAATGTTATCTTGAAAGGGGCCTAGGGGTAGAACTTATATTATTTAAATGGTGTGAAGGGCCAAACAACATAACATCAGTCTTCTTCTGATTTAATTGAAGGAAATTATTGTCCATCTAAGCCTTAATGTCCTCTAAACAAGCTAGCAGAGAGGAAACTGAATCAGTACCTGATTTTAACAGAAAATAGAGCTGAGTGTCATCTGCATAAATGTGATATGAAACTTTATGGGACTCAAAAATTAAACAAAGACGGAGTAAGTATAAGGAAAATGAGACTGGACCCAGAATTGAGGTCCCCACACGTAACGGGAACTGAGCTTGATGAAAATTCTCCAATTTCCACCAAAAAATTCCTGTCTGTTCTAGTGCACCATAACGAATGCCAACTTCAAGTTCCAATCTCTTTAACAAGATACGATGATCCACAGTATCAAAAGCTGCACTCAAGTCCAATAATAGAAGAATAGTACAGTTACCAGAGTCTGCAGATAGTAAGAGGTAATTTACTACCCTCAAAGTGCAGATTCAGTACTGCGTTTAACTCTGAAGCCAGACTGAAAAGGATCCAGAATGTTTTTAGAGATTAAATAGGGGGAAATTTGATTTAGTAAAAACTTTTCCAGAACTCTGTGCAAAATAGGCCTATAGTTATTAAAATCAGAAGGATCGAGATTATGTGTATATGACTTTCTTTTTTCAGATGAATCCAAATGTCCTGGCTCTTCCAGGCTTTTTAATGGTAATTATGGGGTGTTTTTTTTTGTCTGTTGTCCAAAAGAAGTCCAATAAAGTGCATCCATCCATAATAAAATGTGCCTCACATTTCTCCAGAGGGTGAATAAAGGCCTCCTGTAGTTAATCAATGTTTTGTTATAAACATTTTCATATTTAAAACTTTATAAACAGACATTTCGGACTTCTGCTAACTGTTCTATGCTTGTTAGATCAGGTCTATGCTTGTTTTTAAATATAACCCCTATTGGATTCGTCTGAAAGAAGAAAGTCATATACACCTAGGATGCCTTGAGGGTTAGTAAATTATGGGGTTATTTTCATTTTTGGGTGAACTATCCCTTTAAAACAAAGGTCTGTTGTTTCTTGATTAGCTTCTTCTGAAAGGGTTAAATACTGGAAAATATTAATTAATCAGATTAAGTTGAGGATTATTGTTTGACACAGGGTGATTGCCTCACAACACAAGTTCTGTCATTTGTTTCGAAACACAGTGGTTTATTTGTACTCCTACACATGCACACAGTGGTCACTTAGGGCCAAAAGATGGTGCAAAAAAAAGAAAGGGCCAACTGCTTGTCAAATTATATTTGCGAAAACGTGGCTAACATGCATTCAGGAAACTCGTTCTCAAGTGGGTTATTTAAGATGCCCTGTGAGCAACTGAGCATTCTGCTGATATTTACTGAGTGTGATGGATTATGACATGCCAGGAGATTGGCTGGGCTATTTTGATCATTCCTCAAACAGGAGTTTGGGGCAGCAGGAGGGGTTTGGATCCACAATGGAGATGAACAGGTTTTCTTTGAGGATCCCAGCCAGATGCTCTCCAGGGTGATATAAAGATGTTTAAAAGGACTCCCGAGCAGTCAGGGCCCTCCAACGGACCACCCACTCCAAGCCTCTACCTCCTCATCACTGTTTGTGGTGAGAGGAGAGACTCTGAAATTAAGCTCCATGTCAACCAGATGGTTCCAATTGGGTCTGTTTGCTGGAATTACTCTTTCGTCATTGCAAACCGAGAGCCAGAGTTAATAGTGATGTTAACAAGTGAACTTTGCTGTTTAATGTTTAACAAAGGCAATGAATAGTCCACACTTCACATATACACCATTCCATTGCTTAGATTAAAGGATGTATATTCAGGTTTATTTAGTCTGTTTCTTTCCTGTTGAAAAACACTGCTAGTGTATAGGTGAAAGGAAACATGCCAATACAAGATGACTTCAGGAGTGGAGATGCTCTAATTTGTTGTGTTTTATTGAACTGACTCAAGTGTGAACTCCAGTGTGATGTCTGTCAATAAATGTTTTAATAAATATCAGTTTTTTTTATATATTAATGTATTATTTGAGTTAACTTTAAAATTGTCTCAGGTTATGAATGTAACCTTGGTTCCCTGAGTAGGGAACGAGACACTGCGCCCTCTAGGGGTCGCTATGGGGAACACCTCGTCGTGACCTGTGTCTGAACCATACAATGGAAAAACGCCAACGCGTTGGCCTGCGACAGCCTCTGACGTCACTACTGGCGCGAGTATAAATAAGCGCCCGGAGAGCACGCCATTTACTTCTTCGTCTGAAGCTTGCGTCCGAAGCATGGCTTAGGAAGCTAGAGGACGCAGTGTCTCGTTCCCTACCCAGGGAACCAAGGTTACATTCGTAACCTGAGACGTTCCCTTTCAAGGGAACTTTGAACTGCATCCTCTAGGGGTCGCTATGGGGAACAATATACCCACGCCGCCATGCTGAGGAGAGTGCAGGCCAGATTCATGGCAAACACTAAGTACCAACTCTACCATTTCCAAGGGAGTTGCCCCTGGGATGTTTAGACGGCTGTTCGTGACATTATCCCTTACGGCCAGAGGCCTAGGCTACATACCCAACTTACCTGTTAGGGCCTCGACCCAGGGTAGAGCTCAAGGCTTGGAATCAAGAAGGATTCCTTTAAAGGGATATGGCTAAGAACCCAGTATTTATACAAGGTCTCGCCTGTCACACAGGGTTAACCGCTTGCTCTCGCACAAGCTTGCTGAAAATTCTGTCTCAACAGATCCCTAGCAGAAACACCCTGTTTAGATGGGTATCTGAGGATACATGGGTGGAGTGGCGCCCAAGATGAACGGGCTTTTACCAACTCAAGAAAGGGCATGAAGCAACCGCGCGAAGCCCTCACCATAAAGGATTTAAGAAAGAACGCAGAGCACTAGCGTGCGAACTTACCACAGTGTGGATTTCAGAAAGTGCACAAAGACCTCGCGTGTACACTTACCATAACATGGATTTCGAAATACTGTTCAAAGGAGGGGCTCTCGTGGCACTCTGATCGAGTCTCTCACAAATGGAATGGTGCATCTCAAAACAGTATGTTTGAGAGTCACCAACCCAATCTGAGCGCTCTGGGGGAAAAAAACAGAGAACTCTGTCTCATATGAGAGGAGAACTCCGAATTTAGAGTAGCGCGCTCATAGGCGACCCTCCTTGGAAAAGGGGAGTGCTGCTTACTACCACGAGAAACACCCAGATATCCCCTCAACATTGAGGGAGCTCTGGATTGGAAAACGGTCTTAAAAACCTTGGTTGAGAGACCTGAAGCTACGAGTTGTGCCTTCTCAGAGATCACACCTACAGCCTCTAAGCTCCATGCGGGGGCAAACCCTCCGCCTGCGAGAGGAGATCTCTCCTGACAGGAACCTCCCATGGAGTACCGTCAAAAAAGAGAAATCAGGCCCAGGAATCGTACCTGGCCAGAACGGGGCTAATAACAGCAGCCGAACACCGTCCCGGCGCACTCTCTCCAGAACTCCTGGGTGCAGAGCAATCGGGGAAAAAACCGTACAGATGAAGCCTCTGCCTTGTCTGTACAATGGCGTCCAGCCCCATTGGAACTGGATGAGTCAGAGGAAGCCAGAGGGGACAGCGCGATGCTCTCTTGAGTCGCAACAGATCCACCCGAGTCTGGCCAACCCCTACAACTCTGCTTCATCACCTCAGTGTGAAGCCGCCATTCCCCGGGCCTCGGCCCCTGCCTCAACAGGATGTCTGTTCCCATATTAAGATGCCCAGGAATGTGACTGCTCTCAGCGAGAGGAGTTCTCCCTGGGACCATCGTTGAGGGACTTAAGTGGCCAGGAGGCCCCGTAGGGTGACCTGGCCGGACATCCATGAAATTCCCTGCAGTGCTGAGCCAGCTTTGATGATCAGCGAGGCTCCCGCAGAAGCCTGTGACCTCCTACGCCTAATACCGGAGCACTGTAAAGGAAACTCACAGAGTTTTTTTTTTTTTTTAGTCGACACATAACCACCAGCAATTTAATACACAAGTATATACAGAAAGGGTTACAATTTTACTTACCCACCCTCCTGTATCGGAGCCCCCCTCAAGGGGCGCCTCCTTTTAGTCCGGACCATCAGTAAGGTGGTTGTTCTGTGAACATAAAACCATCCAAAACATCATAAGTCCAGCATAGGAGACTGTTATGCAAGAAATTCCCCACCTAACCTCAATTAGGTGGAGAGCTGGTGGTTACAGGGGAATAAGGCAAAGGAGGATAAAAAACAGAAGTTAAAAAACACCCAAGGGAATGAGTAGCTACGTTAGGTATCGCTCCGATTCGGACGAGAATGCTGCCTCATCTGAATCACATCCCTCAGGTCCTGCTTACCTCCTCGTGACCCACGATTCCTCTTACTCTTACCTGTCGGCTGGGGAGGAGCGCGAGCCGCAACACTAGCCTTCTGCGCCTGTCTTTGATCCTCAGATCGAGACGGGCCAGGACCCCTATATTTTTCGGGCTCGGACCTGAACCTTTGTGGAATGAAGGATTTAAAGGCAGCTGAGCGCGCCCTTGCCTCACTGAACTTCTCGACCACTGTCTCAACGGAGGTACCGAAAAGTTCGGAAGGCTAGACCGGAGCATCGAGAAGACAGCCCCTTTCTTTCCTCCCGATGTCTGCCAGGTTCACCCACAGATGTCTCTCCGTTACCACCATGGCCGCCATAGACCTACCCATGGCAGAGGCAGCCTGCTTGGTAGCAAGAAGAGAGAGGTCTGTGGTGCGGCGCAGCTCAGCGACCTGATCAGCTGAAAGGCCCTCGCCTTCATCCAGGTCCTTTAGCAGGTCAGCCTGATAAGCCTGAAGCACTGCCATCTGCCAACCTCTAACAGCTCCACATACGCAGGGCAGGAGGATTGAGAAGACTCAGCCTCAGCTTCTTCGCCACCCTCAAACATCTCCTGCTCTTCCTGGGAAGAACCCAGCAGAGCACAAACTTCAGTATCAGAAAGGGTTAATGACAACACATCTTCCTCCTGAAGTTCACTCTCGTCTGCCGCCAAAGAGCGCGAAAGGGAAAGTCCCTCTCTAAACTCCTCAGCAAGCTCCATCTGCGATCCCCACGAGCTCATTCTCCTCCGTGCCTCAGCAGCGGCGGGTCCTGAACCGCGGGAATCAGACGGCCATCCCTCTTTCCTTGAAAAAAGAGACAGACGAGAGTGGAGCTTTTTCATAGAAAAATGCTCGCAGTGCACGCAGATCGCCCCCTCAAGGACATCGCGTGCATGCTCTTCACCCAAAAAAGAGACGCAAAGACTGTGTGTGTCATCAGGTGTCAAATAACGCCGACACGGATGTACACACTGTCTAAACGCCTTACTAGTGGATGCCATGATAAATAGAGAAAGATCGCTCTTACCGTGGTCGTTATCTCAGAATGCACGCTTCAAACAAAAAAGTAAATGAAGACGAAGAAGATAATGACGTGCTCTCCGGGCGCTTTTTTAAAGTCGAGCCGGTAGTGACGTCAGAGGCTGTCGCCGGCCAACGCGTTGGCATTTTTTCATTGTATGCTTCAGACACGGGTCACGACGAGGTGTTCCCAAAAGCAACCCCTAGAGGACGCAGTTCGAAGTTCCCTTGAAAGGGAAATATATATATACCTTGTAAAAATTATACAGTTATGGTTTTTTATTACTTTAACTCATCAAAATAATTTAACCATATATATTGAGATATAAAGATTTAAAGGATTTTAGCCATTTGTTGATTACCGGTCATAACATGAAAATAATTATTGCCTTACCAGTATTGGTCAGAATTTAAATGTTGGTGGATCTCTAGTTTATATGCATTTTCATTTAAATAAAAAAAAAAACAGCCAGCGTTTTTACCTCAGTTTTTCATAAACAACTGTTGTTTTTCCTTCTTGAAAGAGAATTTGATCCTAATTCATGAAGCCTGACAGTTCTGTACACTGAACATTCTGTACTTTTCTCCTTCACCTCTGACATTTAACTACTTTTTTTGGTTCAGGGCTGCACTGTGAGGGGATAAGGTTTTGGACAGGATAAGGAAAAGGACATGAGTTTATAAAAAAAAATAAAAATAAAAAAAATCTCAAAATGCCTGTGCCCCTCCATGTCTTTACATACATTGTAAGTGCCTGACAACTGTGTACCACTGTGAAGGCTGTTTATCTTATGCGGCCTGCCCTTTTCCTCAGTCTTTTATTATATCTCTCCATATTGATTTTTTTATAGTCTGCATCTGTCTTCAAAGTGTATTTTGTACTGTTAAAGTGCAACCGTAATCGACTTTCAATGTCTCTATTATTTGAAAAATGTTACACAAATCTTTAAGTCTATGGCCATTAGTCTTAGGTACAGTTCACACATGGATCACTTTCATGGGTCTCATTTCAATTTTCTAACAAAACAAACAAAAATGGTGGTTAGATTCTTAGTTAAGCCAAACAGAAGACTTCGAGGCACTTCCTGCCTGTCAATCATAACCAAGTGTGGTAGTTAATAGTTTAATAGCATCCAAGTTTAGTTTTATTTAGCCATTTTGCTAACTCAGTTTTGTTACATTATTAAAGTGGTTACTTTACTGTTGAAGTCCCTTCATCATTTATACTATTTAAACTCTTAGTAATCTAATTTTATAGCTTTCTTGACCTTGCCTTGAGTGATGCTTCATTTTAGATAGCATTTAAAAGCTAATTATGATGATTTTGCCATTTCACTCTTGAACATGTTAATGGCAGCTTTAAAGGACTTACCAAAATGTTTCTAATAACAAGGTTATTTTAAGACAAACTATGTCTTTCACTTTGTCTTTTATGTTGCGGTAATATAATCAACACTGACTCTGAGAGGCATATTTTGGAGGTCGTAAGCTGTATTGGTAAGGCTATGTCCATACAAAGCCACAGGTTTCCCTATCTGATCTTTTTTCCCCGTCGCTTTAAATATCTGCGTCCACACGAAACCAAAAAAAACCAACACAAACTGATGTAGTATACATGCCAGACCAGTATGAGGAGCTGCAATTCTGCTACAGAGATACACTAAAAATGGAGAAGAATACTTGGACTATGCGCATAAACCTTGCGTGCAGTATACAAACGAACATGGAGCAATACATTTATTAATCTGTGTTAATGTTAATTAATAAAAAGACAATCGTTCAGTGTTTGTTCATCTTTTGGTTGCCGTTACGTGACGTAGTGTGTCTGACTAGGGCTGAGATATGGACTGATGACGTCATAGTTTCAGAAAATATACGGATTCGCTGTTTACCAGAAAATGGAAGGGCGGTGTTTTCAGATTTAACCACTCTGGGACCTGGTTTCAAAAAATATTGGTTTCACTCTCCCAAAACACTGGATCCGTTTGGACGAAACGCCTATACAATACAAAATTTATGAGTATACAACTAAACGTGTCTCCATGTGAATGGCACCTAAATGGCTCTTAAAGGTACAGTTCACCCAAAAAATTTAAATTCTGTCACCCTCATGTCATTTCAAATTCGTAAGATATACGTTCATCTTTGGAACAAAAATTAAGATATTTTTTATTAAATCTGAGCATGTTCTGACCCTGCATAGACAGCAACACAACTGAAATGTTCCCAGGCCGCAAAAAGTAGAAAGGACATCATTAAAATATAGTCCATGTGCAGAAGGATGCGTGGTACCCTCGAAAAAAGGTGGAAAACATGATTTGGAGGAGAAGAATTGTTGAATTTATTTTGTCATTATTTTTGTTTTCTTTGTGCACAAAAAGAATTCTTGTAGCTTCGTAAAATTATGGTTGAACCACTGATGACACATGGGCTGTTTTACTAATGTCCATACTACCTTTCTGGGTCTGGGAACATTTCATTTGTGTTGCTGTTTATGCAGTGTCAAAAAGCTCTCTGATTTCACCGATTTGTGTTCTGAATGTGATCGAAGGTCTTACTGGTTTGGAACAAAATTGGGGTGAGTAATTAATGAAAGAATTTACATTTTTGGGTGAGCTATCCCTTATTTTAGGAGCACTACAATAAAGTGCTTTAGGAGCACTGCAGGGTTTGTTTCAGTCATCATTTCAGTGCATAATGAGAAGATGGAGAGAGAAAGAGGGAGACTGATCTCAGGACATCACGAGAGAAAACACTTCACCTTACCTCTGGTTTCCTCACATTGTAACTTTTAGGGTCTCACCTGTCGCTATGCTAATACATACCAGGAGACTGTGTTTGACTGCTTGCGGCTGTCTTTATGTGTGTGTGTGTGTGTGTGAGTGTGTTTGTGTGGGAGAGAGAAGAAAGATAGCAGGCTGTCACTGATGACTGTGAATAGGTCTGCTTTAATCTTGACTGGACTGCAATTCTCCTCACTGTTTCAGCCAGAGGGAAGACATGATCTAGTCTCGCTCTAACAAGCCCCATATAAGCCAGAAGAAATAGTCAGCCAGGAATGCAAAAGCAGAAAGTCTGTTTTTTCTCCCTCAATGATAAATTAATGAGGTAAACAATAGGAAATTCCAAGATTCCAAAGACCTTTTTACAGTTTTAGTGGAATCTCTTTGCAGTATGTGGAGGGAGTATTTGTGACTGTCATTCAGATTTTTAAGTGGGTGGATTTCAGTCATTCAAACGGTGTCTTTAAATGACATGTTCCCACCAACAAATCATGTGTCTATTGTTATTATCATCCCTTTCAAAACTCCTACTGAGATCAGTGTTGTCTCTTATGAAATAGCAGTGGGCCAAGAGATTTTCCTTGAAAAGCAGATGTATCCTGAAAAAACCGGGAGTAGATACTTGGGTGACCTCAGAGAAGTTTCCTTTTTGAGATGGTCAGATCTGAAAGATTTATGACCTGCATATTTTTAAGATTAATACTGTATCACTGTCCGTTTGCATAGTAGAGTGCGAGAACAGATGGAGAATATGATTTCTGCTAAAATATACATGCCTCACATACCCAGCCTAGCATGAGCATTTGAACAAACAGAATTAGGCCTACTGTACATAATGGTGTTGAACATTGAGCTCCTGAAGGAAACGAAAACAGACGAACATGAGAAACATATATTAGACCTATTTCTATCATTTGTGCTTTTGATCAAAGTTCTCACGTCTGGACAAATCTGACAGGCTTCTTTTTTTTTTAATCAAAGTTATTTTTATTATTTTTTTGTTTAGAAGAAATGCTTATGAAATGTGCCCTCTCCTGTCTCTTAAAGGTGAAGCATTTAATTTCTGTGTAAAACAAACACACAGTTTGGGCAGAAATAGACACTTCAGTCCAAAGTATACTTAAAGGGATTGTTCACCCAAAAATGAAAATGCTGTCATTAATTACTCAACCTCATGCCGTTCCAAACCTGTAAGATCTCAAGTCATCTTTGGAACACAAATTAAGATATTTTTTATTTAAACCTGAGAGCTTTCTGACAGATAGACTGATTGACTGATTGATTCCATGCTTATTTTAACACAAAGCTAGCCTGAGTGAGAATTGCATTGAACTCTAAAGGGATTTGTGAGCGTTAACCACAACCATGACTGGCTCTAATGCGCTGCGTGTTTGGCTGTGTTCAGTGATCTAGCATGGATTTGTCTGTGACCTGTCTCTGTTTTGTAATTCAAGGATGTGCGTTTACCTCAGCGAAGAGACTGGAGGGCATTTTAAAAGGAAGCAGCCCACTGAACTGGGACCAGTTTGCTCTCAGGATCTTGTTTTTTGTTGTTTGCTTTTTGCTGTAAAAATAGCTCTATGCCCCTTTGTGTCGGCACTCTGATTCTAATGAGATGCCATCCATATTTTGGCTTAAAAATGTTTTATTCATTATCCCTTAGCATAGAGGGGAAATTTTCTTTCTATTCCTGATCACGCACAAGTGAATAAACATCATACTTTTCAGCATCTGTCATTTACTTGCAGATGGTGCTGGGGGTCATGATTGCTTAATACTCACGCAGTTGTTAAATAATAAAGCTTTGAAATGGGAAGATGTACTCTGGCTAACTTATTTTTTTCTTTTTGGTAATGGTTTGTTTGCAAGATGGATCACGTATTTAGCAGTGGATGTTTATATATTCATACACACCTTCCCAATAACAGGACATTTTGTAAATCTGTTACATTTACTGTAATGAAAGGGGAAAAATACTCCTCTGTTTATGAAAATATGACCACTGACAATCACCATAATCATTGCAAACTGATGGATCTTCTCCGATAGCACGTTTGGGAAATGATCATATTGCCATTCAGCTCAATTTTCTTGACCGATGATCTTCTCTCGCCTTAAAAGATTTCCGTTGCTATTGTGAGTCTGGCTCATATATTAAAGAGACATGGCCTTCTGGAAATCGATCAAAAGCCAATCAGTTCCATACCTGCGTTAATCTAATCTTTCTTCACACATCTGAGAGAAGACACACAATATTTTCTCAGACTAATAAAATAGTAGACATTAGTACCACGTCTACTTTCATACAGTAGAAGATAATATTTATTTGTAATAATAAAACAGGAGATTAATTTAATCATCTTTTCCATTGCTGTTTTTAACAAAATTTGTTTATATTTCATAAAAGGAGGAAAAAAACACTTATCTTACAGACATATCTTTTACAGTCTTTAAATGTACCTTATTTTAACTGTTTTATATATACATGCAACAGTGTATGCATGCAGTAGATAATAGTAATAATAATAATAATAATAAATATTTAGGAGAGTAATTGTACCATTCTTTTTGATTTCATAAAAAGAGGAAAAACAACACTTGTCTTACAGACAGTTTTTCTAAATGTGCCATATTGTAACTGTATATGTTTGTGTATGTGTGTGTATAAGAATAATAATAATAATAATGATGATGATGATGATGATGATATTTTAGTAATCTTTTAACTACTTTAATACATTAAATGATAATAATAATAATAATAAATGTTAAGAAGTAGAGTCATTTAATCATCTTCCCACCATTTATATAATAATAATAATAATAATATAAGATTTGTAATTATAATTATAATAATTGTGGTGTTTTGTTTGTCAAAAAGGTAGAAAACAGCTGTAACATTTTGATAAATGTGCCTTATAATAATAATAATAATAATTATTATTATTATTTTATTTTAATCATGTTGCAGACATTAATAAATATATATATATATGTGTGTGTAATTATTATTATTATTATGATTATTAGAATTATTAAAATAAAAATTTAATTAAATAATGTTTTATGAATGTTTTATTATTATTATTCAATGATATAATAACAATATACACATCTCCCTATTTTTAAATATTGTTTCTAGACCTAAAGAAAGTTTTCAAAAATGTCTGTAATGACTGGGTACCTGCGTGAATTCCAATTTTTTTTTTTTTTTTTTTACTGTGTTGTTTTCCAGTGGATCAGTAGTTGCAGTGGTTGTTATAATGCAGTGGTTCTCAACTGGTTTGGCCTTGGGACCCATGTTATCAAGCCACGACCCACTTGTTTTAATGCTTCTAGGCACAGCCTTAGTAATCGATATTGGTTTTGTGATAATCTCGTATGACAGGAGTTACCTACTCCCATTTAAAATAAAAATCCACTAAAACTGTGTTTTCGTGTCCCAGTGTGCATGAATGGCTTATCAGTTAGAACCTGTGCCCTGGAGACAGGCAGCCAGAGGCTTTGAGGCGATGTTGGAGGGAAGGAGAGAAGGAAGACGAGGGGTGAGCCGACCTGATTGTCTCCGTGCCTCAGGGGCCCTGTTGGCGAGAGGCAGATGCCACCATACTTTGACACAACCATTGGCCTTGTCACTCTTCCAGCGTCATTAGAGACACAGAGGCAGCAGTATGTACCCTCATTCGAGGCCAGACAAAATGCATTTTTTATCAAATAAGTGAGCTACATGCTTCATCATTGTGTGAGAGTTTAGTCTGTGTGTTATAGAGTAATATTGGAGTGTGTGATTGGGAATGTGAGTTGCCAAGTGCAGTTAAGATCAATTAAATCACATTACTTAATTCCCAGTTTTAGCAGTGTCTTGGGGTCCATACTTGCATGTGATTATCTGTATGTATATAACATTTCCCAGTGTGCCAGTGGAAAACTCACATGCTTACAGCAGACTCAAGCCAGGAAACACCTCTGCTCCTTTGTGCTCTGAAATGTCTGTTGCTAGGCAACATTGGCTTTCATCATGAAGACTCATAGTTCAGTAGAATAATGTCTCAATTACTGTTTTGATGACAGGCATTAGAACGGTATAGCAACCAATTTATTGGTTCATAGCAAAAATGCGCGCTAAGGTCTGAAGACTTAACACGTAACACTTTTTCATCTAAAAGTTAACTAGCGCCTGAAACTTTGAAAGCATTCAGTCACATTTAAATTACTATATGCATAGGACAGATTGAAAGTTTGAAATTTGATTGAAAATTGATTATTTATTTCTTTATTACAAGTGAAATTATTTATGTCTGCTAATTGATGTACAGAACATAATTAATTTTTTTTTCTGCTTGCTTGCATTTGGAAACAGTAATTATAAGCCTAATCATTACATTTATTTATTTTATAAATAAAAATAAATTGTTTATAGAACTTTTAGTAGCAAAACTATTTATTGGACACAATAAAGTAATTGCTTAATTACATGTAATAATTTTTATTAATAAAATGTCTTCATTTTTTTTTAATTAGGGGATTTTAGTAGCAAAAATCATTATTAATAATATTAACGGGCGGTTTCTCCATGAGGGCGATTGGGCGATGCACCACCAAAGCGCGAAAGGGAGGGACTTTTTTTCTATCACATTCAGCCACAGTGTTACGCTAGCTTTCACTATTCTAGACTATTCAGTTATCAGTTGAACTTAAACTTGATCGACATAGAGATGAACGTTACCTCAGAGCAGATGAAGTGAGTAATGTAAGTTAGCAGTGTAATGTAATATAATGCGATATAAGTGAGTAATGTGATTTAAGTGAGCAGTGTAATACAAATGAGCTGTGTAATAATATAAGTAATGTTGTAAATGAGCTGTGTAATATAAGTGAGTTGTGTAAATAGTGATTTATGTGACTTCAGTTATTTTTTTATTAAACTGATTTTGAAGTGAAATGTTTTTTTGGAAAACCACATCATGGCTTCAGTCTTCATTTGCTGCCGAATTGTGTTAATACACATATAGAAACATAAGGAGAGCAAGAGATAGATTGAGTCAGTTTATTTTTAATGAATACTATAATAGTTCAGTTTCCTTTACATCTTTAACTAGCCATTATTTATCAAATGAATGGGTGACCTATCTTCATTAATCATGCAAACATTTGCCCCCACTGAGAGAATTGGCAGGAGGCGCCACTGAATATTAATATTCATTTATTTGGTTCAGACACAGATAAATAGACTTATCCTCACATTTATTTATTTATTAATAGATTTTTCTTCTGTTCCTTTATTAATTTTAGACACATCTTTACTTTATTAATGAAAAATAACTTAAGATTTTTCTAGACATTATTATTACATAATTATTATTATAATTATTATTATGTTCTTCTATAGATTTTAGCAACAATACTAAGAAGTTATTTTTATCAGTAAAATAAAATGTGAGGATTTGTCTGTCCAAAACCAAATGCATTATTATTATTTTATTATTATCAAATAGTTTTTCTAGTAATATCCATATGCATTGATAATAGTGATAAAGATATGCATAGTGTTGTGATGTACTGTTAAACTTCTTTTAATGCGCTTTATTGACAGCAGTGATTGACAGCAGTAGAGTACACTTGCCAATCTCTCTACAATGATGAACTCTGGCCTTTCCTGCTACATCAAAGCAGCTAATCTTGCCATGGAAACTCTACTTTCTGATGCTAAATCAGGTCTTTGCACTCCTGTGCATATCTCCCTTGGAAGCACTTTCATGTTATTTTGAACAATTAAAACACCAGTGTCAGGTGTCAAAGCATGGCTCACAGCCATCACAGGAGGCAGCATGGATCAGCGAAAACGTCCTCAGCTGAGTGGCAGCAGGGCTGATCTGGTAATAATTTGATAGACTGCTCAGCATGTGTGTGTATATGTGTGTATGTGCATATCCTTGATTCTGAGTGAGTGAATGAATGGATGAATGAATGAATTAACGATTGAATGAACGAACGAACGAATGAATGAATGAATCCTGCTGATTTCATATTATGGACATTATTAACACAATTCATAACCCATTTATCAGTCAGTATTCTTGGCAGAAGTATGTGAATGGTTGCCATTTTAAAACATCATTTATATTGTTATTTATATCGTTATTTTATATGCTTTATTTATATACCTTATTTAAGTTACTTTAAGTATTCCAATAGGTTTGATTGTCAATCAAGCATTGTTTTGTAAAAATTGGGATTTGAAAAATACAGTGATTGGAATATTTGTATGCAAATAGTCACTATGTAAATGTCCATAGCTTTAATTATTTCTATGGTGAATAAGGGTTTTAAGATATTGTCTATAGGACTTAAAGGGAACACTTATGTACAGATTAGTGGAGCATCTGCAGGGAACAGAGGAGAGGATCTAACTGACTGGAGAGTAGTCATGGGGGCTCTAGTGTCTCATTCATCTTTGTTGGACTAAGTGGACTCAACGCTCTGAAGAGTCTGACGCAGATGGAGAAAAGACAGAGACACATTGAAGTACTGCGCAAAATGAACAGGGCCTTAATTGAGCGAATGAACAAGCTAATGCTCCGCGGCAGAAAATCGTTGTCTCTTGGCACAACATTCCTTGCTTTCTGTGTGTACAGCCTCTGTAAGTGTGAACTGTTTGGCACATTCCAATTAGTCCTTATTGCCTTCTTAACTTCATGTCATGGCTCTTTGATTCTTAGTTTTGCCTGGGTTAGTAGTGATGGGTGAATTCATGTATTGACCTTTTTGATGTTATTTCTGGACTAGTAAGGCTGAGTAAAATATAGAAAATTCACAATGATTTTGCTGGCGTATGGCAGTGTTTTAATGTGCTTTTTATTTGGCCTTTAAATTTCTTGAAAACTGTGTTGTAATCTTACAATTTCCAAGTATTAGCATTTAGATTAAAAAGCATCTCTGATTTTTGAGCACAAAAAGCACACCTGATTTTTACTTTGGCAAAAGTGGCATTCAAGACGTTTTGATTCTCTTTCATGAATTGGTTTAAACTTTCAGTCAATCGCTTAACTATTTATTTGATTCATATGTTTTCTGAGAAAAGGGAGGTGTGCTCTGATTGGCCAGCTATCCAGTGCATTGTGATTGGCCGAATGCTTTAAACATGTGACGGAAATGTTACTCCCCTCATCATACTTTTATGACATGTCCCAGTTAGAACACAGGGGCGATAAGACAAATATAAACCCGTCAGAAACGAGGCATTTGTTGCATCCAGTGGGGACATATTTACTGATTATAATGACTTAAACTGTCAAGTTACAGTATAAAAAAGTTACTTTTTGTTGTTGGTTAATTTATAGAAATTATTAATATTTTTCCCTGTGTTCATCTAGTAGAATACATTGAAACCGTGTACTCAAGTCTAAAATGTATCCAAATTGCTTAGCCCAACTTTTTTGTGCTTCAAGCTTGTGCTGCAAGCTAACGCTTGAACATCAACACAGCAGGTTAACAAATCCAGTAACCATTTTCAGATCTTGACCGTTTCACCTCTTCAGCCATGCATGTTTATCCATGTGTTTTGGTTAGAACAGCGTGTTGTGTTTGTGTCCCACAGCGAGTTTCTAATTTTAAACCTAGTTTTTCCTCATCTCGGAAGTTCACTCTTTTTTTTTTTTAGCAGAATCTGGATTTTTACACTTAACAGACAAGCAACTGCTCCTAACAAACCTTTCTAGTTTTAAGCAGCTCCCTGGTGTGGAGCAAAGAGTGGCTCTTTTAGCACTTCTTCAGTCAGATGTCCCCAGTTTTGTCAGCGTTCCATCACAAGATTCCTTCCTC
Organism: Carassius carassius; assembly: GCF_963082965.1. Classification (NCBI taxonomy): domain Eukaryota; kingdom Metazoa; phylum Chordata; class Actinopteri; order Cypriniformes; family Cyprinidae; genus Carassius; species Carassius carassius. The sequence continues at coordinate 18,739,958 of NC_081794.1, forward strand.
ACTGATCCACAGAGACTTCTGATCTTGTAACAGAACTGCCGGTTCTAAAAAGTTGACTCAAAGGAGAAGATGCTGAGGAAATCTAAATGCTTTTATAGCCATCTGGCCTTTAAATTGCTTCTGAGGGTTTTTAATATTTTCTCTCAAACTCTCGCTTCCTTTTAGAACCTGGCAAATGCTTTTGGACCACGGCCTCTGAAGCATCTGTACATAAAAGAACATGCAAAAATGTTTGCATCTCAATTTTTCAGTAGATTAAATCTACTGATCTACTGATTATGATGTTTGCTTTACATATTGTATTTAACATTTGAGATACTTCTGTCACTTGCTAAGAGGCTCATCATGTATTTATTCAGAGATGTAAGAGGCAGCAGCAGAAAACTTACACCTCCATCTGCTCGCTAAGCCTTCATACATCTCTCTCTTCTATTGTTTGGTTTCGTAATGCTGTGCTCCACATCCATGCTGATGCAGAAATGAAATGGTTTTATTTCTGCGCCGTTTTTATCTGGGAGGTCATGCAGGACTAATCGTTAACAGTGAGGCAAACAAAGGACTCTGTGCACTAGACAAGACTCTCATTGTTAAAGGAATAGTTTACAGCAAAGTGAAAATTCTGTCATCATTTATTCACCCTCTAGTTATTTCAAACCTGTATGAGTTTCTTTCTTCTGTTAACCACAGAAGATGATATTTTGAAGAATGTTGGTACCCAAACAGTTGACGGTAGCCATTGACTACCATGAAAATTCTGTGGAAGTCAATGGCTACCGTCAACTGTTTGGTTACAAACATTCTTCACTATATATTCTTTTGTGTTCAAATAATGATTGCTAGCCAGTGCCTTTCAAATATTTGGAACAACTGAGGACATGACAAAATTGACATTTGAGTGAACTGTCCCTTTAAGAGAGGTCAGGGTCAGTGTTACCTCAGACTCTCCTCTGTTCACCCTAGAGGACTGCAGCTAACTTTACAGTTAAACTTTAAGTGCACTTGAAAAAGGAGCTTCACATTCACATTCCCCACAGACTCTTTCCCAAGTCCTTAGAATTACATATCTGCCTTTTTTTCACAGCTTTAGTCTTTTACTTCACAGACGTTTGACAGATGGGCTTGTCTGAGGAATGTGGATGTGTCAGATGTGAGCTTGATGACTCTGAAATATTGACTGAAGTCAAGACTATCTTGTGTCATATTCATCTCTGCCAACAGAGATCTGGAGAAGCTAGTTAGATGAATCTTGGTCGATTCTGTCTATCAGGATATCTTATAATTTTGTTTTTAGTTCAAGCTTGGATGCTTCAACCAGAAACATCTTGCATCTATTTGTTGTATATTAGGATATATTTTAGAATTATTATTATTTAGATTTTGTTATTATTTATTTCATGCATTCATTTAATAATTAGTTTATTTAACGTTTTTAGCATTTAAATTTCATTGCACTCATGGTGACTTCTAAGTTGACTCTGAAATGTATTTATGCAATTTATTTTCTTATGATCACTGTTTATTTATGTATTTATTTATTTTAGTTTTAGAAACTTTTTCCTTTACCATTTTTATGATTATTTTTCTTTTTCTGATTGCTTTTATTTAGGAGTACATTTTATTTATTTTACATGTTTAATTTATTTTATTATTAGCATGTTAGTTTTAGACCCCTTTTTGAAATGATTACTGTGAAACTTATCTTTTCTTTAATTTTGCATCTTTATTTATGAATTTATTTATTTTTCTTAGCTTGTTTCATAAATATATTCATAAATGTTTCCTTTTAGACATTATTTCTTTTAGACACTGTTTACTTTTAATTTACTTCATTTCTTAATTAAGAGCAATACATATTTATTTCACATTTATGTTTTTATTTGAGAATTCATTTCTTTATTAACATTAAAGAAAAACGCCACTGTTCTTTCCTCAACTTAGAAAAGTTGATACTTACCTCTCCCATCTTAGTGCATGGCGCCACTATGCTAGCATTTAGCTTAGCACCATTCATTCCTTAGAATCCAAACAGGGATGAATTTAGAAATTACCAAACACTTCCATGTTTTCTCTATTTAAAGACGGTTACATGAATAGTTACACGAGTAAGTATGGTGACACAAAACAAAATGTGGCAATTTTCTAAGTGGATGAAAAAAAAGATAACTATATTATATGGCGGAAGAGCACTTCGCAGCACTTTGAACTTGTTGCAGTAATATCATCAATTATGTTCTTAAGATATTTATGTATTCATTAATTCATTCATTCATGCATTCATTCATTCACTCATTCATGCATGCGTTTGTATTCAAAATCTACTTGGCTTAAAATTTCCACATTTAAATGGCCATGATTTATTTGCTTCAACTCCACCATTCTTGAAATAATAGATGCATGTTTACCGACTTGGGTGTGATAGTTTGACCATGTTTCATGGTTAATTACAAAACCTACTTAGGATGGGGTAGGACACAAAATGTCCTTTGCTGATGAGCGTACAATGACATAAAATGGTTCTTGCATTGGAGCAGGATGAATATTTTAGCACAAGTGGCACCAGCAGACTTAATCTTGCGAGGGTCCCAGTAAAGGGCCATGTCAGGACTTGCGACATGGGAGAATGTAAAAGCCCGGGATGAAACATAGTTAATGCCAAGAGCCTTGAATTAAACATTGGACATATGAAATATGGCTATCCATATGGGCTCCTGAGACCCTGGAGAAAGGGCCACTAAACATTAGAAGTGCCCGCATGCACAAATTTAGACTAGAAGGATTGAAATGTGAACAGTTAGAGATACTAAAGAGGAAGAGGAACTAAAATAAATACTCAGTGCATTTCTAGGAGATGCATTTGGCTTTATTATTTAGCTAGCTTTATTAACATTGCATGTTCTTAAAAATAGAATGTCCTCATAGTCCTGCATGCAGGACGCCCCCTCATTTATTCATTACTTAGCATAAGATAAGTTTATACCCAAGCTTGACAAATCTCAGCGTGTTGCTTATTCAGCCCACCTCTGTCAGTCTTTCAGGTGTGTTTGCTAGCATTAGTCTGCAATATCACACACACAAACATACACACGCCGTATTTCTTTGCCTTGTTACTTTCTTCCAGCCTGTCAGCAGAGTGAAAGTGAGGCTTTTCAGAGCATGAAGGGAGCCTCTTGAGGGAATTGGGCTCCACATAAACACAACATAAAGAGTTGATGAGGTTTTGATCTCAACGTTGCCTGTTAGTGAATCCCACCTACACTCCTCCAGCAGTGGTGAAGGGGGTCCACGTGAGAGAACGCGTGTCTGCTCATGGTGAGCAGTGGAAATGTTCTGTGTGCATCTGTATGTGTGCCACGGCCCACTGAGAAGCTTTCAGAAGCATAGAGATACCCGTTAAGGGTCACACAGCATTTTTAAGCTCAGGTTTTGGCCGTTTTTATGAGTTAATTAAAGCTCTTTATGAAGCTGAAATAATTTATAAGCACATGTTTCAGTGTTCTCATTTATTGTTTATAGGGGTTTGTGTGGATATTACTGTCCACGGGACGCTCTCAGTTTCGTCTTTTATTACTGCTCGCTGGTAAGGGAAACATTTGCAATGTCTGTGACTCGCTACATTCATTAACCCTTTTAATCCTGCGGGCATTTACGAGTTGCCGAAGGCGCTACCACTGTTTTTCTTGCTGTGAATATCGTTTTGGTTGCTTTAGATGTAAAAAAAAAAAAAAGGCATACAAGTAGACAACTTAAGGAAAACCTTCTGACAACTTGCTAGATAATGTGTCATGGGGTAGGTTGTATTCACTGAAATGCACCTGGCAACTTCCTTATTATTTCAATCTTTTCATAGGTTTCTATGGGAGTTTCTATATAGAGATAGAAGCAGTCAGCCAGTCATTATCACAGAATAAACCCCCGACAGCATAACCAAAGTCCCTGTTCGCTGAGTAAATAAATGAACGTGCAGTAATAATTCAAAATTATTTAATTATCTGGGCAAAAAGATTTTGGAGTAAAATAAAACCATTGAAATTCGTTGTCAATGGTCAGACATTATGCAAAATAAAATATTATGCAAAAATACTGCATAGTATGAGGAATAATATAAATAATTTGAATTGCAGAAATCTCTGTAATAAGAAAAAAAAAACTGGGCATTAATGGGTTAAGTTGCGAATTTTTTTTTTGGTACACTACGGTTCAAAAGTTTGTGTATATATGTACTTTTAAATAATTATCTATTATGTTCACTAATGCTCCATTAATTTGATCGAAGATTAAAGAGTAATATTGAGAAATATCATTTATTTCTGTAATGGCAAAGTTGAATTTTAAGCATCATTTCTCCAGTTTTCAGTGATTTGATCATTTAGAAATAATTCTAATATACTGACTTACTCCTTATATATTATAAATATAAACATTTCTTTTTATTATCAATGCTGAAAACATTTGTGCAGCTTAATATTTTGTATATACCGTGATACATTTTTTATTGATGAACAAAAAGAAAGTTTTTGCACTATTTATATAAAATGCATTTATATTTTACTTATATTTTTCTTTTTAAAAAATAAATAAATCTTACGGACCTCAAACTTTTGAAAGATAGTGTAATTGCATGATTTACTACTACCTATGTTGTGTTTCATCCATTAATTTTGTTTTACATTGTTTTTGAGTAATTTTCCTTCTTTCAGTTCCACTGACTCTCCTCTCTGCCTCCTGGTTCAGTGTATATAGATCAATGATGCCCGAGAGAAGTTAGCAGCTTGTAATTAGTCTTACGCCTTTCTGGAGGAAGAAGACACATTCTTTCTGTTTACATTATTCATGCAGAATAAATTATATGATCAATTACTAGCGGTGAGCTAAAAGGATGAAGGAACTCTGGGTTATTTATTCCCCACAAGTAAATCAAGAAAAATCATGACAAACATAATGACACCGTTGGCCTTGTAACGCATTTAGCTGGACTGACCTCATTTACGTGACAGAGAAAGCGATTTTAGCCTTTGAAATGTAATTTATTAAAGCTGTAGTAACTAAAATATGTGATCATTAACAATAATGTGATATTTTTTTTATTTTTTTTTTTACCTTGCTTTCTTTTCCAAAACAGATTATACATAATTTATGCAACACAGTCACATCAGTAAATTTGCATTAGTTTTTCTTTTTTTGAACTCTTTATCACTCACTTCAACAACAGTGAGGTAAATATGTATGCTGATAGCTTGGATGTCATATTTTTTTTTACAGTAGGTTTTACAAAATACTATTTCAGTCTACAGTATCTACTTCAGAATTCATGTTTACTTCAATGTGTTCCTTGCTGAAATTTGCTGTCAGTTTCTGAGTGAAACTGTTTCAGAATCCTTTTTTTTTCCACATAGGCTGCAATAATGTCATTTATTTATATTCTGAACAAGACGTTTGCTATTTTTCTGTGACTGCATGTATTTTCCATGTACTCTTCCTTAACTTCTGCTTCCCACATGGTTCGAGAGGGCCAGCATGCTGGTAATCCTGCTGAACTGCGTTACTCTGGGAATGTTTCAACCTTGTGAGGACAGCCACTGTGACTCAGAGCGATGCAAGATACTGGAGGTAAGTCTCATACCTAGAATACACCACCTTCCGTAACCTGATGTACTTTAAATAGATCAAAGAACAGATGGTAAACAGATTAAAATCTAATTGGACACAGACTTGAAATGAACTCAGTGTTAAAATGAAATCCAACAACTGTTACAACTCAAAAAAGGGAGGTTATTTTGAGGTGTTTGTCGTCGTCTCTCATGGAGCGCTGGGTTTCTCTAGATATCCTGAAGCATGTTTTGTTGAATGACTTCCAAGAGACACAGGAATGCCCCAGACCACATGTGTGGATAGGCAACAAAGAGATCCTCGTCTGTAATTCAAAGCAGATCATCACAGCAAAGACACTGCTTTAGTTTAATATTGACTTGGGAACATGGCTCAGGGACTATGATTTCAATCTGCTAAATTCCTTTTGCTTTGTTTAGCAGTCGAGTGTTTTGCCCTAAGGATTTCAGCTTTGGATGTTCTGCTATGGATGCCTTTTATCATTCTGGGACCCAGCAACCACTCACTTTTGTCCTCCATGGAGGACATTGATATTTCATATAAATATAAATATTGGGGATATTGGTGGAGGACATTTTTTTTTTCTTAAGAAAGTTAAATTCAGAAATACAGAAGGACTGCACTGTATTGATTCAAAATGACAGCAAAGACAGTTCTAATGTTAAAATGTAATTCTTTGTCAAATAAATGTTGTTTTGCTGAAAAGTTTTATTACTAATAATGTTAACACTGTAGTATAGGGACCAGTTCCCACTATTACCTAGTTTCTTATTAGCATATTATTAACATATTGGCTGTTTATTAGTACTCATAAAGCACATTTTCTGCATGACCATATTCTACAACCCTAATCCTTGCCAATACCTGAACTACCTTACTCTGTATTAGTAAGCAGCAAATTAGTTTATTGAGGTGATATGGTTTGTTAATAGCAAAAGTTGGACCTTAAAATCAAGTGTGACCACTGGTTTTATTACTAATAATATAAATAATATTAATATTAAAACAGGCATAAAATGCCTTGGAAATTGAAGTGTAAATATTATAGACAATAATAATAATAATAAAATACATAGTAAAGTGTTTTGTAAATTGTAATACTTCACATTTTTATTTTAATCAAATAAATGCAGCCTTGGTGAATGTAAGACAAGCATTTTGCCTGTAGTCTCATCTTCATTCTCTCCTGTTAACCTTAAAAAAAACTAAATGTTAATAAATAAAATAAAACAATATATTTTAATGTATGCTCCACATACTGTCATGAAGTAAATTCAATCGATAAATTCCCAAAACTTTTTTATTGGCTTTTAGAAGTTATATAACACTTTCAACCTCTCTTCCTCTCCATGTGATTCCTTTAATACTATGGGGGTGTCATAAGCGTTTGGAGGACTATATGAAAACAAATGAGCCTGAAATGGCCTGGCCCTAGAGAGGATTAAACCACATTAAATGAAGTGCTTAAAACACGACTTCAAAGCCACTCATCCAGGCAGCCATTGTAATCAGGCACTTCAGAATACAATGTGACTGATTGTGACATGAGGTGAATCGCCTCTTACTTCTGAGTTATTAAGCTAATGGTTGCTGTAATGAATGATACTAATCTGTGATCTTTACATTGTGACAGTGGGCCAAGTTCACTGTACATAGTGCCTGTGAGATGTGATAATATTCTGTTCAACGGCAAACTGTCACATAAATCTTATAACAATGGTGCAGTGGTTTGCCTCCAGACTGTATTTAAAAATCAATATTGACATACTTTTGACATAACGCTTGATTAGTGCACATTATTTAGTCATATATATGTATAAAACACACACACACACACACACACACACACACACACACACACACACACACACACAGACACACACACACACACACACACACACACACACACACACACACACACACACACACACACACAGCTATCCTTGTGGGGACTCTCCATAGGCGTAATGGTTTTTATACTGTACAGACCGTATTTTCTATCGCCCTACACCAACCCTACCCCTAAACCTAACCCTCACAGGAAACTTTCTGCATTTTTAGATTTTCAAGAAAATTCATTCTGTGTAATTTATTAGCTTGTTTACCCGTGGGGACCTGTGTGTATTCAGGTTTAAGTCCCCACCAGAATAGAAAAACAAGTACACACACACACACACACACACACACACACACACACACACACACGCAAACACACACTTCCTCTCTTTCACAAATTGAAATAAATACTTTTTTTGTATTTTTTATATATTATTCATTAAAATGAATCATGGAAAATAAAAAGTGCCGTGCTTTCCACACAAATATAAAGCAGCACTGCTGTTTTCAACATTGATAATAATACGTTACTTGAGCACCAAATCAGCATATTTGAATGATATCTGAAAGATCATGTGACACCGAAGGCTGGAGTAATGACTGCTGCGAATCCAGCTTTTCCGTCTCAGGAATAAATGTCATTTTAAAGTATATCAAAATAGTTCAAAAATATTTCCGTTTTTACTGTATTTTTTAAATGAATGCAGCCTTGTGAATATAAAAGTCTTAGAAACACTAATAAAAAATCTTACCAACCCCATACTTTTGAACAATATTGTGTTTTTTTTTGATGATATGAAAATAAAATTAGTTTTACACTTTAATGATTTAGGGTAGTATTGAATTGTATGGATATTGTTAGTTTGGCCATGGTTGAGGTACAGCTGAGGTATATCTATTTCAGAAATGTACTGTATATTGGAATACCCATGGTGCAAATTTACAGTGTTAAAACTGAAATAGGATTTAGAGGCACTTTCTTGCTGTGAGTTTCCTGGAACAATCATCTTTTACTCTCCACCATGCCTGGGTGAGATTGCTTTCTTTCCATTGAAAATGCCAAGTTTTCATTGGGATTTAATGGGAACAGATCAATTTCTTTGTTTGATTCTTGTTCTGTAAACTTGCGTTTTTCTGAATGATAGTAGTTGAAACCCGTAGTGCAGCTAAACCCCAGTTTTTGTGCATTCCCCTCCCTGCTTCTCATCTGAAGTAAATGACCTGGGCCGTTTCATCTCTGAGATCTGAGAATTTACAGCGATTATCTTCTCCAACTGCTCTATCAAATCACTCTCCCTCTTGCCATATGGAAATTAGTGTTCTTGGCCAGAAATAAGATTGCAAACCTGGTCATCAGGAAATGTACAAAGACACTCAATCAGTTCCCATCACTGTCAGTGAGACACGTCTGCTCCATAGCTGCCGTGACTCAGGTTAGCCCTCGGCATGAGCTCCAAAAGAACGCCTTTGGTGGATTAATGGAATTCAGCGAAATACAATAAAGCCGGGGAGCAGGTCTGCCATCTCTCTCTTTCTCTCTGTGCCCCTTCTCTTCTGCCCACACAACACATTATCATTTATTTCTTCAGTGCTTTCCTCTTTCCTTTTTTCCTCCGCAGGCATTCCTCATTTCCTTTGGAATTTTTTAATTTTCTGTCACTACATATCATTTTAAACATGACTTTCCTTTGTAAAACACAAAAGAAAAAGTCTTCTTATTCCAATGATAGTGAATTTAGTCCAGTGTTGTTTTGGTCCCCATTGGCTTTTACTGCATTTTACAAAAAACAATCTTTAAAATGTATTTTGTGTTTCACGATAGAAAAAGTCGTATGACATGAGTATGAGCAAATGAGTACATTTTTTCATTTGTAGGTGAACTTATCCTTTAAGTACCACATTCCAGCATTAAGATGTGCATGTGTATGTTGTTATGCAAGCTTTAGTTGAGTAGAGGGTGTAGGTTTCTGGGGTAGAAAATGACTTCGTATCATATTTAGGAGGAGAGTGCAGCGTCAAGTACTATGATGTGAACGGAGCTCACTGTGAGTTTAACAGTACCGACTGAATTGGCAGTTAATCTTTTGCTGTATCTTTATTTTTCTCTCCTTTTTTATTGCTCCCTGTAAGTGTGTTTGTGTGGATGATGAGATTCTTATGCATGGTTTGAACTACATAACTCTTGTACAATGCAGTATGATCTGTTCTAGTTTGGTTTTCTTAACATTCTCTACAGGTAAAGTGAGCATATGTTGTTTTTCTTTGAATCCCATTTGCCTTGGAGTCATGGTAACACTTTATTTTAAGGACCAATTTTCATTATAGTTGCTTATTAGTATGGATATTGCTTGCATATTAGCTGATTATTAGTACTTATAAAGAACATGCTTTATTACAGATGCCGACTAATACCGACAATAACACCATCCACTTTTCAGATATTTTGCAAAGTAACAAATGCCATGTGAACATGTACTCAATCTGCTCAATCACCAACCAAAGGCAACAGATGTGCAGTGTAACACCCTAACTCGAGAAAAACCAATAAATGCATCTGTTGTTGGTGTGCTGTTACGATAACTAACAATAACTATATTCAACTCACAAAAATGTTCTGTTTATTATTAGCGTATGCTTCAGTTACAGTATGTTGCCTGCCACTTTAAATGCTTGAGCTCTTTAAAGTTAGATGGATTCTGATTGGCTGTCAATGTTTTTATCACTCATCAGCTGTAAAATGTATAAATTAAATAAATAAAAAGGGATTCCAATTATAATATTGCACTGTTTCATTAAAACCTTATAGTTATTGATAGTTGATGTCATTCATGTCATCCTTTAGCCTTACGAGGAATTGAACAATTTAAATCATTAACCAATGCTAATCTGCTCTTTTAATGTATATCTCGTTTGCACATATTCAAATATGTTGCGTCAAAACTTCTCACATTATATTTTATATTTAAAGGGAAAATTCATTCATCATTTACTCACCCTCATGTCATTCTAAACCTGTATATGTTTCTTTCTTAAGCTGGCATTTTGAAGAATGCTGGTAATCAAACAGTTGATAGTATTTATTTTCCTACTATGGAAGTCAGTGAGGATCAACAACAGTTTGATTCTTCAAATTTTTGTGTTCAACAGGAGGGAGACTAAATAATGGCACAATTAAAATTTTTGTGTGAACTTCTCCTTTAAGTTCAGGTATGCCAAACGTCATTGCTTGTCATGTGTCTTGGTCTTCAGCAATTGGTGCATGAACATCTTATTTTGGGTTTGACGGCAAAAAAAGTCATACACACTTGGAATGACATGAGAGTAAGCAAATGATGACAGAATTTTCATTTAAGGGTAAACTATCTCTTTAAATGTTTAGTGAAAGCGGCATTTTTCATCAACAGATGTCAATGTAGGACAAATATCAGAGACTAAATGTGCATTATTGCGTTGATTTATGGTAGTGTGATGATTGGTGTTTTCCTGCTGCATTGTAGACGTCTCTTCATTTTCCTTCTAGACCCCATGATGTCATCGGCATAGCAACCGCTCTCTGCACACATGAATTAGATGAATTAGTAAGAAGAAGACAGAATGTATTTTTGTTTATCCTCAATGATTGTGTGTTGCAGCTTCCTCTTCTCTTTGTGTGTGAGTGTGTGCATCTGTGGGGGTGGACAGAAGGTCTGAAGAAGTTCTGGATTTAAAGAATTGTTTTCTCCAAGGAAAGGCCATCAGTTGCACTAGAATAACCTACTCACAGCGCAGACAATACACCACTCAGCTATTTGTACAACAAAGAGGACAACATGAGGAGATTTATTCAGTGCCAAAAGATCATCGCACACGCGCAAACACCCTCGCTTCCACACGCACAGATGAGACTGACTCTTTCTCTAAGCTATTTTTGAATGCTTCCCCAGAAATATGAAAGAGAAAGATGACATGTATTAAATAGAAATGGGTGGATGAGATGTGGTGGGAAAAATGAGGGAAGGAGGAATATGGGAAGAGGCTCTCTGAAACAAAGGAGATGAGAGACAGGGAAGTATAAAGAGGAAGATATTCATATAGTGTGCAGGGTGTGTGTGTGTGTGTGTGTGTGAGAGAGAAAGAGAGAGAGAGAGGGGGATAAAGGGAGAGGGAGAAAAGGGCTATAGAGAATATTTAACCCCTGAGCTCTACTTTCTGGCTGCGTGGAGACTGTGAGAGTGTTTTGTCAAGGGGTTCCCTTTCTCTACATCGTTTATCTTTGGAGGGAGCTGTGGAACTGTAGAAAGGCCTGTATGATGTACACTGACACACACCACACACAGCTGTGTGAGCCAGAAGCTCTACATGGACTGTGAACAAAATATATATATGGGTTTTTGGGGGTTGATACTGATACTGATATTAGGGAGTAAAGAATATCGATATATCGGCCGATATTCTTTGTGCATACTATACTATAGTATAGATCACAAATCTCATGGTTCCAATCACATTTTTAGGATCAGCAAGAAAATCAAAATATTTAAATTTAACTTGCTTTTCATTTATTACTTAAAGCGAAGTACATTTTTGATACCACAGCAAGTACGGCTAGATTAACTAAGAAAATTTAAACATGATTAAAAAGACAAGAGAACATTCAGTAAAAAATAAGAATACACAAATTACAAGCATAGATAAATACACACAGTATGTTACAAAAAAAAAATAAGCTTGGTAATATTCAAATACAGAAATTTAACAATTAGGGAAAATAACACTGCATAGTGTTTACTGTATAAATCAAATCAGAAATCAGATTTTTATCACAGCTGTTTTGTTGTTTGACGATCATTAATGGCCGTTGTCCCTTTAAGACCTGATGCACGGATCCGATATAATGATACACATCAAATCCCATTTCTGTCTCAGCTGTTTTCATTCACTTGAGACATAACTGACTGCGTTTACCTGAATGATTGTCAAGATGGTTATTTTGTCAATTTTGTCAATTTGTCAAAATACACTTGCATGTGTAAATATGAACAAACGATAAACTTATGCTCTATTATGGTAACATTTTGCAATTAATCCGCAGACCACATGCATGCCGAACCATGGGGCTTGGTCTGTGCTGATCACGGATCAACTACGATCCATTTAACCACTAGTATATTATAGTACAGTACCAGTCAAAAGTTTGGACACTTTCCCATTCATGTGTCCAAACATTCGGTTCTATATAGAATACAGTATATACATAAACACACTTTTTGTTTTTTTTGCAATGATCACTCAAATGTCAAACACCTATAATGATGTGACAGAGATGTGTAATGGATGCAGGGTATTTAACAATTTAACAATAAACTTTATTATCCAAAATGAGTCTAACATGAGTGCACTGAACATTAAAGTTGAAGTTTATACATCTTTAATTCAATTAAATTCCATTAAACTTTATTCCATTGAAGTTTATTTCACTTTGTCCCATTCATTCATGGACTTGTGCTTGTTTGTCTTCACACACAGTCGAAACTTACTTGAGAAGTGTGACATAATATACTTCTGTAAATAAATACAATATAAAATCACGTCTTGCGCATTTTAATGCCCTTTGAATGTAACGTGTATGTTCCCTTGGAACTGGAATCATGGCGTAATTTCAAGTGAAGTCTACACAATTTCAAGCATTTTATCTGCTTTATACGTCTGAAAAAAAAAGAGTTAATATCGGCGGCATTCACCGATACCGATATATTGACAAAACGGCTCTAATATATATATATATATATAAATAGGGATGATCAACAAAAGTGTGTTTTGGGCCAGTTGGTGGACTGTCTTTTGACTTATCAGTCCAGTAAATGTTATCACGAAATGTTACATCTTTTCTTATGTACTGTATTTATTTACTTATTATTCACTTACTTATCTACTGTTGCAAATTAAACTAGGTTGTTTATTTAATTTATTAAATGTAATCATTGTTAATTTTAATAAAACATAATCTTTTTTTATTATTGTTTTGTATTTCAATTTTTCGTACACTGCCAAAATGCTAAGGTCACTATAAAACATGACTTTATTTAGCTGGCTTAGATAAAAGTGTGTTTATGCATTTGGCTGTCATTGAGTAGCTATAAGCTGTTACTGTAAATTTAAAAAACCTAGTAATTATTTGTAATTAAATACATTTAATGACACAGATGATTAAAATATGAATTAATACATTTTGGTAACAATTTATTTTAAAGTCCAGTTCTCCTTATTAACAAACCATGAACTACGACTTTTGCCTCAGTGAACTTCTAATTTGATGCTTATTTATAGTAACAGTTGTAGGGTTATTGATAAATTTAGGTATAGAATATGGTCATGTAGAATATGTGCTTTATAAGCAGCCAATATGTTAATAATAGGCATGCTAATAAGCAATAGTTAATATTGAGAATTGGTCCCTACATGTATATTTTGCCTTTTTTTCATATGCTGCCAAAAAAAGTGACTGGTCAAGCAGAAACCATCCTTTTGTTGAGCATAGTTAATGTACTGGGCAGAACCCTTTTTTCAAAGTGAAATTTCAGTATGATGATATTTGTGTAATTTATAGTGAAATTATTATTATTTTGTTTTTATGTGTTCACATTAAGGCAGATAATTAGAGAACATTAGGGCATGGTTTTAGGAGATCTATCTCTGTCTGAACAGACAGTCTCTTCCCTGAACCATTAATGCAAAATGAAAGCTTGCAGATTCTCCCCTCGTCCTCATTCTGACAGCATTGTTTATGGATGTGTTGTGTTTTACCATTAACTTTGAATTGGCAAGTACTGTAGTACTCTATAACCAAAATGTCCACTATGTACAATACAAGCAGATCAGGGATGAGGTAATACATTAGCGCTTGGCTCTGAATAATGTCCAATGCGACCGTAAATTCTCTCCACAGTGGCTTAATTAACATTCCTTGCATTGTCAGAGTGCAAGGGCTTTGGCTGGGGGAATCCCTCACTTAAGAGCTTTGACTAATGTCCTCGCTGGCTGAGAATGCCCAGGTGTCTTTCACTGATGGTCGACCTTGAGGAAACGACTGTCACTGAGTTCATATGGCCGCCGATGTCTCAAGGACCCGGTCTGTGCTCAAGACCTGACAAACAGCCTTTTATATCTGCCTGACGGAAATGCAATTTAGTATGGTCCAGAAATGCACCATCTATTGTTAAAATGAAATTAAAGGTGGTCTGAATAGGTCACCAGTCTAGCAGATTTTCCTTCCATGCATTTAGTTCTAATCAACAAGTCATTATTCAACAGCAATAAACTGAATATTCAGTTAATTGACACTATGTGTTTCTCATAATTGCCTTATGTAATATATCTTTAGAAAATTGGCAATTTGATTAGTATAGTCTTGTTCATTTTTAGCTTTACAAAGGAGTTTTAGAGAGAATAACATTTTCACAGTCTGTCAGAATTGTCCTTCTGACTTTATGGTTATTAGCACAAACTTAATTTACTGACACAGACTGAGAGGCCCGTTCACACACACCACATTTTTCCATTACACTGTTCTACCTTTTCATTGGTTTTCTATGTAAACATTCACTAGATGGACATCTTTGACTGTTGCATTCATGTCTTATGTGACAGAAGTGTAACTTTATAAACGTGCCTCAAAGCGTTTCTTTTCCCCCTTCATTCCACTGCCCGCATCACACTTTATTTAAAGCAAAAATGCTTTCAGTTTACTTTTTAATGCTGTATTTTTATGCATATTCATTTAAACTCCAAATTGCTGATCATTTTCTTGTATATGTAGATCTAGTAAGTGTTTTTTTTTTAATGCATAGCACATTTCTGGTAACGTAAGCAGGGGATTTATGGGTAAAGACTTTGTTGAGTTGGCTGTTTGTGCCCACTCAGACTTGCTGAGATCTCTGTATAAGGATGAGTCAAGGCTTATAGCCCTTCAGTACATGGACACACACACTCACACACATTATACTGTGACATCAAAGTGGAAATTTAATATTCATCTGCATATGCCTTTGGATGGTTTATGTCTTTATTTATAAGTTGTCCTTAATTTAGTACGAGCTCTCCTGATCAAGAGAAGAACATTTTTTGCAAACACTGATTTGGCCAGTGCAGCATTTTAAGATTTTGCTAACCCTTCGAATATTTCTCTCTCCCCTCAGGACTTTGATGATTTCATCTTTGCTTTTTTTGCCATGGAGATGGTAATCAAGATGGTTGCACTGGGCATCTTTGGGAAAAAATGTTACCTTGGAGACACCTGGAATCGGCTAGACTTCTTCATTGTGTTGGCTGGGTGAGTCCTGAAATTAGTTTTACAAAGTTTTTTTTTTTGTATAAGTGTGAATTTATGCACCTTGTATTGACCTTTAGTGTTATGCCAAATGAAAAAAAACCCTACATATAAAACACTACCATTTAAAAGTTTGGAGTAAATAACTTTTTTTCTTTGACATTACTGTTACTTATTGAAATTTCTATCCATCAAAGAATCATGAAAAAAAATAAATAAAATTTACATAAATATATTTAGAAGCACAATAACTTTCAACACTGGTTATAATAAAAAATGCTACAAAGTTTCCAAATCCAAATTTGTATTTTAAATTGTAATATTTCACAACTTTATTGCAATAATTCACAACTGTCTTTACAGTATTTTTGATCAAATGTTTTTTTTACTGATATAAAAATATGTAATTAAATTTAATTTAGAGTACTTCTTGTGCACAATGCACATTTCTTAATATTAAGCCTAAGTGTATTTTAATCTCACTATTGATGAGAATTGAATGATTTTCGAAAAATTTTGGTCTTTAAATGTGAGATATTTAAATTGTACCTGAAGTATACCTGCAATTGCTCCACTTTAGCACAATCAAATATACTTATGTTTATCTTTAGTTGAACTTCAGCACTACTTCTGCAAAATTAAAGTACAATCTGTACAAAATTAGTTGTTCCAATTTAGCAGATTTTAAGTATGCCAGTACCAAAAGTACAGTTACAGGCTATTTTTATCAACTACATGAATATATAAATGTATTTATACTGTAATATACTTATCATTAAATAAATGTATTTAAAATATATTTTAGTGTATTTATTTTTCAATAGGGAACATATTGCTAAGTAAATAACGACAGAATTGGGTTGCTGCTAGTTCTGTCTGTTATCAGCCTGTGCTTCTGAATCAGTCATGTCACACATGGTTAGCTGCAAATACGCAATTCTTCAATGCATCTGTGTGAGTGTCAAAATAATCTTTATCACTGCCAGATTCTACGTTTATGTGTATGTGTGTCTCAAGTCTTGTAAATAGGGCACGCAGTTGTGTGAGGCACTTTGGTGTGAACAACTAATCTATGAACATGGGTTTGTAAACACCATAAAACAAAGAGACTGGTATTAAATACAGAGAGTTGTGTAAATGTGTGCCCTGGGAAATATAGTAAAGAATATGTGCATCACTAATATAGATCTACAACTTTTGAGAAAGCCATGAAAGTTCAGAAAAGACAAGCTTCTTAGTGAATAAAAGATTTGTGGTTTGTTAGGTGATGTTTGCTTTCCAAGAAACACAAGCACTCCCATTCCCATTCCTTGAAGCTTGTCAATCATGACTCAGTGGCATTATGGTCTTACATCTCTCATGGGTTATGTTGGTAATCTCATAGGATTATGTGTTGAGATGGAAGCAGTTTCAGGAGACATCATCCAAAGTTTGTACAGAAGATATCCATACAAGAGTGACAGACAGCTGGCTTGTTCCACCGTTGGCACAAACTAGTTTCCCCTTGGGTTTTTGATACTTCTCCAGATGAAACGAAACCACCAAGACCATCAGTATATCATTTTAAAGATTCTCGGCAATTTGATCAGTTGTGGTACTATCTGAAGAATCTGGACCGTGGTATCAGGTACCATGGTTTTTGATTTATACCATAATTCTGAAATGGTATTCTCATGATACTTCAAATTACTTCCAAGAATACCATGGTGCTGCTGTGGTATACATCCAAAAATCAATGGCAGTAGTATAGTGACATATCCTAAAAGCTGTGTTACTTGTCCAGTATCCAATGTAGTACCCAAAAACCATTGCAGAACAACAGATTTTGTTTGTTAGTACTAAGATTCATTTATTTTTTTGGGCTTTGGTTAAAATTGGCAGGCCAAGTAACATAAAAAAGTGTAATTCATTATAAACCAGAGAACTTGGAGGCATGGTTTATATGAACCATTTGTTTCAGTTTAAAGGTTAACATTTAGTGTCTTTTTTCCTTCTGGAGAACACTCTGATGCAGTAAATCAGAAGTCTAAAACTCACTTTAGCCTGCTTACTATGTGAATAAATTGATGTTGGTGGTTCAACTAGATGGTTTGGTTTCCAAAACCCCCTTCACTCAGACATTGTTTTGCTGAATCTTCTGTTCTTTTCTATCTGAGGTGAGCCAGAGAGCTCATAGAAATCGAAAGATCTTGGCGGCTGTGCTGTGGATCATATGTCTATGTGTGTCTCATCTGCAGAGACATTGAGGCGAGCTTTCCCTCTTCTCAATCTTTCAAAGCAAACCCTTAGAGAATGCAGACCCTAATACACCCCACCAAGACAAGGTATCAGTTTCAGACACCCGCAGCGGTTTGGCAACTTCTGCTGAATCACTTTTAAATTAGTTTGCCCTTTTCCTATCCACAGTCTTCACACACACCGAGTTAAATACACAAAGCTCTCCAAATCCACGGGGCGTCTACAGGGATAGTGACAGTGTCTTCAGGGATTGTTTTGAGGCTTTTTAAATGCTCGATGAGACACAAAAGCTTTTACGATTTTTAACGATTTTTAACGAGAGATTGGGTATAAAGACATTTCTAGAATTTCTTCTAGCATACTTTGCCATAACCTTGATGGAAGTGAGTTTTACGAGTTTTTCCATAATGCTCTACCAAATGTTGCATACTTTGACAAGGAACCAATTTGTTATTATTTCAGGCATTATTCTCTCATGCATTTTAATGCCAACTTTGGCCTAGACAGGAAACAGATACAAGACAAATTGTGTCTTTTATTTTTGCTTAAATATTTCTTTTACTGGATAACCTGGTGTTTTTACACTGTTATTTTTCATCAGTCCCCTTAATGGTATGCTGAATGTTTTGTACCTCAGCTGGGATGTGATGTATGATTAGTCTGGAAGCTTCAAAAGGCCAGGCCCAGATATCTTAATCTTCTCTCTTTTCCTTCCTCTTCCTCATTCCACTAATTCTAAAGCCTCCTCTTATGATCCACTTCCATATATTCTTCTCTTTCATGTTTTTATTTACATTTTTTCCACAACCATATTTACTACTTATGGTCTTCCTCTTCCACTTTTATATTCTTCTTATATCATTACATACCGTACATCCCTTTCCTCTCTTTTTTACCTCTTCATCTTCCTCATCCTCTTTCCCCATCCCTTTTTCCTTTCCCTTCCCCAGTATCATTGGCACTTTGCCTGTAATTTGGCTGATAAAAGGGAGTGAAGGCTCTGACTGTCTTCCTGGAAACATTTAAGGTTTTTAGCTTAGAGAGACCCTTCAACTTACTTTCTTTTTTTCTGGTACACACTTACCACTCATTTTAAACCCAGGAAGCTGACCCTGAGAGCCAGGATTGACATAATTGACATAATACTCCACCGTTCAAAAAGCCCTTAAAGTTATTTGAAGATTTTCTTCACTTTTATAGTAAGAATAATTGTATCTATCTCGTGATGGCCTCACATGAATGTCTTGGTGAGAAAATGCGGATAATTTACTTTCCTTCTGGGTTGTTTGACATGACGTGTATTCTGCTTCATATAGAGAGCTGTCAGTTTCTGGTCAAGTCAATAGTTCTAAGGCTAGCACAACCTGTCAATGTAATTGTCATCGTTCTTGTCAAAAAAGCTGACAGTTCCTGTCTTTTGTGTGACTGTCACCAGAACATGCAGAAGACGCTTTCATAAGCTCACTTCTCAAACCATCTACAACAGCTAATGAAATCTACTTTTTTATTTCTATTCTAGCTACCAACTGAGAACAGAGTTTAGAGACAGGTCTGCTCTAGATTGAATCAGAGTAAAAGCTCCTGATCAGGTCATGACCCACATCGCCAGTGCTAATAGAGTCTCTTCAGGCCTGAATGAGGATTCCGTGCTGAGGTTTAAAAATCTTCAGGAATGCCATTTGGCCAGGAGGCTGTTGATGACACTGGCAGCATCCAGCGCTTTCATCTTAGGAGTTCTTCATCTCAAATTTGTTTATAGAGACGCCTGGAACTGATAACACAGTCATTCACAGATACGAGCAGATGGCTGAGAGCCTCCGCACATCCATTTAGCTGAAATTCATTTACTAACCTAAAGGGAAAGAGAAGGAAGGCAAAATATTTGCTTTTAATAATTGTTTTGTTAGAAGAGTTGGTGAAATAATAGCAATAGTACAACAAAAAATCATTAAGTCTGCATGATTTTAATAATGCTTAAATGTTGCTTTTGCAGGTTTTTTGACACTTGAATGTCACCATATACCATACTTGAACACTCTTTAGTTAAAGGTTCTTTATTGGCATGCATTCATGTTTCTTTTTTAAACTGTTCTTTTAAAAACTGTTCACTGAAGAAAGGTTTGAACCCAAAATGGTTCTTAAATGGCAATACTGTGAAAAAAAGAACCATCTTTTTAGGAGTGTATGGGTCAGTAGACTTCATCAATAGCCTCCTTTTGTGTTCTATGCAAGAAAGAAAGTCATACAGTTTTGAAACAACCTGAGGGTAAACATATAATGACAGAGGTGAATTATTCCTTAAGGTTCTCATTTGATTTGGTAACTTTAATGAAAAATTCATGCTTTGAATAATGACCGTGAATCGTCACTCACAATCTGTCTAAACAAATTTTATTCAAACAAATCTTGCAATTCTTAATCAAACTACTGTCCTCATGAGGCAGAGGAGAATCCAAATGTCCACCACTGCTTCTGATTTAATGATGCTGCTTCGGCTGTTTCCAGACCTGCTGCTGATACACATTATGTTCAGACCCAGACTTTGTCAATTAGATGGGACAAGGACAAAGCATTACGAACAAAGTTTATCAAACATTTTCTCAAGGAAAAAAAGCCAGTTATTGGACCTCTTCATTCATTTTTTTTCGACCCATCAGAGGAACGCTTTTTAGCTGAGGTACACAGTCCAAATCTAGTTACCTCTTCATCCACTCGAGTTATACATCTGCATTAGCTTCCATTATTATTATTATTCTGTAAAGCGATCACAGAGTCCCAGAATGGGTCAGTGTTGACATAGTATATAATGTATATAGTCTCAAGGGGAAAGACAGATAGGAAAGAACAAAAATGGCTTTATTCTTCATTAAAAGGGTGGGAAGAGTAGTGCTGCTCTCTCAGACATTCTTTCTCTTTGAATTGGAATACTCTTGCTTGGCTTAGGTGTTGAGATATTGTTTTGAAGAACACTTATTTGAGAAACTGAAAGGAACATGTCTTTTTGCTGTTCTGAATTTGAGGCTAGGGGCGCATTATCCTATTCCAACCATAGTAAATCAGTCTGTCCCATCTCATAAAAACAGAAGAGCACCCCTGACGGCAATTGTCTCTGAGAGCTTGTTGAGAGAGAAATAAATACAAAAGTACAAGACAGAAATATAAAACTGAAGATAAATATTGTTTGAATCTCTCTGTTGGTCTCTGTTTGTGAGCTGAGACAACTAGACAGGCCCCATAGAATCAAAATGGAAGTTTTGTAGCTTTTAGTCCACACCTGTTAGCTCGAAGGCAATTTGTTCTCCAGAATAGCTTTTAGCAGATTTAGATAAAATGAAGCAGAAAGCATTTCTATTTATGCTACCTTTTAAATGGTTTTAATATTTTTGAAAGAAGTCTCTTATGCTCAACAAGGCTACATTTATTTGACCAAGTAAAAAAACACAACAAAAAAAACACACCAGTTTTCTATTTTAATACATTTTAAAATGTAACTTATTTCTGTGATTGCAAAGCTGAATATTCAGCATTCATTACGCCGGTCTTCAGTTTCACATGATCATTCATAAATCATTCTGATTAAAAACATTATTTATTTTCACAGTTGAAAACAGTTTTGCTGCTTAATTTTTTTGTGGAAACCTTTACATTTTGGTTTACGTAACATTCAAAATATTGTTATATTCCCATTTTTTATCATTGTATCCTTGTTTAATAAAAAAAAAAAATCTTACACCACACTTTTGAAAAGTATTTTAAATAATTCACAAATACCTAAAATATAACTGAAAAGATGAATGTGACGATCTCCATTAAGGATGTTTTACAAATGATTTACACAATTTCTGCATAATTACATTTCCCAGTCAAGGAAATTTCCATAAATACTATTATGCTAATGTTCTTACCATAATAAAACCTATCTCTGATTAGCATTTGTAGCATTTTGTCATTTGTATTTGGTCTAAAATGAGATGCCATAAATAAGACAAAGAATTTAATTCATGTGGACAGACTGAGAGGGAATGTGAGGACAGAGTATGTGTGCGTGTGTTGTTAGGGGTATCTTCCTTCTCTATCTTAATGGAGAGCTGATTGTTCGGAAGTGAGCCTCCTCTGAAACTCGCCTCATTAACCTGCCAGGTGGTGGAAGACACCAAGCTCTGATTGAACTCTGGCCAGGACGGCTGCTTTGAAGACCACAAGGGACTAGAAAGAGAGAGAGAGAGAGAAAGAGAAGCATAAAGCATCTGAAATACCCCATGCACTCTGTTGGAACCTTTTTACGTAAACCAACAAATCTTGCATTGATCATACAGAGCAACCCTGGTTCATAATGTCTGAAATGGAGCATGTCCCAAAAGAGCTGGTATTTCGAATGCTGCAGGAATTTAAATGTCTTTCAGTCCTTTCAATAATCTGTTGTAGAGCTGTTCAAACAAGACACAACAGCACGCTAGCTTTTTCTCTCTCTCTCTCTGTAGCCGGAGATCGATTCGAGCGGATTTCTTATGGATGTGGAAGGCCACAGTTGTTTTGAATCTGGGACCCTTGGCTCGCTCGTACTTTTCCTATTATAGTGACCTCGCAACTGGCATTGTATAGCAGCGTGGAGCTGTTGTTGATTGTGCGACCATGTTTTCAAGAAACAGAGAGATTCTGGGAAGGTGTGTCATCCTTCACCATGGCCATTCCAAACACAAACAGATAACAGAAGTGAGGTCTAGGTGCCGACTGGACAAACACCCAGGTCTGACCCTTCACTTTTTGTTTATGTGTTTGCGAGCGGCCATATTATTGATTCATACGTGTGTACAATAGAAGTAAGAGGCTGTTGACGATATCACATTTACACACGTCCTCCTTGTTTAGATGCATCCTTCGTCCCTGGGGACATTTTTGTGGAGTGTCCTCACGCATGTCCTGTCTCTCTCCTTCTTTACAGGCATTTTGTCCTAAGACTTTTTCTCTCCTTTCTCCATATTCACTTCCTGTGTTCCCCTTTCGATATTTTCGTGTTTTCTTCATTCCCATTCTTTCAAATTTTAGTCTCAGTCACCACTGTTATTATTTTTGCAGTCCAGTCGCCAGCTGGTTTCCATCAAGCCCAATCAGTGCCTTCAAAGCTGTTCTGCACATTTCAGGAGCAACAAAGTCAGAACACATTTCCTCACTGCCCTGCTTGGCTAATGGGGCTCGCACTGTTTGCACGTCACTGACTTCACTCGATCCATATTTGAAAGAATGGAGAAACACCCCGGATCACGCAGCTTTAATCTAAGCAGGCCATGTGACCGTGAGAACCCTCATCAACATGTGCATATGCTTATCGACATCAGCTTTATGTATTAACTTGATACATACTGTAATTGTACATTTTTTAAGTTGTTGTATGGCAAGAAATGGTTATTGGGTTTGCAATTACACGGTTGCAAGCTCACAGGCACATAGAGACACACACTTTGTTTATTTTCTACAAAAACATGCGATTCTTTCATGTGCCTCACTACGAAGTTCACATGTGCGGAGCAGCTGTGCATGTGTTTGTTTGCGAAAGCTCTACATTAACCTTCCTTCCACCTCTCTTTGACCTAATTGAAAACGATTCAGTGTAATTGCTTGATGAATCCTGATTACTTTCGATTGATCTACAGTATGGCGTTGGCAGTTCAGCAGAAAACACGCCACTAATGTGTCTGGGCTGTCAGTGTTTATTTGAAAATATTGCTGGCCTTTTATGCTTTGTTGCCATAGTAAGTGATACATATGGAGGATATTCATTAGTTTAAAAATCAGATCAGTTTTTGCCTTCAGGTGATATTAAAATTCCAATAAAATCCAAAATGTGGATTAATTAACAGATGCACTGCAAATGGGGGTAATGTGTCTTCATTAGTATGTGCATACATTCTAATATCTTGGTTTATTGAAAGTTGAAACTCTTTTTATTTGTGTGTGTTTACAGGATGCTGGAATACTCTCTCAACCTGCAGAATGTTAGTTTCTCTGCAGTCCGAACGGTCAGAGTACTTCGACCTCTTCGGGCTATCAACCGAGTGCCCAGTGAGTACAATATCAGCAACCATTTTCCAAATTCACTTGCTAACATTAGTTAACTTTATTAGTTTACATAAAAAAAAAATAATAAAAAAAAAAAAAATATATATATATATATAAATATAAAAATATATAAATAAATAAATAAATATAAAAATATATAAATATATATATAAATTTTAATATTATTTAATATGCCTGACCTAACATGAACTAACAATAAATGGCTGTATTTTTTTAATTAACTAATTTTTAACAAATATTAATAAATAGAGTAACAAATTTATTTCTGCTTGTTAGTTAGTGTTTGCTAAAGCAATAAGTAACATTAATTGAATGGAATCTTATTATAAAGTGTCACAGACATTCCTGAATGAATCTTTTTTTTATTATTATTGGTTTAGTAAATGATTCAGTCACTCAAAGACAGTCACATGGTTCATTCCTGAACGAGTTCAGGTTATGAATGAGTTAGTAAAGTAAATGATTCAATCACTCAAAGGCAGTGATTTGTTTTTTTCTTGAATTTATTAATGTTAAACAGTCTTGTCTGGAAAGTGCAAAACATGCACAGTAATTCATAAAACAAAGCAGGTTGCACCGCAATAAAAATGTCTTTTTATATTATATTGAGATCTAATGCTTGTGTTCTTTATACGTTAGTAAGGATTTTGCAATATTATGTACACCCCAAATAATCACTTTTTAAAATTTTTATTATTATATATTTTTTAAATGATTTTCTACTATTTCTACCAGTTTCTGCTGTAGAAAATAAGAACTCAGAACTTAATTCAGTTTATTCATTCTCTGCATTCAATCATAGAGTTTATTAAATTCAGAATGTTCTATGTTGAATTACATTATTTAAGCACCGTGGTCAATTAATGCAATTTAATCAACATTTGAATGAGAAATGTAGCCTGGGCTCTGTCATATACCAGAGGAGTTCATGCCATTTTAGGAACTTTAGATTTATAGATCATTTTCCTCTTCAGTGCTTTTAACGGCTTCTCTCTTTGCACACACACACACACACAAAGAAAAAATAATAGAGACTGTCTCTCTCTCTCTCTCTCTCTCTCTCCCTCTCTGAGGCAGGGTGATGATATTTCATTGGCCACATCTATGTATACCGGATGTTTTAATCACCCTACGTGCCAAAGAGATGCCCGCGGTTCCCCCGCGACTCTTATTTCACGAGGAGCCATGTCTGGCCAATTCAGCTTGATGTCCCTATTTGTGGAGAGTAGTAAAATGCATATTGAACAATGGTAGCATTTAGCTGGAATTTTTTCACTAGCCCAGCTAAGGTTTTGGTGAGGGTAATTTGTGAGGGGACCTCTTCAGGTGTCACCCCTCTGAATATGGTTCAGTATGTCTATCAGTCCGACAGACAAACTGCCCCTCTTCTTCATCAGAGGAGCAGGCCGTGTTATTGTGGTACCCATGAAAAATGAGTACACAATATGGTTGTGTGAATAATAATAAAGTACTTCATGAATGTCCATATGAAAGGCATAGAAGGAAGATATTATTATTCACACAACCATATTGTGTACTCATTTTTCATGGGTACCACATTATTCACTGTAGGCCTCAAGGGTCACAAATGGCATACAGGTGTCTTCCTTCTAGTTAAGTTAGGAGCAGGAGTGCATCCATCTCTGTCATGATTAATTACTAATTGATACCTGTGGTAATCTGAGACAGGGGGTGAAGTGGTAGCAGACAGTCTAAATCATTATTCAGGACCCACCCACAGGGCCGTAGCTGGGGTTTTTCGGGGCCCCGGTGCAGGTTGTACCAGTGGGCCCTGTTTGAAATTGTTTAATTTATATGTTCATTCTATTTATTTATTTCTGCTAATTGCACAATGTTTAGGTTGTTTCATGTTTGTAGGTGTCCAGGTACAGAAAACAAATAATTAAATATAAAACAGCACTGCATAGTCTTCACTGTAAAAATTAAATTAACAGTCAAACCAAAATGTATTCAGACACCTTCAACTTGTATTACATTATCACAGTTTATTTGCTCTAGTTTATAAAATGGTAATAAAATATGAAAAGAACTCAGAGTTGAACTGTCAGAACAAATTCATCTTGATAATGTCAGATAACTTTGATAGAAAGATATGTAATGGATTACAATCAACCCAAACTTCAGACAACTGTTAGTATGACAATATTTACACAACTATCAATACTTTGTTGAAAAATTACCAAGCAATGTTTAATTTTGTTCAGTCTGTGGTGTGAAAAGGTTGCATTAGCAATTCAGGCAAAAAAACACGTAAGCAAAACATGGTGAGGTCAAAGTGTCTGAATTATTTTTGGTCCCATTTTTTTTTTCTATCAATTTCACTAGTTGTCCAATGTATGAAGATTTTTTGGGTATAATATGTCACAGCTCGCTTTATTTTGCTATACTCTCTTACCTAAATTAATTATAGTGTCCTGCACCTACTATTAAAACTTAAAAAAATGGATTAATATTTTCTTGGATTAACATTACAGCAGCTAGTAGAGAAAATTAGGCGGGGTCACTATAAGAGACGATGAAGCATCCAATATAATACACATTCGATATATTTCTCAACTGTTTACTTTCACTTAAGACATAACCGACAGTTTTTTCGAACATACTTTCCAAGACGGGTATTCTGACATATTTTGTCAAGAGCAAAAAGAGGCAAATTCTGTGTTAAAAAATTGTTTTGAGACGCCTCTCTCTGCTTGAGCCCTGAACACCAGAACATCGTGGTGCTGAAATGGGCTTTTTCACATCCTTTTCTGTTTGTTTAAACTGCGATTTGTGTTTGTTCGTTCAGGTGCAGGAGGAAGTTTGAGGAGAGCTTCGCAAAGGAGAGCTGGGTTCAGTGTCGCTGTCTGTCAGACGCGGGTCTGAGAGATGCGTGCGCACCGAACACAGCACGCGAGTTGAGATTTTCCGCGTCTTGTGTTTGAATGATTTAAACTCTTTTGAATGTTTAAATTGGAAAGTGGTCAGGCTTAAAAACACATGAAAATGATAAGCTTTCGTGACGACACGCAGCAGTGGCCTGTCAACTGTCCTGTTTGTCTTTTTAGGATAGCCTCAGCCAGACGGTTGAGATCGGTGGGGGCCGTGGGCCCCTATAATCGTCACCACCTTTCACCCCACTTGCGACAGCCCTGCCCACCCAGACTAATTAAAGGCCTAATGTTTGCATTATAAAAGCAGCCATATCACCCTGTAGCCCAAGGCTTGTTGCCTACTAAAGCTAAGCAGGGTTGAGTCTGGTCAGTAACTGGATTGGAGACCTCCTGGGAAAACTAGGTTGCTGCTGGAAGAGGTGTTAGTGAGGCTAGCAGGGGGTGCTCTCCCTGTGGTCTGTGTGGGTCCTAATGCCCCAGTATAGTGAAGGGGACACTATACTGTAAAAGTACTGTCCTTTGAATGAGACATTTAACCGAGGTCCTGACTCTCTGTGGTCATTAAATATCCCAGGATGTCCTTCGAAAAAAGTTGTAACCGGCATACTGGCCAAATTCGCCTATTGGCCTCTGACCATCATGGCCTCCTATCCATCCCTATATCTACTGATTGGCTTCATCACTCTGTCTCCTCTCCACCATTAAGCTGGTGTATGGTGGATGTTTTGGCGCATTATGGCTGCCTTTGCATCATCCAGGTGGATGCTGCAGACTGGTGGTGGTGGAGGAGTCCCCCTCCCTTCTATGTAAAGCGCTTTGGGTACCCAGAAAAGCGCTATATAAATGTAACAAATTATTATTATTAATTTGTGAATTATTTTATCTGTGGCTCGCCTGCTGCGGACCATCGCTGGGAAAATGAGTAACAGAGATGTCTGTTGATCATATTTGTCAGTTTTCACTTTTTTTTTCAGCACTAAACAAAACAAAAGAGAGGGAGAGAGAAGAACATAATAGGAGTTAAACTCAAATCATCAATCATTAAACTGTCAAGCTGGAAACTAAAGCAGCATGTCATAAACATTTTGAAACTCTTTTGACAGTAAAGGATTAGATAAATTGGTGTCAGTGGTCTTTCCCACTCTATAAGGCAAATTCTGCAACTAGGGTCTAAAAGTTTTTTTTCAAAGTTTAAAAAAATTGTGTATTTTATTACATTTTATTTATTTATTTATTTTGAAAATGTAATTAGACTATAGTGTACTTTTAAGAATTATTAGTTTTTATGTAAAAAAAAAAAAAAAAAAAAATCCATAAAACAGTTTTGAAAATTTTATGTTGCCAAAAATGATATGATCTACTATCTTTATACAGCGTTTGGCATTGTAAAGACTGTAAATCTATCCCTCAAAGTCTTCTATTCATCCGTGTTAAATTTGTGTTAAAGGCCTATGGTTGAGCTTGTACTTTCCAGAGTCATGACAGTCTCACTCTGTGTTTCACATCACCTTCTTCTTTGTCCTCTATACTTCCCTGCCCTCCGTTCTGTTCTTCCTATCTTTGAGGAGCTGTCTTAATCAACATCACACTCTGTTGTTCTCCACACCCATGGCTTGATTGATGAAGAGACGGGGCAAAACTGTCAGTAGATGACAAACATGTTCCCTCACAAATCAAAATACTCAACGCTGCTGAGGTGTACAGCTGGCTCACTCTGCCTTGTATTTGGTGTGCAGGTGTAAAAAGCGATCTCTTAAAAGGTTTGTAATATGTAGACAGACCACTATTCATGCCATTTCACTCCCCCAGAGGGTGGATTAGTCTGTCAGAAAGTTTGGAGCTCTTTTACACTTCATCTTCTGGATTAGAATTCATCGTGATTCCACACTCGAGGGCGGCTGGAGGTTAATTGGAAATCCGCCTGGCTGCCCACTTGTGTATTCTATTATTATTTGGGCCTAGCAACAACATCATGTCGAGTGTCCGCCAGCGGTGATGTTGCGGTCATCATTTTCAGAAGGCCAGCAGTAATTGGAGTGGTGGACACGTAGATTGGTGAGAGGAAAGAGGGCACTATTGGAGAGAAAGGGATACAGACACAGGAAGAGAGAAACTGATAACTTTGTCCATCACATGAGTGACTTTTTAAGAATTGCAACAAAGCAGACATTAAAATGGACTGTGCTAATTGTGTAAGTGTAGTCTACAAGTCTTGGATCAGGTGGGTGAATTTAAATTAAATTAAATTAAATTAAATTAAATTAAATTAAATTAAATTTAATTTAATTTAATTTAATTTAATTTAATTTAATTTAATTTAATTTAATTTAATTTAATTTAATTTAATTTTACAAAAAAAGTAAATGTATGGTCACCCTTCAAGTGTTTCTCTACCAATTGGGATACTGTAAAACAGTTATATAAATCATGTAATTACCAAAAACATTGATATTATGTACATTATTATTATTATTATGAAAAATAATGTTAAAATACATATGTAATATTTCTAAAATGTAAAATTAACATTTTAGCACTTATTATAATATTTTTTTTAACACTGAAAACTTTAAAACACTGAAAACTTTTTGTTTATAATTTTATATGCAATGTTTAATAACCCTTGGAACAAATGGATGATAGAATCCTAAATCAGGACTAAATCCAGAAGAACTGTGTCAGCGTCTCCAAGATTCTTCTAGAAACCTACCTGCAAAGCTACAGTACTGTTAGAAGTTTGAAAAGTCTTAGAGACATTGCCACAGTTCTTCTGGATTTAGTCTGTCTCAGTTTGTTCTGTTTCTTCATGTCATTCCAGACAGACTGGTTGAGGATGAGATCAGATCTCTGCGTGGAGCACTGTCTGTTGTCAAACTCATTTTATATAAACTCATTTAATTGTATTACAATTAATGATAAAATTAATGTTTGAAAATGTAAACTGATATTTCCTACTGACACACTACAGCAAAATATAGAAATAACTGAGTTAAAACCATATTTGGCTGGTGAAAATACTAGTGTTCTAATAATTTTTGGCCACCACTGTATAACATAGATGAAATTACCCTGTAGCATATCTATACAGGCGGAGCTGGGGGAGGTGGAGAGTTTCTGAAGTGCGCTGCAGCAAGCACTAGCCAAGTGTTTGAATATAGAGCAGCAAGCTTATTGGCTGCTGATGCACAAAGAAACCAATCAGCCATGCCATGTTGATGAATATGCAATTATATCAGATTGGGTTAGACTTATTGGCCTGTGCCATCTAGAGTTTCATGACAGAAAATTGTTTTGAACTTTATAACATCAGGGCATTTATTTCTCCAGCACTCTTTAATGAGCTATTGAGTGATGCAGAAATGAAATCAGTGGGTTGAGTATTGTCCTTTTACAACCTTATTGAATTAATATTGAGAAGATTAAGCTTCTCATCTCTCTTGTTAAGTATTCTGCCAAGTATCAACGCCCTTGTGTTAAGACTGCTACAGCAGTACAACACTGGAATAGACTCCTGTGTTTA
Source organism: Carassius carassius (assembly GCF_963082965.1). NCBI lineage: Eukaryota > Metazoa > Chordata > Actinopteri > Cypriniformes > Cyprinidae > Carassius > Carassius carassius. The sequence goes on from NC_081794.1 coordinate 18,770,436, forward strand.
TGTGGTTTTCATGTCCCCTCAAGCTGTTTTAATTAAACCTACAGAGAAGCTGCTCTTTTATTATCTGTGGAAGCTTATGAGAAATAGATAGATAGCATGGTTATGATCTCTTTCTCCCCTGTGCTTTGTTATTGAGCTTGTTTGGTGCATGTGGAGGACTCCAAAGGGCAGGGGATCCCAGGGGTCTTCTTCATAACACAGGGCCTGAGCACATTGTGTGGCCTGGGAGACTCTCTTTTCAACAGAAAATAATAGCTATGGCAGGATATTTACAGTCTGCCCTTGGGGAATACACTCTCCTAAATAATTTTTTCAGGAGGGGTTTATAAATGATTTGAGCCACCTGCAGAGAGTCAGATCTTTGCATTAGTGAATAGCTATAGACTGACTTAGCTTGGGCAGATAAGGAGACGGGTAAATAACGAGTTGTTTTCTGGAATATTTGCTAATTTCATTTGTCTGTCAATATTAATGCAGTGATAAGGGAAATTAGGACTGACATCTATGGTAGGTGTTGAAAAGTAATTTAGATAATTAAGTAATCATATAAAGAGGAAGTATGACATTTTTATGTTTTCATTTGTGGAGATAAATTAATATATCAGTAAAATAATTTACATTTAAATGTATTTTAAAAAATGTCATCATTATTTTGTCAAACCTACTGTATATGATACTCTTACTTCTGTGGAACATGAAATTATACATTTTGTTTGTAATCAAATAGTTTTTGGTTCCCATTGACTTCCATTGAATTTTATGTCTATATAATGAAAGTCAGTGGGAACCAAAATGTTTTGGTTACCAGCATTCTTTAAAATATCTTTCTAAGTTTTCATTTCTGGTGCACTATCCATTTAACGCATCAACTTTTTCAAATATACTGTAGGCTTTCAATAGTTTTTTTGTTGTTGTTGTTGTTTAAATGTAGCATTTAAATTGTGCTTTTAATGCAACTTTTTAATTGCAATATTAAATTAAACTTAAGGTCTTACATTTGTAAATGCTTTACAAAAATGTGCAACTTAAATGTAGCTTTTTAAAACTAAAAAAAAAAACACAAAAGCAATTGACGCATTTTATTTGTCAACTTCATAATTTATTTATATTTGTTTGTTATGTTGATAATTATATATATGTATATATATATATATATATATATATATATATATATATATATATATATATATATATATATATATATATGCAATTTCAAATCTCCCATTATTGTTCATGAGGTTCAGCCTTTCAGCAAAGTAGTAAATTCCATGTGACAGTTGAATCTAACATTACACATTTTGTGTAGTCTATACTACAATATATTTTAGAAAATTAAACAATTACTAGAGTTTTATACATATTTTGGGAAATCTAAATCATGAAATAAGTTGACAAGAGACATTAACAAAGAACATTGACTAAAGTTAGCTCAGCCTCCTGCTTAGACAGTCAATTATCGTATTGTGAGGAAACTCAATACATTTATCAGGCTTCTTAAGGGACCCAGATTCCAGAAGGTGATTTTCTCCAGGAAATATACCTTGCTCCCTGGGGAATTACCTTTCAGTTTGTAAGGGACACAGATCTGTGCCACTGTCACCGATTCAGTGCTTGTTAAGCCCTGACTTGGCAAGTTTAGGCGAATTGCTGTGCAAGGGTGAACTCCACAGTCATTTGGAGTCACTAATGACCGAAGTTAGGCAGTGATTTTCTGTGCAGAAATCTCAGAGCAGTGGATTATCCATGAGAAAAGCAACGTAATGGGAAGAAACAATCTGAATTTCAGTGACCTCGATTGTCGTTCGGCACTCACTATTTACTAATTTCAAGTAAATAAATACAGGCTGATAAACACTCACAAAATGATGCAGAATTTCCTAAATTCCCAGACATAAAAAAAAAAATATTTTGAGGCCATGTTTCCATCAGGGCGTCTCATTAGAGAAGAGTGAATTTAAGGGGCTAAAACCCGTCTCGAAGACGGTGGCTTTGAGAAATGCAGCATCTGCACAATACTAAGCTCTGTAAACCCACACAGCAAAGAGGCATTTTATGTGATGACACGGAAACTCCATTGTCATTCATTCCTGTTAATGCCTCACTGCTTATCGCCACTCACTCTTCCTCCAAATGTGGAAATTACAGCCAGCCACAGTTATCACCCACAGACTGCAGGCTGCCAGGGAGCACCGGCTGGATTACCCTGCTCCACCAATTACCAGCCAAACCCTGAGCAGGAAATGATTTTCATCATTTATGCTCCAGTCAGCTGGCATTGTGATTTGACACAGGGCAGAAATATTGGAATAGCCAGGGCAGCAGCAGAGTCTCAAAAACTGAATATCAGCAGAGATTTTTACTGGCGCGTATAAACATTTGTACTGTGGGTCGACAATGAGCCTCTATAAATGTGAAAGAGAGCAACATTTTGTTTAGTGCATTATAGCACTATAATTTCATATGTTTTATGAGAGCAATATGCTTGTGGCCATATCTTTTTATTATTACAACAGTGTATTTTTGAGCGTGTGAGGGATGAAATGATACTACAGTTGCTCTTTCATTATGTTGCAGGTATGAGGATCCTGGTGACACTTCTGCTGGACACTCTTCCCATGCTGGGCAATGTGCTGCTACTTTGCTTCTTTGTTTTCTTCATCTTTGGGATTGTAGGGGTCCAGTTGTGGGCCGGGCTTCTCCGCAATCGCTGCTTCCTCCCGGAAAACTTCTCCCTGTGAGTGTGATGGCATGGGATGTAATATCACAAGCATGATATTGATTTACGAGGGACCTCAGGAGTCTTAAAATTAGAAGGTTTATAATGTGAGCACATGATGAAAGGCTAAATGTGAATACGAGATCAAAAAAGAGGAGAGGCTTGAAAGCAGTAAACAGAAAACTATATAGCAATTATTGTGTTTGGTAATATATTTTAAAATGATTAGAATAAAAGTGTTTTACTTATTTTATATGTTTACTTTGAGTATTAGTGAGCTCTCCTCTGTTACTGCAGCACAACTCCTTACCCCTTTTTTTGAGCAAATAATGTTCAAATTGATATGGAAATAAATGTGCACCAAATGTCCACAAATGTGTAAATCTATAGCAGACACTATCTTATGTTTGATGAACCGTAAAAAAAATTAATGATAAGTTTCCATTTCTCTTCTTTCTGCTTCCATTTAATTTTCAAAATCAATTCTTTTTGTTTACTATCTAGCACTGTAAACCCCCCAGCTATCATTGCTCTGAGAGCATGAATTAAACCCCATGGATTCATGGCCTGGCCAACACAGCGTGTTGAAGGAATCCACTGCCTCACAGAGATTGGCTTGCAGCGGTGATTATGTAACATTAAGATGGTCTTAAACTGTTAAATTGCTCTTAAGAAATAAATATTTCAAGGGGCAGGGTTCTTTGGAAGGTTAGGATTTGTCCCAATGGGTAATTGAAGGTACTTGTGCAGCTAATTCGCCATGGCACTTTCTCTCTGAGGTGAATTTGTGTTGACAGACGGCCCAATTATCCAGTGTCAGAGCCAAACGCCATTAAAGCTAGGCCTTGCTCAATCGCATTTCTTCTGGAGATAGTTACTGCTGATCTCGTTGTAGCCCGACTGCTGCTCAAATAAGTGTTTGCCCAACACCCTAGGAGAAGCTGAGGCTGAGCGGAGGGCACTGAGTTATTGCTCAATGCACAGTTGATTTGCAGTCATTTGCGGGAGTTGTCTGAACTGTGTGTTTGTGCATTGCATACTGTACATATTCATTCTTTCATGGCACACAACAGGTGAATTAAAAAAATATATATATCTTGGTTACTCTTCACTTCATTGACAGCAAAAGAGGAATAGGTCCGTAAAGCTGCCAAATAAGAGAAAGAAATATAAAATAACCATAAAATGGGTGCATATGACATACACATGCCTTGTATGAGGAACATAGTGAATTATTATTATTTTTTTTTATGAACAAATCTTTCTAGTACCTTGTTCACATAACCGGTCTGAGTGATTAATTCACAAGTTCACTTCACTGACTCAGTGATCCAGTTACTTTAGACTTGAAAGGCTATCATAATGTAATTGTTTTGTGCCATTTTTGATTTCTAATTTTTTTTTTTTGTGATAAACTATCATTTTAGGAAGCAATTCTTATTTTATCCTTTGTACAGGCCTACCAGTCTAGACCTGCACAACTACTACCACACAGAAAATGATGATGAAAACCCGTTTATCTGTTCTCAACCACGGGAGAATGGCATGCGCCTGTGCAGCTCCATCCCCACGCTTCACGAGGAGGGCCGGCAGTGCCAGCTGGACATGGCAGCTTACAATAGCACAGACAATACCACCTGCGTCAACTGGAACAAGTATTACACCAACTGCTCTGCCGGAGAGGCCAATCCCTTCAAGGGGGCCATAAACTTTGACAACATTGGTTATGCCTGGATTGCCATCTTTCAGGTCTGTTGCATGTCTTCTTTTATTGCTTATGCTGTGAAGACTTATACCAAGACCTTTAAACACATTTACAATGCCTTAATATGACAGTTTAGTATGGATGCACAATATGTTGTTGCCATAAAAAATAGTGTTAGTTGCTGTTGGATATGTAATTGTGCAAGCTCATTTTTTCCTATTTTTACATTTCAAATACCACATACATCATCTAATGCTTAATCTTTAAAAAATCTAATAATGTAATAACACTAATCTCAAAAATAATGCTGTTTTACACACTGTACTTTGAAATATTGTGATGCCTAAATTCACTTGTAGCATTTAAAATGTATGTAATTATTTATTGGTTCATTTGATAGTATAGACTGTAAAGATATGGTTTTACACAGCCACCAAAATCCGAGGCACTTTGACCCATTTGGGACATTTAATTTACTGATTGATTGAAGTTGATCCAAACGAATACTTCATTTACTATCTTGAACTCAAATGTGCTAAATGCAATTTCCCTGACTGTTCAATGATATCATAAACCCTTGACATTGTGTTTAAATAACAAAGCTCATCTGTTCTTGGATTTTGGATTAGCTTTTTTAGAATCTGGCATGGACGCAATTGCAGGCATCAGCGGGCTCTATTAATTTTTATTTTGTGTTCTTTTATAAAAAAAAAAACAAGAAAAAAAAATGTGATTAGGGTTTAATTGTTCTCCATGTGCCCACTGATTTTAATCTCAAATTGAATTAAAATCTAACTTTTCATATGTTTACAACACAACAAAATACATTTCTAATGAAATATTTAAGTGACTGTTATATACTGAACTGTGCAGTGGCCTGATGACTTAATCTTCCTTTAGCAATCGGCCAATTCTGTGGTTTTCCGCTTAATTTTTAGTATCTAAAAATGAATTAGCTGTCTGACAGCCCTTCATCCTGCTAGCACACCCAATTGCCCTGTAAATAGCAAGCAAATGCCTTTTTCCATCCGGTCTTGCCTTTCCCTGTTTCTCCCTAATCTGTGACAGATTAATCAAAGGGAATGACGAGTGCATGCTGGGTAGGGTCCCCCCCCTGAGCATTCAATATCTGTACTGTCTACCTCATCATGCATGCTTTAGTAAAAAACCAAAAACTGATCTCAGAAGAGAAGCATGTAATCAGAGATTACTTATGCTTTTAGTTTGCATGTCTGTCACTCTATTGAAAATAGTACCAGTTTTTTTTTTCATGCTTGTGATATATCTACAATGCACCTAGAAGTTTCCTAAAAATAATTATATATATAAAAAAATAATGCCTTATTTAAACAGCCTCTTATGAGACATAAGCTTCACTGAATCCCTCTCCTTTTGTTCTTTCCTGTAGGTTATTACTCTGGAGGGCTGGGTGGACATCATGTACTTTGTTATGGATGCTCACTCCTTTTACAATTTCATCTACTTCATCCTCCTGATAATAGTGAGTGGCTCTGGGCTGAGCTGGGCAGACCTGGACTCATTTATGAGAGCATTACCTGAACTGTCACCGAACAGACATACAGGCTCTGATGTAATTCTGTGTCAGACAGGCTTAGACAGCTCAGAAGACAAAGAAAAGAGAATCATATTTGAATTAAAAAAAATGTTTTTAAACCATTGTAGTTACAAAGTCCATTACATGCAATAAATCATGTTTTGTTTAGCCGAGGAAATGGAGTGGATGTCAAAATGGTTTAAACCTTTTCAGGGGTTCCATTTAGGGGTATTTAACCCTCTGGGCTTCTTCGCCCGAAAACGGGCGAAAACTTGAACGTTTTGAAATGTTTAATTTTTTTGCTTCATCGGATGGGGATGAAACTTGGTGACTTTTGTTGTATTACCTATATGAACACACAAAAAAATCAAGGAGATGATTCTGATATGTTAAAGGGTCGTAAAAAAAAAAGTCACACTTAGCTTCCTCCCGCCCGAAAACGGGCGACATAGGAAATGAATGGGAAATACGAAAAAATAGGAAAACTCAGAGAAACTTTTGGTGGTACAAGCTACAGATCAGCAACTGTGCTGAAAAAAAGTGTACAGCAATGAAGGGGTGACACTCTAGAACATCAAGAGTGCAAATAAGATCCCCCTCCACACACACACACACACACACCCACGCACACAAACACACACACACATACACAGATAAACTGGCGACTGCAACAGCAAATTTGTAGAATATTCCACATAAAAATCAATAAATGAAAAAAAAAAACTTGCTCAAATGCACACACACACACACACACACACACACACAGAGAGAGAGAGAGAGAGAGAGAGAGAGAGAGAGAGAGAGAGAGAGAGACAGAGAGAGAGAGAGAAAGAGAGAGACTGGTAAGACTGCAACAGCAAATTTTGAGAATATGCAAAAATAAATAAATAAAAAATACAAAAAGAGACTCTCGCTCAAATGCAACACACACACACACACACACACATTCACTCACACATACACACACACACACACACACACACACACACACATTGTGTTCCCTTTCTAACCAAATGCTATAGTTTGATTGTAATCATAATGCAAAACATGATACTTATCTAAACATTTTTGTTAAGAAAATAAAGTAATCATCTTTTAGAATATCTAAATGTATATCTAAATAAAAAAAACGAATAAGATAGAGAAATCATGTCTAAAACAACAAAAGGAATCAAAAAGCCTTTCTATATAGGATATATAGGAAGCTATAGACAGCCTACAGGCTGGTACAGGACATTACACAAAAGTGGCTATTTTTTTAAAGCCACTAGATGAAGTTCTTCTCCTGGAACATTTTTTTTTTAGGCTGGCACTCTATTTTGATGTGAAATGCTGCATTTATTGAATTTTTTTTTTAAATAAATATAAAATAAAAAATGATATATTAATTCTAATGGAAAAAATAGCTCATCAAAATTATATAATTAATGCAAAGTATCATAAAAAAATCTAAAAATTCTAAATAATAATCAGAAAAAATTCTAGAACAAAAATATATTTGATTGGTTATCCTGGGAAAAAGTAAAGTACAATTTTAAGGCTTCGCCCGTTTTCGGGCGGGAGGAAGCTAAGTGTGACCCATTTACGAAGAAGCCCAGATGGATAGATCAGTCAAAAATCTAATTTCTGTCATGATATTCTGTCATAGTTTACAAATCTAAACTTTATTGTCGCATAGATTTATATATAATATTGAGTATATATCCAGCTTTATCCATATGCATACAGTATATTCATGTGAAGTGATATATACTTTCTTGGAAATTCCAACTTTTATTTAATCAATATAATTATTTTGGCGTTCAGCTCTTTATATAAAGTCGTATATATACTGTACAAGTATGTATATTTAAAGTATGGCTTGATTGCTTATATTTTTGCTAAATGTACTGTATATTATTACACCCAGCTCTAATCTGCCAAAAAATCATGAAGATGTAAAAATATGTGACCCTGGACCAGAAAAACAGTCATAAGTAGCATGGTTTTATTTGTAGCATTAACCAAAAATACATTGTATGGATCAAAATTATCGATTTTTCTTTTATGACAATAATATTAGGATATTCAGTAAAGATCATGTTCCATGAAGATATTTAGTACATTTTCTACTGTAAATATACCAAAGCTTAATGTTTGATTAGTAATATGCATTGCTGAAGACTTTCTTTTGGACAAATTTAAAGGCGATTTTCTCAATATTTTGATTTTCCAATAGTTATATAATAATCTCGGCCAGATATTATAGTATCCCAACAAACCATATATCAATGGAAATCTTATTTATTCAGCTTTCAGATGAGGTATAAATCTCAATAAAAAAATAAATAAATAAAATAAAGACCCCTATGACCCCTATGGTTTTGTTGCATATTAACAGTGTCACATATTAAAAACATAATGACTTTCTGTAAAGCTGCTTTGGTGTATTGTGAAAAGCACTATGCAAATAAATTTGACTTAAGTTGACTTAATTTATTCAATGTCATGTCTTTCTGAATCTTTTTGACTTTCTTCTGTGGAACAAAAAAAATATATATTTTGTAGAATATTGGTAATTAAAAACTTTTTGACTATTATTGTATGTACAAAAAACACGAAAACATTTCTCAAAATGTTTCATTTTGTGTTGCACAGAAGAAAGTAAGTCATACAGGTTTGGAATGATGTGATGATGAATGAATAATGACAGAATGTTCTTTTTTGGGAGAACTGTACCTTTAAATTCGGGGTTGTTCTAAGCTTCCAGTCTGTTAATTTCAAATCCTACTAGTACAGAAAATAACTATTTATTTTATGCTTGCTATTTTTATCGTGCCATCTTTTCTTGTTTTTACAGTAACAATGTTATGAATGAACAGTGAAGCGCTCTCTGTTCATGGTCTCTTCCACTGTTTTTCAGGTGGGCTCATTCTTCATGATCAACCTTTGTCTAGTTGTCATAGCGACACAGTTCTCTGAGACAAAGCAACGAGAGAGCCAGCTTATGAAGGAACAGAGAGTGCGCTTCAGGTCCAACGCCAGCACGCTGAATAGCTTCTCTGAGCCAGGAAGCTGCTACGATGAGCTTCTCAAGTACCTAGTCCACATCATCCGCAAAGGCACCAGGCAAATTTGCCACCTCATCCGAGTTGCCGGTCGTCGGGCAGGCCTGCGGATCTGCGCTTCTCCGCCACTGGAACCACCACCCACGAAAAGACGGCGTCAGATGCAGCACCAGGGATCCATCCGCCATGTCATGCACCATCAGCACCACCAACACCATCACTACCATCTGGGCAATGGGAGTGTCCGAACTGATGGGGGCAGAGAGGTGGACAATGGTGCCCAGAGTGGAAATGTCAACAACTCTGGGCATCTCATGCTACCTGTCGTTGTCCCTCATCAGGACCCCTTTTGTGGGTCTCTGGGCTCCAGCGGTGCAGAATCTGTGCATAGTGTTTATCAGACCATGGGCCACCTTGAGCTGCTGCACTGTGGCCCCTCACCTTCTCCCACATTTCTCCTGGCATATAAGAGGAACTCGGTACCATTTGCAGCTCCAGTTCATAAGAACTACCCCACGTTACAGTCATCACTGGCCTTAGAGCAGCTCAGACAGAGAATCCTGGAACCAGGAGGTGGCAGTTGCACTGCTAGTGTCCTTACCAACCTAAATATCCCACCTACTCCCATCAACACCTCACAGTGCCTGGTGGAGACACAAGTTCCTCCTGGTAAATAGATTTTAAACTGAAATTCAGGAATTCGTGAAATTCAATAACTCGATGTGTGAAACACAAGTTTAGAGTATGGCTGTGCGGTATTAACAAAATTAAAAAGAGTAATTGCATATTAGGGCTATCAAATCGATTATTCGCAATTAATCGGATCCAAAATAAAAGTTTGGGTTTACATAATATATGTGTGCATACTGTGTGTGTATATATAAGTACACACACATACATGTATATATTTAAGAAATATATTTATTTATAAGTCTATGTCTTATTTTGGATGCGATTACTTGTGATTAATCGATTTGACAGCCCTATTCTATAATTTTGTATGTTATATTTTGTTCATATCATCTTGGTTACACTATGTATAGTTGCTTTTGCTGGAAATTTTACCCTGAAATGTCTATTCAATAATTTCAATTTATAAACTATTAAAGTAAAATGATTAGATTTAAAAAAATAAAATAAAATAAAATAAAATAAAAGGTTATTTATAACAATTGGATATATTTATTATATTCTCTGGATATTAACACTTTTATTATATATATATATATATATATATATATATATATATATATATAAACAAAATAAAAGTGTTAATATCCAGAGAATATAATAAATATATAACAGTCACTTAAATATTTCATTAGAAATGTATTTTGTTGTGTTGTAAACATATGAAAAGTGAGATTTTAATTCAATTTGAGATTAAAATCAGTGGGCACATGCAGATCAATTAAACCCTAATCACATTTTTTATTTTATTTTTTTTTAATAAAAGAACACAAAATAAAAATGAATAGAGCCCGCTGATGCCTGCAATTGCCTCCATGCCAGATTCTAAAAAAGCTAATCCAAAATCCATTTTTTTTTTTTTCTTTGTTGTGTAGTTTTGATATTCCATTGTCCGGCACAGACAATCTAAATCTAAATAATTGAAATTTAAGAAAACTTTCAAACACTCATACAAACACTTATTGCAAATAAAAATGTTTTTATTAAATGATTAGATGGAGCGATAGATAGATAGATACTAGATCTAAAAACAAAAAAAACACTTGTCCATGCATCATGCGCTTTTTCTTGTACATTTCAGGCAAGATCATCTGTAAGGATGCACTCATAAACTGCAGTGACACAAACTTAGACACCGCTTTGACCTTTGACCCTGAGACGTGTCCGTATTGCGCCAAATCCATGGCTAACGACTCTGAGGGAGTGGATGGGAATGAGACGGCAGACTCTGACAGTGAAGGTGTATATGAGTTCACACAGGATGCCCATTATCGGGACAGCAGAGATTCCAACAGGAAGAAGAAGAAGTTTGCATTAGGAGCTCGGGCAGCAAAGGTGGTCCATTTCTGGAGGCTGGTGTGCGACACTTTCCATAAGATTGTGGACAGCAAGTACTTTGGACGAGGAATAATGATTGCCATTCTCATTAACACACTCAGCATGGGCATCGAGTACCATGAGCAGGTTAGTGCACATCTCTGTGCCGTTCTCACTGATTTGATATCTGCAAACCCTCATTTATAAGATACAATTATGTTTTTGTCTCATATTAAAAAAACACTTAATTTTTACTACATTTCTCATTTTATTTCCTTTATATCTCACAATGTGCCTTTATACTAGGGCTGTGCAATATGGACAAAAAAAAAACCTATCACGGTTTTTTTGATCAATTTTGCGATTTCAATTTTAATCACAATTTTGACACACACAGACATGCTTTACATTCATAAATACATTGAGTATAAATTTGAAACATATTTCCAAAAGAAAACCAATGAGAGCTTTATCAAAAAGTTCTAACATGTCTCTAGAACAGACATAAGTCAAAATAATCACTAAGTAAAGATGTCAAACAAAATGTCTAGACATATGGCAAAAAATAATAATAAAAAAAAAAAAATAAAACCCGTGTTCAGGGATTTATTTATTTACTGTAGCAGTGCCTCAGGTGTTATATGTTTTGCCCAAAGTTCACACATACTCCGTCTGCAGTGCGTATACAGTAAGTTATGTGTACGCGGTTCAGAAGCAGCAATGAGAGCGCATTATTCTAAGGCCAAAGCACATTAAAATCATGCGCGAGCAATGAAAACTTTCTACCTCACAATTATGTATTTACTTGTACTTGTGCCTGTAAATCTCACATTTATGACTCCATACACTACTGTTCGAAAAGTTTGGGGTAAAAAAAAACAAAGTAAATATATATATATATATATAGGTGTACCTCATAAAGTGGCCGGTGAGTGTATATATATATATATATATATATATATATATATATATATATATATATATATATATATATATATATATATACACTCACCGGCCACTTTATTAGGTACACCTGTTCAGCTGCTTGGTAACACAAATTGCTAATCAGCCAATCACATGGCAGCAACTCAATGCATTTAGGCATCTAGATGTGGTGAAGACAACTTGCCGAAGTTCAAACCGAGCATCAGAATGGGGAAGAAAGGGGATTTAAGTGACTTTGAACGTGGAATGGTTGTTGGTGCCAGACGGACTGGTCTGAGTATTTCAAAAACTGCTGATCTACTGGGATTTTCACACACAACCATCTCTAGGGTCTACAGAGAATGGTCCAAAAAAGAGAAAATATCCACTGAGCTGCAGTTGTGTGGACGAAAATGCCTTGATGTCAGAGGTCAGAGGAGAATGGGCAGACTGGTTAGAGATGACAGAAAGGCAACAGTAACTCATATAACCATTTGTTACAACCAAGGTATGCAGAATACTATCTCTGAACACATCGAACCTTGAAGCAGATGGGCTACAGCAGCAGAAGACCACACCGGGTGCTGCTACTGTCAGCTAAGAACAGGAAACGGAGGCTACAGTTCGCACAGGCTCATAGAAGATTGGAAAAATAGAAGATTGGAAAAACGTTGCCTGGTCTGATAAATCTTGATTTCTGCTGTGACATTCAGATGGTAGGGTCAGAATTTGGTGTAAAGACCACAAAAGCATGGATCCATACTGCCTTGTCTCAAGGGTTCAGGCTGGTGGTGGTGGTGTGGGGGTTGTTTTCTTGGCACACTTTGAGCCCCTTAGCACCAATTGAGCTTTGTTTACATGCCACAGTCTACCTGAGTATTGTTGCTGACTATGTCTATCCCTTTATGACTACAGTGTACCCATCTTCTTTAATATTAAACATTTTTTTATTCTTATGCTTTTATCCATTAAGGATGCATTTAATTGATTGGAAGCGACAGTAAATACATTTTAAATGTTACAGATGATTTCTGTTGTAAATAAATGCTGTTGTTTTTAACTTTCTAGAAGAATCTAGGTTTTCACAAAAATATTAAGCAGTGTTAAACTGTTAACTGTTTCCAACACTGATAATAATAAATGTTCTTGAGCACAAAATTAGAATATTAAAGGGATTTCTGAAGGATCATGTTACACTGAAGACTGGAGTAATGACTGCTGAAATTTCAGCTTTGCCATCACAGGAAAAATGTACAATTCAAATTACATTTAAATAGTCAAAAATATTTTAAATTGTACTATTTCATAATATTATTTTTTTACTTTTATTTTTCTATTATTTTTATAAAATAAATGCAGCCATGTTGAGCATAAGAGACTTACAAAATCTTACCAACCCAAAAATTTGAATGGAAGTATGTGTCCTAATTTGTTAAAGTTAATTTTTATATATATATATATATATATATATATATATATATATATATATATATATATATATATATATATATATATATATATATATATATATATATATAAATCATCCAGGGCCTGACTTTACATAAGCACCATACTTTTCTTTTTTATCATTGTTTGGTCATATGCTGTACTAGAGAATGAGCATGAGTGTGAGGGCTAAGCTGCGCTGTGAAGTCAATTGGCACACATCTGAAATTCATTGCACTCTGTTTACACAGTGTGTTCGCATGCTTCACAGTCTTCTAGATCCTTTGGAGGGCACACACCACAGTTCATGCCCGCCTGCAAGGCCCCCCCATGCTTGTGATTGAAGTCGTAACTCAAGGCTTTGACATGAACAACTAGGAAAATTATCAGTATTTTATGAGACATTGCAACTTTGAAAGATGATGAATTCCTCAAAGTGAGAGTTAGAGATTTGTATTCTTCTCAGAAAATGGTTGATTCTCAGACAAGAAAACAACATTCATCATCACTCACTCAGATTAGAATGATTTATTCTGGTAATTTGAGAGATATTCAAAAAAATGAAGTATATGGGAATGTCTGCTGGCAACCAGGAGTGAATATGCGGGCAATCTAAGACGTTTGGTCTTCGGCCTTGTGAACTCGAGCAGCCAAAAAGTGAAAGCGTTTCATTAGGCGCAGAGTCAACGCATTAATTCACTCGGTCCAGGATAGTAGTCTACAGAAAGTTTGGGGACTTATTATTTTTTTAAATCTTCCTGTAAAGGCTTCTGCCATCACAGGAACGTATAAAACATTACAATAAAAATAGTTGTTTTAAATTGTAATAATATTTCATTATATATATATATATATATATATATAATTATATTATTATTATATACATTATATTATTATATATATATATTATATATATATATATATATATATATATTATTACAATTTAAAACAACCATTTTTATTGTAATGTTTTACACGTTACTGTGATGGCAGAAGCCATTTCTCCAGTCTGTTTGATTGATTTTGTTTGATGATTTTTCAGAAATTATTCTAATATTTGATGATGAAAACAGTTGTGCTGCTTAATATGATAATTTTTTTCAGTACTCTTGCAAGAACAGCATCTATGTACAATCGCTCTCTCTCTCTCTCTCTCTCTCTCTCTTTATTAACATTATAAATGGCTTTCCTGTCACTAAATGCATCCTTTTCTAAACAAATCTTAATGACCCCAATCTTTTGAATGGTAATGCTTATTTGATGGTATAAGCATGGTGGACCCATAACAAAAGGACTATACACAACATACATGCATGGCTTCTTTTGTCTCTCCTCTCGTCTCATTCCCTGTAAACTCCTGGGGAATTCTGGCAGGGAACGTTGTCTTTATGGAGCGATCCATCTGGAGAATTGGAGACTGAGATAGAGCAAGAATTTGGATGCACAAGGTCACTTGGGTTTTTTGATCCTCATAAAACTTCCAATCTGGCTAATTGCATCTGTTCCTGTTTCACATTCCTGAAGCTTCTATTGCCCTTTGTCTTTTATACTTGTCTGAGCTTCTCTTTCCCAATCACTGACATCCTGCTTCACTTTTTAAACCCACTGTGGAATAAAGAAGCTCTCCACTGCAACAATTCCAGCTTTGTTTATCGTTCCTGAGCTTGAAATGTTGCTAGTAGGGTTCAAAACATTATTTGATGTTGTGTTCTCCAGTTTTGGTATTCCATTGTGCAGCACAGATGGAAAGATCACACATTGCTGGATGATGTTCAGATCAAGTGGAGCCAAAGGGGAATGTGTGAATGACTGAGAAAAACAGGCAGAAGAAGTTGAGCTACGCTAATCTGAGCAGTGTTCTGTGCGGCCTCCTTCCAGACCCGGCTCTGTGTTTCTTGGAGAGGAGACGTGTTGACCGTTTGATCTTACGCATGAAAACCATACAAAACCTGACCACATTGCTGCTATTTACAGTGCTGAAACGTGTGCTTTTTATTTTAGAGGTTAAATATAAATCCACAGGCGCATCTCCATCTCTCTTTTCCATCGGTTATCACGTTCTACCTTCAGCCCAAGTTGTTCAAAAGCTTCTCAGCCCATTCTGTTTCTTTTATTTCTTGGCTGTGTTGCTGTTTCCCATCCATATCGGGCAATTTATCACATGTCAGCTCTTTTAGCCAGAAAGGGATATTTGCCTTCATTGCTACCTTTTAGAATTTTATTTAAAAAATTGCAACCATAAAACTAATGCTTGTGGACACTACTACTAGTACAATACAAAAAATATATATATTTTGTTAAAGAAAATATTTATGCTCACCAAGGCTGCATTTATTTGATTACAAATACAGTGAAATCTGTAATATTATGAAATATTATTACAATTTTAGTATTTAGGTAAAAAGGTGTATCTGAGTAAAGGTGTTATATTTGTTTGCAATTTGCAATTTTTAAATTTCAGAAAAACAGACATGAAGGCTGAACCCCTCTAAGCAGTGAGTTTGTTTGCCTCTGTGTTGACACATTTTGAAGTGCTTTCAAATCACTTAATGGTCTTTCATAATCAAACGTTTAAAACTGCTCAACCCCATGTTGTGGCGCAAGAGAAGCTATGCGCCATGTACCATGTTTATCTATACCCTGTTTTCCAACTCAAGTGTCTTGTTGACACATACTTGTAGGTGAACTTTTTTAAGCTCTTAATCTTGAAGCTATGAAGTCCTTTAAGCTTCACATACTTCCCTGCTGACGTGCAGTGCAGGTTGTAGAAGTCTCTGGTTCCTCAGAGGAAGATGTTACTGCTCAGATGGACACATCGTATACCTCTAACCTGTGCTTAGCCCTCAGTAAGAAACTCAGCATCAATTCCACAAGATTCAAATATGGATCTCTGCTGAGAATCTCAGTGTCATTCAACCTCTTCCTCCCACTCTGCCCCTTTTTTGCTTCCATTCTCTTCCTAATGAACTATTGGGACATAATGGTTATTGTTGTTGTGGCTATGAAAGTTAATGAGTACAGAGGGTTGCTTGCTTTGTTTCAGCATTTGCCCTGGGACTTCACACAATCTTTGTAATGACAGTCAGGCCTGATAGCAAAAACAGCAATGAGCTTCTATATCCTCTGATAAGAGGGTGCATTATGTGGGTGTTTGACTGCATGGGTTTGCCCAAATATGAAAATGATCAATAAAACATAATTTTGTGTTATATTGCTAATTTGCGTGAGGAAAGAAATGTAAAGAATTATGAGCCCTTGGAGCTCCAACTTCCAACAGGCAATACGTAATGGGATCTTTAATGTGTCAATGTTTTTGTCCACTGCACATTCACCTCAAGCATTTGTTTACTTTAGACGAGAACTTCTTATTAAGTGAATCGTTTTAGGCTATTCAGACTGTTATGTGGTGAACCTTTTAGTTTGTCTACAAGCCATTTGAGCTGTAATGAGGTTACATAATGAGAGGAAATGAGACCAGCTAGTTTATGCATCAATGAAACAATTTCAACTGCTCATCATGGGTTTCAATTATTTCGAACAATTTCGTTTTTGCTGGATGTAAGACTTGTACTCGTCATTGTTGGTAATGAGGGAACACTTATCTCATACTTGGGAAGTGACCAGCACAGCCATCTTCTTTGCCAAGGGAACTTTTTTTTTTTTTCAATGGTGTAAAGCTTTTCTTCGAAGAAAACTTAACTTCTTGAATAGTCTTCTCACTCCTTTACTCCTCAAATCCCACAATCACTCTGTGAGAATCTGTGTTTCAAGTTGATCCAACAAGTTAAATAATTTGTTATTATAAAAAAAATAAAAAGCATTTTTCATTTGGAGTGTAAATAAATACATACACAAATAGATGTATAAACAGAAAACACACAGTACCAAACGTTGTCTTTTTCCCTAATTTATTTTTTCTTTGAATAATTAGTAAATATTTATATTTAATAATTATATTTTATTGTTGTATTACAACAAATTATGCTTTTATTGTTTTTATTATTATTATTATTACAAATACATTCTGACCTTATGTGCACAGGTTTTTTTTCCAGATTTAAAGGAATAGTTCACCCCAAAATTAAAATTTCAACGTCATTTACTCACCATCATATCATTCTATACTTGTATAAGTTTCTTTCTTACCTTGAACACAAAAGAAGATATTTTGAACAACCAGACAATTGTTTCTTCCCACTGACTTCCATAGTAGGGAAAAAAATACCATGAGATTCAATGGGGACCATCAACTGTTTAATTACCTGCATTCTTCAAGAAAGGAACTCATACAGGCAACTCATACGACATGGGTGTGAGTAAATGATAAAATGACAATTTTCATTTTTGAGTGAAATATCCCTGTAATTTACATTTTGAATGTCAGATTTTCAGCATGGACTGCACTGTATATATACACTCATGGAACAGTTATTTGTTTATAGGAGTGTATAATTAGATAAAGGGACTCTGATCTTGGGTTTGCTATGTGCTGGAATGAGCAGCAGCTGATAGCAGAGTGCAGCTGGTGAGATATAGCCCTTTAAAAGCAGTTCATCTGAAGAAGTGTCTGAAGTGCAGAACCCTGTCTGGATGCCTGGACATTCTGTAGTATTTGTGACCACTTTAAGTAAAATAACCCATAGCAGGCTTGCATTAATAAATACTTTGTTTTAAATGTTCCAGGCATATAAACCTCTAACTGGAAATGATTCGTGATGTGAAAACTTTTTCAAAGCATGCTTGCAGAGTTCACCATTAGTCTTCAGCCTTGGCGTTCCCAGAAAAATCACTCCTGCATAGATTTGTGTGTGGTGTACTCTTCTCACAAGTGGTCCTGATTTGAAGCGAAGGGCCTCACCCTGTGAAGAGGCCAAGTGCAAGCTCCTGCTGGGTAGACAGTGCCCAACCCTGGGCTGCTCCGATCCAAAAACAGCGAAAAAAAAAAAAAAAACCCTGCTGGCTTTCTTCCCCACCACTGTGAGACACCTCGACAGCCGCAAATAGCCCCACACTTCATCATCGTGCTCCATGGACCACTTCTCAATCTGATTAGATTACATTTAATTCTATTAGCTAATATAGATGTTATTTTTCATTTCATGCACAAGATGTAATTGTGTTTTTTCCTCATTACTTTGCGGAAACAATCATCTCGGTAAAAGAATTACCTAGTTGTTGTCATTATTTAAAACTCTGAAGTTCAGCGACCTGTCTAAACGTCTCTTAAAATCACTGTTAGTTTTCATAGGAAAATAGTTGCGTGCTTGGGGATGTTGTGTTTTGTTTTCAGGCGTTTAAGACTCTGTTCATTAAACCCAGCTAGCCGTGATGTTTCAAGAATGTGTTATGCGTGCTGGGTCTCTTGCCCAGTCTCATTTTTACAATCGAAAAAACTGAAGCGAAATATGAACCGGTCCATATGTCTCTCCTTCAATTCACCCATGCCTCATAAAAAAAAAAAAAGAAAAAAAAAAAGAAAGAAACTCTCTCTCTCTGCATACCAAACTATCATCAACATCAATTACACCAGGGAATCTGTGATTCTTCCTTTGTAGTTCACCTGTATGTGAGTTTAAGTTCAGTCTGCAGTCATTCGAGACAATGCGCTCTGATGAAAGAAAAGCACAATGAGAAACAATGTCGAAAAGTTAATCCACACGTTAGTTTATCTAGCACAGTCTGCACCGCAAGTTATTAGGAAATATGAGGCCTTGAAAGTGCATATGAGTCTTTGTTCTGTTTAATTAAATGAGAACAAAATATGTCCTGGGCCCTTTGGAGTTGAGCAGATTCATACATTTTTAGATCTTTATTTTATAAAATTTTTTATGTAACTTCTCAACTGAGATGGTTTATCAAATAATCATGCAGGCCAAGAAGCGTGACACTTTACTGTAGTTCTGTAGTCTATTCTGGGGGGATATATATATATATAAAAGTGGTGAAAATGTAAAATTATTTCATTACTACCCTGCAACAGATGTGATGTCCCAATTAAAAAAATAAAGGCAAGGTAAAATAAGACCAGTTTTATTTGACCTTCATATTCAAAAAAAACAAACAAACAAACAAACAACAACAACAAAAAAACATATTTAGCTGCTGTCAAGCCCCTGGACTCATTAGGTTTTGTTTTCCCTCCATATGTTCCATGTCCCATGTTAATTGCTTAATTCCTAGCACCTGTGTTGTCCCAATCATCCTGCCTTTATTAGCCATGTCCTTTCAGTTCAGTGTGGTTGGGTTTACAAGTTATATACGTGTGTCTTCCTCCTGTTCTCCATGTTGATTTTTCTCGGCTCCTTGTTCCTTCCGGCACAGTAGTGTGACAGAAGACCCAACCTATATACAGTTTGAATTCCGTTTGTCTCCCCTTCATTTGTTTTCAGTATTTTTTCCTCAGTCCTTTTTCTTTCCGTTGTGCTGTATGGATCCCCTCCTTTGCCTGGAATACCTCCTCCTCCTGCTGGAGCAGGGGGAGAATTCGATCGGGGCACACACCAGACTGTTCTGGGTCATGGCACGCCTCACCAACTACCTGGACTATGTGAACACCACGTACAGAGCGCCGTTGTCCAAGGTTGGCCCACGAGCAAATTTTGCCGCCTTCGTGGAGTGGACACTGGTGAGAAATGGATCTCAGTTCCCCACCTGTTCCCAGGGACTGATTGCCAGTGCTACTCCCGACCCAGAGCCCAGCCCACCATCTTCCACCACCTACGGTACAGAGAGCCAGAGCCCAACCCGTCAGACCAGGTGCGAGAGCCAGCGACAGGGCCCCACTGCAAGGGAGAGAGAGCCACAGATGGTGTAAGTAAGGAGTGGAGCTCCGCCGCCTGCATCGTGGCTGAGGGTGAGCCGAGTATGGAGCGCCAAAAGGGCCAAAATGAGGAGGATCTTATAGACTGGGAATCTGAACTGGAGGTTGAACTGCCTCCTTTCCTCTCTCCACTGGTCCTGTCCAGCCCTCATTTGTCCTTGGTTTCCTCATCCAACCCTGAGGGGGCTTTTGATCCTCCAGTGCCCGTTCCCAGAATGTGTCCTCCAGTGCCCGTTCCTAGAATGTGTCCTCCAGTTCCAGCTCCTAGAATGTGCCCTTCAGTGGTCGCTCCTCCAAAATGCCCGCCCTCCACCGCTCCTGCCTCCTCCACCGCTGCCATCTTGCAGCCCCTCTGATTGCCATCAGCCCACAATCTATGCTGTGCGAGCCCTGTGGTACTGCCATCCTCCAGCGTCGCCGTGGTCGGAGTCTTCCTCACCTCTGCCTCTAGCCTCGGGAGCCCGGACTCCGCCTCCTTCCAGCTCTTTCCTCCTGCCAGCTCCACCTTGGTCCTCAGTCACTCTGGCTCTACCGCAAATCTCTGGATCTCCGCCTCCACCTGGGTCGCCAGAGCCCTCGGCTCCACCCTGGCCCCCCGGATCCTTGGCATCCCCCTGGCTCATTGGCTTTCTGTCTCCGCATTGGGCTCCTCCTCCACATTCTCTGCCGCCATTGGTCACCCCCCTGGAGTTGGCGGCCATTCTTCCTCCATGGCCATTGCTGGGCCTGGGTCTGGCTTGGCTCCTTCTGCTCCTGTCTCCTCCCTGGACTCATTAGGTTATGTTTTCCCTCCATGTGTTCCATGTCCCATGTTAATTGTTTCATTCCTAGCATCTGTGTTGTCCCAATCATCCTGCCTTTATAAGCCATGTCCTTTCAGTTCAGTGTGGTCGGATCTACAAGTTAACTACGCGTCTTCCTCCTGTTCTCCATGTTGGATTTACCCCTGTGTTGGATTAATAAAGACTTTTTTTCGATAATTCTCGGCCCCATGTTCCTTCCGGCACAGTACCGTGACAGCTGCACAGCTCCCACAGAATAGTCTTCTGTTATTTATTATTATTATTATTATTATTATTATTATTAATGTTTCAGTGACTGCATTTGTTTAAATGTTTTAATGAAAAAATTTGTGTCCTTCGTAAAACAGTACTGACATGCCACAATGGCATCTATGTGATAAGTCTTAATTTTATCTTCTTATCTCTCTTTGTTTTTCAGCCTGATGAGTTGACGAACGCTCTGGAAATCAGTAATATTGTCTTCACCAGTTTGTTTGCACTGGAGATGCTCCTGAAACTGCTGGTTTATGGTCCTTTCGGCTACATAAAGAACCCTTACAACATCTTTGACGGCATTATTGTGGTAATCAGGTACGTGTGCTCTTCTGCGTCACTGTTTATTGATGTTCATCTTCATTTCTGAAGATGCACACTGGCAGTATGTTATATCACAACAGTGACAACCAGACAGAATGCAGCCATTGCTGAGTGATGGGACATCTGTTGCCTGTTCAGTCTGATGACTGTCAGCTGTCATGATGAGTGCTGCAATTTCACGCCCATCCATTCACAATTGACATGAATTTGCAATTACTAAGACATCTGAACAAGCGAAAGATTTGGCATTGTGCAACGCTATGGTGGGTTTTTGCATTTATTAGTGCTCAGTGTGTTGCATAAATACAGTCACCAACAGAACCGTTTTGTGGGCGTGGTTTATCGTGGGTGAAAAAACAAATATTCTTAAGATGGAAAATCAAGAAATAGTTTTTCTTCAAATACATTTACTTTAAGCAAGCGATGGATGGATAGATGGATTCTATTTAAATGAATTAAAATGTATATAACAAGATAAAGATATTCAAATAATTATAAAATACAAAAATAATAAAGTATTATTATTGATTAATTATTAAGTTATTAAAATAGTGTATTGCAATGCACTAAAGTTAAAAAGGTTTGGGGTCAAGATTTCTTTTTTTTTTATATTTGAAACGGCTCAAAATTAAGTTGCATTTATTTGTAAGAAAATGACAAAATGTGTTACATTACTACAATTTAAAATAACTTTTCTAATTAAATGTATCATTTATTTGCTGTCGTTATTTGCTGTGAGATTCCAAAGTCATCTAAAATCATCTTGTTGCACAATTGCTTGCGTTCACAGCAGTTTTATTTTAGCTTCTTTTATTCAATTGGCTGGTGAGATTTTTTTTTTTTGCTTTGTTTGAAATGCAACAAACCACACCAAACATTTTCGAATGTTTTTCTTGTGAGAAATAACCCACTCAGTTACATTTCTCCCTTAGGAATTAAAGGGTAACTATGGTAGCTGGGGTTTGTTTTCGTATTGTCCTCCTTGTGCATTCTGTCATATAGTCAGATGTGTGTGTTTATATGTTTTGACAGCGTCTGGGAGATTGTTGGTCAGCAGGGAGGAGGTTTATCGGTGCTGAGGACCTTCAGGCTCATGCGGGTGTTGAAGCTTGTCCGTTTTATGCCGGCCCTGCAGAGGCAGCTGGTGGTCCTGATGAAGACCATGGACAATGTTGCCACCTTCTGCATGCTGCTTATGCTTTTCATATTTATTTTCAGGCAAGATGAGATATCATTTTGTGCCGTTTGAGTGTACTGTTTATTCAGTCCATTTATTTTACATTTTAACAGTTGTGTGTGTTCTATTTTATTCATTTATTTTTTTAATTTTTTTACAGTATTCTAGGAATGCACCTGTTTGGATGTAAATTTGGCTCTGAGAGAGATGGAGACACACTTCCTGACCGCAAGAACTTTGACTCGTTGCTGTGGGCCATTGTTACAGTTTTTCAGGCAAGATTCCTACATGATACATGAACACAAGCTGGAATTTCAATCAGGCATCTTAACATCCATCTTGAGTGATCTGAACATAAGTGCTCAGCACAAAACGCACATGTTTTTTTGATCCCAATTGCTAACAGATGCTCAAATGAGGCATGTTTCATGCAAATGTACACTGATATTCAAACGTTTGGGGTCAGCAAGATTTTTCTTTTCATTTAAAAAAAAAAAGAAATTAATGCTTTCATTTAGCAAGACTGCAACAATAAATTGTAAAAAAAAAAACATTACAGTTTGAATTTGAAATTTGTAACATAAGTTAACTAGATGAACTAACAAACTTCTAAACCATTTTATTAATCATATATAATATTAATATATTAATATTATATTAATTTCAGCATTTTCTAATATAATATTGAAACAAAGTTGTATCTGTTAATCTTCTTTAATGAACCTGAGCTAACATGAACTAATAAGAAATGTTAAAGGTGGGGTAAGTGATTTCAAATCACCAAAACAAACACGCCCCTACCCCAGAAGGGACTCGCCCCTATTTTGATAGCTCTGCCCCACACATACTTTACATAAGCAACCAAGGCAACGATTATGGCGGAATCTGCTGTACTATTATCTACTGCATATTATCTTACTTTTCGGATACGTTTTTTTATCTGAAACCTTTCTGTCGTTGCTTTGGCTCGGCTAATGTCTGTCCTGTGCACTGAGTAGACACGCCCCTTACTGCTGATTGGCTACATGTTTGTTTTGGTACTCGACCGGGTTTTCCAATGCGTTTTAAAAAAAAATACATACTCCAACAAAGATTAATAAAAACTGTAATAAATGTATAGCTCATTGTTAATTAATGTTTATGAATTAGATAATGTTAACTAAAGGGACCTTATTATTTGTGTTACTCATTTATAATGTTACAAATGATTTCTATTTTAAATAAATTCTGTTTCCTTGAACTTTCAAAAAATCCCAAACAAAAAGTGTGCAGTTTTTTACAAAACCATTGAAATATAAGCATTTTATCAGCATGATTTATGAAGCATAATATTACAGTATGTGACTGGAGCAAACAGAAATTTCAGGTTTGCCAGCACAAGAATAAATTAGAAAATGTAATATATAAACAATTATTTTGTGGTGATATTTCCTTTTATTACTGTTTTTACTCTAGTTTCATCAAAGAAATGTAGACTCTTTTTTTTTTTTTCTTCTTTCTTTTTTTTTTACATTACAAAATCTTTTCGACCCCAAAATTATGAACAAGTATAAATGGCAGTTTGATTTATATTTGTTGCTTGTACATCAGATCTTGACCCAGGAGGACTGGAATAAGGTACTGTATAATGGGATGGCCTCCACCTCTCCTGTGGCTGCTCTGTACTTCATCGCTCTCATGACTTTTGGAAACTATGTCCTGTTCAACCTGTTGGTGGCTATCTTAGTGGAAGGATTCCAAACGGAGGTAAAGCCAGTCTCCAACTTAGCCTCTACATTTTCATCCTTTTTTTTTTTTTTTTTTTTTTTGTCTTCACTTCACAGTCTGTCTTCACTTTTATGTCCTTTAGAGTCTAGCACATATTCCAACACCATATCTTTCTTCTCTCTTCTCCACTAGCTCTTTCCTGTACCCTTATTCTAACACTATGTCCTAAACAGGCACGACGTGACAAGATTCAAGTGAAAAGCAATTTTTTTTTGTCCAGGCTGAAAGTGAAAATGCCACTCGACGCAAAAAAAAAATCACAGCCAATCTGTTTGCTTTCTTTCTCACACTCCACTCCACAGCTGAGGAGCGTGAAACTAAAAACACATACCTCATATTTTTTTAAGGTTTTCTGTTTGTCGAATAAAACTAACTTTTCTGATGTTTAATGTATGTGAGGAGCGATTTAGGGCAAGGCTACGTGGCACAACACAATTAATATAAGACACTTGATGATTTTTGGAGTAGAATACTAGCATACTACTTCTATGGCAGAAAGGGAAAAAAAGTTGTATGCTATTCTGAATGTAGCAACTGTTAAGAATGTGAGACATCATTAATGCATAAAGGCACATCAATGAGGGCAAATGGAAGTTTTTGCCCAAACACTAGGATAGTACTGGGATAGTTTGCCCAAAATGAGATATTATTGAAGAAATCCAAGAGCTTTCTGACCCTAGATGGCAACACAACTACCATTCTTAAGGTTCCATGTGACATGAGTGGTTCAACCGTAATTTCATGAAGCTAGGAAAATATTTTTGTGTGCAAAGAAAACAAAAATAACTTTATTCAACAATTTCTTCATGTAAGTAGACACCCATTCACGAGAGTACCATGAGAATGCATGTGGAAGGCTGACATGGAACAGAAGAAATTGTTGAATAAATTTGTTATTTTTGTATTCTTGTAGCTTCATAAAATTAAGGATGAACCACTGATGTCACATGGATGATGTTCTTACTACCTTTCTGGGCTTTGAACATGTCAGTTATGTTGCTGTCTATGCAGAGTCAGAAAGCTCTCGGATTTCATCAGAAATATTTGTGTTCTGAAGATGAACAAAGGTCTTATGGGTTTAGAATGACATAAGGGTGTGTAATTAATGACAGAATAAAATTTTTGGTTGAACTATCTCTTTAAAGCTGGATTCTGATTAACTGTTGGCGCATTTATCATATATTAGATGGAAAAATTCTATCTGTTCTTCTGTGTCTTTATCGATATAGTTGTGGTGCGGCCACAACATAGTGTAGAGTATGTCTTTTTGACAAAACTATTGCCTTCTTTTTTTACATAATTGAGCTAAAATGTAATGCTAAATGAAATGTATAATTAAATGTATGATACTGTTTTTGTCAGATTTATTTTTGATTTGAAATGTGTTCTTGATATGTCATCTTGGAAAAAAAAAAGTCTTTCTCATTCAAATAGATGGCAGTTGTACTTCAAAAATAGCTGCCTGGGAGCGTTTCCAAGATGGCCACCGAGTTACAGGAAGTGAATTGGCACTTTGCACCACAAAAGTACAGAGGCAGCTTACAAAGTATAGTGTTATTGTCAAAGCTGGTTAGGACAGACACTTGGAAAGCTTGTTGCTTTGTCGCATTGTGCGTTGTTAGGACACTGTGTTGTAGGCCTATTATTTATTCATCTAGAAGTGATGAGTTTCTTGTTCTGTGTATAATAGTACAACATTTCATTCTCCTTCCTTCATTCTTTTTCTTTATCACCTTTTTTTTCCATGATCTTATGAGACAACTTATCTCCCAATGCATAGCAGTCATTCTTTTCTGACAGAAAGACAGACACACATACAAAAATGGCTAGGCTCTAAATAAATCAAAGATATAAATGTTATACCTATGTATCATTTTGGGTGGAGGGGTTGTTTTATTACTGTCTCTTTGGAAAGAGGCAAACCGAATCACGCAAGTTAGCGTGTGTATATGGTACAAAAAATAAATAAAATCTATGATTTGATTACCTCTGTTTTTAAGGTATGAGGTATGATTAAGTCTTGAAATAAAAATTTTCACATGCAGTCTTGTTTTTTGGCATTTGAAAAAAGTATCTCGAGCAAAATCATTGTTAGAATAACGAACAGATGAATAAAAAATGATAAAGTGCTGTTTCTGTAACACCTCATTAGAGCAACAAAACACGTAATTGAAAATTGGTTTGTCATTCATATTAATTTGCATAATAGGAGAGTTCTGGAGTTTTAGTATTATTTGGACAGAGATCAGTTCTTTGCTTTTTTTTCCCCCCTTCTCTAAAAGACGAGCGTGCCTCTCCTGTGCCTGCCTGCCAGACAGAAATAGCTTTTATACTGCATCATGGCAGCTTAGAGGAAATTATGTTGCTCAAAAGCCTTCAAAATAATCTCTCTAGTCTTAAATAAGAGGATAGCCCACAGTCAACTGACCCCTATCTGCCCTTAACTTTGCTAAGTGCATCAGATATTATAATCTCATCCCAACTGATCTGATGCCAATGGGAATGCCAAGGTACTGTGTTCTCCCACTCTCCCCTATAACTGATGAACACTGTTGGCTTAATATTTTAACCTTACGTCGTCTTCTGCAAACATGGTGTTTATTTTTAGTTGGTCGAACTTTTTAGTGCGTCAGGGTTGCTGGGGAAACCGGTGGCTAAATGACGCATGTGAAGCAGAGAGATCAAGCGCTGGGATGAATGTCCCTTCAGCAGCGTAATGTCCCGTCCACTGAAGCAAATAGCTTCATGTAATCGCACTGCTGTAAGCAGGTGGTCTCGGTTGGACTAGCATGTCAGCATGTTAATGTAGACTTTATTGGTTAAAAGCTGTATTTTTTTTACTACTGTATTGGTGTCCATCTTTGCACAGACATCTTCACAAGGCTTGATCAAATACTGTAACAGTTAAATTATGAAGTATTCTAAAAAATAAATTGTTTTGTATTTTAATACAATTTAAACTTTTTTTTTTTAATGGCAAAGCTGAACTTTCAGTCTTCGGTGTCTGAAAACTTTTGATCAATTTAATGCGTCATTGCTAAATAAAAGTATATGTATAAAAAAAATTCTTAATGACCCCAAACTTTTGAACATTATATTACATTATATTATATTATATTATATTTAAAAATTATTATTTTTATAATTATTATAAAATATAATTATTTGCATAATTCTAGACCCATATAAATTAAATCCTCTGAAATCCTCTGAAAAGAAAATAAATCAAGCATAAATGGTGAAAAGTCGTAGCATGACATGCTTAGAACTCACATTAGACTAAGTATATGCCAAGAAAGGGTGGCCAAATTATATGTTCAAGTTTTTGTTACATAAAATAAAGCAGTAATAATAAAATTACTAAATGTTTTGTTATTCTTGTTGAACATAATTTTCCAAGAATTTCGGAGCTTAATGAATGGGTTGTGCAGCAAAGAAAGTTGTAATTTGGCCCAAAGCAGAGTCTGATCTTTTTTTGTAATTCAAATAGCTTGTAGAAGTAAAAGAAAAACATTAATTTTATATGCGTAGAATATTTTTGACAATTGCATTCATTCGCTGGAGGTAATTCTCTGATTTACTCTGACAGATTCACAATGTGAAAAATTCCATACACGTTATCTCAGAGGAGCGGGAGAGAAAAACATAAGAGTTCATCAATTTCAGAGAATAACAGAGCCAAGTATTGATAGCTGCAGTTGGAGGATTTTAAATAGGGGCAACAACTACACAAAATCACTGTACCGAGAATGCTAACAGCCTAAACTCCACCCAAAATGCAAAATTGCTTTTATTTCAACAGAAGTAAAGTTTGGTGAAATGTGGGAGTCCTATTTCTCATAATGTGTCTTTGTAAATTTTCTAACACTTTCTGTGCTTTTTCCCCCCTTCTATCTTACCTTTTCGCTCTGTGTGGTAAAATCCTAACACTCATCCACTTAAGGAAATAACCAAGAGGGAAGATTTGCATGGCCAGCTGAGCTGTATTCAGCTGCCTATAGACTCAGGGGTATGTAGCTCTCCGCATGATGTAACCCAGTGAGACTAACCAGGAGGACCGCTGTGTTTGTGGACAGTGTCACTTGTTATTGTTTCTTGTAGAAGCAGACTTGACTCAAAGTTTTCTTCAGGTTCACTTGCTCAGTGCCTGGCGGCAGACTACAAACCTTGTAGAGCCTCATGCTTTATTTTATCTGGCTGAAAGGATGTGTTTGGGCTTATGGAAAGTCTCAGCAAAATCAGACAAAGCCAGACAGACTGCTGTGCAAAAGCAAATAAGGCAACTGGGAAGTCCTTTTGAATAGATCTCAAAATCGTTTGATATGCGGATATGTCTCTTAATACTGCTTTACTTTAATTAATTTGATCTTGTAGAGTTGCTCTGCATGGTACCATCAGTTTTTATTTAACTAGACTTAAAGTTTTAATCAAATAGCCCTCTACTGAGTTCAGTAGCTCAGCGATTGAGAAAGTCCATTCAGTGAGCCAGAGCTAAGTGGAAGCACTTGACCCTGTTGAGGAGACTCGGTCTGTTTGGGGTTTTTGGACTTCACATACCGTATTTGTTTTCATTCATGCAGCTGTGCTAGGTGACACATGCAGTCGAAGGCCATAAAATGGAGAGAACCAATGGGGTTTGAACTTGTCTCTTACACCTTCTAGTACTTCACCTTGACAATCACATGACATAAACCTCTCTGCTAGTCTTTACTCAGGGGCTGTTAGCACGTCATGTCAAAACATGCCTAAAATCTCTCTATCAGCAAGGTTGGCCGAGCCCAGTAAAATTCCCAAATTAAGATCTGTGATTGTTAAGACGCAGTTGCACAGCAACCTTAACATCTTGATTGATAGTACAGCCCCAGTAAACTTTCTTTCATACTTTGTACCTGACCAAAGCAGTTCTGGCAAACAAGCTTAAAGGAGTCATTCTGAAACTTCAGACTTAAATTAATCAGTCATTGAAAACCTTGTCATTAATGAGAAAAGTACAACAAACTCTCATGGGAATGTGAGAATTTTAAAACTTAGAAGCAAATTTGAATAAATTCATACTGCTTACTACCCACTGAGGATTAGGTTTATGGGTTGTTTATGGGTCATGCTTTTTTTTTTTTTTTTCATGAAATCACCACCATTTTTCCACCAAGTTCACCAAAATATAAAAATAGTAAAATAAAAAAATAAAAATCATTCTTTTGAGTCAGATCTTTTCAGTGAATTGTTTGATCCACTTTACAAAACTGATTCTAATTATTTGTTCACACGTGTGTTTGATGTGTGAACAAATCATTATTTTGAGTCATATTTTCTATATTTTTCAGTTTGCAAAGACGGTCTGAATTATTTCTTTATAAATCTGGCATGTGTACAAATCATTAATTTGAGTCAAATATTTTCAATAAATCAATTGATTAAGTTCACAAAATTGGTCTCCATTGCTTTATAAACAAAGCATTATTTTGAATCGAATCTGTTCAATGAACCAATTGATTAAATTCATAAAAATCTGTTTGATTTGACAACAAATAATTTATTTTGAGTCAGACTTTCTTTTCAATGATTGAGTTGCTTCACTTTGCAAAACTGAATGATTCTTTCATAAACTGGATGGATTCAGTTCTTGAAATCTAGTTGCAGCTATTAACATCTCACTGTATACATAATATAATATTTTATTTAATAAAATAAATTATATACAATTTTCATTCACAATTTTTTAAAAACATGGGGGTGAACCATTGCTTTAACGGCTTTTTGCTAGTGCTTACAGGTCAAAAAGTCAGGGAGCTTGTTTAGCAAAAACTATAGTTTTGTAACGTTTCTACTACATCTCTTTGTTTAGAAAGGCCATGTGGGAGTGAGAATAGTCAAGTCCAATCCAGACACATCATCCACAGTGCTCATTTCTGAGCATGCAGTGAGTAACAGTAACAGGGTGCTGATGCTAAGCTAACCGCTAACTGCACCTGGTGCCCAGCAGATGGTGGTGGCCTGTTTCTGAGGATGCTTTGTAGTGCCTTTCTGCTAGTTCAACCTATCACAGCTGTGTTTTGTTTTACTCTTCACTGTTGGTGAGAAGGGGCAAGGAGTCCCTCTCCTGTCTTCACTTACAGAGCTCGACCCCAGTGTCATAACTCTTTCAAGTTTTGTTTTCGTTGACTTAATAATGTAGATATTGTGTTATTCCCTATTGACAAGTCTCTTGCTACCGATTGTGCTGTGTCTAGTGTTGCAATGATCCCACTGGCTTTAATGCAACTCAAATTTGCTTTGTTTGCTTACCCATTTATACAGCCATTACTAACGCATTGATTTTTTTATTTCTATTTTTTCAGAAAGTTTTGATTTAGCTTGATGTTAATTAGTGAAGCCAATGGGATGCATTGTTTGCAGGTGCAAGGTTTGTCAGAATTGTCTCCACTGTGTCCTCTTTGACCATTAGTGGTGTAAAGTACTATGGTAAATGTATGCTAAGATGAATGAGTTTGACATCCTGTAACCACTTGATAAGGAAAAAGATTCCTCCTTTATGATCTTGCTCATATTTTATTTAAATTACACTCAGTCCACAAATAGACACCCTAATGGTCAAACTGAGAGAGTGATCCATGTCCTCAGACAGTGATGTCTTTTTTTACAAACCACCCAGGGTTGAAGTTCTGTGCTAGACCACACTGAAACACTCTCGGCATGAAGCCATTTTAAGACCAGCCCAAGACCGGGGATGAGGAGGATACAGGCCAAACAATGTGATGAGCCCTCTGATAAAAATAGCAGTGTTTATTTCTCCTTCCCGATCATTGGACGTGCCTGCTCCACTGCTGCTGCTCCTTCAGTGAGCAGAGAGAGAGAAAAAAACCCCCACACATATTCACCCGCATGTGGATGTGACTTACACTAATATAGCAGATGGTCTGACCATGAGATCATCTGCTTAAAAATACACTCAAAGATACATTTAACTAATATTAAGTACACAGTACTTGTGATTTCAGAGTGGTCGTGCAACCTGGTATTGTTAAATGCATGCCTGCACTGTGTTTTTGTGGATTACCCCGACCAGGATGTCTCTCCCTTAGATACCAGTCACCTTCTGGCCTTTTTTGAGGGCCGGCAGGGGTGGGAGAGACCACTCCTTCACCCACCTGCCTGTTCCTCAACAATATGCAATATGCTTCTTTAATCCCCAGCAACATCTAAACCTGGTAACTAATCTTTTATATCTTCCACTTTTGATAAAGGGCGATGCCTCGAAGTCGGATTCTGAAGCGGATTTCTATGCACGGAGCTTGGAGGATGTTTCAGGACGTGGCAAGTAGATTTTTATTTGCCCTGCCAACAAATTAACTTGCCCCACCATATAATTTTTTTTTTTTATTCATGTATGTATTTGTTTGTTTTGTTACAAAAATTGTTTTGCAAGAAATATTTTAACTTCTATTTTATATTAGACTCTTACGACTTCTTTACAACCACAATTTTTTTGGTCATTATCTTCATAATTTTTTGCTTATTTAATTATTATATTCCATATATACAGATATTGTTTTTGTAGGACACAACCCTGCATTTTTTTTATATATATATATTCAATAGATGTGATTAAGGTGCACTCTTATAA
This sequence comes from Carassius carassius, assembly GCF_963082965.1. Classification (NCBI taxonomy): domain Eukaryota; kingdom Metazoa; phylum Chordata; class Actinopteri; order Cypriniformes; family Cyprinidae; genus Carassius; species Carassius carassius. Next base: position 18,802,603 of record NC_081794.1, read on the forward strand.
TTTGAAATCCACAAACTAACTTCTGTACAATCCCAGATACCCTTTTACCCAGGGGCGAAAATCTCATCTAAATGTTGGGGGGGGGGGCAATAAACATAACATTACTCATGAACAAGTTTTGAAGGGGACACCAATAAAACAGGCAAAATTGTACTTAAGGATATGTGTACAGAGAGGAAAGCCTTACTATTGCATGGAGACCGTTCCATTATCCTTCTTCTCAAAGTTTCTTTTTGGTTCAATGAAAAAGCTGACTAATTTGACGAAAACATTCTTCAAAACATTCTTCTTTTTGTTGCAATGTTTTTGAAGTTGTTTACACAATCAAGCCATCAAAATACAATGGATAACTTTTATTTATTTATATAGCACATTTAATAGCAATGTTGTTGCTTCACAGTTATAATTAAAACATGCATATATAAAAATATTTGCCATGCCTAGCAAAATGAAGGCATACACCCTCACACAACTGTATAGTGAGATCGGTATAGACGTGAAAGACGGAAAAAAATAAAATAAAAAAAATAATTTATTACGTCAATGACGGATTTGTTCAAAAAGTGGATTCATTCAGTTAGGAAACACCTCCTCAGTGTGTTTCTCAAAGACGCAATTAGTGCTGTTACTGCTGTAGCTTAGTTTTCAACTTTTTTCGTTGGTGAAATAGAGCTAAAACAGGCAATATGGTGCCTAAAATGCACTTAATATTAACTTCTTGTTTATTCAATTTTTATAAAAATCAAAATAACATTTGTTATGCTAATATCTGGAGAACAACTGCACTCTTAGTATGATGTTATATTAGATTAACTTAAATGAAATAAACCGACCAGTGGCGGCTCGTGAATTTTTGTTATTATTATTATTATTATTATTATTTGCTTAACCACTTTAAAATGGCTTTTTGGCAGCTTTTAGTCAGAAACCATAAAGAAAATATTTTCAGTATCGCCACTTATTATAAATACTTGGTAAATTATCAGCCAAGTCGCTCTGGGAGATGTTCAAACCATAGACTGTATAAAAACAGGTTCAAACCATAGACTGTAAAAAAAGATGGACGACTCGCCTTCGCTCTCTTCCATTGGTCAAAACTGAAGCCGCCAGTGTCCCGATATGGCGCTGACATCTTGGACTTGCGCCTGCGCAGATAGCGATCTAGGGACCAGTATAGCAGTAGCTATGCGCAGTAGCAAGCAGGAAGTAAAGCCTTAAAGCCGCGAAATCAACGGCCCCGCCCCTGTGCCCCGCCCTCACTCTCCCTCGCAGAATGCACATACCGTAATCTGCACTGTTTTGGAAGTGGAGTCCTGCTCCTGTGAACTCTGTCTGCTCCGTTCCACTCCAATCTCATTAAAATAAGGTAAATACAATCTCCTCAGTCCTCTGAAGATCATGAAAAAAGCCTGTTGACGCTTCAGTGCCTCAGAGAGCTGTCAATCACGACGTCACACCACCGTTTTTAGAGCATTAAATAACTATCTAAAAAACAACTTATTTTAAAAACGAACACTAGAAATTTACATAAGCGTGATACAAACTACAGTAAATGACAAAAAACAGCTTCGGAAAAAAGATATTTGAAGGGTAATTTAATTGTTTATTTGGTCTCGCGTCCCATTGAATAACATGGGGAGGCGGGGTTTATGACCTATACTAGGACCACTCACCAGGGGGCGATCGAGACGTTTTGGCTTCACTTTTCAGGGCTTGTGCGGCACGCTTGGTTCAAACTAATATCTAATTTATGTCTCTATGATGGTTGGTTGATATTCCAGAAGGGAGGCTAGCCTCCTCTATGATGTTACTTTTCTCAGCACTCCTCAGCGCTGAAAGTGAACACTCGATGCTGATTGGTTCCACTGGCCTCCCCCTCCCCTTCTCTTTCACTTAGCGGTTGTAATTACATCAGCAGATTCGGCACATTCGCGATAGAATAGCGGAGCTTTCATGTAATGGTATTACAACTGTGAAATTACAAACAAAAATATATACATTCTGAGACATGAACTGAAATGAATAGTGAATTTTATTAACATTAAATCTTCCTCATTTTCACCTCAAAATTTGGGGGAACTGTGCCTCCCCTGTCTCACCCGACGAGCCGCCACTCAAACCGACTAAATCATAGTGAACGCGGGAAAATCTAAATGTGCACCCGCACTAGTCTAATCTAACATACAAGACTTGTATATGCGTACACTATGGGTGTGTGTAAGACGTTATTAAACAAGCTAGGTAAACGCCTGTATAAAACGCCTGTTATAATCGCTAATAGCGCAGACTACATCGGTGACAAAAATAAATTGGTACAAAATAATATTTTTTAGACACGACTTATTAATGACTCAGCATCATCTATATTAAAGAGAAAATAATCACGTCATCCGATGTTTAATGTGAATAAAGTAAGCTAGACTTATGGAGTTCCACAACAACTGAAATACATTGTTTTCTCGCACCGGACCGGACTGTGTGTGTGTGTGTGTGTGTGTGTCGGTGGTGGTGAGGTAAAAGGGGAGCAGGCAGTGGACCAAAGCACTGTGAGGCAAAGCAGGGGGAACTCGAGATGTTTAAAACTTTTTTTTGTTGTTGTTCAGTTTGCATTTGTATTGTTTTACTACTTACACAATTAGTTTAACTATATATCATTATATTATTTACAATACACATATTTCAATTATATTTTAGGGGGGGACAACCCTCAGATGGGGGGGTCCGGACCCCCGTGATTTCCGCCTATGCTTTTACCCTTCTAACAGTGGGGTTATGCTTTGTATTTTTGACATGATGCATCACAATCCTTTTTGTAGATTAAAGTCTGCCTGAAAAAATAATGCTTGAAATGGTTCCTTATACATTTTTCAGCTGTCTGTCATGTTTTGTTGCTTCAGTTGTGATGTTGAGCATACTATCCTGTCCCTTCCTTTCTGTACACACAGTTGTGCCCATCAATGGCCATGTGGATTTGAAGAGCAGCTTGACCCCTCCCCTCATCACTCACACGGCTGCAACACCCATGCCCATCCCTAAGATATCAGGAGGAGGAGATCCGGCTCTAGACTATGAGTCCCGCAGAGGCAGCAATGTCTCCATGGATCCTAATGGCCAAGACAAATCTCCAGTCAGTAAATAACATTCTCTGTCTTGATATAGAAAGTTGTCCAAACTTATTTTTATTTTTTTTTGCGTTGTATAATACATAACAGTTTTGTAACTTTCAATTAGGTGATAAAGTGAGACTTATAGGGTCACTTAGTAATATAATATAATATAATATAATATAATATAATATAATATAATATAATATAATATAATATAATATAATATAATATAATATAATATAATATAATATAGTTTGGGGAAAGTTGTAAATGTAAAGTTACTTTTAATAGTAATGCATTAGAATATTGTGTTACTCCCTGTAATAATAAAACCTTCATATACATCCGGAAGAAGGAGGCGGGAACCGGCGGACAATCAAAATGAAACTTTAATTACAAAATAAACACAAAACCCCTCCCGGACGACTGATGCACACAAAATAAAACCAATACATAAAATAAAGCCCAGGCCTGGTCCTCTCTCGTCCTTCACTGTCGTCGCTCCAGTTTTATATTCTTCCAACTCCTACGTGGGACTCGAGACCGGTGGTGGGTCGCAGGTGTAGCTCATCTCCAATCACTCCACCGGCCTCACTCCTCGTTCCCACGTCCCTCTGCCCCGCCCCACTCGTCACATACCCCCATCGCCCCTCGCAGGCCGGGGGGTACCCTCGAGACTGCTCTCTACTCCCCCACCCCCCCCCTTCCGCGGGGGACCGCTCACGGGAACCTGCGGGAACCTGCGGGAACCTGGAGGTAGGACAGACGAGGCGAGAGAAAAGGAGATGGAAGGAGGAGCGACAGAGACGAGAGAGGGGAGAGAGGGAAAAAAAAAAATTCCGGTTCCCAAACGCACTGCTGCTCGGCCCTCCACCAACTGGGTGATCTCCTCCGCGGTGCCTGGCGGTGGCACTGGACGGCCCTCGGCGGACAGCACGACACTCCTCCGCCGCCCGGTGGACAGCGACGGCTCCTCCGGTTTTGGGCAGCCGGCAGGAGTCCCCCGTTCCCTGCTCCTCCCGGTTCAGGCAGACTGCAGCAGGCTCCGGCTCTCTGGCGAACGGCGCCAACTCCTCCGCTCCCTCACGGATGCAGGCGCCCCTCCACATCGCGGGCAGCCGGCAGCAAGCTCGCCCGTCCCCGGCAACTCACTCCAGCCCACCGCCTCGAGCGTCCATGGCGGCACACTCCTCGCCTGCTCGATGGCACCGCGGATTCACCACAGCGGCGATGGATCTTCAGCAGCGCATCCCTCCTTCTCCAGGGTTTCGGCACCACTGTAATAATAAAACCTTCATATACATCCGGAAGAAGGAGGCGGGAACCGGCAGACAATCAAAATGAAACTTTAATTACAAAATAAACACAAAACAGCACATCAGCCCCTCACGGACGACTGATGCACACAAAATAAAACCAAAACATAAAATAAAGCCCAGGCCTGGTCCTCTCTCGTCCTTCACTGTCGTCGCTCCAGTTTTATATTCTTCCATCTCCTACATGGGACTCGAGACCGGTGGTGGGTCGCAGGTGTCCATCTCCAATCACTCCACCGGCCTCACAACTCGTCACACTCCCTTATAAGTAACTAATCAAGTTACAGTACTTTTTATTGAAAGTAATGTGATGCATTACTTTTCTCATTTGCGCTGGGGTTGCTTGTTTATTTTTAATATAAAAAAAGTTATATTTTGAGCAATTGTAAAATAACGTTCGTTCCCTCGGGCTGAAGGAAATGTGAATTCACGCTCAAACATACTTTCAGCTGTGCTGCCAGTCAGTAATTTTTGCTTAGTATGGTTGAATTGAATCATTGAAGGTCAACAGCAAAGACATGGGATAATAAAATGGGATTAAATACATAAAGGATATTTGTGCTATTTAACATTTAATTATTGCAGGTTTGTGTCATATTCTGAGATTGCGTTTCACAGTCTTTATTTATTTTGAGGAATGCTGAATACGTTTTTTTTTTTTTTTGCAAGTGAGATGAGTAAATGCATGTTCACATTTAGTCTAGAACTATAGTAACATCATGTGTACACAGTGTATACAATGCCTCTGCACTTAGTTACGATTTCTTTCAATGGAGGAGCTGTCAGTCAAAAAATGGGAAATGATTTACCCCAACACTGCTCATAATATAATATAATATAATATAATATAATATAATATAATATAATATAATATAATATAATATAATATAATATAATATAATATAATATAATATAATATAATATCATATAATATCATATAATATAATATCATATAATATAATAAAGTTGTAGAATTCAGAATATAAAATATATATTTTTACAATTATAATATGCTAAATATATAAATAATGAGTATGTGGTACAGTTGACTTCAACTTTTTTAGACAAAAACATTGGCACCAAGGTTTTACAGTTAGCCAATGAGATCTTATTTGAGAGTAACATATTCCACCCATCTCTCTGCAGTCGAGTGCACGGAGCACCCCAAATGCCCCCTGGAGTTCAGCCAGTAGCTGGAACAGCAGGCGCTCCAGCTGGAACAGCCTGGGCCGAGCCCCCAGCCTCAAGAGGCAGAAACGGCAGTCTGGCGAACGCCGCTCCTTACTTTCAGGCGATGGCCAGTCCAGCTCCGATGAGGGAGATGCGGGAGAGAGCGGGGGCGGAGGTGGCCTGTCTGAGGGTGATGATGCCTCCCTTGCCAGGACGGACTCCCTGGGCCAGAGGCCTCGGCACAGGCGCATGGAGTCCCTGGAGACACGTAGCTCATTTGATCTGCCTCCAGACACCCTGCAGGTACCATACGTGCATCGCTCTGCCAGCATACACAGCGCCCGGCCGCCCAACTTCCTCAGCAACGGCAAGAGTTCTCCATCTGCAGCCACTACGCAGCTTTCTCTAGATGAACACCACAGTGAGGATGACAATGCAGATGATGAAGGAAACCTGGTGAGAAAAGCTACACTTGATTTATTACAGTTATTTTCAGTTCCTTACAATAGGAAACATCTACAGCTTTTTTTCTATTCAATTTTATAATATAACATGAAACCGGACTTCTATATCTTCTGCTGCCAACAAAACTAACTTACTGGTCCTATAATCTCATGTGGTCTTTTAGAGTCGGAAGGCTCGTCTCTTCCGCTGGCTGGAGCACAAGCAGCCCCAGTGGTGTCGGGAGAGGGTCGCCTGGTCTCTTTATCTGTTCCCCCCACATTCACGGTAAGTTTCTGTTGCTTTCTTGCCTCTCATAGCCATTCCTTTTGAAAAGGCGGTCTTAAAAATCTTGTATATTGAGGAGGGCTTACCATAAATGTTTTTCACACATAGGATTAGTTGTCTTATGTTAACCCAGCCCAGGCTTATAAAAAATATGTGCCTCTACATTTCTGCCGCACCATAATTACATACCTTACTGGACATTTCGCGGCAGTTTCAAAGTGAAATGTCCAGAAAGTGGGGCTAAAACATGTTCAATATGTGACCATTGGTACAGGCAAGTATTGCTGTGTTTTTATTACACTGCTTGAGGTACGTTTTGCCGCGTTTTAAAATTCATATATCTGGTGAGTGTAAAAGTTAATGCTCTATCGTTATGAAAATATCCCCTACATCAAACCCAACCCTATACCTACCCGATAGTGTTAACAAGTGCAAAAGTGATCTAAAAACACATTTGTTGATTTAGCCATGCTATTTTAACTCCCTAATGCAGTTTTGACCTGTTTTGTATTGTGTCAGCTACCGAGCAAACCTGGATTAGAAAACTCATGCTAATGAAGCTGTATATGTGACGACAATGCTCAAAAGTATCAATTTTCATATCATGCAGGATGTTAAGATTGTCATAACCAAATTTTATGCAAGTAACTGTGTGAAAATTAGGCTTTATTCATCAAAACTCTGTACCTGTAAATCATACTTTTTTTGAAAAGGAATAAAAATTGTCAGTTTTACTGCCTCTATTGTTCATTTCAAACTGCTTTTTTTTGTCAGTTTAAAAAAAATTATATAAAGGCATGTATTTACATTGAGCCTAGTTAGACCATACCACATTCAAATTCACTTAAATCAACTTTCTTCCCCAATCTGATGCTCGGTTTGAACTTCAGATGATCGTCTTGTCCATGCTGACTTGCGATTTGATTTGCATAAACAAACAGTTGAACAGGTATACAGACAATGTGGCTAATGGAAGTCTATAGCTCCATTCAAAATCACCCCCATATACCCCCATTCACTGTTCCCTCATTAGACATTAGACAGCTGAACGAGTGAATGAAAACGAATTTGAGCGAATTTGGACTCTGAACTCTCGCTTTTACATAGTTTGTACTTTTAATAATGAAGTATCTGTTTAATAATTATCTAAAGTATAAGTTTAATAATCCCGATGGCAGCTCCTATAGGGATGGAAAGACTTATCTTGAACTCTGTCATGGAATCTAGTGAGTATAAAACTTAATTTAACTATTTAATAATCAATTAAAAATAAATGTATACCTGTATAATATTACACTGTACCCACATTGTACCAGGGGTGTAGAAAACTGGATGGACGATTCTTCCGCAGCACCATCTTCTGGCGAGACGTGTGAATTATTTCGGCATGACCCTCATTGAGTGTACACTCATTATTGCAGTGCGTGATGGGATAAAATGAGTGCACTCATTTATAACATCCACATAGTTTTGGATATCACAGCTGTCCCCTTAAACAGTGCCCTGTTTAAGGGTATAGGGGGTGGCTTTGGACACAGTCAATGAAAAGTCCTCACCTGCAGTATAAATCTTCCTGGTTAAACTTAAGAATTCTGCTGGAGACACAAGCTGTCCAGCATCCAAATCACAACACATGCTGGTCATTTCAGCAGGTGATTCACATTTATCATAGTACTGTGGGCTCACATTCAGTACGGAAGTTTAGGTTGCTCCTAAGCCTTAGAAATCACCTTCATGAAGATGCTTAAGGGGTGAGAAATCTCCTGTACTTTTTAGACTTTCCCTTAGGCATCTTCTTGGGCTTCCCCTTCCTCTCATCTCTTTCCAGTGCTTTCCATTTTTGAAATGCATGTCTGCTCACATTAAGCTCCATGGAGGCTTCACTTATTAGAGGGAGAGGAGAGGAAAGAAGAACTCAGCATTGCATGTTACACTCTGTCAGCGCTTTACTAATTAAACATCAAACAACCTCAGATCATCCTCCTCCTTCCTGTGCGAGCCCTGGATGATGCAAGCGATCATCATTTTGCACTGTTATGACATGCAGACTGGCATACATTGGTGTCACCAAGACCCATCTGTGATGTATGTCCATCTGTGAATCAGAAGATCTACCATGCCACATTGGCACAATCAAAGAGGTTTAATTATGTTAGTAGAGCTTTATGTGTTTGGATTGGTCTGTAAATGTTTTTTTTTAATTATTATTATTATTATTATTATTATTATTATTATTATTATTATTATTATTATTATTATTAATAATATACATATACGTATGTATATATACTACTGTTCAAAAGTTTGGGATTGACAAGATTATTTTATGGTTTTGAAAGTCTCTTATGCTTAAAAGTCTGCAGTTATTTGATCAAATCGGCAATTATCAAAAAAAAAAATATATATATATATATATATGAAAAATATATGTAAAATTGGGAAAAATACTATTTAAATATACATTACTGGCAAACAATTTTGAATTAAGATTTTTATGTTAATTATTAAAAAAACAGTAATATTGTAAAAAAGTATCTTCAGTGTCACATGACATTTTTAATGTTGATTTCTAATTCTATCTTTTTTAATTGATTTGTTTTTTACAAAAATAATCAGCAGCAAAAAAAAATGTTTACAGCATTAATAATAGTAAATGTTTTTTTAGCACAAAAACAGCATATTCAAAAAAATTTCAGAAGGATCATGTGACACTGCTGCTGAAAATTCAGCTTTTCCATCCAAGAAAAATGTTTTAAAATAAATTAAAATAAAAACAGTTCACTAATAATATTCTAATAATATTCCACAGTGTAACAATTTTTTTACTGTATTTTAATCAAGTAAATGCAGCCTTGGTGAGAATTGTTTAACATTTAAAATTTGAATAACCCCAAACTTTTGACAGATAGTGTATTTTGAAATCTCAATTATTCCTGTGATCTTTAAAATTGGAAATAAAACAAATGAAACATTTAAAGTCATATCTACTCAGAAATGCTAATGAAATGATCAAAACGTACATGGACCAACTGTCTGGTCCATGTTCTCTCACTTGAATCCTCTTCTTGAGATTTGAGTCTCTGACCTTCTGCAAGCCCCGCCTTGTTCACACAGTGATTGACATGGCGGGAGGGGGCGGACACGTTATTGGCTCGGAATGCATTTTCAATGTGCACATTGAATTTTGCTACATTCATTGCGGGACATTGAATGAAAATGCAATCGTAAGTGTCTTGACTGTGAGTGTTAATGCATTTAAGAAAAATAGCATTTAAATGATAATTTTGCCACAGTTTTTGCTTGAACATGTTATACATATCTAATCATTTCTGTAATACATTTTCATTTTCATCTTTCACTTTGCAACTTATAAAGCGTTAAAATTAGTTTTCATTTTACATATTAAAACTGGTGTATGAAATGGCAAATGAAAATTATGTAATTTTTCATTTTCATTTTGCACCAAACGTTGCACAAATGTATTAGAAAATGTAAATGTAAATACAGAAATGCATTGTCATTTTACATATTGCATTGTCATTTTGCATATTCCATTCCAAATTGAATATTGCTACCCATACGCTTCCATAAGAAATAAGCATTGCATGAGAAATGAATATTTGTTTTAAATATATGGTTATATCTAAAGTCCATTTGAGTTCGTTGTAGATCATTAGATGTGACATTATGTACTTTTGGAAGCCTGTGAACCTTTGTGTGAAGTTGTCTTAACAATAACCACTGTGAAGTCAATGACTAACTGGTTAGTGAGGCAGTATGGCAGCAGTCTTAGGTATCGGACACAGCATTAGACTTCTCTCCCCATTTCACCCTGGCATGACCACACTCCCAGCATGAGCGATCGGGGCTGAGAGAGGCAGGTTGGCATGACAACGGCGCAGAGTTTGCCGTCTGTTCCCACACAGTGCTGTTCTGAGCATAAATTCTTTAACATCAGGCCAGGTCTCGGAGACATTAAAGAGAACTGAGCACTATTTATTCATAAAAGGAGTCATGCTGCCATGCAGTATGTCTTATGGCAGACACATGTTCATGCATACAAGCTCAACTGAAGTAATATAGAGGAAAAATCAGGCAGATGTAGTTCTCTTGTTATGAATGAACCCGTAATGCCTTCCATGGTTGTTGAGATCTCATACCTGATACATTAAATGAATGTCTGCCAAACTGTTTTTTTTATTATTATTATTATTATTACTTTTTATCATTATTATACATTGAATGGAACTCAAAAGGCTGTTTTTGTTTCCAAAATGATAAATGGATATTACTTGCATTCTGGATGATCCTCTGCAGTGAATGGGTGCCGTCAAAATGAGCCCAAACAGCTGATAAAAACATCACAATGATCCACAAGCTATCCACATGACTGCAGTCCATCAGTTAACATTGTGGAAGTGAAAAGCTGCATGTTTGTTATAAATAAATCCATCCTTAAGGTGTTTAACTTGAAACTGTCGCTTCTGGACACAATGTAAGTATCTTAATGATGGATTTGTTTATTACATTTGTTTATTGTTTATTACAAACAGTTTTTCGTTGAGATATGAGGGTGAATAAATGATGAAAGATGTCTTATTTTGGGGACACTATTCCATAAAGAAAAGCTCTACTTGTGTAGTCTCACAGAAACTAGTCAAACTTTGTGACCTTATTTTAATGGAAATCAGTTTATTTATTAATTTTATGAACAACATGATGTTGAATGTTTGCCTCACTCAGCCCACCATGTCTGGTGTGATTATGTCTTGCAGGTTTCGTGTGACCTGCAATAAAATCATCACTCACAAGATGTTTGACCATGTGGTTCTTGTCATCATCTTTCTCAACTGCATCACTATTGCCATGGAGAGACCCAGAATCGACCCCTCCAGCGCTGTGAGTAATGTTACCTCATACACATTCACACACGCAAGCATGCCATTCAAAACAACTTTTGCTGTAGGAATAATAGGTCAGACAATAGAAACACTTATATGACATAGCTGTATTCTTATTTTTAATCAAAAGAAAGTTCACTTTTAGCAACATATTCATACAGTTTTTGCAGGATAAGGATTTGAACTTACTTAAATAATTCTGAAAGCAATCATGTGTCAGTTGAAAAAAAAAAAAAAGTTACTAAGTTAGATTTGTTTTATGAGGTCCCATGCTCCCTCTTGCCCTTTGGTCTCAGGTGTATATATATATATATATATATATATATATATATATATATATATATATATATATATATATATATATATATATATATATATATTAGTTTTTGTTTACATGATAAATTCATGTATACTGTTTATTTACTATGTATACAAATACACACACAAACATACTATATATATATATATATATATAGTATATATTTTGATTTTATATATTTTGATAATATATCATTATATTTTTTTATTTTATATAAATATATCATGCGTGTGTTTGTATTTATATATACATAATAAATATACAAGGTTCACACTCATATATTATGTAAACAAAAACTTTTATTTTGGATGCGATTAATTGCAATTAATCTTTTGACAGCTCTACTCTACTGTTTTATTCTATTCTATTCTATTCTATTCTATTCTATTCTATTCTATTCTGTCTGTCATTAGTAAAGGATTTGCAATTGTGCACTTGCTTATAATGCCCTTAGTTAATCAGGACATTATTTTCCTGCTGCCCCAGAGTTAAGTCACATGGAATTTACATTTTGGGTATTGGCTCAAAAAAATTTTCCACAACCGATTGCCCATGAAGAAAAGCTGGTCTAGCATGTGCCAGCTGAACAACTTTATGATGAATGGGACTGCTAACTGACACCCAATGACAGGCCTCTGAATTGCATATCTGTCATTTCCATATTCTAAATCTGGGTGATCATTATGGTAGTTAGTATGTTAGTCTAGCATGTGTCTGTAATTATTACCTTGTCTAACTGGTTGTTTTGTTAGTGACTAAGAATAAAAAGTAGATTATTAGACGACTTGGGAGTTGGATGGTTTTGCTGTTCTTTTAGGATGTTAAAATGGAAAAGATTCAATTTGTTATTCATGCTTTCTTACAGACCCAAAGGATGCAATCAGCTTGGCTTAAATGCTTTGCTACATCTCATTATCAGTTTTGTATGTTTACTACTTTCAGCAGTTACAGTACATGCTCCCTCAGGACACCTACTATAAGACAGAAGCAAGAAAATGTTTTATCTTACTTTCTTATCTGAGCATAAGAATAATACAGTACTATAGAGTCGAAATTGCTACACTTCATATACTGTTCTGTTGGTAGACTGTGTATGAGTAAAAGTATTTCATTGAAAAACAGCTATTTTAGTTGCTCTTTGTTTTGACTTGGCAGAACAGGACTGCTGCAGACCTCCTTGAAAAGAGACAGCAGATGTCCATCATTTTGTGCAACTACCAGATTCCTGACATTTCAAGGCACATATTTTTGTAAAACGACGCCTACCTAGACTTTTCACTCACTCGTGTACCAAATGAGGACATTTCAAGCTCTTTATTAATTCACTGTTAACCCAAGTCAATAGCTACTTTGGACCTTCTAACCATAACAAATGTATTATCTAATATCAAATTTATGTCCAGAGTCACTCTGGCACCAATTCTGTAACAGTTTGTCAGTATCAAAAATCGTTATGTGATTTTTCACATTGAGCTGCTTTATACAGAATTCCAGAGAATTGTGAATGGTCCTCATATTGCACAACAACAATTTGTTATTTAAAGTATGCAGTCTTTTGCTCATTGGATATGCATACATAAGATTTATTTTCTTTAATCCAATGACTGTGTCTGCTTCTGAAACTGATGAGAAAGACAGATACTGATAGATCTGCAGTGCAGACCGCTTCAAGCCCATCAGAGACATTCCATGTAGATTTATATCCAATTACATTGATTTGTTCACAGAATAGAGTTATATTCATTTTTTTCACTTGCATACACATTCTTGATTTTAAATGAATAACTGGAAAAAAAGGAACAAGTAAAAGCCCCCCCCCCCCCACACATTGATAAAGGATTCTGTCAGTAATGGAAGTAGAGAACCTTTAAGCTTTCTCACGTGTAATGGTTTTATAAGACACATTATGTAGCATGGAAAGGTTGTTTTTGGTTGTGTTATTTTCCTGAGGATTAATCCATGTAGTCCGGTTTTTACCATGTGTGCCTCTGAGCCTCTATGATATTTGTTTACTTCCCCCTTAAGACATCCTGTCAGCACTTCACAGAAGAGGAAAAACTCTACTTATTTTCCTTCCCTGCACAGGCATGTGATTTTATCTTAAACTGGGGCAGATGGAACACAGTGTTTTGGCCATTTAAGAAATTATATTATGTATTTGCATAGGTGTAAATGCATAGTAAGATTATTATGGCTAATGGAAGATGTTAAAAAAGACAAAGTATATTTTTTTCTTCTTTTTGTTTTGAGTATTTTAAATTGAAATATTACATTTGCATTTAAATACAGAAAAATACGAAAATGATAAAAAACAAAAATATTCAAACAAATTACCTTGCCACATTGCATGTTTTGTCATTTGTGAATGTAAGTAAAATTGGTAAATGTTTTCTGGTGATGATCTGTGACATGTTTGCTAAGGCATGTGCACATTTCAGTATGAATACACAGTATGATATGACATTTATGAGTAATGGCAGAATCTTTGGACCAGGTAAAGTCAGTTGGTTCCCACTGTCACTGCAGAAAAGCGTAACGTTGTCTTTAATAGAACCTCCATGTTGAGCTTATGCAAACCATCTCATCTCCATGACAGACTTGATCTACAGTAACAGGTACCTCACTGAGCTCTGATGTGTGTCATCAATATTTCATATGGAGACATTTTTTCATTTGGGTATGAACAAATGCCATCAGACTCCCCACCTGAGTCCCCCTCTGTAGACAAGGCCTGAGCATGTCTTTTCAGTGCCCAAAGTAATGGGATGAAATACCAAAGGGAGGTTTAGCAGCTTTTGATTACTCTCTGCCACTCTTTCTGTCTCTAGTCAAATGCATTTAAATTCAAAAGTGGATCCCCCGAATTACTCAATACTGTTGCTTTCGATTCGCACTAATTTGCTAATTAATCTTTTTTTGAACCAATGGAACTCAAAACAGACTCAAAAACAACAATTTTACAGTTTTTAACAACAGCTATTTTTTTGAGCATCACATTATACACATCTATCTATCTCTGTAAAAACAATTTTTTGTTGTATTTACTTTATGTTAGATTTCACTTGAGTTTTTTTTTTTGTCACAATGTAATTTGTCACAATCACATTAACTGAAACTTACATATTTTTTCCTTTTTGTTTTGTTTGTCTCTGTTTTCTCCGCAAAGTTAGATGTACTGTTGTGTGTGTGTGTGTGTGTGTGTGTGTGTGTTTGTGTGTGTGCTACCTCAGACATCCAGTAACCTTTAAAAGAATGAGAGTGAAGGACAGGGTTGTCTGACCCTTCTCCTTCAGAGACCAAACACTGTGCTTCTCAGACACGCTCTTCCTCATTCATGAATTCTGACCTGCACATACACACATGGTTCACTCAACAATGAATGAAAACAAGCCTCTGAGCAGAATGGAATGGCAAAGAAGTCCGTCTGTTTTCAGAAACTAAACAAACCGCATCGATGATGTCAGCAGGAGGCTTTCTCAGAGAGAACAGGAGTTTTAGAACATGATGCCACGACCCACTGAAACATGCATTAGCAGGGGGTCATGGGAAAGATGGCCCCTGGGCCCTGCTGCTCAGACACAGTAAGAGAAGGACAAACAATCTAGAAAGACCATGTTTGAGGAGGAGATCTCCGCTGCTTGTTTTTCTTCCACACCAGTTGTTTAAAGTACAAATCAGCTTCTCATCCCATTTCAGCCAGAATCCTTTTCAAGAAAAGCTTCGCTTAAACACCAAGGTTTATTTGCTCGGTTGAATGAATCCTCAATAGCTGTTGACTTAAACAGAATTGCTTGTGGCAGAGCTGAGGGCTGGTTTGTATATGGAATCTCATTCTACTTCAGCTTTTCCATAAAAAGCCAAAACAATCAGGTATCACAGTAATAACGTCTAGTTATAGATGAAGAACTTTAGCAATCGATGCCTCGCTCAAAGGAACCATGGTGGGATCTTAGCAGCCCTCCAGTTAATTGGGTCACCCCTTACTGAGACTGGACTTATAACCTTTGTGTTAGCAGTTTTGTGGATATTAATATTTTCTGTCACTCCTACTGCAATGTGTTTGTTCAAGGTTGTTGTTTTTATATGTATTGTTTAGGACGGTGCAGTGTAGACAGGAAAGTGGAGAGAGAAGGTGCGAGAGTGGGACCGAGGCGGGTTTAAACACTAGGAGATGTATATAGGTTCAAATAGATGACTGTTTGGTTTGCATCACACTGTAATGCTTCTACATGGTTATACTCTGTACATTGTTATTTAGGATGCAAGATTAGATCATTTTGTAGGCCTGATAATTAATATTTATTATTCAAAATTAAAAAAAAAAATAATAATAATTTTTGGTAACACTTTAGTATTAGGGACCAGTTCTCACTATGAATTAGTTGGCTCTTATCATGGCTATTATTAACATATTGGCTGTTTATTAGTTCATTTTATTTGTATAGCACATTTACAACAGCCACTTGGCTGACCAAGGTGCTTTACAGAGGAGAACATTATAAAAACATACACAGAAAACAAACCAGATAAAAAATATGAGCAACCTAACTGTTTAAAGGAGCGGTTTCATCTCTAATGAGCACATGGCTCTTTCTGTATATCAGCATATTAATGCACTTGTGGCACTGGGGTATTCCTTACACCAGGAGTCTCTAGATTTTAGTTATCTTAGTATGAGAGCATTTTAGGCTGGAGGCTGTTGACAGTGTTGCAGTCTGTTATAGGAAGAGGAACAAACAGTCCTGGCTCAGGTCAGAGTAGAGAGGTGGAGAGGACAGCACCTGCTGCGTGGGACGGCCGTGTGACACGGACGGAGGGTGAGAGGACAGAGGAGAGGAGCAGGAGGTCTTCGTGTTTGTAGTGTCATTTTAGGTTGATAGTGATTTGTAACAGTACTATGTTTACGGATGTAATCTCATGTCACCCTTTACTTTAACTGTAAACGGAAACAATGAAACATCAAATTAAAATTCAAGCAAAATCAAATTAATATATAAAATATATGTAAAATTACAGTAAAAAGTTTCCAGAGGTTACATTATATTATTCTAAAGCAATGCTGAGTAAAATACTAATTCTTAAAGGCACGAAAAGGGTTACATTCTTAGGAATAGAAGTAGTGTTGGGCAACGACTAATTGTTACAGACACAAATACAGTATATACTTAAACAATACATTTAGTTGTATAAATTTATATTAATGTAATTTATATTATAACATAAACATAATATATTTTCCTTTTATATATATATATATATATATATACACACACACACACACACACACACACAGTACACATTATGTACACACAACCTTTTATTTTGGATGTGATTAATTGTAATTAATGATTGCCTAAGCACTAGTTTGAAGATAATGATAAATAGTCATAAAAACATACTTAATGGGTTTTTTGACACAAAATTCTTTAGAGTGGCGATATGAATGGACCCCCTGGAAGAAATTCATGATTTATGATATGATCACTTTAAGAATTTATTTTATTTTAAGAATGATTTTTCACTGACACTTTTGTCTTTAATAATTCTTCAGATTTTATTTACTCATTTGGACTTCAGAGATGGTATCTGTTATGAAGCTGTTACTTATCCATTTGTTACCCACTGTGTTATCTAGTAGAGGATGCTGGAGGAAATTTATCGCATGCAGTGTGCGTGTGAGTATGTGATGTTAATGCTCATAGAGTACTCAAAGCGTGGGCAGAATCTTGGTCCAATAGGTGCCTTCACATGAGGCACCTCCAGTGTGTTATGCCACACACACACACACACACACACACACACACACACACACACACACACACACACACAAACACACACACACACACACACACACACACACACACACACACACACACACACAAATCTCCTCTAATGCAGCACTGACTCACTCGTCACTTTCCCTGCTTGTCTGGTTCTCTCCACAGGAGCGCATCTTCCTGACGTTGTCCAACTACATATTTACTGCCATCTTTGTGACCGAAATGACAATAAAGGTAGGTGACGGGGTTGGCATTTGTCTCTGTGTGGCGTCGTCTCTGACAGAGGGTAAACTAACAGACTGACTGGGCCAGTATACCAGCCAAAGCAGACTAACTTCAGCTCCCTGTGGCTTTTTTTATAGAGCCGATCTCTCTAAGATCAGTGTGGCTAATGGAGTCTGGTGAATACATTCCTGTCACAGGCTTTTTAGCCTATCTTGCAGCCCTTTTACTTTAAAGAGTCAGTTCAGCCAAAAATGAAACTTTTATTTTTATTTTTTTATTCACCTTCATGTCATTCTAAACCTTTCTTTATTCTGTAGAACACAACAGGAGAAATTTTCAAGGCTGTGCTTATCACCATTTTTCATGTAATTACAAGCTTGTGAGCTTAAAAATATGTAAAGGCATCATAAAATGTAATATTCACAGAAAATATTAATATCAGTCCTATCTCTTTTTCACACATTTATCACAGAAGCAGTAACATCTGATCACTAAACACTTATCAATGAATTGCTTGTTCCAGTTCACAAAATATTAATTCATCAAAGATTAATAAGATCTTAAAAATTATAAGATGTTTGATTCAGCATTTTATTTTATTATTATATAATTCAAAGCATTGCTTATAAATGTTTAATACTGCTTTATAGGGAAACAATTATTCATATAATTTTTTTTTTATTATTTAATGAATATAAATTTCAAAAGCGTTTTTTTTCGAAATAGAATGCAATCATCTGTTTGCAGGTAGCTCACAGAAAGAGGACTTCAGAAGACTCGTTTTATAATGCACAAGTCATATATATACATATATACTTTTATGATGCTTTTGAGTCCATTTCATTCATTGCAAAAACAGATCTCTCCTTTTGAGTTTCATAGAATAAAGTAAGTTGTGCATGTTTGGAACAATGTAAAGGGTGAATAATTAATGACAGAATATTCATTTTGGGTGAATGATCCCTTTAAGGCACTGCTTTCCTTTGACAATTACAAAGACTACAGCAGCAAAATCTAAAAATCACGCTCTGACATGTTCAAATGCTGCCAGTCAGATGCATTAAACATTTGAAGAAAAGCAGGTCCTAAAGAGAGCCTATTAAGCAAGCCTTGTTCTCTATTTTCCACTCTTCACCAATAAGTAGGGGTGGATTGTCTGTCAGATATTCAAATGACTATTGTTGAAATGGAAGAACATGCTGAGGCCTCTCTGGAGAAGACAAAAAAGTTCATATGTGTCAGTCTCAAAGGTCTAGGGTTTCTATTCTGGGGCCCTGCTTTATGCCAGGTCACACCCACCCATGAGATTTCAAATGAAAATCATGGAACAGAATAATCATACTCACTGGAGGTTAATTAACGGTGACTGACAAAAACTTTCAAGGTTGGATGAAGATGAGAGGGCTGTTGAAACTCCTGGCTTTTGTTGCCTGACATGCCTTTGTTCACTTTGAGGTCTGATCACAATTGTGGTTTGATATATTCACCAGCAACATCATTAGGAGCTGTGTATTCATGCTCAGCACTTTTTAGTCAGATGATTCTCACTCTTGGTTTGTTTATCTCAGCTTTTCTCCCCCCTCTGAGCCCTGTTATATGCCAGCTGTATGCCAGTCTAACCTGATACGTCCTTGGAAATGCCACGGTAGTGTGACAGAGACCTCAAGGGAATAAGAAAGAGTTTCTTACCAAATTCAGATTTCAAACACATCATATTTTCTCACGTTTCCTGTCATGTGCGTAGTTTTCTAACAGGTCTTGGCTTTGAAAGAATTGTATTTATTTTTTTTATAGCACGGTGCATGTTTTTTATGAAATTGTGTGCATTTTTAACATCTACAAAATTAATTAAAATAAGTACAGTAGTTCACCCAAAAATGTAAATTTGAGTTTGTTTCTTCAGAGGAACATATTTAGAGATATTAAGCATTACATCACTTGCTCACCAGTGGATCCTCTGCAGCGAATGGGTGCCGTCAGAATGAAAGCCAAACAGCTGATAAAAGCATCAAAATAATCCAAAAAATAATCCAAATGACTGCAGTCCTTCAGTTAATGTTTTGAGAGGTGAAAGTTTCCATGCTTAGAAGATGGAAGTTAAAAACTTCTTGATGGATTTGTTTCTTACATTCATAATATTGCTTTCTCCAGTGAAAAAGTTGTCTCGCCTGAATCAGGAGAAAAATCAAGTGCTGTTTACAAGCAAATACAGTCCTAAATAGTTACGATTATCATCAGTGGATTTGGGTGTGAGTGGACAACAGGGCATCATTATGAATTATGGACTTGTATTTTGGCTAGAAACGATGGTTTAAAGTTAAAATACCTCATTCTGACGGCACCCATTCACTGGAGAGGATATATTATTGAGCAAGTGCTGTATTGCTATATTTCTCTTTTTAGATAAAGAAACAAACTCATCTAAATCGAGGGTGAGTAAATCTTCAGCAAATATTCATTTTTGGGTGAAGTTTTTAACACTTTTATTTTTGCAACAGTTTTTATTTTGACTACTATGGTACAATCAGTCTGTCTTCCGTTTTTTTCAGACAAACCGTTCAACCTACAAATGGCTGACTTGGACTAGAATAAAATGCTTTATTATGAAAATGTACACAATTTGGCTTTAAGTGAAGTTTCATCCAACATTTCCACTTTAAAATCATATCTGTTGTTGTTGTGAAGGTGGTTGCTTTGGGCTGGTGTTTTGGGAAGAATACCTACCTGAAGAGCAGCTGGAACATTCTGGATGGCATGCTGGTGATGATCTCCGTGATTGACATCCTGGTATCCCTGATCTCTAACAGCGGCACTAAGATCCTGGGAATGCTTCGGGTGCTACGTTTACTGAGGACCCTGCGGCCGCTCAGGTACAGTGATCACAACACAACTGTTCAGACATCCAGTCAGCATTGCTTTAAGTCATTACACGAAATAATAATATCAATTACATAACAGCTTTAATGCACAAGTGCACTACCTGCGATGCTGTATAGTAGGCTTCATACATAAACACTTACATGTACTTCTTCGGGTCATCTTAAATCAGAATCTACTTTCTTACAAGAAGCATAATTAATGTAAAGACTGAAGTTCTACAATTAGCCTTTTCCTTCACAGAAGCATCAATTAGCTCCTGATCGATGCAGTATGTAGCGGTGTTTGTGTTTATGCATATGTATCTGTATTTGTGTGCATATGTGTGTGCGCTGTGCACCTTTTCACCTGCAGAGGGAACTTCTGGAAGCCTTCCCTACTCTTAAATATTTATGACACATTCAAGCAGAAAATTAAAATCAAATATTCATCTTTCCTGCCCAATTTCCCCACAAAATGCTTTACAGTGGTTTTCACCCCCAGTTGCTCCCTTCTCCCTTCTGAAGTCCTCCTCAATTTAGGGTCAACTTCCGTAAGTTCCTTAAACTCCCAAGAGGCTTGTATTAAAACTACCTCATATTCCGGTAGTTGTGTTTTTACCTGCCTTTGTGTTGGTGCAATGTTAATGTGCCATCAACAATATTTCTGAAGAGGAACTGGTGGGAAAAATTGACCATTTGGATTTGTTTTTGCATTTTATTCATGTTTCTATTTCAGAAGAAAGGAACTTTCGAATATTAAATAGCAAAAATCAACAACTAAATTTTTGCTTACATTTCTATTTATCTTATATTATTTAAACTGGATTCATGTACATAACAATTTTGCACATGTGAACTTCTAAAGAGGAAAGGAAGTTAATTACATTATATATATATATATATATATATATATAT
Organism: Carassius carassius; assembly: GCF_963082965.1. Lineage (NCBI taxonomy): Eukaryota > Metazoa > Chordata > Actinopteri > Cypriniformes > Cyprinidae > Carassius > Carassius carassius. The sequence goes on from NC_081794.1 coordinate 18,823,923, forward strand.
ATATATATACATACATACATATATATACATACATATGTATATACATACATACATATATATATACATACATATATATATATAGAGAGAGAGAGAGAGAGAGAGAGAGAGAGAGAGAGATGTGTTTTTGTGTCTGTGAATGTATATATTTTTGTACCTGCAGACTAGTAAAGAGAAAAAAAGTTGCAGAGGGACAAAAACAGACCATAATTACATTAATTCAGTGAGAAATTATAAGCAGCTCTGATGGAACCAATCTTGGCTCTGGATCCCAAGTGCCTAGTCTGCTAATTATTGACCTCTGGTGTGTATTATCCCTGCACATACTTACTTTTTCCTGAAACCATGATTTTCTGGTATTTTTATTAGTATTTTAATTTGTGCTGATAAAGCATGCTTGTTTGCTGAACTGCATCATGCCAAATAGGGATGAGGTTTTTTGATGTGATGAATAAGTCTTCCTGTAAATGTTTTAAGGCATCCTTCACTAGTTTGCTAAAACAGCTAATATATGATTCATGTAACTACCTCGGAGCATCACTATTACTCCACTTCTACTGAATAGTGCATAGTGATCCAAGTATACCCTTATAGAAAATGAATAGTACAGTATGTGGAACAAATCATGAATTCCTTTTTATGATTTTATTCTGATGAAGTATTGAATTTTATCCACTACTGGCATAGTTACATAAGGTAAATTAGCCTTTAAACAGTCTGTGTGATAAGGTCCTATTATAACTAATGACAGTTGCTTCGGTTGACTGTCAAAAAAAAACGCCCTGCAAATTAAACATGAAGCCTCTGTGTTTTCACCTCCAGCTCCTCTGCGTGAACATTTTAAAGATTCTCAAACAGAGTTTCTTCCACTGCCTGAACGCTCTGCTTCAGAGAACTTTACTGTGTGTGTCTGCCTCTGCACCACCGAATACCTTTTGAAAGTTTTACTTCTTGATCCTTCCCTCGACAGACTTTATATTAATGCACCTCTGTGAGAAGTCCAAGGTGAAATCAAAAGAAAGACAAAGACAGCTGAAAAAAGTCTACAGCGTGGGCTCGGCTACTCCGGCAAAAGTGAATTCAGGGAGGGGTGGGTAATCCAGACCACATGTGTATCTGGACCACTCTGTGCAGTGAGTTAAAAGGGACAGTTCACCCCCAAATTAAAAATTCTGCTATTGTCTGCTCACCCTCAGGCATTTTGAATCTGGAATGACTTTTATTTTGTCTGCGCTTTTCCATAAATTCAAAGTGAATGCTACCACGGCTGTCAAGCAAGACCATTTTAGTCTTTAAATACATTTGATCTAAATTATTATTCTAATAATTTAAATAATTGTTACCATTTTTAATAGTCCATACCATGTCCAATGTATTCATATATATATATTTTTTCAAATACATTTTATTTTATTTTATTTTATTATTTGACCAAGGCTGCATTTATTTGATCAAAATACTATAATAAATGTGAAATAATATTGTGAAATAATATTGCAATTTAAAGAGAGTTTTATATTTAGAAATATTTTAATATATTTATATACATAATTTATTTCTTATGTTGAAATCTGCTTGGAAACTGTATTACTTTATTATTATTATTATTATTATTATTATTATTATTATTAAATTTTATGAATAGAAGGTTTAAAAGAACAAAATTATTTGAAATATATTTTTTTTATTAATTTATTTATTTCTAGGACTTTTTAGATTTTTTTTGTGCTTTTATTTAGCTTTTTGATGTTTGACGGCCTCTATTCCCCACCCGTTTTCATTATATAGACAAGAGCATACATATTTGGAATGGCATGAGCAAAAGCAAATGATAACATAATTAAAATTCCCTCTGAGAGGGGTTGATACTGTAAGCTCATTAATTCATCTGAAAATCTGTGTTGGACAGTTCAAATCTGTGTACTCCTTATCAAATATTAATGGCATTGTTACAGAGATGTCTCTTTCCATCTTTAGACAGGATGATTTATGCGCTGTGTTAAGGGGGGATGTGCACACTCTGTAAATTCATCAACTCTTTAACCCCATATTAAACCACTCCACTGTATGTTGCACTGCACGTCACCCTCACAGATCTAAATTAATCTCAAAAGCACATAAAGAAGCATCCATCCTCTAATGTCTGCCTGAGCCCCAGAGGAACAGACCCTCCCTTAAACACCTGACACCAACATCTATCTATTCATATCACTCCATTCAGTCCCCTGCTCAACCCCTTCCCAATGCAAATAACCTGATATAATCTACCGCTTTATTATTGTTTGTGCTCATTAATTCTCATGCTAATTAGAGTTCTGCTTCTTTCACAGTGCCTGTCCACTCTAAGGCATTTGTTAAACTAATCTAACCATACTTGACTTGAAGTTAGTTTTTCTACATTGTCTGTTTGCTGTAATTAGGACAAAGAATTGCAGCAAAAGACAATAAGGGCAGATTGTTTCTTTCGGATCTCATCTAGAACTGATCGATTTCATTTACGCAGCATCTCTGCAGATGTCCCTTATGTCTTATTGTTTTTAGATAATTGCTTGTGTAATTGTGGAGTCATAATATTACTGGATAAATTGAGGGTGCTAGGATGGAGATAGAGAGAATAAGTTCAGTCATTATTTCTTCACTGGTGCACCACAATGAATAAGTAATGACTGATTTTTTTTTTAGGTGAACAATCCCTTTAATACCTCCTTTTTTTAGTCTGCAGAAGAAAGTCAGTCATACAGGTTTGGAACGACATAAGAGTGAGTAAAGATGCATTGCATTACCTCTGCTGTTATTCTGCTGTTTTTACTCCTGTCTTTTTTGTAGTTTTTTTTTTTTTTTTTTTTTTGTCCTTAGACAGATGTCCTTAGATTGTGTGTGTGTGTGTGTGTGTGTGTGTGTGTGTGTGTGTGTGTGTGTGTGTGTGTGTGTGTGTGTGTGTGAGTGTTTGTGTGTGTCAGGGACACACAGCTTGAATCTCCCAAACTGACGGTTCCCAGCCCAACTACAGCATCCTTTAATTACAGCCAGGAAGAAAAATTGTCTCTGTGTTCTGGGAATAAGAGGCTCCTTCAGTGCTCTAGTTATTGTTCTCTTCTTAATTTATTTATTTATTAAAACCTTTCAGAACACAAAGACCGGATCGGAGCTATGGATATGGCAAATTCAGCTTTTCTGAAGGCTTGCAGAACACAGTTACTACACGTGCCTACAAACCAGAAGAATGCATTAGCATCACATTATAAAACTAAGATCCTGATTTCTCACCCAAATTTTTTTTTACAATAGTACCATTATATATATTTTTTCCATACTATGGTAATCATTCAGTACCATGGCATATGGTGTTACCATTCTCCTACTGCTCTCTATTATTTATTATAGAAAAATATGTTAAATTGCACAACATCTCATATTTACACTTTATATGTAAGCACATAAGTTCTCTGTTCTGGAATGTCTACTGTTTTAAAAAACATTACTGGCGCAACACTTCAGACATTAGCGCCCTCTATTGGTCAAGGCTTGAAAACTCATGGTGTTAGACCAGTATCGATAGTATTATTTATTTACAATTATAATATTTATTGATATTTTTTATTTGACTTTTTCATTTTAGTTTACATTTTAGTAGTTTTATATGATTTTGTTTTTTATTTTTATTTTCTATTCAGCTTTTTAGTTCTTAAAACTAAATCTATCCAATATTTTATTTTATATTTCAGTCCCAAGCTTTATTTCAACCAAGAAAAACGATTTTTTAATTGTTTTATTTTTAGTTAGTAAACAAGTCATATCATTTCACTAGACTGTCCCTCTCAATTTCAGTCAGAGCGTGGGTCTAGACATATTGATCATTCTCATCGTTTGACATTTCCATAATTGATTTTACGGTATTACCTGAAATCCCCCAAGTGAGCTTTGATAAATACGCTTGAGCTTGTGAAAGATACATACAGATATTCAGTCAAACAAAAGACACAGCTGCCTGTTATCTGCACTCCCTTTTGGCAGACTCCTTTCTCAAGCAGTCACTTTGACTAAACCTGATTGGTCTCTTTAAACGTGGCCTTTTCTTCATCCTCAGACACTGATACAATCACAGCACACTTCTTAAGAAGATCAAAGCTGAGGATCAAATCAGGTTTTTGCCGCTTTAGCTCAGTTCTGTGGTGAGGAGCCAGAAATCACTGTCACAAGATGAGGATTAATGTGCCTTTTATTCTTTATTCTTTTATCTGAAGGGAGAAAAAATGTTTAAGTCTTTTGTGTGTGTGTGTGTGTGTGTGTGTGTGTGTAGTATCATAAACATCTTGCAGTATACAATGTTTCTGCACTGCGTCTGAATCCCCTGCTACTGCTTTAGGTCCTCATTGAGTCCCATTACCATCAGTTCAACACAAACAGCACCACAGATTAAAGCCTGATGCTTTTACAGCTCCCTTAGAGTATAATTTTACATGTTATGCGTTGTTCTTACAGACAAACAGTTGCTCTTGAATCTGTCTGCACTACTTTTTAATTGTAGGCCTTGAATTTATTGGACAACTTTGACCATTTAAGCACCTTTCACTTGTTTTTCATTTCCACGAGTGCAACATTTTTAAGACAGCATGTTAACTTTAAAGGAAAAGACTTTTAAAAACACATGCTTTCTGTCTGCTTTTAGTTGTTTTTTAAGAAAAAACACACCCTGGTCTCTAAAGCAGCTGAGTTATTGTTACAGCTGTATGTTTGTATTACATATGTTATTGTGTGTGCCTTTGTGAGCAGGTGTTATTGTGTCACTGTTGGTGCCACCCTCCGCAGAGGTTGACAGGTGCGGTTTTGTGCCGGATGTCGTGGCGTTAATAATTAGGCTTCATCTTTATTCCGGCAGTTTAATTAAAACTGTCTCCTTTCTTTGCAACACTGAAAGTTTCCCGACAGCATTGCATTGCGGTTGCTTAGCATAATGGTGAGGGCATGAAATGTTTGCTGGTAATTGCCATGCTCACTTGTAGAGGAGGTAGTGATTGCAGTAATGATGGAATGCCAAAAGTAGGGAATGCTAACTAATGTCTGGTCAGTGAAAGCATGGGAAACATTTATCCACTTGCAGACTCTGGCCAGGCATGGGCTGAGGAGTTTAAGAACCCTTTTTGGATTTACAACTATGCAGCTCATCATTCAAATGCGCATAGTTAGGATATTAAAATAAATTGGCTTATAAGGTTTTAAAAGAAAGGAGAAAGTGCTTCCCATGTATTTTATTATTAGTCAAAGATAGTATGTTTAAATCCAATTTTTGCCCAAATTTATCTGTCGCAAAACTATTCAGAAAAACTGTGCGATGAAGCCATTTGAAATTTTAAAAACATTTAACTCTTTGTATTGATAAATATTAGTGTTTTCAATCACACAATGTGAGTGTGTTAATGCTTTATTTTGACAGCCCTATCAAATAATTTATTGTTATTAATAGGACTGTCAAACAATTTATCATGATTAATCACAAAAATATGTTTACATAATATATTTGTGTGTACTATGTATATTATGTATATCATACATTTTAAAATATTTATATGTATATTTAGATTTATGTATAAATATATAAATGTGTATATATATGTGTGTGTGCGTGAATGTGTATACACACACACACACAAACATATATATATATATATATATATATATATATATATATAATATATACATGTGTCTGTATGTGCGTGTGCATGTATTTATATATATATACAGGTGCTGATCATATAATTAGAATATTATCAAAAAGTTGATTTATTTCACTAATTCCATTCAAAAAGTGAAACTTGTATATTATATTTATTAATTACACACAGACTGATATATTTCAAATGTTTATTTCTTTTAATTTTGATGATTATAACTGACAACTAAGGAAAATCCTAAATTCAGTATCTCAGAAAATTAGAATATTGTGAAAAGGTTCAATATTGAAGACACCTGGTGCAACACTCTAATCAGCGAATTAACTCAAAACACCTGCAAAGGCCTTTAATGGTCTCACAGTCTAGTTCTGTAGGCTACACAATCATGGGGAGGACTGCTGACTTGACAGTTGTCCAAAAGACGACCATTGACACCTTGCACAAGGAGGCTGGCTGTTCACAGAGTTCTGTGTCCAAGCACATTAATAGAGAGGCAAAGGCATGGAAAAGGTGTGGTAGAAAAATGTGTACAAGCAATAGGGATAACCGCACCATGGAGAGGATTGTGAAACAAAACCCATTCAAAAATGTGGGGGAGATTCACAAAGAATGGACTGCAACTGGAGTCAATGCTTTAAGAACCAATACGCACAGACGTATGCAAGACATGGGTTTCAGCTGTCGCCTTCCTTGTGTCAAGCCACTCTTGAACAACAGACAGCGTCAGAAGCGTCTCGCTTCAAAAAGGACTGGCCTGCTTCTGAGTGGTCCAAAGTTATGTTCTCTGATGAAAGTAAATTTTGCATTTCCTTTGGAAATCAGGGTCCCAGAGTCTGGAGGAAGAGAGGAGAGGCACACAATCCACGTTGCTTGAGGTCCAGTGTAAAGTTTCCTCAGTCAGTGATGGTTTGGGTGCCATGTCATCTGCTGGCATTGGTCCACTGTGTTTTCTGAGGTCCAAGGTCAACGCACCTGTATACCAGGAAGTTTTAGAGCACTTCATGCTTTCTGCTGCTGACCAACTTTATGGAGATGCAGATTTCATTTTCCAACAGGACTTGGCCACCTGCACACAGTGCCAAAGCTACCAGTACCTGGTTTAAGGACCATGGTATCCCTGTTCTTAATTGGCCAGCAAACTCGCCTGACCATAACCCCATAGAAAATCTATGGGGTATTGTGAAGAGGAAAATGCGATATGTCAGACCCAACAATGCAGAAGAGCTGAAGGCCACTATCAGAGCTACCTGTCCTCTCATAACACCTGAGCAGTGCCACAGACTGATCGACTCCATGCCAGGCCGCATTGCTGCAGTAATTCAGACAAAAGGAGCCCCAACTAAGTATTGAGTGCTGTACATGCTCATACTTTTCATGTACATACTTTTCAGTTGGCCAAGATGTCTAAAAATCCTTTCTTTGTATTGGTCTCAAGTAATATTCTAATTTTCTAAAATATAGTTGAGTTGTCAGTTATAATCATCAAAATTAAAAGAAATAAACATTTGAAATATATCAGTCTGTGTGTAATGAATGAATATAATATACAAGTTTCACTTTTTGAATGGAATTAGTGAAATAAATCAACTTTTGATGATATTCTAATTATATGACCAGCACCTGTACATTCTAAATATACACAGCCCTTTGACAGCCCCAAAATATAGTTATATAACACGATAATACTATAAAAAAAAAATAAGCAATTTTGTAAAATGTTTGTTTGTTTGTTTGTTTTTCCTGACAAAGTAGTTTCTGTGTTTAGTTGCCTCTTGATTTCCAAATGGAAAATCATGGTCCTGAAGCAAAAACCATCTGAGAACCTCCAGGCTAGTTAAACATCTGTTCTCTTGTTGAATTTTCAGAGTGATCAGCAGAGCTCCAGGACTGAAGCTGGTTGTTGAGACACTGATGTCATCCCTCAAACCTATCGGGAACATTGTCGTCATCTGCTGTGCCTTTTTCATTATTTTTGGCATCTTGGGAGTTCAGGTAAACACAAAACAGCATAACCCTGCAGAAATCACAAGTGTAAAACAGTTTAAATTGGTTTTCTAAAATGGGTCGTTTCAGAGTGGCATTGAGCACTTTTCAGCTTGGTCAGCATAGAAACCATCTTAAACCAGTTTTAATCCATGTACTTTTTTTAGTAGGGAAGTTAGAACTGCTACCTTACAGTTATATAGTGGATATAGCCTAATACTTATTGCATAGATCAGACTATTAAAGTAAAAGCCAGTCTTAACTTTAGGGATTAATTGTAGTAATTCCAACATAATATTTGACAGCTCTGTGTGTGTAATCCACAAGATTGGCTTTAAGACTTTTAGTGAGAGAGAAAGAGGTAGTACACAAAACGAATACATGATTTTCTGTCATTTCTGTAAATTTGAAACATACTCTTCCTGCCCACAGCTGAATAATTTGACTATGATTAAAATGCTCTGTTTTCCATACTTCCACAATTTACATAAGTCCGTAGGGGAATGCCGATGTAATTTATCTTCCATTCTTCCAGGAAAAGATGCTTGCACTCTTTGTGCCTGCACGATATGTTATGTGTAACATTGACTTTGTTCTTGTATGGTTTTCACTAAGCAGTCATACTGGACTTTCAATAATGGAGACATAACCACCTTGTATGAAGTTGTAACATGTATTTTTAAATAATTAATATATTTAGTTAATGTGCAGTCCTGGTAATATGGACATTGTTATATAATTGAAATTTAAACTTTGAATTTCACAACCTCTTCTTCTTCCAATATATATATATCCAATATGTATATATTTCTGGTTATTTTCTCAAGACACTTGATGTCTTTTGTAGTGGTTTAAATGTGTGGTAATCCAAAAGATCTTTCAAAGAGAAAAGGATGGTTGGTTGTGAGCTGATACATGTGCTTTTTACTCACAGCTCTTCAAAGGAAAGTTCTTTGTGTGTCATGGGGAGGATACTAGGAACATCACCAACAAGTCTGATTGCCTCCAGGCTAACTACAAATGGGTCAGGCACAAGTACAACTTTGATAACCTTGGACAGGTAAGCGTTTAACCTGACAGTGGTTACACAAACGTTTACTCTGTCATAAGATGCTCTATTAGACGTACCTACAAGCGACTGGTAATGCCAATTACTTTTCAATTGGAAAAGAATCCGTTAGGGTCTCTACAAAGTCAAATGTAGCCACTGAAGCCAAAGATTTCTTTTTAACCTTTTATATCATCTCTCACCTCCCTCAGGCCCTCATGTCCCTTTTTGTTCTGGCTTCTAAAGACGGCTGGGTGGACATAATGTACGACGGACTGGATGCTGTTGGTGTCGATCAGCAGGTATTGACTGTATCAGATTCTCCTATTACCTGCATAAATTTTTTTTTAATAATATTAATACAGATTTTCATGTTTGTGGATTCACTGTGGACAGTGTGGCAACCTTTTTTAAGTGGGTCACTGTGAACTGACATTTGCATTCTCTGATAGGCGCAAACTCTGATTGGACAACTCAGAGCTGAAAAATCATTGGTCAGCATTCCTGTTCTGGCTTTAAAGAACTGCTTTTCCTCTCAGTAGTTCTTCTGTAACGCTCCTTATGGTCCATTCAACAGATCTCTTTGAAGAGACTTATTTTACACTCTTCTTCCAAGTGTCTATTTTTTTTTTTAAATACGGTTTGAATTTTTGAATAATTTTGAATAAATTTTTGAGTAATAAAATGTAGGATTTATTTTTATTTTTGCCTGAAAAGGAAGTCTCCATGCCTCATAACTGGCTGTAAGCTCCTGAATTTATTCTGCTCTATTTGAACAGAGCCCAACCCTTGTCCTAGCCAAGGCCTTTATGTGTTTGAATTGGAACAAGATTCTTCTTCAAATTCACGCTGTGTGGCCTGTGCCTCACCATTGCACACAGAACGCTTAATCTTGCCTAGAGGCAGGCATCTTTCAGGGGCCCAGTAAGACAGACCTTTGAACTAAAATGTTATTGATATCCCAATTCTCCATCATCATCATCTTGAGCATGGCTGTAACCTATTTCTGGGGACCTGACCAACTGATATATTGGTTTATACGAAGACAATTTTTTAAATATATTATATTATATTATATTATATTATATTATATTATATTATATTATATTATATTATATTATATTATATTATATTATATTATATTATATTATATTATATTATATTATATTATATTATATTATATTAATTATATTTTTTCCTTGCTCTAATGAAAATCTGTTGCTAAAAATACAATTATATAATTAATATTAATGTTATTTAATGGCTGCTAACTTCAGAGCCAGCTATTGATTTACTGTAGGCTGGTTTGTGTAAAGAGTATTTTTATTATATATTATATAATAAAGCATCGTGTTAGCGTTGCATAACCATTTCCAAACTTTAAGATAAAAAGTTAAAAGATTAAGTTTATGCTTGCTCCATAAAATGTGTGAGAAGTTTACTCAAGGGTTGCAGATTTGAGGTTGGACCCAACAATTTAGGGACTGCGACATCTTTGATAAGTAGCTCCTTTGAAAAACTGGCATTGAACTGTGCCTGATTGACGCAGCAGTCACTTGTTAAATGTGCAGAACAGATGGTTTAGTTTGAACTAAATTGCTGTGGTATTTACGAATGAATGAACGTTAGCCACTGGTCTCTTATAGTAATGTTGTTCAGAAGCCTGTACAATGATGTAGTTTCCTGACATCCATCGACTAAACAATTTGTTCTCGACATGTTTCTGTGTAGTTGTTGCTCAGCAATGGCATGGACGAGATGTTGTCTGTTGGGATGGTGGCCAGTGCTCCGGGTGGTGACTGAGTAATTCTGACGTCACATTTTTACAGAAGTCACAATGGCTCATGAAAAGGCACAACTACTTTATGCAGGCTACTGTATGTGCATTTGACTGTGGATTGACTGTTTTGAAACTTGTATGGTAGTTACATAGTCCCTACACCTCAGTTATCATGAAAAAAGCCAGGAAATTTCAGTTTTGTCAATATGGAAACTTGAATGTGTGTTCATTAGTTTGCACTCTGTACATTAATGCATGTTGTGTTTTTCTGTGTTGTAGCCCATCATGAATTACAACCCATGGATGCTGCTCTATTTCATCTCCTTCTTGCTGATTGTGGCTTTCTTCGTGCTCAACATGTTCGTTGGCGTGGTGGTCGAGAACTTTCACAAGTGCCGGCGGCACCAGGAAGCCGAAGAAGCCAAACGGCGTGAGGAAAAGCGCCTTAAACGCATGGAGAAAAAAAGAAGGAGTAAGGAGAAGGAGCTAGCTGGTCGGTAGCCTTTCCACACCTTTCTGAGTCCTGCTTGATCATTTTGATTTGACCGCGTGCTAAATTAGATGCTAATTAGTGACTGGCCTATGAGGAATGAGATGCTCGGGCCCGTAATTCGCTAGGAATCCGCCCCTCCCCGGCTTGACCCCCTTTTGCCTGGGAACGTTTCTAGAGCATGTCCCATGGCTTGCATGGTGATCTGCTTACTGAAGGAGCAGGGTGTGCAGTGGACCCCTACCCCAGGGCTCTGCCCACCCTCCTCCTCTCATGCATGTAGGGCAGTGCAGTCTGAGAAGTAAATAAAGGTAAATAAGTAAATAAAATACCAGGATGCACGGTGTGGTATTGATGACCTTCTCTTTTAGTTCCACTGCCTGCAATTTTCAACACCAGCCGTTATCATTAAATCAGCATCACTGAGAATCTCCGTGTGGATGCTAGCTCTTGTTTGGACATTGGCTTGGACATTGGTCCAGCATGTTTAATCTTTACTGTTAAAAATGGAATTTTTTTTTTAAGCCCTTGAGAAATACAGATGTAAATAGGTGATCTATAAACTATATCATTTGAGTCCACATGATGAGAGATTAAAACTCATGCAATGCAAGCAAAGCTAGTCTTATTAGTACTTTGAAATGTAGCCTTCTCTAAATGTACTGTCACACCACACTTTCTAATGAATATCTATACAGGATTTAATTTGCGCATTAACTGATTAGTCTGTCCTTTGTTTTATAGTGCTTTATCATGCCATCAGTTCTAGCTGGAGAGGGAAAAAGTGGTTTATTTTACATCGCCTCATCTTTTCTTTTTGCCACAGATCTAATTTTCAGTAGGTGTAAATGTCTGACGGGATGTGTCAGGTTTCCGGGTGGAAATGGGATTAAACCGTGTGTCAGCTTTGCCTGGCCTGATTAATATTTTGAAACTTCTTTTTGAACGTAATATCTAAATATCCTGAGGTAACTTTGTGGACTTTTGCTATAAAAAGTTGAGCGGAAAAGTTGGGGTTCCTTTCAGGTGAACTTGTTGGTATCATTAACTAAAAAAGTGAAAAGGTATTTGTTCGCCAGACATTTCCATCCACAAAGAATTTCAAGAACAACAATCTAGGACTAATAATTTAGGGCTCAAAAAGCCGGGATAAATAGATTTAGTATTAGTGTTTTACACATAACAACAGGCTTATTTTGGACTCAGAATAATTGGAACACCCACCGGCATATTCTCCCTGTAAATCCATCCTATTTCAGCTCCTTTGACTGTTTCTTTGCTTGCCCTACCTGATTAACATGGTTTCGTTCTTCTAGATATAATGCTGACCGGTGTCAGTTGGTCGAGTCCCGATCACACACAAGGTACAGATTGCTTATGGCATGTCTATGTGTTCACCGTGTTGGTGGTGGTTTTGGGACAAGGGTGGGAGAGGGACACCGAGTGGGAAGGCACCATCAGCGCCATGTTCTCACCTCATCAGATCTGATCTGACTACACAAGAATTGTCTGTTGAAGTGTGTATGTCCGGTTTTTCCACACCTCATCATCAGCTCCAGCCAGCCCAGCCTCAAGCTCACACAGGGGATGGATAGAGAGAGAAAGTGAGAGAAAAATTGCAAAAGTTATTTTTAATATGGTTCTAGCTCTTGATAAACTCACCTCAGTCTGCTGTAAATGCTCTGGTGGTATCACAGGTCCGATCTCTCGATGTTGCCCCCAATGTGACGCACTGTGGCTGCCTGTTCGAAGGGAAGAGTATCACTGTTAATGTCTTTAGCTTTTATTGAGCTGTCTGCTTCAGAGTTTTCTCATCGGTTTGGTGTTGTGACGTAGTGATTCACTTTGTTTTGTGATGTTGCCCCATAACACTGTTTTCAAAGTTACTGACATGCTAAACACAACACCACAGCACACCTTGCTGTTGTTCAAAGGCTGCATGATGTGACGTAATATTCATTTGTGACTTACGTGCATAAAATGTTTGTATGGCACACTTGTTCCACTTTGACTTAAGAAAATGTTGCTATAATGGGCTGCTTTACCTGATTTTATTTGATACAGTAATTTGAGTACAGCTGGTTTGTTTTGGATATAAGAGGTTATAATACAAGATTTGTTTTGGTACAATACTGAAGTATTGGTATGTATAAGCTGCAACCAACAACTATTTTGATTATTTATGATTGATTAAGTATGGTCAAAAATGGTAAAAAACTTTACAAAAATGTAAAGTTTATATTTATTTTTTAATGTGTTTTAATACATTAAGCCTACTTTTCTCCTTTATTCACTTTTGTAGCATTTCATGTTTCAATTACAGACTATTTTAAATCTGAATTTGATTTATTTTCATGAAAATGTAACTGTAATAGTGACACATGAACACTTCATTGATTAGACTTGCTGTTTTGCATAACAGAAGTACTCACATTATAACAGTATATCAGTAAATTGTACAAGACCATTCAAAACTCTGATCGTAGTTGATCAAAAACAACATTAAAGTTTATAATGATGATCAGTAAAATGTTGCAGCTCTAGTATTAGACATATAAAACCTGAATGAATTGGAATTTAGTTTTATTTTTTATTTTATATATATATATATATATATATATATATATATATATATATATATATATATATATATATATATATATATATATATATATATATATATATATATATATATATATATAATTTTTTTTTTTTTTTTTTTTTTTTATATTATATATATATATATTATATATATATATATTTATATATATATTTATATATTTCCCGGTCCTCTCACCTCCCAAAGTTTTATCTGCTGTACAAAAAAAACAAAAAGAAAATATCAAAAGCCTATGACAGTTCTCCCCCCCCCCCCCAAAGAAAGGAAAATGGTAGTTATATAATGCAAAAGTCGGAATATTTTTGTGCATAGAACATATTTACCCGTGTTGTTCTCAGTGTAGCTGAGAGTCTCTTATCTCTTCCCTTCTGTCTGTGTTCTGCCTCTTTAAACAAGAGCTCCCTCATGAACCCCATTTCTTTCTCTTCTCTGCCCGTCTTTCTATTGTCTCTCTTTGCTCCCATTCCCCTAATGTTCTTGCAAAACATCAATCTTTCCTCTTTCTCAATTATGCATTTCAAAACCCTTTACTTTTTTAATATCATCAGTGGCGGCTCCTGCCAATTCTCTTGGGGGGGGGCAGGCATTGTTTGCATGATTAATGAGGATAGGTCACCCATTCAATTTATAGATTAACGACTAGTTAATGTAAAGGGAACTGAACTACTATAGTATTAATTACAAATAAACTGACATTAGGGATCAATTTCTTGCTCTCCTTATGTTTCTATATGCGTGTTTACAATTTAGCAGCAAATGAAGACAGGATGTGGTTTTCCAAAACTCACTTATATCACATTACTCACTTACATTACACTGCTTACTTAAATTACTCACTTATCTTACACTGCTCCCTACTTTCCATATACATCTTTGCTTTGTGTTTTTTCACCTTCTCTGAGAGATGATGCATTTCGGTGATAACTGTAGTTGGTCATGTGATGTCCGTCACGCTCTCAGGATGGAACAAAATGCAGCAATAAATGAGCTGAATAAAGCGTCAGCTACTTCGCTGCCTGCTAGGCTTTTTCTCCGCCCCAACCAAGTCCTCGAAAATCCTCGTTTATATGATTTCCCGCCCTTTGTAGATACTTGTTTGATGTTTAAATTTGGTCTTGGTGGTCCTGATTCTTTAATTGCCAATTTATCGCTACGACGAATGAATGGTATTTCTTTCAATGACACAATAGAATTAATCTGCGCTGAGGTAACGTTCGCCGTGATGTCGATCAGTTCAGCTGACAACTGAATTTGAGTTGGCAAAGGCATAGCTGTCCCCGTCTCTTTTTTTGTTTGCTTGTTTGTTTTTTACATTTGATAAAGATAAAGTAGTTTTTAATTTTTTCTTGTTGTTAAAATTCAAATTAGTTTTTAAATATTATTGGATGTCACTGTTCCCACCAGTCGCTGCTCAAGTTAAGGTTACGCACGATGATGAAAGCATGTTAGGGCTAGCCCTCCCAGAACTCATTGAGATTGCATTGCAGTCTGCAGTTAGAAAAAAATTATCTTTGTATGGAAGTCTATGAGAGCACTTGGGGGCTATTCTCATTTTGACAGAAATCGCCCAAAAAAGGGCGGTACTACACAAAACACTACTCGACGCTGATTGGACTATTTAGAGGCAGAACAAACAGTCTAGAATAGTGAAAGCTAGCATAACACTGTGGTTGAATGTAAAAGAAAAAAAAATCCCTCCCTTTTGTGCTTTGGTGGTGCGTCGCCCAATCACCCTAATGGAGAAACCGCCACTGATTATTATTATTATTTTTTATCACCAGTGTTTTTGGAGACTCCATATAAAACCACTGATGTAATAATTATTATACATTTGCCCATAGTAATGTATAAAAATTTAGTATTTTAGACATGAACATGTCTTTTACGCTAATAAACAAAGTAATGCTTCCACACCAGGAGGAGTCAGTATAGTGCCCAAGATTAATAAGTGAAAAAAAAAACACATTGAATGCACTTCAAATGTGTTTGGTATATTTTTTATAAAGCTGTATATGCTTATATATTCTAACATGAGGGCTCTACAGATTAGCATGATAGCTATTACTGTTGATTAGCATATGCTGTCGTGAGTGTATGGATGATCACACTTTTTTTCCAGTTTTTAAACACGGTTCACAGTTGCCCTGTCAACATGGTTCACACTATGATTGAGTTATGACATCACACTTGGGATTAAAAAATGACAGGCTCCATTTTCCTTCCAATTATAGGACAAAGTGTTAATTAGTTGACGATTCAGTTACAGTGAGCCTCAGTATACTTTATCATTCTGTTTTGGGTTTGTGTTTAGGAGAGGTGGGGGTGTTACCCTCCGCCAGTCTGTCTCTCTCGATTAGCTTCTGTTCCCCTCCTTTTGGACTGCTGTCGCTGCTGTATGCTCTGCTGTAAGGGCTAGTTAATCATATCATGGTACAGTAGGGCTGAAACCATCTGGCTCTCCTCTACCTGTATCCTCCCCCAGTCGCCATTTATTAGCCCTTCTCTGAGGTACCTCATCAGATGTGTCCTGCCAGCAGTTTGCCCAGACACACTGTGTTAAAGGGATACTCCACACCAAAATGAAAATGTTGTCAAGGAAAAACACCATAAGATTTCAAGTATAATTATTTCTGGAAATAAGAAATAATCTTTTAAAATATTAGTATTATTTATTTTGTTTATTTTTGCTGCTTAACTCAAAACAAAATGAATACATTTATAAATGTTAAAAGCTGCATATCATATGACTATATGGTCTTATTGTTTTTTAAAAAAAAAAAATTATTTCCCAATTTTTTTGGGGGAAAATCTGCTAATTTTTTTTAAAACATGAAAAAAAATGTATTGAAGAAAAAATTACTACATTCTTATTCATAGTTTAAAGTGCAATCAAATTAGTTAAAATATGTAATTTATGAACTGGAATGTGTAGAACCTCATAAATGATGGATGTTCTAATTCTGCCGTTCTGCAGGCATATTCATTGGATTCCATGCACAGAATCAACAGTTACCTTGAAAAACTTGCCCCCGATAGCAAAAATGCCTTAACAAAGAATATAATGTCAGTATTTATTTAATTTGTCTTTATGCACCCATGTAGAACTGGTGATAACCCACCAATCTTTCTTTTAATCTCTAGCAGGCAAGTATATAGTCTCTCGACTGTTACTGGGGGAGCGATGAGACGGCGAGTGACAGAGGGAGAAAATGAAATTACTAAGTGTCGTGTAACCTCCACTCTTGGCAGCAGAAGGCAACGTGGTCGCTTATGTAACCTGGCAGCTCCAAACACCATTTCCTTTCTTCCTACTGCTAGTGAAAATGACTCTTTATGTAACTTGAGCAAGCAACAGCCCCCCAAATTGAACAGATGCCATAACGTTTTCAGTTGAAAGAGTTACCTTTGCTCTGATATGTCAAGATGTGATCCTTTACCTCTAGATAGTTAGTGTATAAGCTCTCTTGACTTTCTAGTATAGTCACAGTTGAACATAACACATGCTTTATGCAGTTTGTGATTAGGAAATGCATGGGTGGGTTTTATAAAGCCCATGTTGCTTTCCAAAACTGTACTGTATATCAATGAAAACAGCTTAATTGAAATATTCTGCTACCTCATGGAAGGGTACAAGAAACATCCAACTTAGAGTTTGATTCTGATTTAAAATGCAAACACAGTGTCCTACATTTCAGCAGACTCATGCCTTTTGGCAGGAAGTGCACCTAATCTCTTTATGGGTCTTCATGGTTCATTCAGTAGGGAGTAGGTTTATTAACTTAATAGATGGAGAACGGAGTTAAAATTATCTTCTGTGAGAGAGTTGTTGTAACCTCTTGGTGCTACATGATCTTTTTGTAACCTCTCAGAGTTGTGTACTGATGCGCCTGGTTTGTTTGAAAGTCAAGGCTTGACAAATGCCAGCTGAGAGAGAGATGTAATGCTGTCTGGATGGTTAAGCAAGCCATGTGAGCTATAGAAAGAAAATAACAGGGGAAGAGGTAAAGATATTCTGCTGAAGTAGCACCACTTGAGCAGTATAAGTGATCAGTGTTTGAAAAAAGTAGATATCGATGGGGTGATTATGTGATATTTATGTGATTTGTCTTGTAGATTATGCTAGTTTTAGTAGAATCAGTAGTTGTAGACACATTTAACTATTGTTCTGCAAATGTTTGTGGGTGAAAACCAGTCATTTTCATAGGAATCCATGCAATTGACTGTTCGCAAAGAGATTGATTGACAGGTGATCTGATCAATCATAACACCAAATTAGCCATCTTGTCCAACAAAAAATCAGACGGGAGAGTAGATTAACTTCGGTGCACTTACGATCTGATGTTCATTCATGTTTATTGTGGTTAAATTTAAGTAAAGCTTAAGTAAATATGAAAAGACAATCGATTCACATGCCGCTTGAACTGAGGTGCTACAGTGATCTGTCATGACATATTAAAGAGCCACAAACGGTGTTTATTGTTTGAATAAAAAAAATAAAAATAAAAAAAAGTAAAAAATTTGAAAGCTGAGACTTTGTTTCATACTAGAAGTAACCTGCTCTGTCTTGTCTGTCAGTGTGTTGTCAGTTTTCTCTTTTGCTCCGCGATGTATTTTTTACTATGTGAGAACATAATTTGTAGTGTGACAGCAGAATTGTTTGTCATAAATAGCAACAGTAACTAAGTTTTTGCGAATGGTCAATTCGATGAAATATTTCCCTACACAGATTTCGCAGCGGGTTCAAGTTGGCACACAAATACACTGCTTTGACCAACAGAAAGCTGCTTGGTTTAAAAGTGACTTCTGTGTGAGGTGTGCTTCACACATGACTATTTGCCTGAAATTTTGCTGAATTTTTGCTAATGTGAGGGCACCTTAAAGGGGTAGTTCACCCAAAAATCTCATACTCACCCCAGGTCATTCCAAACCTGTAAGGCCTCCATTCATCTTCGGAACACAAATTAAGATATGTTTGATTAATTCTGAGAGCTCTCTGACCCTGCCATAGAAAGCAATGTAAGCAACGATCAAGTTCCAGAAACGTAGTAAGGACATCGGTAAACTAATTCATGTGACATCAGGGGTTCAACTGTCATTTTACGAAGTTACGAGATTACTTTTTGTGCACAAAGAAAAAAAAAAGAGCTTATTCAACAACTCTCGTCTCGTCCGTGTCACCCTGGCGCCATTTTGGAGAGTATCACATACGTAAACAACGTATGTAGTTCTGTGTCAGCTGAATGACAGAATTGTTATTTCTGGGTGAACTATCCCTTAAAAACATTGCCAGATTTATGCATTTGGCAGATGATTTTATCGAAAGTGGCTTATAAATTTGTGTTGGGGAAGCTATTTTAAAACTGTAGCTTGCCATTATATATTTTTTTATAACCGTATAATGCGTCTATTTATTTTCACATACAAAGACCTTTTATATGGTGTGAGAAAAAATACTGTGAGAAAAATACTGTGGGCTGTAAAGTGGTGTATGGAATACAATGTGACATAAAAACAGTGTTTGTCACAAAATGTTGCATGTTAGTGAAAAAAGCTACACTGCTTTGTGTCACTTGTTAGTTTCTTCCCAATGGCAACATCATAAACATTCATCCCAAGTATAGAGAGTAGCATAGTGTTGCAACAAGTTCCAGAATTGGTCTAAAAGCATAAGCTGAGAGTGATACGTTTTTTTTTTCTTTTAATGTAGTTACTCTCTCTCTCTCTCTCTCTGGACTAACTGTGTTTGTATTTGGATGTTCAACGATGAGAAATGATTGGATTATTTTTCCTTTTGCTCTTATAAACAAGGGTTGACTTACTGTCGCGTACCAAACATATGACCTCGGATGTGACACATTCATTGTTTTAGAATTGTCAGATATGTCAGGCACTCTAACTAACCTCTCATGTTGAGTAATATAGAATGACATCACTCTTGTGGCTCTCTGCACTTCATCACCGTTGCCCATCCACCAGCCTCTGCCATTCAGCCTCCATCTCAAACGACCCATTTTGCTCAAGTCAGACTCAGAAAGAAAGTGTGGTTTGTCTGCCAGCATGATATATTATGTGTCCGTGTGTTTCTCACCCTAATCTATCCTATAGTATATGTTTGTCAGTCTTAGTGTTGTCTTTATCTTGGCCTCCCATTATTGAAGATTTCTTAAAAAAAATGTTGTTTGCCTTCAAATTCTACTCTTCCTTGTTATTTTTCACTGTTTTGCCCGTTTTAAGCAGGCATTTAGTCTGTCATTTCCTGTTGTTTTTGATTCGGTGTGTGCTGGCATTTTGTGCCAAATAAAAAGGGAACAAGTGCAGGGTCTCTGCCAAACTAATCAGCAGTATGTCCAGCAGACATCGACTCATTACTTTAGGAGCAACTCATTGACCATGCACTTCAGGGAGGTAAAACCAGCCTCAATTAAAAACCGTACAGCATAAAACAAATGAAGCTGCAATTTGCTGCCTTTGCTTTCAGATGGCTGTTTTTATCATCTCTGCTTTTTCCCCTTTCTATTTTTGTCTGACATTTTGCCATGCAGGCTTTAGATTTTTTCTCTGGCTCTTCCTTTAAATAACAGTCTAGTCCTCCCACTGCCCACAATTCCCCAGTGCTCATGACTTTCACCCCACATGACCCATGAAGTCTGAATAATGGATAGATCTTTCCCCGAACACATTGCTCAGTGGTATAGTTGCAAGTATCACTTTATAAGGCTACGTTAGCCTTTAGAACATCATTAATGACCACCTTCAGGCCCTCAAAATCATGAACCATTTTGCTATATTTTATGGTGTTTGTAGTACAAATTATGTAGATAATGGATGAGTCTGTCTGTATTTCCCAACTGACTTAGCTTCTGAGGTACTAGCTGCTATATGGTTAATTTCTTGGATCGATACCTTCTACATCTTTTCTCTTCTCTCTTGTGCACTGTTAAAATGTTTCCTGAAAGGACTTTGGACCTCCTAAAAGATGGTAGTTGAGTTAGACATTTACCCAAAAATAAATGCTATAAGTAGGATTTCATGTTTATCTTATATTTATATATTTCAGCATCTTACATGTTTTTTCTGATGGATCTATTTGATTTTTTATTTGATTTTATGGGGTCCAGAGTTCCACATTTTAAAGTTTCTTTTAAGAGCCTTTTTCCTCCAAGTGCACGTGAGCTGCGGCAAAACCAGAATCAAGTCGAAAGCATCAAGACCAGCATGAAGTCTCAGTGGGACCAGAAGGCCAAGAGATTTGTTGTTGCACCCTTCTTTTTGGGACTGATGGGTATTGCATTGAGTTTTACAGTTAGCGTGTCCAAGACTGGTGGGCGACCGGCATTTTGTGGCTATATTCAAATGTGGTATCATTCTGCCCAAAACTTTCAATTGCTTCCCCCAATAATCTGGCCGTTGTTCTCAAATATATTCATAGATGGAATTGGAATGGGCTAAAATTGCCATCTAAGCAAAGAATGTCTCATTAAATCATAGTCATGGTATCATTAGCTTGTGCCACAAAAATAGAGATGGAGATGGAGAGGTCCAAGACCCACATTCTCCACCGCTATTTCATTCTTCTTGCGTAGGTTAAAAATAGTTTTGATCCATTTTCCCTCACTTTAAATTCTGTTTAAGCTGATTTGGCTGATGTGGACGTTAGCTGGACTCATTGCAATGGCATGACATCAGAGAGGCACCGCTGCCAATAGGAAACAAAAGTTCAATCCATTTTCCATTAATTTGATGCCAAAACCTTCACTTTCTCCAACTTTCTTTATTTTTTTAGTTGGGGCACAAAATGCCATCTGATATGAAGCTCTTTCATTAAACTCAGTGCAGTACTTATTAGATATAAACATCCGGTTATGGAGACCGCTTTCCCTCTTTCACTGATTTATTAGTATTATTATTGTGCTTAGCATGATTGGAATCAGCAATGTGAGCCAATCAAAACTGAGTTTTGTCCCACCAGCATTAAGAGCTTTTTTGAATGAAAGTGCATAAAGGGAGAGCGTCTCAATACAGAGGGTAGAAGGGAAGCAGATGAGTGGGGATGTCCTGTGGGAGCTGACCTGTCTACTGTAAAACCAGGCTGTGAACATACACCTGTTCCCATCCCAACTGTCCCCCGTAATTGAGCACCTCTGAAACTGGGGCATTTAACACAGTTTCAGTCCCAGTGAACGGTATTGGTTGCTGCCCCCTAGATACTCTTGTCTGCCGCCCAAATAAATTAATTTATAACACATGGGTTAAAGAGCAGAACACTGACCTCATCTCAGATTTTGCTAGATCCTAGGAGTCATAAAAAAAATAACAATAACTAAGGTAAATAAATAAATAGCAACCAAAGTTTAGCCAAGTCTGGACGTTTAGGATTCATAAATTGTACATAATGAAGCAAAGGTAATGTTGAGTCAGCACATTTAAAAACACCAGGAGCATGGTTTCTATTAGAAGTATTAAAGCCAGATGGGCTAGAAGATTCCTTCGGTAATTAACCCCAGAACCGGTTTCACTGGTATCTCATCCTGAGAACTCACACTAGTGACCCCATATGTGTCATATGCATATTTAAAAAATATCACTTGTAGAAAATGTATCATAAAAACATGATATTGCTTTATACATTAAATAAACAAGAAGTGAATATCAAGTAACTTACATTCAAAACCATATTTCAAAAAAATGATCAGTGATTCAATGACTCCCACTCATAAACATCTGGTGAATTTGCAATGGCATATTAGCGTACTACTCCAACTATTTTTTATTTGGAAGTACTAGGGTATTATTCTAGTAATTTGCTTCAACATACTTGTTTTATACTTGAAGAAATCAGCCCTCTTGAGTTGAATGAATGAATCAAAGTCTCACTCACACAGATAATAATGAAAACTGAACATTCAAAAATGAAAGTTCATTCACAACTTAATTCACATAAATGCTATTGTAGAATATAAATATAATTAAAATAACACCGGTGACCTAGTCATCACCAATGCAAAAACACCAAGTCTGTGTAGAACACGCAAACATAGACAATGGCTTACGTATAGAATCTCTACATCCAAAACATTACTCACATCACTTTTAATGAGCAAATAATTTGGACAATTTCTAGATTAATCATACTCAAATTCACCATCCAGTGGGGATTAAACAAATTCTGCTGATGTGGCACCATTATATATATATATAAAAGAAAAGGTTGAATGCAACACCTGTTCCTTTGGTCCAGTGGCTGGTGCCAGAAAAAGCCTGCCTAATGGGCTGACAGGACCACAGGGAACACAGCTGCCGCTCACAGCCCTGCCTGTGCGCTGAGATGATAAGCCCCCCGGCCCCCCGCTGCTCTGCCACCCCTCCTGTCCTCTCCATCCTCTCCAAACAACAGAGAGAAATCACAAAGAATAGAAATGGATCACCAAAACTAGCATATGTACAAATCCATCCAAACGGAATGGAGTTCCTTTTATGTCTCAGGGAATCTCCATTAGAAAATCCATGACAGTAGGACAATTTGTTTTTGTTGAGGTGTCTGTGAGTGAGCAGATCTCAGGCATCCAGGCCCCTCATTCTGGGCTCCTCTGCCTTTGATCTGATATTTGGGACAGACCACAGAAAACATAATCACGGTTAAAGGAAAAGTTCACACAAAAATGAAAATTGTCCCTTACTCAGCCTCATTTAGCTCAAAAACACTATGACTTTCTTCTGCGCTATTCAAAGAGACATTTTGAAGGCTGTTTCAAGCTCATCGAAAGCACCACTACCAAAGTATCATAAAAGTGGTCCATACAAATTTTGGAAACTATATTACAAGTCATATAGTAGCTTTGTGTGAGAAACAGGATGCAAGTATGTTGTTACTGAAAGGTTTAGATTTGTAAATAAGACATGCTTTTGAATCATTATTTTGGGTCAAGTCAATTAATGATCTGTATCGTAAAACTAAATTAAATGAGTCTTTCACAAATTGGACTGATCCCGTTTTCAAGTTCAACTCACTGACTTGATGATACAGTTGCAGTGAATAATGTTGGCTTATTGTTAATCTAGCTGAATTTGTTATTACTCCCTGAGAAGTTACAATTAAATAAATACTATGAATGATCCAGTTCATCAAATGAATAATTGTTTTGCAAATTTAACTGATCAGGTTCTCAGGACTTGATTCAGTTGCAGTGATTAACACCGATTCGCTTTATTTCCTCACACTTCTAAAACTTTAAATGTGACACAAGTCATGTGGACCATTTTAAGACATGTTTATGATGCATTTGCACCATTTTTAGAAACTAAAAACTTTGTCAATTGTTATTCACGCAAAAAAGCGGCCAGCACAGCCTTTTGAATCTCTTCTTTTGTATTCCACAGAAGAAATAATGTCAAACAGGTTTGAAACATTATGAGGATGAGTAAGTAAATTTTCATTTCTGGATAAACTTGTACACATTTAGTATGATCCACTGTACCTCTTTTCTTCTCTTTTCCACTGCTTCTTTCCCTCCTCTTTTCTCAGTGTGAGCATGAGTGTGTACAAGACAATGTTTGTTTTTAGTCTTGTTATTTCATGATTCCTCCCTGTTCCCATGGTTCTTCAGAAGCCCAGAGTAAACCGTATTACTCCGATTACTCACCTACACGGCTTCTCATCCACAAGATATGCACCAGCCACTATCTGGACCTGTTCATCACAATTGTCATCGGGCTCAATGTTATCACCATGTCCATGGAGCACTACCATCAACCTAAGGTACTTCTTGCCAGTAGTGAGAGTGAATGCGCTTGTTGATATTCCATTAAGGAAATGAACTCGCCGGTTATGTAACTGCAAACAATGTTACTCTAAGTTCAACTCACTGCTATCTCATTTTATGGCTCTGCATAATATTTGCTGATTAGGCAGCTGATGTTTATGTCTTTTTGCTGTACCGCATTTTGATATATCATAGCAGTAAGTATATAATCTTTATCTTTATATTAGTATACTTATTTGCCCTTTCATTGTGCTGCATTGTGTCTAAAGAAGCCAAATGAGGGCAATGCCTTACCAAAATAAACCACACTGTAATGTATGCACTGTAATGTATGCATAGTCCCTCATCTGTCTTTTCCTTCCTCATAATACTACAGAGACAATTCATGAATATTCAATAGACGACTAAAACAATAACACGAGTTAGCAGATATGCTCTGGGAGTTTGGATTGGATTTCTTTAAATCATTTGGGTTGGGTGGTGTTATCTTCTAAAGTGCTTTTTATTCATTCCTTTATGACAAAGGTCAGTTTTGAGGGTAAAAGACCACTATAAATTAAAATGGATGGTTTTGTGGTTCTTTCAAAAGGTAGGAAGTTAGAAAAATAGAAAACCTTTTTGAAATTATTTATTCATTTGTTTGGTGTATTTTTTATTGTATTAGAATTATATTGTATTATATTTTAAAGAAGTTTTAATTATTTAATTTATAAAACTAGACATTACATTGGATTTTAAAATGTTTTATAATATTATGTATAATTTTAATGTTATATATATGTAATTTTTTTAGATGGTTGGTAGGTATCTATCCTTAAATCAAAACTGGTGTTTACTGTTCCTATTAGACAACTCTGTAGCGATGCTTCCCAGGGTTTTCACCCATCATTAATGAAGGTCTGCAACCTCACCTGTGGCTATAAATAGTAGTCTGTTTTAATTAGAGCCCCGCTGTCCAGCAGAATCTTGGAGGAAGTGGAGCAAAGGGGATTGTTAGGCTTTGACCGCTTACACACTCATTCCGTGAACAGAATCAATTGATTTTCTGGTGCATCGTGCACACTTAGCCTGACATTAATTACTATGTGGTGGACAGGGTAGAGGCCAGACTCCTGGAAATGTCCAATGACTATCAGACCCTGAAGATGCCAGCTAATTATTGGTGTTTCTTTTAGGCTAATCTGGCCACCTTTGATAACTCATCATCTTTTCTGCTTATTGATAATGGAATCACTCATTCAGCCATCATTTGTCCTGTTGTTTATTTTTTTTTGAAAGAGAGGGTACATTCCTGTTTTAAGATTTGTTGCTTCTGTACTTTCACTATTGCATTATCTTCTCTTTCCTGTTTTAACAGGTTCTGGATGAGGCTTTGAAGATCTGTAACTACATTTTTACAATCATATTTGTCCTAGAATCCGTCTTCAAGCTTGTTGCATTTGGATTTCGCCGCTTCTTCAAGGACAGGTAGAAGATTTGAAAATCTCAAAAGTTACATTTGAGGTAGCTGATCCAAACCAAATCAAATTTACAGTAAATCCATTTCTATGGAGGTCCAACATCCCTATCAGTGGATCACTATTTTTTTTTAACGCAATAGGGTTTGTTAGTATTCCTGAAGCCACATCCTTTGAAATGATATCACAGCTTTGAGATTCCTTGGTTTGCCTCAGACTGTCAGAAACACACCAAGGGCTGAATGCATTGGCGTCTGTGGTGAAAAGCCAGATCCGAATTTATATCACTTGTGGTTTTGGTAAAAGAAACCCCTCTTGAGTATCCAAAATCAGACTGCATGGGGCTTAAACAATGAGAAAGCATCCTAAAAGGCATTTATTCCTCTTAAATTATTAACAAAGAAGTGATAAATACTTTATTCTACCATTTTAATAAACATAGCATATTTATAGGCGACACATATTTTCTGTATAGAGTCTGAATTATCCATTACACTTTTAATTCGTTTTGAATTACCAGTCAATATGGGGATTAGGTCATTTACTGAAGTTGATAGGCCATTAGAAGTTCTCATGTAATCAGATTTTTCTTTCAGTAGCGTAAAAAAGAGCATATCATGTCAATGTATTCCCAGATCCATAATCCATGTGGAAATGTAAAGCAGCTATTTGCATACTAATGAGAACTTTGGCACAACATAATTGATATGATTTTAAAACAAATCTCTCAACATAGACCCTGCCATGAGTTCAAACTAATGTTAGACATTTCAGAACATGCTGTTCAGGAGGTGAAGGTTTAAGAGTTTTATTGATTTACAACATTGGAAATGGCTTTCTGTTACTTTGATCAGCTCTTTCATGCAACACTCTCCAAGTCTGCAGGGATGGAGGATTGGGAGTACGCTTTGATCACTGAGCCCCTTTAGTGAGCAAAACTAGTGGAAAAAATGTTGAAATGCTTTGTGTTAATCATTTGACTTAAATTTCCCCACATATCTAATGAAACACCTCTCGTGGCTGCAGGCCCCAGAAAATTGAGGTGTCCTAAAACAGGCTCACCCATGACAGTGTTATATTTGTCCCTCAGAGGGAGTTATTTAAAGTTAGCCGCAAAGTTTCAAGCCATATTTAGACAATGAACATGTTGAGAAGTCTACTGGAAAAGAGAAGTAACATCCAGGTTCCAATAAGGGTTGTTTGCACAAAATGAAGTTTTAAATTCTCATCGCTTTCCATTTTTGAAATCGTGTTGCACACTTTGCCTGGTGTAATTTTAAGGATATGCCACCATCAAGGCCTTTTGAAGTTGTAAGATTGAGGGAATCCTACTGTGATATTGAAGTGATTAAAAAAAATAGCACATTGGGAAGTCATTCTCTCTTAAAAAAAAAAAAAGAAAGAAACTGAAATTTCCTTCTTTTGTGGCAAGGAAAGCAGTTACAACAAAGAAAGGATGCACTTGACAGTGGAGAATTATGGATAATGTAATTTTGCTTAATAAACCAGCTAAATGTGTTCATCAACAGTATACAAAATAAATTCTCACATCAATATAAAACTATTTTTTTTTATAAAACTTAATTTAATAATTTAATGTCATTTAATTTATATTAAATAAATATTATTGAAATACAGTAAATTGTAAGAATTTTTCTTAAATAAAAAATGGATAATTTTATGTAATTCATTTATTTTAATCCAGTATTTTTTTCATCCCAAATTAATATAAAATTCATGTGAGCACATCTTATAAATATGATCATTCTGACATGACTTGAAGGCAGCATTACTCTGTTTTATTTACTATTCATAATTAATTTGTAATTGCTATTTAAAACTAATGTAATGAGTGTCTTCACGCAGGTGGAACCAGTTGGATCTTGCCATTGTTCTGTTGTCTATCATGGGCATAACACTGGAAGAAATCGAGGTCAATGCTTCCCTTCCCATCAACCCCACCATAATTCGCATCATGAGGGTGCTGCGGATTGCTCGTGGTTTGTATTCTCTGCCCTCTTCCGTATCTTCCATACCACCATTTTTCCATTTTTCTTCCCTGCAAAAGTTTACACTACTCAGCTCTCTGCCTTTTAGCCTCAGTAGATCAGACCCGGTTGTGTATGTCACCCTTGGGATCTCTGTTGTTTCACAGACTGCTCAGCAGAAGCCGTAGTCTGTGTAGAAAGAGTCCAGATGGCTGTAATGAAAAAATTCAGTTCACATAGCCACTCTACTTATTTCTTACACACACACTCACAAGCTTATACGCTCACAACACACACAGTGTGGGAAGCTAGGGTGCTTGTCTATTTGGAACTATTATTCTTCCTCTAATGAAAGAGCTGCTGGGTGAGTCTTTATTGATTATTCCCTCAACAGAGATGGCCAAGCAAACACACCTGCTCAAATGTCTTGTGTTCTCATCAGGTTGTGTGTGTGTGTGTGTGTGTACGCATACACAGCCTATTTCTTCCTGGACTCATTCAGACATTCCTGTAATGAAATTCACAGGCATCATCCACTTATAGCTATGATTGCAATTAACCAAACCTCCAAAGCAGCATCTCTTACGTGGCTGAATGGCCTTGTCATCAACATCATTAAAGCTCCGTGTGTGTAGTGCACGACCCCAATAATAGCATGCTTTGTGATCTGACCACTGTGAAAATTACATGAGAGTTAGTTTCCACTGGCCACATTTAAAGAAACTCCACTGTGTGCGTATTTTTTGCTGTCTTTTCTATTAAAACTCATTTTTGTAATACATTAAATTAACTGGGGTCACCATTTTTTTGGGACTTTAAGCAAATTAAATTGATGAAGTAATATGTATGTTACACAAGATTTCTATTTCAAATAAATCTACAACTGTTTTTTATCCCAGTAAGTGCACTGGTAAACAAAAAGTGTATTTGAAATGGTCTTTTCATGTATATGAGTACAGTATATACAGTAAGCGGTCTCTCTCTTCTTTCAGTGCTGAAGCTGCTCAAGATGGCAGTGGGAATGCGGGCTCTGTTAGACACTGTGATCCAGGCCCTGCCTCAGGTACCGCACCAAAATTTTGTCTGTCTCCTTCACAAAGTTCTGCTCTCCACTCATCCAGTGTATACAGCGCGGTGAAAGAATGTATCCCGGGACCCGTTCACCGTTCCTCTGGAGCCCCTCTGCTCTCTAAAGGCCTCATTTACATAGTCAGTCTGCCATGAAGAGGCCAAAACAGTGCAGATCAGCTCTGATGGGCTGCTTGGAAAATAGCAGAAATTACAGAAGCCAGAGAAGAAAATCTCCAGCATGCGCATTCTTTGATAGCATCAGGCTCCACCGCCACCTGCAGAGTTTTTGAATTGGAAATATACCGCACCACAGGACTCACTATTAATTCCAGTCTCTCCTTTAGCACTCCTCAGATATGCACTTAGATAATCAGACATGTAATTCTACTTTAACTAATTGTCACTAATTGGATTAGATCATGTTTAGCCATCACCTGATCTCAGCATCACCTCCTGAAGTAATTTCACTCTGGCGCTTTGACTTTCAAACAGTTTGATCTTTTGTATTAAAGTTGCTTTTTTGGTTCTGGGCTATTGATCTACTCTCCCACAATTTGTGAGAGGTGATCCGTAACAGTGTTCTGAGATATCCTGCCAGATTGTGTCAGCTTGATCCCCGTGTCTTGAATCACTGTGAATCCAGCCAGTGAAGAGTGCACTTAAGAGAGATTAGGGTGGGAAAATAGCCAGACTTGCAAAAAGAAATGTCAGCGCAATCGGATTTGTCAGCACATCTAATCTGATTCTTTTTATTCCTTTCCGTTTTCCTCAAAATCATATCTGATCCAGTCGTCTGTGATCACTCTGCATGATTGTTTTGCATGATTCTTCTCCTAATCCAGCCGGGTGTAGGTGGGTTCTTTCTGTTATGCAGTAGCACATGAATATTACTGGGTTTCTAGATATCAGGGTGTACTACGCTTAAAATAAATAATTGAAATTAATTTGATATAATTTAATGTGTATCTTAAAACATTTTGATAATATCATACTGCTTTCTATAATTTTATATAGCACACTGTAATATTTTGTAAGTCAGGCAAACCAATTTACAACAAAAAACATCACTGAATTATGTTAAATGATATAAAACAGTATTCCCAAGACATGTTTTGCTTGGGGGGGGGGGGGGGATTACATATTTATTACTATAATTATTAATTATTAAAATTAATAAATTCAATAAACTAAAAACATTTTTTTAATTATAATTTAAAAAATCTCTTAAAGTGATGTGGCAAACATGGCAACATTCATTCAAATCAGTGTAGTGAAATTTTTTAAAATTCACACCTATGTTTAAGATAATGTGATAACCCATTTTTGAAATTCAATTATTACAATGTATCCAATATAATATGACATGATCGTGACATGAAAATGTCCTGCATAACAATATTGACCCAGGGCTGAATAGATTTCAGGTTTGTATATGAGGAGAAAGAGGGAGAAAGAGAAGAAAGAGGGAATTGGATCAAAAACAAGATGCCAGATTTGTTCTCTATGAACATGTCTGGAGCACCTGCCTAACTATTGCTACAGTAAGCCACAGCTTCAGCATAGTTTGAGTTTTAAGTTTACAAACCTGGCAAGCTCTAATCAGGTGGAACACAGCTGTCATCTTCTCACTTCACGACTCTCTCTTATTGGCTCATCACAGGAGGTATTTCTAGGTCTACCCTGTCAGTTTCCTTTGCGCTCCATGACATACTCTCCTGGCTTTCTCTCTCTTTCTCTCTCTCTTTCTCTCTACAGGTGGGGAATCTGGGTCTCCTCTTCATGTTGCTCTTCTTCATCTTCGCTGCTCTGGGAGTAGAGCTGTTTGGTGACCTGAGTAAGCATAACAAACACACATAAATAAGGACCGTTTTTTCTCATGGTCTAATTCACTCAGACGCAAACACTCCTTCTTACACACACTCACACACACAGCTATGCAGTCCTCAGGATCTTCCCATCTAGGTTTTATTTACACTGAAATGTAAATAACTTACATTCCCTAGGGAGAGCGTGACACTACTGCTTGGAGTCCAAAAACTAAAAACTTGAAATATGCTATATTGAAAATATGAAGTTAACTTTAACTAAACCCAGAGTTAAGAAGCCAAAATAACTTTGAGTGTCCCAAATAAAAATCTTTCAATTATTTTCAACAGTATATTTTCAATATAAGTATTACAAGAAAAATTTATATACTACTTTATACACTATTATAGGCCAGACGTAAATGCAACACTTTCAATATTATATGTTACGGGATCCAACAATCTATTTATTAAGGGGTCCTAAAAAACAAATTTCATTCATTTATTTATTCTCTTTATGATGTTGATTAGTCCACTGATGTCGTAACCTTCTAATCCTCTGATGCTTCATAATTATGTTTTAAATGGTTTGATTTATTACTGTTTATTTGTTTTAAATTGCTGTGAGATCACTTTTACATATTTCAGAAAGCTTTCCATCCTTGTCTGTAAGGGCAAACCATAAATATGGTACCTGCAGGAGAGTTTCTCTAAAATACGTGGCAGGACATTTGGCACTGGTTTACTGAATACAGCCTGCAGTGATTCATTGCAGCTCAGCACAATACCAGGGTTGATGTCATTTCCATTTCCAATCAGCCGACTCGAGATAAACATATAGACTTCATAATTCATATCCAGCTTTACAATGCTGTCCAAGTTCAATATATAGTCTGCTGGCTGAACTGAGATTGACTGTCTGCAAGGCAAACTTTTTTTTTGTTTCTTCTCAAATAAGGATCTATATCGATCATTGAGATTATTTTTAGATAGATTATGTTGGTCTTTATACATATGTTGTTAGACGGCCGCACTTCCAACATATTTGGACATTCAAATGCTATTTCATCAATAAATATATGGTAATACAGTTAATATAATTTGAAACTTTGAATGTACATTTTGTACATATTTCTTCTTGAGTATCAGGTCTCACCTTATATAGAATAACCTTAATCAACTGGCTTGGACTTCCAATATGTTTTGCTTATGTTGATTTTAGAATTTGCAGTTTGTATATACATTGAAATGCATGGTACCATCATGCCAAGATCAAAGGAGCTGCATAATGAATGTTGTTGTGATTTAAGAGTTTGGAAAAAAAAATAAAAGCCATTTTCAGAGTTAAATGTCAATTATTTTGTAGTACAGTATGTAATATAATCCATAAATGGAGAAAGTTTCAGAGTGCTTGCAATATGTTTACATCTATATGCTCACTTCAATCAAAAAAAAAAAAAAAAAAATGTATATATATATATATATATATATATATATATATATATATATATATATATATACACATATACATATACATATATATATATATATATATATATATATATATATATATATATATATATATATATATATATATATATATATATACACACTAAAAAATGCTGGGTTGTTTCAACCCAACTTTGGGTCAAATATGGACTAACCTACTGTTGGGTTAAATTTTGTAATTACATTTTTAACCCAAAAGTTGGGTTAGTCCATATTTGACCCAAAGTTGGGTTGAAACAACCCAACATTTTTTAGAGTGTATATATATATATATATATATATATCTGTGGGCCTATAGAGAACCTTTAACATCCATTGAACCTTTTTTCATTGTATAAACGTTTCTTTATAGTCGATAAATGTTCCATAAAAATATTCAAATTTTATTTGCCCAAAGAAAACAATGGTTGTTTTAAGAACCGATCACTGTAAGTTTCTCTGGTGAACCTAAAATTGTGTTGCTGTGATCCCAATTTTGGAATCTTTATATCTGAAAGTGTGTGGAGTAAATTAAAATTTAAATTTTTCACAGGACTGGAAATATGTCGATTAGCACATGCCCAGAACATGTACCTCAGACCATGACATTTTGTTTCTGTCCCAGTATGTGATGAGCTGCACCCCTGTGAAGGTCTTGGCCGTTATGCCACATTCAAGAATTTTGGCATGGCTTTCCTCCTGCTGTTCCGTGTATCCACCGGGGACAACTGGAATGGTATTATGAAGGTGGGACAGTGAAATTCATGGTGAATTTCAATGATGCACAAGGTTTAATTTTAAATGCATTGCTGTTGTTCTGACTACGGTCGTTAGCAACCTGTTCACCTATCATTTTTACTCTCTGTGCATACACGTTGCAGGACACGCTCAGAGACTGCTCCCAAGACACGGGCATCTGCTACAACACGGTGGTGTCCCCTATTTATTTTGTGTCCTTTGTACTGACGGCCCAGTTTGTGCTGGTCAATGTGGTGATTGCTGTGCTCATGAAGCACCTGGAGGAAAGCAATAAAGAAGCTAAGGAGGAGGCTGAGCTAGAAGCTGAGATGGAGCTGTTGGAGGCTGTGGGAGGAGATGGAGGAATACCCCGAGGACACATGCAACCTCTCGGATATGGTGACGTAGGTGGACCAGGAGGGTCGCCATGGATCTCAAGAGACTCTCGAGACATGTCGGGACCTCTTTACCCCACAGACAGTCCACCTGCAGACATACGCAGGGACTCTGAAGACCACATAAAGACAGATCCTGATCCTCCTCATCCGCCATTAGAGGTGAGTGGATGTGAGGTCAGTGGTGTGTTCCTTCAGTGGTGTCCTTTCCAGGCTCAACACTTTGCCATGTTGTATTCTATGACATAAAATACATCAGTAATACCCCCCTGTAAACTTGGAAAAGGTAGTTGCTAACAAGTGGCTAAATGTGGAACAAACGTCATCACACTGAACAAGTAAACTCATCACTCAGGAATTCACAGCTTTGTTTATAATCACATGTTTATAATTGTTTATAATCACACTTTTGCAAACTATTCTTACATAAACTTTTAATATTATTATTATTACTAAATGAAGAGTGAATGAGTTGTCAGAAGATCAGTGATGGTATGACCATGATGTAGATTGTTTATAGCTTATATATATATATATATATATTTTTTTACTTCTGGCAATTGTATGTAGGTTTCAAAATTCATAAAAATTATGTTTATTTGTGAAGGTTATAATGATGAACCGTAGGAATCATAAACCTTTTTTGGTCACAGAGCTTATTTTCTGCAATAATCCTTAAGCCAGAGAAAATCCTTTCTGGTTTTTGTCAAGGGAACCAGGGTGATGCTTAGTTCTGGGTTGGCCTACAAAAATACATCTTCACTGCAACACACTTTTATCTAAATCCAATATACTGCTAGACATCATACCATTTGCAACATACCCACATACGTCACTGATGCACATTAAAATAATGTTTCTGGTTCAATTAGATGCAAGCATCTGCTGTATGCTTTCCATTACCACTGAAAATAATTTTGTCCTTAAAACAAACATAAGACTTGTTTACAGCAGTGCACTTGCAGAGGAAGTCGATGGAGCAAGACCTTCCAGAGCATATAAAGGCCAAAAAAACAACAACAAAAAAATCCAGAGACTTGTTTGTATTAGTACATTCATATATTAATTTGTCTATACAAAATGTGCATTATTTGATATGCAAGTTGTTGTTTTTTAGCAGTGGGACTACTGAGATTTTGGTTCTGCATTACCAATCTAATTCCTGTGGATTTGTCTCTATGTGAAAAATCCCTTTTTGGTATTATTGCACGTATCATCAGAAAATTTCAGGGTTTACTGGCTTTATATGGTCATGAGAGGAACTCTGCATAGAAGAAGATGGTAAACAATTTTGTTACTCTAGTCATGTAAACACGTATAATGTTTAAGCCTTGTAGTCCTATTCATAACATCGTGTGCTTAAAAATGTATTTCAGAGGAACGCAGTGCCCCATTGACTTCTGTTCAAGTGCATAATTGTAAACATGGTTTTTCTTTAAAGAAAGTTATTTTTTGTGACAACACCTCAAAAGGATAGTGAATCAAAAAATGAAAATTTAATTTCAAAATGTCATTATTTACTCATCTTGTATGTTGTTTTTACACCTGTATGACTTGTCCTTCTGTGAAAAAAAGAAAAACTTCACTATTAACTAAGAATATCCTTCTCAAGAAATGTCTTATTTGCTGCTTATTGATCTTAAGTAAGGTAGTTGTCATAGTAGTTAGTTATTGGGGTAGGGTTTAGGGATTTAAAATATGGTCATGCAGAATAAGGCAATAATAAACAGCCAATATGGATGTACTGTAATATGCACAATTAAGCAAGTAGTTAACAGTAAAATATTCCCAACAATAGTTGTTGCCACCAATATTATTCAGAATATCTTATTGACATGAGGGTGATTAAATTGTCAAAATTCACATTTTTGGCTGAACCCTTGAACTTGTAACTCTGAACATTCTTTTAAAAACATGATATATGATATGAATATCTTAATTTTGCTTGATATGTAGTATTTTTTATCACCAGTGTGTCCAACTAACAGTTAACTGTTTATTAGTTAAAAAGATTAACTCAATGCAGACTGAGTATTTGCCAGGGCTTTCAGATCATTACTAACATGCATTTAGGTTTACTAAAAAGGCATGTTTTAAAACACGGGATTGTTATTTTTAAAGTGGGGGAGTCCATTAGTTTCTGTTATTGTCAAATGGAGATGTGACTGTTGTTTGCTCCTCATAAATTTAGTGGTCGGAGGTCAGACTGATGCCATGAGAAAGTAGTGATACAGACCTCTTTTTTTATGTAGGCTGGTTATTTCAAGAACACCAACTATTTTTTTTAAGTTAACAATGACATTATCCCTTCAGCTCTCTTCTGAAGTGTGGATGTTTTGCTCGTCATCAGGACAAATGTTCATAGAGCTCTAGTTCCCCCTTGTGGATGTCAGTGGTAGAATCAAACGTTTTACCTGAGAGCGATGCATATTTGTAAGTTCAGAGCCCAATACTGCATCTGATTAGCACATAATGCATTGTACTACTGATTTAACTAAGAAATGCATCTTAGCTAAACTGGTTTAAAATTATCAGTTCACTGTCATCACTTAATCACCGTCATGTTGTTGCAAACTTGTATCTCTTTATTCTGAGGAACAGAAGTCCATGGTAAAAAAATTCAACTTTTGTGTTCCATGTTATTAACGTGGGTGACTCAATGACGACATCTTAATTTTTTTTGGCGAACTGTCTGAGTAGCATGTTTATCCTTCCGTAAATCTCTTTTCTGGCTGCTCGTGTAATAGTCTACAAACTTCTCTCCTTCCTTCATTTCTCCTCTGTTTTTTTCTCTGTGTAATCTCATTCATGTCACCCCTGGTCATCTCCTCTGCCTCTGTCTCTGTCTGTTCTCTTTCTCTCTCTTCCTCATTCATCCTGTCTGTCACATGCTGGGGCTTTTAGCGGAGGCCTATGTTTGACTCAGTTTCCCTGGTGATCCAGGGCTCATTGGAAGGAGAGCTCAGCCTCATGGACAACCTATCTGGCTCCATCTGCCACTACTACGCTCTGCCCCCACTTCCCAGCAAGCACTTCACTGAGAAACAGGTCAATGGCATCCCCGTTTACCCAGCTTTGCCTTGTACTACACTCCTCTGTCTGTCTCTTTCCCTTCTTCTCTCCCTCCTTTTCTTGCTCTGGACCACTTAAACTTACATAATAGCACTGAAGCTTCTTTGTGTCAGTTACAAAACCACCTCTGCACTCTGGGATTTCCAGCACTCTTTAGAAGGCAAGGACTTGGTTCTGCTCCAGTAAAATCCATTTGTTGAAGTATACTTATTTCCGGATCCCATAAGAGTGACAAAGTTTAGCAAAATTGTGTGAACTTTGTGCCTCGTTCCAAAGATCATTAATACCCGAAAAAGTGATGGACTCGTCAGGCTGGAGTCAAAGATGTAATGTGTGGATCGATAAAGAGCTGGACTGCTGTTGAATTATGCAAGGAAATCGCCTTTGGTCTGTTTCACATTGAAATATTTCATTAAATTGCATTAGCATTGCAAAATGGAGTCTTCTAAAAGCTTCTCTTTTTTATGTAATTGGAGAATCTGTAATGTCTTTATGGAAATAGCTGGTGCTCTTATTTTGACGACTTTGCAAAAAGTTGTTCCAGCTCAAACTCAATTAGACAATGCAGCATGCAGGATTTTGCCTGCTGACGTTTGAGGATTTATGAAAGAAACTGCACATTATTTCTCTTTGATGGTAACTGAGTTTGACCTTTTGTTTTTGATCTGACTTTAATGTCAGTAACTCTTTTCATGAGTTTTCATGAGTTCATGAGTGTTAATTTGAATTGGAAGTTAAATTGGAATATAAATAGGAAGAATTATAGTATTTGATTTCAAAGAAATTCAACCTAGATTGAATATTTATCTGTCTGTGTGTCTATTTATCTAGTCTATAAACCTGCAAAACTTTAAACAAAGCTTTGTCAAGCCAGCACTAAAAGTTTGTCTTGACAAACCGTTCTTTCCTAAAAATTGCAGTTAAATGAATTTCTTTGAATTTGAACTCTTCTTCATTACATTGGAATTACTGGAATTTTTAAATAACTTTCTCAATCCAAATTTGAATGGAGCACAACTCTGGTTTCTACGCACTGAACTGTTAAAAATGAACTGACTTCACCATATTTAGCTGTATTAATTTACTTGCATTAATCTGTGTGATAGTCTGTGCGTGTCTTCTAACTATGCATGTGCTGTTTGCCCATCTCACTCTTGGCTCGTCTCTTCTTCTTTAGATTCCTCTAGCCGAGATGGAGGCTCTGTCTCTGGCTTCGGAGAAATCCTGGTCCTTAGCTCTGACGGATGACTCTGTCCCAGATGATTTTAACCCTCTCTTACTAACCAGTCAGGAGTGCAATGTATTTAACAGTAGAGCAACATTCATTTTCCACTCCTGCCTCTCAGCCTTACACTGCTTCCAAAGACATCTGCCCTCTCAAGCCTGCTTCAGTATTTGACCCTGAATACTTTAGCCCTAGAGATCTTTTAGCCCTATAATAGATGCCCTCGGTTCAATGTTTTAAGATAGTTACAGCAGTTTTAGCTATATGTTCCTCAGAGTGGCACCTTGAAGGTCCCCTTGGTATCTTGTAGTACCTGATAAAGTTGTGGTAGAACTAAAAGTGTAAAATCGTAGTGACACTACTGACCTAAAAAATAGCTGCTTTCAAATAAATGCAGGCTTTCCAGTGCTAAACAGTTTTTCTAGAAAACATCATCTGACAAAATGAATATTGAATCACTTGCTGCTGTTGATCAGTATATTTTTTTTTTTACTTTTTGCGTACATACACTATAGTTCAAAGTGTTTTTTTGTTGTTGTTGTTGTTGTTTGTTTTTTGAAAGAAGTGTATAATGCTCTCCAAGGTTGCATTATTATTATTATAAAAAAAAATAAAAAAAGAATACAGTGAAATACAATTTATTTAATAAATAATAATTTGTTGCATTTTTTTTCCCTATTCTAATGTATTTTAAGATGTAATGTAAAATGTAAGGTCTTCAGTTTCACCAAATTTTTCTGAAGTCACTGTAATATGCTGATTTGATGCTCAGGTGACGATTATGATGTTAAAACTCTTTCCTTCAGGATTATTTGATAAAAAAGAAAATACAAAAGAACATCATTTATTTGAAATACTTTACAGATCTGCACAATTATAATGGATCATCCTTGGCTGAATAAAAGTAATATCATCTTTAGAAAAATCAAACGGACCCTAAAGATTTGAATGGTACTGTACATTAACTATTTAAAAAAAACTGACTGTAGTTTAGTTACTTTATTATACAAGTAGCGTGTATACTGACAAACTATTTTGTAAGCTTCCCTAACACTGGTGCTTCCTCTCTACATGTGTAACCTAATTAAGTACCTGCTGTGCCAGGGCTGTATGATTAATTTATACCAAAACTATGCCAGTAATCTGTTTTCTGACACTTTGTATTCTGATGAATTTGTAAAAGTAGAGCATCTTCATTATAATCACTTTATGCAGAGCTGAGAGGCAAGTGCTTTTGGAAGCTTTGGGGTTTTCTAACCGCCCGCTCCTCTCTTTCTCTTTCTCTCTTTCCCTCTCTCTGTACATTTCGCACCAGCCTGTTGTATGGTCCAGTCCAGTAGAGTAGTATGACTGCCTGTCAATCTGCTCCTTTCCTGTCTGGGTTCTGCAGCTATGTCCCTGTTCTTCTTCCCACACGTCTAAACATCTAAAGGCCATTTCTGAACGTTTTTCTCCATTTAGTTTCTTCACACTTTTTAAATGTTCCAATTTGCATCCTCAATCTATCTGTCTGCCTATCTTCCTGTGTCCATTTGTTTTTGTTTCATGATTTTATCTGTGTCTTATCTTTTGTGTATTAAAAGTGAAGTTTCTCCCTAGTACCATACTTCTTGAAAGAATATAGGAGTGTGGTATGGGGTTGGCTTCTTCTGTCTGCCAGCTACAGTACAGGCTCTGGGCGCAGCTTCTGAAGGGAGGAGGCTGATGGTTTCTGTCACCTCGCAATTGAATTAATATTCATTGTCTCAGAACTATGCCCATAGATCCATAAATAATTTATACATAGCATTTATCAGATGAGTGAGATCTAGATCCAGCCTGTTCTCATTTTTCTGTTGTATTTATGTGGATGAAAAAAGGCACTGTGTGATGAAAATGTGCATAACTTCATAATGTTCATAAAGCAGGTTAAAAATAGAACCATAATTCTAAATTGGAGTGTATGTTACCCACAAAGAATGATAATGAATGATGCAGTGGAAAGGGAGCAAATGTACTCAAAACACAATTAATCACAAATAATGATCAGAATATAATCAAGAAATATTAACAAAACAAATTAAATCTCTGTGTAAGAATATGTGGACTTGCATGAGTGTAATTTCAAGGAAAAATTCAACATAAATTAAAAAAGTAATAACTATTGTTTACTAATCTCATGTCATTTCAAACTTACATTTTTTCCACATAAAAAAAAATAGAACTTCTTAAGAGTGTTACTTCAAAAAAAGGACACAAAAACACCAAAATTTATTATAAATGTGGTTCTTGAAACTCATTTAACAAACCAAAATGTCCTAAGGGAGTATGTCTGATTCAATCTGAATTCAATTCACTAAAAATAAATTACTTTAAAAAAAAAAAGTAAAAAAAAAAAAAAAGTTTGATAGCAAATGTTTAATTTTTTAGTCATCATTAATTTAAATGTATATACAGTATACAATACATTGATATGAAAATAATCACTGGATTAGATTGACATTCTGGTGTGTGTTACTTCAACAAAGGACACAGAAAAACACAAAAATATATCATACTTTCGGTTCTCGACTTATTTAACAGATTAACGGACCAACATTTTCAAATGTAGTCAATGGGCCGTATCACGCGACCGGCGCAATGCGTCGCAAGGCGCAGCGCAAGTGTGTTTGCTAGTTTCAGTCCGGCGCCGTTCGCATTTTCCCGTCCAGTGCCACATCATTTAATTAGCAAATGCATTTGCGCCCATTTGTGCGCCCATGGGCGAGCTGGTCTAAAAAAGAGGTGTGTTCAGGCGCATTACTATTTTAATGAGCTGACAATAGATTGCGCCATAGACCAACTCAAACCTGGTCTAAAGTCTAAAGTCAATGGTGCAAAAAATTTTTTGTTATTTAAAGAGCGCGTTGGTAAAAAATGCGCCTCTGGGCGGGTCCACAGTGCACGTTGACTTTGCTTATTACACACAGGGATGCGCATCACACAAACATGCCAAATATTAAAAACAAAAGGATTACAGTGTAAAATAATATTAATGTGTAGGCTACATAAATATAATAATGTAATGATGCATAGTCATATCATGCATTAGAATTAGGCTACCTATTTGCAATTCAGCCTATTACTCCTTATAATGACGAATTAAATTCTACTTCATCTCATGCCTTCTTCACCTAGGGAAGCTTTGGTGGATTCCTGCTTGT